>NC_135236.1:274333927-274940333 GCF_051348905.1 Ranitomeya variabilis | reverse complement strand
TGAACACGTCTAAAATGAGTCCTCTGCGACCATTAAAACGTCCCTCAGGTGTGATTTTCCTTTGTATTGACACGCAACAAGCTCCTTGGTAGCGCTGCCTGTCTTCTGGCATCATTGTTTGGCTGCCTGCGCCTCTGCGGCCGCCTTGCCCCACACAACGCCCCTCGGTGTCTTATTTATTTGTACTGCGAGGGTGTGATTGATGGGCATGAACGGTGCATTTCTTTGCCTGTCCCTCATCTCCTTCCGCCTTCTTCGGACTGTGCGGCTTCATGGCCGTGGCATGCGATAAGGGATCAGCTGACGCCGCATAGTCTGAAGCGGGTGTAAGAACCCAAGCGAGAGGCGAACATATGTAATGCGCCAGGCCATGAATCCCAGCCCCGCAGTGTTTTAACAATGTTAAGACACTGCGGGGCTGGGATTCATGGTCATCGCATTTCGCAACTGCCAACATTACATGATGTCAGAGGATGGGCAGCGCTAACAGCGCAAGGCCAAGGGATAACGCGACAGCGCAGACTCCTGTGCAACAAATAACGATGCTCAGGAGGCCGCGCCAAGCACCAAGGTGGCATTTTTTCCAGCTGTACTGCGTCTCTTTACGAAGGGAACTCACGCCTCAAAATCAGTTTGACTGTGTAAGGGCCTAAATGTTATACGTGTTCCTTTCAGCGTGTGCAAGGAGAAAAATTAAAAGAGCAACCTTTGACTTGTGCAGCACTACTGCTGCATAAGCTGTGGCTCTTCTAGTTTGTAACCTCTGAGGGGGGGTTAAAGGTTACCTTTGAAATCGGTTCAATTAGGCTTCGGCCTACACTCTGCTCCACCTGCAGAGCCCGGGCTCCAACACCGCTAGTTGCTGTCCGGAAGAGCTGGCTGCACAGAGCCAAACACCTCGCCAATGTGTCAGTGGGGTTCAGCACCGTCAGCTGTTCCCCTGCTGTGTAGCCGGCAACGTGTCCTGCGACCGCCACGCAGACACAACAGACCCAAAGCTGCCGCCAGTGCAGGCTTCGGCCTACACTCCCCTCCCCCTGCTCCTCCTCCTGCTCCTCCTCCTGCTGACCCTGGGCTCTAACACCGCCAGTTGGGGCCCAGATGTGCTAGCTGCACAGAGAAAAACACCAGCCAATGTGTCAGTGGGGTCCAGCACCGCCAGCTGTTCCCCTGCTGTGTAGCCGGCAACGTGTCCTGCGACAGCCACGCAGACACAAGAACTGAAATTGAAGGGAACCTGTCCCCCCTCCCCCAGGTGTTTCTATGTTTTACAGCCACCTTGTACAGCAGTAATGCTGCATGTGTGCGAGGTGGCTCGGAAACTTATTCTCCTTGCCCATGGGGAACTGAACACATCTAAAATGAGTCCTCTGAGACCATTAAAACGTCCCTCAGGTGTGATTTTCCTTTGTATTGACACGCAACAAGCTCCTTGGTAGCGCTGCCCGTCTTCTGGCATCATTGTTTGGCTGGCTGCGCCTCTGCCGCCGCCTTGCCCCACACAATGCCCTTCGGTGTCTTATTTATTGTGACTGCGAGGGTGTGATTGATGGGCATGAACGGTGCATTTCTTCGCCTATCCCTCATCTCCTTCCGCCTTCTTCGGACTGTGCGGCTTCATGGCCGTGGCATGCGATAAGGGATCAGCTGACGCTGCATAGTCTGAAGCAGGTGTAAGAACCCAAGCGAGAGGCGAACATATGTACTGCGCCAGGCCATGAATCCCAGCCCCGCAGTGTTTTAACAATGTTAAGACACTGCGGGGCTGGGATTCATGGTCATCACGAACCGCACCGGCCGACATCAAATGTTGTCAGAGGACGGGCAGCGCTAACAGCGCAAGGCCAAGGGATAACACGACAGCGCAGACTCCTGTGCAACAAATAACGAAGCTCAGGAGGCCGCGCAAAGCACCAAGGTGGCATTTTTGTCAGCTGTGCTGCGTCTCATTACGAAGGGAACTCACGCCTCCAACACAGTTTGACTGTATAAAGGGCTAAATGTTATACGTGTTTCATTCAGCGTGTGCAAGGAGAAAAATTAAAAGAGCAACCTTTGACTTGTGCAGCACTACTGCTGCATAAGCTGTGGCTCTTCTAGTTTGTAACCCCTGAGGGGGGGTTAAAGGTTACCTTTGAAATCGGTTCAATTAGGCTTCGGCCTACACTCTGCTCCACCTGCAGAGCCCGGGCTCCAACACCGCTAGTTGCTGTCCGGAAGTGCTGGCTGCACAGAGCCAAACACCTCGCCAATGTGTCAGTGGGGTTCAGCACCGCCAGCTGTTCCCCTGCTGTGTAGCCGGCAACGTGTCCTGCGACCGCCACGCAGACACAACAGACCCAAAGCTGCCGCCAGTGCAGGCTTCGGCCTACACTCCCCTCCCCCTGCTCCTCCTCCTGCTCCTCCTCCTGCTGACCCTGGGCTCTAACACCGCCAGTTGGGGCCCAGATGTGCTAGCTGCACAGAGAAAAACACCAGCCAATGTGTCAGTGGGGTCCAGCACCGCCAGCTGTTCCCCTGCTGTGTAGCCGGCAACGTGTCCTGCGACAGCCACGCAGACACAAGAACTGAAATTGAAGGGAACCTGTCCCCCCTCCCCCAGGTGTTTCTATGTTTTACAGCCACCTTGTACAGCAGTAATGCTGCATGTGTGCAAGGTGGCTCAGAAACTTATTCTCCTTGCCAATGGGGAACTGAACATGTCTAAAATGAGTCCTCTGAGACCATTAAAACGTCCCTCAGGTGTGATTTTCCTTTGTATTGACACGCAACAAGCTCCTTGGTAGCGCTGCCCGTCTTCTGGCATCATTGTTTGGCTGGCTGCGCCTCTGCCGCCGCCTTGCCCCACACAACGCCCCTCGGTGTCTTATTTATTTTGACTGCGAGGGTGTGATTGACGGGCATGAACGGTGCATTTCTTCGCCTATCCCTCATCTCCTTCCGCCTTCTTCGGACTGTGCGGCTTCATGGCCGTGGCATGCGATAAGGGATCAGCTGACGCCGCATAGTCTGAAGCAGGTGTAAGAACCCAAGCGAGAGGCGAACATATGTACTGCGCCAGGCCATGAATCCCAGCCTCGCAGTGTTTTAACAATGTTTAGACACTGCGGGGCTGGGATTCATGGTCATCGCGAACCGCACCGACCGACATCAAATGTTGTCAGAGGACGGGCAGCGCTAACAGCGCAAGGCCAAGGGATAACACGACAGCGCAGACTCCTGTGCAACAAATAACGAAGCTCAGGAGGCCGCGCAAAGCACCAAGGTGGCATTTTTGTCAGCTGTGCTGCGTCTCATTACGAAGGGAACTCACGCCTCCAACACAGTTTGACTGTATAAAGGGCTAAATGTTATACGTGTTTCATTCAGCGTGTGCAAGGAGAAAAATTAAAAGAGCAACCTTTGACTTGTGCAGCACTACTGCTGCATAAGCTGTGGCTCTTCTAGTTTGTAACCCCTGAGGGGGGGTTAAAGGTTACCTTTGAAATCGGTTCAATTAGGCTTCGGCCTACACTCTGCTCCACCTGCAGAGCCCGGGCTCCAACACCGCTAGTTGCTGTCCGGAAGTGCTGGCTGCACAGAGCCAAACACCTCGCCAATGTGTCAGTGGGGTTCAGCACCGCCAGCTGTTCCCCTGCTGTGTAGCCGGCAACGTGTCCTGCGACCGCCACGCAGACACAACAGACCCAAAGCTGCCGCCAGTGGAGGCTTCGGCCTACACTCCCCTCCCCCTGCTCCTCCTTCTGCTGACCCTGGGCTCTAACACCGCCAGTTGGGGCTCTAGGAAGACAAGCTTGAATAGGTCCCCATCCTGGTTCCAGTACCGTCAGCTGGTTCCGGGCAGAGCCTTTGGCTTAGGTGCCTCCCTCTGGGTATCCGAGTTCCACCAACGTCAGGTGGTCCTTGGTAGTGCTTTCAGGCACGGGTACCTCCTGCTTAGTAACCGGGTTCCAGTAACGTCAGCTGGTCCTCGGTAGTTCCATTGGCTCTTGGACCTTCGGCTACCCATCCGGGTTCCAGTACCGTCAGCTGGTTCTCGGCAGTGTCTTTTGCTCTTGTACCTTCTGCTCCCCATCCTGGTTCCAGTACCGTCAGCTGGTTCCGGGCAGAGCCTTTGGCTTAGGTGCCTCCCTCTGGGTATCCGAGTTCCACCAACGTCAGGTGGTCCTTGGTAGTGCTTTCAGGCACGGGTACCTCCTGCTTAGTAACCGGGTTCCAGTAACGTCAGCTGGTCCTCGGTAGTTCCATTGGCTCTTGGACCTTCGGCTACCCATCCGGGTTCCAGTACCGTCAGCTGGTTCTCGGCAGTGTCTTTTGCTCTTGTACCTTCTGCTCCCCATCCTGGTTCCAGTACCATCAGCTGGTTCCGGGCAGAGCCTTTGGCTTAGGTGCCTCCCTCTGGGTATCCGAGTTCCACCAACGTCAGGTGGTCCTTGGTAGTGCTTTCAGGCACGGGTACCTCCTGCTTAGTAACCGGGTTCCAGTAACGTCAGCTGGTCCACGGTAGTTCCATTGGCTCTTGGACCTTCGGGTAGCCATCCGAGTTCCAGTTCCATCAGCTGTTTCTCGGCATTTTCTCAGCCTTCTTGTACCTTCTGCTACATTTCCAAGTTCAAGACCCTAAAGACGATGACCCGGAAGACCACCCCTAAGATGATGACGACACCAGAGACGACAACCACCGAGATGACGACGACCCTGGAGACGATGACCCTGAAGACGACCCCGATGACGACGACCCCGATGACGACGACCCCGGAGACGACGACCCTGGAGACAACGACGACAACCTGGAAGACCGAGAAGCAGAAGAACAAGAGGCTGCAGAACAAAGAGCAGAAGAACATTAAGCATAAGACTAAATATAAGAGCAAAAGATATTATCTAAATTATAAGCAGAAGAAGACTAAGCAGTGTATGGGGGTGAGTCCGTTCCTCCTCGTGGTGCCCCTGGATAAAGCCTGATGCTGCAGGCCAAACTGAACGCAGACAAATGTACCTCTTTTGTGACAGGCAGAACGGAAGGTGTAATCTTCAAACTTTTATAGATAACAACTACGGGAATGCCTGTCACAAATAAGAATATGATGAAGAAGTTGAAAATGAAAAAGATAATAGTTAAATAAAAAGAATATGAGCAATGTAAAAAAAAAAAATTATAGGTAGAAGAAGAAGAAGATGAATAAGGTGAAGATAGTTGATGTCAAAGAAGCTGATGATGAGGATAATGAAGAAGAAAGTGTGGGAGAAGTAAAAAAGAAGGTGAAGGACGTGGAAGTAGTGAAACATCAATATCTGACAAAATAAAAAAAAAAAATAGTCAAAATCTTTCTAACGCCGAACGTCATAAAAAAAAAACAAAAAAACCTGCTATTCTATTTGTTTGGGCTAAACCTCTGTGCCTTTAATGTCTCCGCCACCTCCCCCAATACATCCTACATTATTCTTAGTTGTTTTCCTTCATGTAGAATGAACCTACAAGGAAAGAAAGGGTTTATTTTAATTCCGATATTTTCGTCCCATTGACTTGCATTGGGATCGGGTATCGGTATCGGATTAGATCCGATACTTTGACGGTATCGGCCGATACTTTCCGATACCGATACTTTCCGATATCGGAAGGTATCGCTCAACACTAGTTCTGATCAGTTTTAATACATTCAGTCATGCTCAACACTGTTGGGGTACTGCGGTATGGTGTAATGGTTACTGCTGTATGTTAAATTGCATACAATGGCTCCAGCTGTAGGTGAGAGTTAAATGATGTGAGTTTCTCTAACCTGGTAATGAGTAAACGTCGGCTCCTACAAAGTCTTCTCGTGCTCTCAAAATGACAGCGGGGTTTCCGTCAGTTTTTCAGGATTCTTCTCGTGCTTCTTAGGAGAGTGCATATGGGTGCTGGACAACCTATTTGCGATACTGTGCAGAGCTAGTTATTGTCCAAAAAAGCACTTCCAATTTACTGCCAGTTGAACTCGTAGCCCATGCGGTTAAAGGTGAGCTAGTTACATTTCATGGCCAAGCCATGGGTCAGGATAATCATTAGTCCAAGCTCAGAAGCCAGGAGGGTATATCATAAACAGAAGCAAGAGACAAAAGCATAGTCAGGTAACGTTCCGAGGTCAGGATACTAGCACGATAGTGGATCAGAGTAGAAGGGGTTAAACACACAGATGGTCAGAACCAGATCCAAGGTCAGGCAACCCAAGATCAACATACAGAACTTAAGGCACAGAGGAAACAAACCATACTTGGCTGAATGTACGTCTGGTGGAAGTCTGAGAGAAACAGCTCAGTTAAGTAGCATAATAAACACTTGGAGACAGCCAGTGCTTCCCAGTCTCAGATTGTATAGTCGACCTGTCAATCAAGACACTGACAGCTCAGCAAAACTCCTGTACCAGATTGGATGGCTAAGCTGTCAATAACTGTATGCTAGATATACGGAGCGGTGGAACCGTAACAGTAAATATAAGTGGATGCAGAATGAATTTTTTCATGTTTCTCCACCCTTTTCTCTCTTTCTTTCTTTGCATTTTCCACAATGGATGTTTTTTTTACTTCTCTTTATCTGTCATCAGGGGTTAACAGTACTTTATCTGAACCGGCTTAGCGCATACCAACCAGTGTGATGTTATGGTCATCTGACCGTGGAGCCAGCTCTCTCCTGCTTTTGCCACTGGTCCACCTGCCCATTTGGCTGTCTCATCCTTTGATACAGTGGTCAACTGACTATCATGTGACTACCACATCATATGATTCGGTCACGTGACCGCCACGTCACACATCTGACTTGCCCACCGATTTGACGGTATTATTGCATCTCAGCACTGCTATTTGTTAACCTATCCTTTACATGCAATACTGCATATGCGCCGGAGTCTGTTTGTGGTAACCTCCATGTCTCCATTTCACGTAAATGTCTATGTCAGCATTAAGCATTACATGTTTGTCTTATAGTAAATTCAACTGTAGATCTTACCTTACACTTATCCTATTTGTCATTTCCTCATTGAATACTTGGTTCTCCTCTTCACCAACCACCCCTGACAAAGCATTTGCGAAACATGCGTCAAGTTGTTTGGTGGGTGAGCTTTACTAATACTGCTTGCTTCTATCTATTACCATTGACATTGGCTGTGGGTTATTTACTTGATATATATATTGTGACAAAGTCACTGGCAAAGTTCTGGAGGGGAGATACGTTTCACTGAGGCTATTAGCTTTAGTGATTTGAAACCCAGAAGTCTGTTCCAGCACACTATGTGTTGAGAGGAATTAATTGGCTATTTTAAGGGCTGGGTTTTGTGGGCAGCCATAGAGCAGGTGGGAAGTTGTCCACCTTATCTGTACCCCAGGGTGTGGGCTGGGGTTAAATAGTCAGCCTCGTGAAGCGTTCAGTGTGTCTGGAGAGGCTAACTCCAAAGAACTGTTTTGTGCCAACCTCAATCGTGTGTTTTGCTAACACTGAGCGGGCGGAACCCTGCTACCCCAGGGACTGTGCTTAGTGCTACCACTTTGTTTTTCCTGTTTTTGCCCAAGGTGCCGTGATTATTTTTTACTTCACCATGGTTTATGCTGCATATATAATAAACCAGTGAAGACCTTAAAGAAACAGTGTTCCCGTGTCTACCTCCGTGTACAACTGAGTGAGCCGATCTACCACTATATAAATAAACAAATAAATATATATATATATATATATATATATATATATATATATATATATATATATATATACAGTGGGTACAGAAAGTAGGAAAGTATTCAGACCCCTTTAAATTTTTCACTCTCTGTTTCATTGCAGCCATTTGGTAAATTCAAAAAAGTTCATTTTTTTCTCATTAATGCACACTCTGCACTCCATCTTGACTGAAAAAAAAACAGAAATGTAGAGATTTTATCCTACAAAAATAAAAGTTATCCCTGTTGGATTACTCCTGTGACCCTGGATTGTGATTGCCTGGACTGCAGTGACTGGGAAAGAAAAGGTAACTCGTGAGGGGAGCTGTGTCCATCCTGTCTCTTTCTGTACAAGGTCCCAGGGTGTATACTGACTGTGGCTTAGTTGACTTGGCTGGTTCTACCGCCCCGGGCCACCTTGTTACACTTTCAATTAAAGGACTTTATTCTGGGTGTGTGTTTTTATACAATATGAGTATGGGGTTAATAATGGGGGCATCTTATAGACACCTCTCCATTACTAACCCCTGGGCTTGATGTCACCTGACAATACAAAGGTGATATCAACACCCCAACTATTACTCCACTTGCCCACAGCTGTCTGCCTAAACTTTGCTGGTTATTAAATATAGGGGGACCCTACATCACTTTTTTTGGGGTCCCCCATTTTAATAATCAGGATAGTATACAGCTGTGAGCTAATATGAATAGCCTGGAAACTTTTATGAATATTGTCTCTTTCCCTCAGCTGTTTATGAAAATTACAAGGAACCCCACTCCGTTTCTTTTGTTAATTTTTTACTTATTAACAAGTACAGTAAAATACACTCCCAAGGTAACTTTAGTTTGCAGCCTTCAGGTGTTCCAGCAGCTGGAAACTTCAGTAACCTTAATATGTCCCTCAAAGTTTTATATGAGGTTTCTGGGCCTCGCAGCTGCTGGAAGACCTGGTAGCTGTAAACTCAGGAAACCTGAAAGGTTACCTGAGTTCAAGCCAACGGGTCTCATAGTAGCTCCAGTGCCGGTCTGTTAAATGCCGGAGTGCCAAGTGCCGGACTCTCAGGCGTTCATCAGTCCAGCACTGGCACTTGAAAAGCAAGAGAAACAGCTGCTAGGGACTTAGGCAACCTTATTGTTCTTGTTGACAATTAAAAAAGTAATTTAAAAAATTACATGGGATCCTCTGTAATTTTCAGAAACAGCTGAGGGAAAGCCGATTGCTAGGGTCTGATATTAATATTCATAAAGGTTCTTATGCTATTAATATCAGCTCACAGCTGTATACTTAGCCTTTCTTGGTCATTAAAATGCCCCCCTCCCAAAAAAGATCTGGAGTTCCCCTGTATTTTTGATAACCCACCAGGCAAAACTAACAGCTGCAGGCTGCAACCCTCAGCTGTCAGCTTTAGCAAGGCTGGGTATCAAGAATAGAGGGGGCCCCATTCCGTATTTTTTAATCATTGGAATAAATAATTTTAAAAAAGGCATGGGGTCCCCCCATTTTTTACAACCAGCCAAGATAAAGCAGACACTGGTGGCTGGTATTCTCAGGCTGGTAAGGGACCATGGTGTCATGCAGGATGAGGGATAAGCAAGGTGCACAAAAACGGGGAAAGGGAGGGGAAGCCCAAACATATAATGATTATAAGGGATAACTCAGGAGACTCTTTGCATGGAACAAGACAGCTACAAGACACAGTTTTATAAGTGGTAAAGTCTATATTATCACACGCTGATTCAAACAGGTGCATAGAGAAACTCAAGTCTACAACACTTGGAGTAAATATTAAATGCAGCTTAGTAGTCTATAGGAAACTTCAGAGGAAAATGCAATCACACAGGAAGTCTATGAAGCACAATTATTCTTGAGGATACTTGACACAAATAAGTCCTTGGTAGTCCAAACACAGATAGATATGCTTATGAGGCAGTTCAAATAATATCTTAGCACAACCAGGGAGGCCTGGGTAAAAGTCTCAGGTTTAAGCAGAGCAGAAACAGCTTACATGTCCAGCAAAAGCAGATGGAAACAAACACAAGCAGCCAGATGGAGGATTACTGGAAACCGATGTATGCAGCAAAAACTCAGAGCTGAGTAGCAGGATCTCCACACAGGTTCACAGGAGCAGGTGCAGGTGCAGGTGCAAAGCCAGGGAGTCATCAGGAGCTGGATGCAAGGCAGAATACTCTAGCACAGACTAAAGGCTGGGGTGGAGTTATATAGCAGGAAGACACAGTACACATGAGACCAAAGACGCCATCTTGGAAAAGGGCAGTAATGCACAAAAGGTAATCAAAATGTTCAGAGTCCTGACATTACTCCCTCCTTAGAAGCGGCCTCAGGACGATCCTGGACCTGGTTTCTCAGGGAATCTTTGATGAAAATGAGAGATCTTGTGTTGGGCATTGATGTTTTCCACAGGTTCCCAAGAGTCTTCCTCAGGGGGATATCCCTGCCATCTTATAAGATATTGGAGCCAATTCCTGCGAATCCTGGAATCAATAATTTCCTCCACCACAAATTGTTCTTGCCCATCATTCACCACAGGCTGCGGAGGTGGCACAACACGTCCCTGGAAGGTATTAGGAGATACAGGCTTTAGTAAAGATACATGAAAAACTGGATGTACCTTCATAGTCCTAGGCAGCTTCAGACGGCAGGCCACAGAGCTCACAATATCGTTGACCTTGAAAGGGCCAATGAATTTCTGTCCAAATTTTTGTGAAGGAACGTTTAACTTCAGATTCTTAGTTGATAACCACACGAAATCTCCTACCTTGAACATGGGTACAGGTTTACGGAATCTATCAGCCGATCTCTTATAACGTTCTTGAGCCATGGTCAGGGATTCCTTCAGAACCTCCAGATTTTGCCTCATCTCAGTCAGCCTTTCCTCAACTGCTGGAACCGGAGAATTAATCAGAGACCTAGGTAAGATACATGGATGATAACCCAGATTGGCAAAGAAAGGAGTGAACTTAGTGGAGGCGCTCTGAGAATTGTTGTATGAAAATTCGCTTAACGGCAGTAATTCCAACCAATCATCTTGGAGATGACTAACATAGCATCTTAGATATTGTTCCAACGTCTGGTTGGTACGCTCAGTCTGACCATTTGTCTGTGCCTCTCAGATAGCGGTTCCCTACCGGGTCGCAGCACCTAGCACAGCGTCACCTCATATTAAGTGGGTTTCTCTATCCGGCTTATCATCTGTTGCAAAAGGGACATTTAATCTCTTGAAAAAGGATTCATAGCCGAAACGTTGAGATAAAGAAACTAATGTCATATCAAAGTGTAAGAAAAATAATACTTTGGAAAACCCACCGTTGCTTTGAAATAAAAGAAAATAATATTTTGGAAATTCCACCGTTGTATAGAATAATTAATGAATGAGAGACTAATTAATCGTCAGTAGTGTGCCGGAATTTTTTCATGTAATGACCATTTGTCTGGGGATGGTAAGCGGAAGAGAGACAGACATTAATATTGAGTGCAGAGCAAAACCCCTTCCAGAATCTTGAAGTGAACTGTACGCCACAGTCAGAGATGATGTCATCCGGGACCCCATGCAGCCGGAAGACATTCTGAATAACCAAGTTCACTGTATCCTTAGCTGAGGGGAGGCCGGTGCATGGAACAAAATGAGCGGCTTTAGTCAGGCGATCAACTACTACCATGATCATATTCATGCCCCCCGATGTAGGCAGCTCCACAATAAAGTCCATTGATATAGACCCCCAAGGTCGGGACGGAACAGGTAATGGTTGCAGGAGACCCGTAGGTGCCACAAGAGGAGTCTTGTAACGAGCACATACCTCGCAAGAGAGAACATAGTCATTAGTATCCTTCTGGCAAGTTGGCCACCAGAAAAATCGGCTTAGGAACTCTTGTGTCTTCTGTGACCAGCCAACTTGGAGTCATGTAGCAACTTGAGGATCTGCAGACGGACGGCCTCAGGGACGTAGATACGTCGATCTCTGAACCACATGCCACCCTTAAAGACAAGATTAATATCAACAGGTGGGTTGGCCAGAAATACATCACCGTCATAAGCCTCCCTGCACTCCTTCCACAAGTTCTGATCGTGGATAACTCAGATGAAATTAGCATCAGATAGAATGGTCTTGGACGGGGCTCCAGGTACGGAATCCGCAGCATGGATTCGGGATAAAGCATCAGCCTTCCCATTACGAGAACATGGACAGTACGAGATAACAAAATTAAATTGATTTAAAAATAAATTCCAACGAGCCTGAGGAGCAGAAAGACATCTAGCGGATCTGAGGAACCTTAAATTGCGATGGTCAGTAAGCACTACGATCTGTTGTGCAGCTCCTTGCAGATGATGCCTCCATTCCTTGAAAGCCGCAATAATAGCCAGCAATTCCTTGTCTCCCTCATTATAATTCTTCTCTGCTGAGGTTAGTCTACGGGAAAAGAAAGCACAAGGATTTAGCAGACCCTTCTCTCCAGTTCTTTGGGAGAGAATAGCCCCCAAAGCATTATCAGAAGCATCCACCTCCACAATGAAAGAAAGTGTTGGATCTGGGTGTATCAACAGCGGTGCTGATGTGAAACAGATCTTAAGCCGATCAAAAGCTTCTTGAGCCTGTGATGACCACTTAAAGGGCTTTTCCTTCTTTGTCAAGGAAGTAATGGGACGGACAATATCAGAAAAATTTCGAATGAAGCGTCTGTAGAAATTTGCAAAACCAATAAAACGTTGGACCTCCTTAACGTTCTTGGGTACCGGCAGGTCAAGGATAGCCTGAATTTTACCAGATTCCATGTTCAGCCCCTGGGGAGAGATGATATAACTTAAGAACTGTATCTTAGAACGTTGGAACTCGCATTTCTCCGGCTTGATATACAGATGGTTCTCTTTCAGACGTCTTAAAACAGCTTTGACATGTTCTTCATGTTCCTGTAGAGAGTCAGAAAAGATTAGAATATCGTCCAAATAGATCACCACAAAGTGGTCCAACAAATCTCTGAAAATGTCATTAGCAAGGTGTTGAAACGTTGCAGGGGCATTACAAAGCCCGAAGGGCATCACGAGATATTCAAAGTGTCCATACTGGCATCGGAATGCTGTCTTCCACTCATCCCCTGGACGAATACGCACCAAATTATAAGCCCCATGAAGATCCAGTTTAGAGAACACCTTAGCATGGTGGACTCTTTCCAGTAATTCGGGAATCAGAGGCAAAGGGTAACGATTCCGTACGGTTACCTTATTGAGCTCTCGATAGTCCACACAGGGTCTCAGGGACCCATCCTTCTTCTTTACAAAAAATATAGGTGCCCCTGCTGGTGAAGAAGGATGTATGAAGCCTTTGGCCAGATTTTCATCAATATACTCCTTTAAGGCTTGAAGCTCAGGTGCCGCCAAAGGATATACGTTGCCAAAAGGAATAGCTGCCCCAGGAAGCAACTCATGGGACAGTCATAATGCCTGTGTGGAGGAAGCTGATCTGCATTCTTCTTGTCACAGATGTCAGAGAACTCTTTATATGCTGAAGGTAAAGTAAATACCTGTACCGGTGGTTCCGTAGCTGTGGACTCGGGGACAGCTTCAGTTAATGCTGAGTTGCTCCTTGTTGGAAAGATAATCTCCTTGGTCTCCCAGTTGATAGTTGGATTCTGAGAACGCAGCCAAGGAATGCCTAAAATCACAGGAAAATGAGGAGAAGAAATTAACAAGAAAGAGAGTTGCTCTTGATGATTAGGCTCCAACAAAATCTCAAGGGGTGCGGTCTCCTGATCCACAGGCCCGGAGATTAAAGGTGACCCATCCACTGTTTCCATGGTAATTGGATAGGCTCTTTGCTGAATTTTAATACCATGTTCCTTGGCAAATGCGATATCCATAAAATTGCCACCTGCACCAGAGTCAATCATAGCTGCACTGGAAATCCACTGTCCTGTACACAGGATCTTAATTGGGAGAGAACAGTGAGAGTTCTTTTCATTTAGCTCCTTGGCTGGTGAAGTCATAGAAAGTGAATGGAATACAGCGTTTAAAGGCAGGCTACATTCAGAGATGTCAGATTCATCATCATAGTTGTCATACTCCCCTACTGCTGCTAGCATCTTGTTAGGCCGCTTGGGACACTTGGGACAGTTGATTAGAAAGTGGTCAGACTGGCCGCAGTAGAAACATAGACTTTCTCGAAGGCGATGCTCCTGGCGCTCATTACTCACGTGCCTCTGAACACAATCAATTTGCATGGGCACCTCCTCTACCTCTCGAGATGTTTTACCTGCAGGCTCTTTGGAAGGAAGGGAAAAGTTAGAAATACAGTTATATGCAGCAAACTTCTCCTGCCTACGCTCAGTAAGGCGAATGTCAATGCGCACACAATGCTGTATAAATGTTTCTAGCTCTTGTGGTGATTCAGAGCGAGCTAATTCATCCTTTACAATGCTAGACAGACTTCTTTTAAAAATAGGTAATTGTGCATAACTGTCCCAATTAGTATCTACCGCTAATCTCCTGAATTCAGTAGCATACTCAATAACAGAACGTTTAGCCTGGCGTAAGGACAATAAAGCAGATTCAGCGGTTGCACGGCGATTAGGGTCATCAAACATTAATGCCATAATGGCCAAAAAATCGTCCAAATTATTTAACCTCGGGTCACGAGACTCAATCATCGGATTCGCCCAGGCGAGCGCTCGTGCGGTCAGCAGTATTATTACACACAATACTTTGGATCTATCATTAGGAAAACGGTCAGCATGCACATCAAAATATAGCATACATTGATTCACAAAGCCATGAAATTTGTCGCGATCACCATTAAATCTGAATGGGGGCAACTTAGGTGGACTAGCTGGTGGCGGTTGCCCAGATGGTAAAGACGTTGTGCAGCCATTTGCGTGCTTATGTCCTGAAAAGCCCGTCCATACTGGGACTCTATGCCAGAAAGTTTGTTTTCCTGGGCTGCCATGCGGGTGCTTAAGTCCTACAAAGTTTGTCCAAACACTTGTTGATTGTGTTCAAAGCTTCCAAACTTCTTTTGCAGACCTTCCACATCTTTCTGCAGTGATCTAATTATGGAGAACACCTGCTCTAGTCTGCTTTCTGCAGTCATTGTTCCAGCAGTCTCCTCTTTTGAGGCTAGAGTATCCTGTAATGATTATAAGGGATAACTCAGGAGACTCTTTGCATGGAACAAGACAACTACAGGACACAGTTTTATAAGTGGTAAAGTCTATATTATCACACGGTGATTCAAACAGGTGCAGAGAGAAACTCAAGTCCACAACACTTGGAGTAAATATTAAACGCAGCTTAGCAGTCTATAGAAAACTTCAGAGGAAAATGCAATCACACAGAAAGTCTATGAAGCATAATTATTCTTGAGGATACTTGACACGAATAAGTCCCTTGGTAGTCCAAACACAGATAGATATGCTTATAAGGCAGTTCAAATAATATCTTAGCACAACCAGGGAGGCCTGGGAAAAAGTCTCAGGTTTAAGCAGAGCAGAAACAGCTTACATGTCCAGCAAAAGCAGATGGAAACAAACACAAGCAGCCAGATGGAGGATTACTGGAAACCGATGTATGCAGCAGAAACTCAGAGCTGAGTAGCAGGATCTCCACACAGGTTCACAGGAGCAGGTGCAGGTGCAGGTGCAAAGCCAGGGAGTCATCAAGAGCTGGATGCAAGGCAGAATACTCTAGCACAGACTAAAGGCTGGGGTGGAGTTATATAGCAGGAAGACACAGTGCACATGAGACCAAAGACGCCATCTTGGAAAAGTGCAGTAATGCACAAAAGGTAATCAAAATGTTCAGAGTCCTGACAAAACACCTGGGAAGGGGGGAGTGGAGACCCCAAGGCATATCTAACAACACCCTCTCACTTGACGTCCCTAAATAAGTTCCGCAAATATCGCAGAACAGGAACCCAATCCCTGGAAAGGGAGGGGACGAGGTGTGCGCTAGTCAGACCCCACTAGAACTAAAGACAGAGAGTGTCGACAAATGAGGGGATACAGTTAACTTGAGAAGACCACCGAGATATTACCTCAGCAATCATCCTAAGAGTACTCCAAGAAGACACTAGCCAACTGCTAGTACTTCCAACCAAACAGAGGGAAATTGAGCTAACACCTGCACCTTGCTGAAGAGACTGAAGGTATTTAAACCTTCAGTAAGGGTGTGTTAATTAGTAGAAGAAGGTAGAGGTAAATGTTGGGCCCTAGAGGGGGAAGAATATCACTCCATAACAGAGATGCAAAAATCAAGAAGGTGCTAGTGGAGCTAATCGCAATGAACTTCCACAGCCGGATCCAGGATGAGTGTCTGTCACACCTGTGACACATGGATATTGGCCCTTTAAGCCTAAAAATAGCAACTCTGGCACTTTGCCCATTTCTTCCCACTTGCCCTGTAGCGGTGGTATTGTCTGATGACATCAAGCCCAAGGCTTAGTAATGGAGAGGCGTCTATAAAATACCAATCCATTACTAATCCTACCCATCTTACGCCCATTCCATTGAAGCCCTAATCATCTGTAATAATAAAACAAAAAGAAAAAACAACCACTGAGGAATGAGCTGCTGCGAGCACAGCGGTGACTTCATAGAGGTTACCGCTGGTTACTGAGGCTGCGTTCCCAGCCGGACCTCTGAATTGTAATGACGTCAGCACCATGTGGAAAACTCAGTGAGTTCCGCTAGTCACTGACGCTGCGCTCACAGAAGCTCATTCCTCAGTGGTTCTCAGCCTGGGCGTTTGCATCTTGGCACCATCCAGGTTGAAAACTGTTTATCCCCAGACATGGATTACAGCATGGGACAGAACAACCGACAGGACAGATGAGGGATATGGGTGTTTTTTATTTTTGTTTTATGACAGGTGATAAGGGCTTCAAAGGAATGGGCATTAGATGAGTATAACTGTGTTTGTTATTTTTAAATAAAAAAGGAAAAGTGTGTTTTGCTTTTATTTTAAATAAAGGACTTTATTCTGGCTGTGTGTTTATTTACAATATAACTGTAGGATTAGTAGTGGATAGGTGTCTTATAGATGCCTCTTCATTACGAAGCCGTGGGTGACATCAACCCCCCAAAAATATGAACCCCATTGCCACCGCCACAGGGAAAGTGGGCAGAGCAGAGTAAAGCACCAGAATTGGCACAACTAATAGGCTGGGGGGCAATATCCACGGCCCTTTACCAGCCTGAGAATACCAGCCCCCAGCTGTCTGCTTCAGCTTGGCTGGTTGTAAAAAATGGGGGGACTCCACAACTTTTTTTGATCGTTTGGATTAGAGCATGAAGTATTGCTGTATTTGTTGTTAACCCATCTCTGCCATCCAACGTTCTATTCCGTCCATGTGACCTGGGCTTTACTTCCCATGGATGGAATAGTACGTCATTGTGATCAGCCGTGCACATGGGTGGGTGGGTTTGCGGCTGACCGCGGCCAGGTGTCAGCTGATTCTCACAGCTGACACCCAGCACTAAGTGCCAGGAGCGGTCTCAGCTCGCTTCCGACACATTAACCCCCGAAATGCTGTGATCGAACACGATCGCAGCATTCCTGGAGCAGGCATGCTGACCGCCCCTCTGCCTTTAGATCAGAGACCCCGCAGCATGACGCGGGGTCCCGATCGCTGCCATGGAGACCCAATGTTGCCATGGTGACATCTGGGTCTCCAGAGCTGAGAAACTTCCTGTCATGCGCAGTGCATGGTCAGGAAGTCTCTCAGGTCATTGCAAACTATATGCACCGTTGCCAGTTTCTGTAGCGTGCAGATGCTGCTTCATCTGCATGCTATAGAAGCGATGAGACTGCACAAAATGATTTTCCCATAGTGAGACAAAGTGTAAAACATAGAATGAAGTAAAAAAATTTAAAATAATTGTAAAAATATTTAAAAAAAAATAATAAAAAAAAATCAATATTTATTCTATCAATAAATAAATATTTGAATGAAAGGAAAATCTAAACAATAAAAGTACACATATTTGGTTTTGCCGCATCCGTAATGACCCAACCTATAAAACTGTCCCACCAATTAACCCCTTTAGTGAACACCATTAAAAGAAAAACAAGGCAAAAAACAATGCTTTATCATCATACCGCTGAGCAAAAAGTGGAATAACACACGATCAAAAAGATGGATATAAATAAACATCGTACCGCTGAAAACATCATCTAGTCCCACAAATACAAGCCCCCATACAGCTCCATAACCAGAAAAATCTCTCAGAATAAAGCAATGCAAAAATAATCATTTTTTTAATATAAAATAGTTTTTATTGTATAAAAGCGCCAAAACATTAAAAAAATAGAAATGAGGTATCGCTGACATCGTACTGACCCTAAGAATAAAACTGATTTATCAATTTTACCATATGCGGAACGGTATAAAGACACCCCCCCCGCCAAAAAAAAGAAATTCCTGAACTACTATTTTTTGTTCATTCTGCCTCCCAAAAATCGGAATAAAAAGCGATCAAAAAATGTCATGTGCCCAAAAATGGTACGAAAAAAAACATCAACTTTTCCCCAAAAAAAACAAGACCTCACATGACTCTGTGGGCCAAAATATGGAAAAATTATAGCTCTCAAAATATGATGATGCAAAAACTATTTTTTGCAATAAAAGCAGTGTGTGACAGCAGACAAATATAAAAACCCGCTATAGCGCCTCTTTCACATGTCCTGATATTTCCGGTACCGGAGATGTCAGTTTCCGTGTGCGTAATACTTGCGGAACATGTGTGGCATGTGTGTGCCGCATCAGTACCACAAGGACGGGCGCCAGGGAAGAAGCGTTACAGTAAGCGCTGTTCCCCGGCGCCGGGTGCTGAACATGCTCTCATCATTCTCTCTTGCTCTGCCGCAAAAGCCGTGTACACCACCTGGCGCCGGTGAACAGCACTTACTGTAATGCTTCATCCCCAGCGCCGATGCCTGTCACATGGATGACGTCCATGTGTATTATGAATATGAACGTGTGCTGGATGTTTTGTGGCCCATGCTGACATTAAAAAACGGACATGTCAACATGTTTTGCCCACGGACACATTGAATAGGCAAAAAAGCACTCCGTTCCTCTCTCCTCATGGCTGCCCAATGGTGGAAAATTCTATGACACACCCATGATGTCAATATGATCACTGCACCCCTAGATGAATTCATTGAGAGGTTTAATTCGTAAAATGGGGTCACATATGGGGGGTTCTGCTGTTTTGGCACCTCATGGGCTCTCCCAGTGGGTCATGGCACTTGCAAACCATTACAGTAAAATCTGCCACTCCTTCCTTTCTGAGCTCTTCCATGTGTCCAAACAGTGGTTTACCCCCACATATGGGGTATCAGCGTACTCAGGACAAATTGAGCAATAACTCTTGGGGTCCAATTTCTTCTGTTACCCTTGGAAAAATAAAAAATTGGGGGCAAAAAGATCATTTGTGTGGAAAAAATATGATTTTTTATTTTTACGGCTCTACGTTATAAACTTCTGTGAAGCAATTGGGGGTTCAAACACATCTAGATAAGTTCCTTGGGGGGTCTAGTTTCCAAAATGGGGTCACTTTGGGGGGTTTCTACTGTTTAGGCACATCAGGGGCTCCCCAAACGTGACAGGACGCCCGCATACCATTCCATCAAAGTCTGCATTCAAAAACGTCACTACTTCCCTTCCGAGCACCGACATGTGCCCATGCAAAAGTTTTCTCCCACATATGGGGTATCAGTGTACCCAGGACAAATTGGACAACAGCTTTTGGGGTCCAATTTCTCCTGTTATCCTTGGGAAAATTAAAAATTGAGGACTAAAAATCATGTATGTAGAAAAAATTATTTTCATGCCCAGGTGTTATAAACTTTAGCGAAACACCTGGGGGGTTCAAAGTTCTCACCACACATCTAGATAAGTTCCTTGGGGGTCTAGTTTCCAAAATAGGGTCACTTGTGTAGGGTTTCCACTGTTTAGGCACATCAGGGGCTCTCCAAACGCAACATGACGTCCAATCTCAATTCCAGCCAATTTTGCATTGAAAAGTCAAATGGCACTCCTTCCCTTCCAAGCTCTGCAATGCACCCAAACAGTGGTTTACCCCCACATATTGGGTATCAGCATACTCAGGACAAATTGCACAATAACTTTGGGGATCCTGCTACCCTTGGAAAAATAAAAATTGGGTTTAAAAGATCATTTTTGTGGAAAAAATATGATTTTTTAATTTTAGGGCTCTACGGTATAAAGCTCTGTGAAGCCCTTGGGGGTTCAAAGTTCTCACCCCACATCTAGATAAGTTCCTTGGGGATCTAGTTTCCAAAATGGGGTCACTTGTGGGGGTTTCCACTGTTTAGGCACATCAGGGGCTCTCCGAATGCAACATGACGTCCAATCTCAGTTTCAGCCAATTTTGCATTGAAAAGTCAAACGGCGCTCCTTCCCTTCCGAGCTCTTCCATGCACCCAAACAGAGGTTTACCCCGACATATTGGGTATTAGCATACTCAGGACAAATTGCACTGCACAATAACATTTGGGATCCTGTTACCCTTGGGAAAATAAAAATTGGGTTGAAAAGATCATTTTTGTGGCAAAAATATGATTTTTTAATTTTAGGGCTTTACGGTATAAACTTCTGTGAAGCCCTTGGGGGTTCAAAGTTCTCACCACACATCTAGATAAGTTCCTTGGGGGTCTAGTTTCCAAAATATGGTCACTTGTGGGGGGTTTCCACTGTTTAGGTACACCAGGGGCTCTCCAAACACGACATGGCGTCCGATCTCAATTCCAGCCAATTTTGTATTGAAAAGTGAAACGGCGCTCCTTCCTTTCCAAGCTATGCCATGCACCCAGTCAGTGGTTCCCCCCCCCCCCACATATGGGGTATCAGGAAGCTCAAGACAAATTGCACAAAAACTTTTGCGGTCCAATTTCTCCTGTTACCCTTGGGAAAATAAAAAGCTGGATCTGAATTATTTTTTTGTGAAAAAAAGTTAATGTTCTTTTTTTTTTTTTCAAACATTCCAAAAATTCCTGCGAAGCACCAGAAAAATATATAGTTATTGAGGTTAAAGGAAGACTTTAAGTCCATCTAGTTCAACCCATAGCCTAACCTAACATGCCCTAACATGTTGATCCAGAGGAAGGCAAAAAAAAATCCATGTGGCAAAGAGTAAGCTCCACATTGGGGGAAAAAAATCCTTCCCGACTCCATATACGGCAATCAGACTAGTTCCCTGGATCAACACCCTATCAAGGAATCTAGTATATATAACCTGTAACATTATACTTTTCAAGAAAGGTATACAGTCCCCTCTTAAATTTAAGTAATAAATCACTCATTACAGCATCATACGGCAGAGAGTTCCATAGTCTCACTGCTCTTACAGTAAAGAATCCGCGTCTGTTATTATGCTTAAAGGGGTTGTCCACTACTTTCAATTAACCCCCCAATGTATCTCCCCGGGGCCCCTAATGAATTTGGTAAATACCTTGTGTTGCCTTTTTTGCCTGTGAGCGGTGCTATGTTGGCAGCTGAGTCCGGGTCACGTGACCCCCAGGCTGCAGCCGCCACTAATTTCCGCCGACATCACGTCAATTTCCAGACTCTGGAAATTGACGTGACGTCATCAGTAGGAGTGACCCAGCCTCCACAGACAGCGGTCACTCATCAAGAGTGACTGGCCTGTGGGCAGTGCTGGGGGCTGCTGGGATGTGCAGGCGGGGCTAGGCTGGCATGTGCAGGCTGTGCTGGGATGGGTGGGGCTGTGCTGGGATGGGTGGGGCTGCGCTGGGATGGGCGGGCATGATGGGGTCTGCGTGGCTGCGCAGGGATGTGCGGGCGCCGGGCGGTGCGGTGGGGCTGCACTGGCATATGCGGGTGTGAGGGGGTCTGCGTGGCTGCTCCAGGATGTGTGGGTGCTGGGCGGTGTGGTGGGGCTGCGCTAGGATGTGCGGGCATGAGGGTGTCTGCGTGGCTGCACTGGGATGTGCGGGCGCTGGGCGGTGCGGTGGGGCTGTGCTGGGATGTGCGGGCATGAGGGGGTCTGCGTGGCTGCACCAGGATGTGTGGGCACTGGGCGGTGCGGTGGGGCTGCACTGGGATGTGCGGGCGCCGGGCAGTGCTGGGGTCTGCAGGTGTGTGCGGTGGGTCCGCTGGCCATGCTGGGGTCTGCTTCGGGCAGGGGGGTCATTGGTGTGTGTGTCTCTGTGTGCAGGCATCGTCCGATGGTACTACAAGTCCCATCGGGCTATGCCTGCTACAGTGACAGTGAGTGACACATTAGCCAATGATGGGACAGTAGTAGTTCCATCATCCGGCTAATGTGTTGAATGTAAAAAAAACAAAAACACAAACATATAGCATACAACATATAACATACAACATACAACAGAACATACAACATATAACATACAACAGAACATACAACATATGACATACAACATACAACAGAACATACAACATATAACATACAACAGAACATACAACATATAACATACAACAGATGCATACAACATATAACATATAACATAACATACAACATATAACATATAACATACAACATAACATACAACATATAACACAACAGAACATACAACATATAACATACAACATGCAACAGAACATACAACATATAACATACAACATACAACATATAGCATAACATACAACAGAACATACAACATATAACATACAACATACAACAGAACATACAACATATAACATACAACAGAACATACAACATATAACATACAACATACAACAGAACATACAACATATAACATATAACAGAGCATACAACATATAACATACAACATATAACATAGCAGAACATACAACATATAGCATACAGCATATAACATATAACAGAACATACAACATATAACATACAACATACAGCAGAACATACAACATATAACATACAACATACAAAAGAACATACAACATATAACATATAACATACAATACATACATACGGTACATTCATACATTACATACAATACATACATACAGACATACAGTGCATATAACATAGAGTACATACTTACCATCACTTGTCACTTTGATCCCCGAAGCCAGTGTCACCTGTAAAAAATATTAAAATAATAAACAAACACTATACTCCCTGATTCGCAGAAATCCAATTAAAACTAGTGTCCCACAACGATCTCCCGTGGAGAGCGAGCGCTCTCCAGGGGCTCCAGGAATACAATGACGGAAGGTATCCTTCTGCACTGTATTCCTCCGCCACTGTAAAAAATAGTCCCTAGTCTCACTTGTGGCACTGCTGTGTGAGAAAGTTCCCATGCAGCAATGCCATAAAGTGAGACCAATGAACTCAGGTAACCTCAGTGATACACTGCAGGAGCCATTGTCTCCTGTCAGTGTGTCACTGGAGGATCTATAGAGCAGTGACATCACCCGATGTCACTGTTCTATAGGGGAGATCGTCGTGGGACGCTCATTATTAATTGGACCACGGCAGACAGGTAGTATACGGTTGGTTTATTATTTTTAATTTTTTGCAGGTGATCGAGTATGGTAAGTATGGTTAAATTAAGAATATTAAAATACTTTATTCTGGCTGTGTCTATTTTTTTTAACTCTTTCACTACTCTAGGATTAATAATGGATAGGCGTCTTATTGACACCTCTCCATTATTAACCCGGCTTAATGTCACCTTACAATAGCAAGGTGACATTAACCCCTTATTACCCCATATCCCACCACTACTCGGGAGTGGGAAGAGAGAGGCTAAGTGCCGGAAATGGCGCATCTCACAGATGCGCCATTTCTGGGGTGGCTGGGGGCTGCTATTTGTAGCAGGGGGGCCAATATCCGTGGCCCCTCTCTAGGCTATGAATATCAGCCCACAGCTGCCGGCGTAGCCTTTCTGGCTATAAAATATAGGGGGACCCCACGTCATTTTTTTGGGGGGTCCGCCTATTTTAATAGCCAGTAAAGGCTACGCAGACAGCTGCAGGCTGATATTCATAGCCTGGGAGGGGGCCATGGGTATTACCCCCTTCCCAGGCTACAAATATTGGCCCCCGGTCGTCGGTTTTCCCCCTCTGGTGCAAAAAATTGCGCGGGAGCCCACGCTGTTTTTTCCCGTTTTTTTTTAAATTAAACGTTCACTAAGAAACATCGGCCTTGCTATTCTATATCAATGGATACATCTATGGATATATCCATAGATAAATCTATCTATACATGGATAGCTATGGATATATGTATAGATATAACTATGGCTATTGTTGTGAATTAGACTTTTTGGCTCCCTCTTGTGGTTACTAGTGATATGACTCTGGGATTTTCTTCCCTCAGTTTGCACCCAGCTGGGTCGTTAGTTCAGGGGTGTTGCTATATTAACCTCCTGGAACCTTAGTCCAGTGCCTGGCATCGTTGTAATCAGACACATTCTGTTTGCTCCTATCTGCTGGTCCTGGTTCGTGCAAAATTAAGCTAAGTCCTGCTTCTTTGTTTTTTGGGTTATTTGCTTGCTCTCATTTTTGTCCAGCTTGTACTAAATGTGATTCCTGACCTTGCTGGAAGCTCTAGGGGGCTGGTGTTCTCCCCCCGGGCCGTTAGACGGTTCGGGGGTTCTTGAATTTCCAGTGTGGATATTTTTGATAGGGTTTTTTGCTGACCATATAAGTTATCTTTCTATACTCTGCTATTAGCTAGTGGGCCTCTCTTTGCTAAATACCTAGCTCCTTCTTATGTTTGTCTTTTCCTCTTACCTCACTGTTATTATTTGTTGGGGGCTTCTATCCAACTTTTGGGGTATTTTCTCTGGAGGCAAGAAAGGTCTTTCTTTTCCCTTCTAGGGTTAGTTAGTTCTCGACGTCTTAGAGACGTCTAGGATCAACGTAGGAACGTTCCCCGGCTGCTGGTATTTGTGGTGCTAGGATTAGATATATGGTCAGCCCAGTTACCACTGCCCTATGAGCTGGTTTTCTCTGTTTGCAGACTTAGCAATTATTCCTGAGACCCTCTGCCATTGGGGTCATAACAGGCTATATCGATCAATAGATATATTTTTAGATAGATAGATATATCTGTAGGTACATAGATATATCTATCAGGATACTTTCACACATCAGGTTTTTGCCATCAGGCACAATTCGGCGAGTTTTGGAAAAAACAGATCCGTGATTTTTTCCGCCGGATCCGTTTTTTTCTCATAGAGTTGTATTAGCGCCGGATTATGCCTGATGGCCACACGATTCATCCGTTTTTAGCCAGATCCGTCAGAAAAGCTGTTTCCAGTGGACGGAGAAAACGTACAGAAGAACGATTTTTCTGTCAGGCGAGAAAACGCGCAGCGACGGATCCGGCAAAAAACATATGAAACTGAGATGTGACATGATGAATCCGACCTTCGAATCCGGTTTTTCATGCATTTTTCCATTGAAATCATGCACATTTTCCATTCTCTTTCTCTCAAAAAAACGGATCCATTGCATCAGTTTTTCACTATTTGCAACGGATCCGTTTTTTCAAAAATTCGCCGGATCCTGCCTAATGGATAGAAATAGATAGATATATGGATAGCTAGGCTACTTTCACACATCAGTTTGTTTCCGTCAGACAGGATCAGGAGAATTTTTGAAAAAACGGATGCGTTGCAAATAGTGAAAAATGATGCAACTGATCCGTTTTTTTTAGAGAGATATCGAGAGAGAGAATGGAAAATGTGCATGATTTCAATGAAAAAAATGCATGAAAAACTGGATTCGGAGGCCAGATTCATAATTTCACATCTCAGTTTCATACGTTTTTCGCCGGATCCGTCGCTGGCCGTTTTTTCGCAGGACAGAAAAAACTCCTCTGTATGTTTTCTCAGTCCGCCGGAAACAGTTTTTTTTTTTAAAGATCTGGCAAAAAACGGATGAAGCGTGAAGCCATCAGGCGCAATCCGGCGCTAATACAACTCTATGAGAAAAAAAAACGGATCCGGCGGACAAAAACACGGATCCGTTTTTTCAAAACTCGACGGATTATGCCTGACGGCAAAAACCTGATGTGTGAAAGTAGCCTTACTATCCATATATCTATCTACATCTATCTATCTCATTCCATCTATCTATCCATCTATCTATCTGTCTGTCTGTCTGTCTGTCTATCTATGTGTGTAATGGAGTGTGGGTTGGACAAATGTAAAAGAGGAGATTGGACAAGACATGACATCACAAATCTTTTTTTTTGTTCAATAATACATCTTTATTTAGCTTTCAAAAACGCATTAAAAACCGCATAAAAACTGGGCAAAAAACGCATCAAAAACGTGCCTGCGTTTTCTGCCAAGAGCTGCGGATTTAGTGCCGAAAAATCCGTGGGCAAATCTGCAACGTGTGCACATACGCTGCGGATCTGCGGTAAAAACCGCAGTGTGTGAACATGGCCTGATTCAGTTTTTGGTGCGGTTTTTGTGCGATTTTGATTCAGGTTTTGATGCAGTTTTTGGTGCGGTTTTTGCACGGTTTTGATGCAGTTTTTGGTGCAATGTGTGAACCGCAACGTGTGCACATGGTCTGACTCAGTTTTTGGTGCGGTTTTTGCGCAATTTTGATTTAGGTTTTGATGCAGTTTTTGGTGCGGTTTTGATGCAGTTTTTGGTGCGGTTTTTGCACGATTTTGATTCAGATTTTGATGCAGTTTTTGTTGCGGTTTTTGCACAGTTTTGATTCAGTTTTTGTTGCAGTGTTTGGTGCCCGCACAGACCCCCGGCAGTCTGCACAGACCCCGCCCGCACACAGTCTCTGCCCACACTCCGCCCACACTCTTCCCCCCTCCCGATCTGCAGCGTTTTCACCCGCAGCTTAACCACAGATCTTTTTTACATCTGCGGTTTTGCTGCGGATGTGCCCGACTCAGTACAAGTCAATGTGTGCAGAAACGCTGCAGATCCGCACAAAGAATTGACATGCTGTGGAAAAAACAATGCTGCGTTTCTGCGCGTTTTTTTCCACAGCATGTGCACTGCGAATTTGGTTTTCCATAGGTTTACATGGTACTGTAAACTCATGGAAAACTGCTGCAGATCCGCAGCGTCAAAAACGCCGCAGATCTGCAGTAAAAACCGCAATGTGTGAACATGGCCTGATTCAGTTTTTGGTGCGGTTTTTGCGCAATTTTGATTCGGGTTTTGATGCAGTTTTTGGTGCGTTTTTTGCGCAGTTTTGATGCAGTTTTTGGTGCGTTTTTTGTACGATTTTGATTCAGGGTTTGATGCAGTTTTTGGTGCAGTTTTTGCGTGGTTTTGATTCAGTTTTTGGTGCAGTTTTTGGTGCGATTTTTGCATGGTTTCGATGCATTTTTTTATTTGTTTTTGATGCAGTTTTTGGTGCCGTTTTTATGTGTTTTTAAAGCGTTTTTGTATGCATTTTTGAAAGCTAAATAAAGTATTATTGAACAAAAAAAAAGATTTGTGATGTCGTTATTGTCCAACCTCCTCTTTTACATTTGTCCAACCCACACTCCATTACACACACGGATAGACAGATAGATGATAGATGAGATGGATAGATAGATCTACATATAGATAGATCTATACATCTATCTTTTCTTATATCTATCTATAGATATATCTGGATGGATGTATCAATTGATAGATGTATGGATAGTGTAGAGTGCGTGTCCACTGTCCAGATTACATCCGGATTAGCTGCAGATTGGATGCTGCGTACTTGTAGTCCCATCGGATGATGCCTGCACACACACACCCCCAAAGACCCCCCGCACAGACCCGCACACACTCTGACAGCCCCGCACACACCTGAACAGTCCCGCACACACCCGCACACATCCGAACAGCCCGCAGACCCCGCCCGCACACACATACCCACACACAGTCACCGCCCACACACTTCCCTCCTCCCGAACTGCAGCGTTTCTCAGACCCACATCCACAGCAAAACTGCATATCTTTTTTACATCTGCCGTTTTGCTGCGGATGTGCCCGACTCAATGCAAGTCTATGGGTGCAGTTCCGCACAAAAGAAGTGACATGCTGCGGAAAAAAAAAAGCTGCGTTTCGGTGCGGCTTTTTCCGCAGCATGTGCACAACAAGTCTGCGGCTCCCATAGACTTACATTGGTTGTGAACTACACTGCGGATTTGATGCAATTCCGTGCACACAGCCTTAGCATTTAGTGAACCTAGCAAAAAAGCCAAGCAAAAAACAAGTGTGGGATTGCACTTTTTTTGCAATTTCATCGCACTTTGAATTTTTGTCACATGTTCTGTTACACGACATGGTAAAACCAATGATGTCATTCAAAAGTAGAACTTGTCCCGCAAAAGACAAGCCCTCACATGGCCATATTGACAGAAAAATCATGGCTCTGGAAAGAAGGGGAGCGATAGACGAAAACGAAAAAAGCTCCAGGGGTGAAGGGGTTTAGAAACATGGATATGGACATAGCTATGGAAATAGAGATATATAGATATATCTCTGTATGTACCCATCTATCCATCCCATATCTATCTATTTATCTATCTATCTATCTATCTATCTATCTATCTATCTGTGTGTAATGGAGTGTGGGTTCGACAAATGTAAAAGAGGAGGTTGGACAGAAAAGACATCACAAATCTTTTTGATGAGAGAGGAGGGAGAGGAGGGAGTGGTTGGGGTGTGTTTTGGAGTGGGTGTGCTAGGTTCGGGCTTACAGGTCAGTGCAATGCATCATGGAACTTGTAGTATTACAGCACAATAACTCAGGAGAAAGGAAGTTGTCGATTAACCCCATGAGAGCTGGATCCAGCACTGAAGATGTGCTGCTACAGCATGATAAAAGGTAATATTGCTAAAATAAACACAGTGGATGTTTTCAGTGGCACATAATAGAAAGATTTATGAAACAAAAAAGTTATAGTAGTGGACAACTTCTTTAAACCTTCTTTCCTCCAGACGTAGAGGATGCCCTCTTGTCCCTGTCTCAGGTATATGATTAAAAAGATCATCAGAAAGGTCTTTGTACTGTCCCCTCAAATATTTATACATTAAAATAAGATCACCCCTTAGCCTTCATTTTTCCAAACTAAACAGCCCCAAGTGTAATAACCTATCTTGGTATTGCAGACCCCCCAGTCCTCTAATAACCTTGGTCGCTCTTCTCTGCACGCGCTCTAGTTCAGCTATGTCTTTCTTATACACCGGAGACCAGAACTGTACACAGTATTCTAAGTGTGGTCGAACTAGTGACTTGTATAGAGGTAAAATTATGTTCTCCTCATGAGCATCTATGCCTCTTTTAATGCCTCCCAATATTTTATTTGCCTCTGTTGCAGCTGCCTGACACTGGCCACTGAGTATGAGTTTGTCATCCACCCATACACCCAGGTCTTTTTCATTGACGGTTTTGCCCAGAATTTTAGAATTAAGCACATAGTTATACATCTTATTACTTCTACCCAAGTGCATGACCTTACATTTATCCCCATTAAAGCTAATTTGCCATTTATCAACCCATGCTTCTAGTTTACATAAATCGTCCTGTAATATAAAATTGTCCGACTCTGTATTGATTACCCTGCAGAGTTTAGTATCATCTGCAAATATTGAAATTCTACTCTGCATGCCCCTACAAGGTCATTAATAAATATGTTAAAAAGAAGAGGGCCCAATACTGACCCCTGTGGTACCCCCACTGCTAACCTTGACCCAGTCCAAGTGTGCTCCATTAATAACCAGCCTTTGTTTCCTATCCCTGGGTCAGCTCTTAACCCACTTACACATATTTTCCCCTATCCCCATTATTCTCATTTTATGTATCAACCTTTTGTGTGGCACCATATCAAAAGCTTTTGAAAAGTCCATATTCACTACGTCCACTGGGTTCCCTTGGTCCAGTCCGCAACTTACCTCTTCATAGAAATTGATCAGATTTGTCTGACAGGAACGGTCCCTAGTAAACCCATGCTGATATTGGGTCATAAGGTTATTCTCAGGGCAGCACGGTGGCTCAGTGGATAGCACTGCAGCCTCACAGTGCTGGGGTCCTGGGTTCTAATCCCACCTTGGACAACATCTGCAAGGAGTTTGTATGTTCTCCCCGTGTTTGCGTGGGTTTCCTCCGGGTGCTCTGGTTTCCTCTCACATATCAAAGACATACTGATAGGGAATTTAGATTGTGAGCCCCACCGGGGACAGTGATGATAATGTGTGCAACCTGTAAAGCGCTGCGGAATATGTTAGCGCTATATAAAAATAAAGATTATTATTATATTATTCTTCTTCAGATACTCCAGCATAACATCTCTTAGAATTCCCTCCAGGATTTTACCCACAGTAGAGGTTAAGCTTACTGGCCCTAGGGCCGTACTGGCCAGAAAATCCGGTGGCAGTAGTGGGCCGCTCGAGTGTGTCAGCACACTCCCCCCTCTGTCGGCACACTCCCCCCCACTGTCGGCACAGTCCCCGCCCCGCATTCAACTATACCGGCGTCATAGACGCCGGTACAGTTGAATGCAATGATGGAGGAGAGAGCATCTGCTGACGCTTCCTCTCCCATCATTCCCCGCTCTGCCTGCCGCTGACACTGCGGGTGCGCGATGACGTCATATCATCGCGCACCTGCTGTGTGTCGGGCGGCCAGACAGCAGCTGCTGAGACCGGAGCCAGGAGCAGCGCGGGACACGAGGAGAGGTGAGTAGAGTGTTTTTTTTTATTATATATATATCAATGAGTGATAACTGGATTGTGGGGCTTTGGGGGGGGGAAATGGCTGCATTACATTCTATGGGGCTGTGCTGCATTACATTCTATGGGGCTGTGCTGCATTACATTCTATGGGGGCTGTGCTGCATAACATTCTATGGGGGCTGTGCTGCATTACATTCTATGGGGGCTGGCTGCATTACATTCTATGGGGCTGTGCTGCATTACATTCTATGGGGACTGGCTGCATTACATTCTATGGGGCTGTGCTGCATTACATTCTACGGGGGCTGTGCTGCATTACATTCTATGGGGGCTGTGCTGTATTACATTCTATGGGGGCTGTGCTGCATTACATTCTATGGGGGCTGTGCTGCATTACATTCTATGGGGGCTGTGCTGCATTACATTCTATGGGGGCTGTGCTGCATTACATTCTATGGGGCTGTGCTGCATTACATTCTATGGGGGCTGTGCTGCATTACATTCTATGGGGGCTGTGCTGCATTACATTCTATGGGGCTGTGCTGCATTACATTCTATGGGGGCTGTGCTGCACTACATTCTATGGGGGCTGTGCTGTATTATATTCTATGGGGGCTGTGCTGCATTACATTCTATGGGGCTGTGCTGTATTACATTCTATGGGGGCTGTGCTGTATTACATTCTATGGGGGCTGTGCTGCATTACATTCTATGGGGCTGTGCTGCATTACATTCTATGGGGGCTGTGCTGCATTACATTCTATGGGGGCTGTGCTGCATTACATTCTATGGGGCTGTGCTGCATTACATTCTATGGGGGCTGTGCTGCACTACATTCTATGGGGGCTGTGCTGTATTATATTCTATGGGGGCTGTGCTGCATTACATTCTATGGGGCTGTGCTGCATTACATTCTATGGGGGCTGTGCTGCATTACATTCTATGGGGCTGTGCTGCATTACATTCTATGGGGGCTGTGCTGCACTACATTCTATGGGGGCTGTGCTGTATTATATTCTATGGGGGCTGTGCTGCATTACATTCTATGGGGCTGTGCTGTATTACATTCTATGGGGGCTGTGCTGTATTACATTCTATGGGGGCTGTGCTGTATTACATTCTATGGGGGCTGTGCTGTATTACATTCTATGGGGGCTGTGCTGCATTACATTCTATGGGGCTGTGCTGTATTACATTCTATGGGGGCTGTGCTGTATTACATTCTATGGGGGCTGTGCTGTATTACATTCTATGGGGGCTGTGCTGTATTACATTCTATGGGGGCTGTGCTGTATTACATTCTATGGGGGCTGGCTGTATTACACTCTATGGGGGCTGTGCTGTATTACATTCTATGGGGACTGTGCTGTAATTCTGGATACAGCTGTGATTATATGTTATATAGTCGTGTTACACTCCCCTCACTTCTTGTAACCTACAAGTGTACAAAGATATTATACAGTCACCATGTGACAAGTGGGCCTGTGTAACTTCAAATGCCAGGCCTGAATTTTAGTCCCAGTCCGGCCCTGCTGGCCTATAATTTCCGAGTTCAGTTTTTGTCCCCTTTTTGAATATTGGCACCACTTTTGCTATACGCCAGTCCTGTGGTACAGACCCTGTTATTATGGAGTCTTTAAAGGTTAAAAATAATGCTCTATCAATGACTGTACTTAATTCCTGCAGTACTCGGGGGTGTATCCCATCCGGGCCCGGAGATTTGTCAATTTTAGTGATTTTTAGACGCCGCTGTACTTCCTGCTGGGTTAAGCAGGTGACATTTAATGGGGAATTTTTGTTATCACTGATCATATTGTCTGCCATGGGATTTTGTGGTGTACATACTGATGAAAAAAAGTCATTTAGCATATTGGCTTTTTCCTCATCCTCATCCACCATTTCACCCAGACTATTTTTAAGGGGGCGAACACTTTCATTTTTTAGTTTCTTACTATTTACGTAGTCAAATAATATTTTGGGATTATTTTTACTCTCTCTGGCAATGAGTCTCTCTGTCTCAAACTTTGCTGCCTTGATTTGCTTTTTACATAATTTATTTAATTTTCTGTATTTATTTAATGCCTCCTCACTACCTACTTCCTTTAATTCTCTAAATGCTTTCTTTTTGTCACTTATTGCGCCCCTTACAGCTCTATTTAGCCATATTGGATTCCTCCTATTTCTAGTATGTTTATTTCCATACGATATATGTTGTGCACAGGTCCTATCCAGGATGCTAATAAAGGTCTCCCATTTTCTTTGTGTAGAAGGGTTAATAAACTTCTTGAATGTGGTTTTGAGCACCCTGAGGGGTGCAGTTTTTAGACTGGTGTCACACTTGGATATTTTCTATCATATAGACCCCTCAAAGTGACATCAAATGTGATGTGGTCCCTAAAAAAAATGGTATTGTAAAAATGAGAAATTGCTGGTCAACTTTAAACCCTTATAACTCCCTAACAAAAAACATTTTGTTCCAAAATCGTGCTGAAGCAAAGTAGACATGTGGAAATGTTACTTATTAAGTATTTTGTGTGACATCTCTGTGTTATTTAAGGGCATGAAAATTCAAAGCTGAAAAATTGCGACATTTTCAACATTTTCACCAAATTTCCTTTTGTTTCACAAATAAACGCAACTCATATCAAAGAAATTTTACCACTATCATGAAATAAAGTATGTCATGAGAAAACAAGGTCAAAATCACCGGGATCCATGAAAGCGTTCCAGAGTTATTACCTCATAGTACCTCAAGGTACAGTGGTCAGAATTGTAAAAATTGGCCCGGTCATTAACGTGCAAACCACCCTCGGGAGTAAAGGGGGTTAAAGTCCAAGTTTAACTCATTTGCTCCTGACATCTTTCATGTAGACATGCTCATGGTCTACATGAGACCACGGTCTATTGAAATCCTTGACCATTTGTCAATGGTTGTTGAAATCCTGTGTTAGTTTATCTGTGAATAGGTTCTTAATCCCAATGAAATAGGAACTTGAATGCATGGTCGTTCCATTAAGTATCAGCAGTAATCCTCCAAAATTATATTTAGTTTTGACAGGTCTGGAGGACCGGCATAGCCATCTAACTCGGTCTTGTACGGATTCTCATAAATTGCTTCAATATATTCCATAAAAGTGCTAAAGTTCAGGAAAAGGGGTCTGATAGGGATACATGAAGTTAAGCTCTGTTGCAGTAGATATGCCAGAAATATACGGTCATAGAGATTTTGCGATAACTAAACACATTCCCATTCAAGCTCTTTAAGCATAGGGACCATTTCAGCAACCTTTTGCATTTCTCCAGTGAGCACTTTAGAAATTCTGCTTACTTTCATCTATTCCTTGGATAGTTTTTACTGTTACTGTTACCCCTCTGTGTTTCAGCCCAAGCGTATTCCTGAATTTCAGTTACTGGTTGACTAGTAGATTTAATGCAGATGGAAGGCACAATGGACGGCATCTTGAAAAAGTAGAGAGATCAAGATGGACATGACATATGCTTATCAGAGAGAGACAGTGGGCAGTTCCAGGAGACCATTTATGGGAATAGTTGCAGAATATTCTGGGCTGTAGAGTATATGTTGTTCTTTCTTTTTGACCCCTAATTTCTACAAGAAGTTGTGGACAGTTGACAGCAAGACAGAAGATAGTGGCTGAGTAAGAAACACTGTCAAGACAGATTCAGGATGGAAACAGGCAGATGAATGTCAGATCCAAAATTGGTAAAACAATGCAATGTCAGAAAGTGAGGAAAGTCTGGTCAAAAGTAGTAAAAGCAAACTAAAACAAGCAGGATAATAAGAAAGAGCTCACGCACTGAGATACTGGAGTGCTTCTCTTATAAAGATTCTGAAAGAATGATCTCCAGAGCTGTGGTTTATAGGTGCAGTAGTCATGCCAAGGCTGGTTGTGTTGTCCTGCAGCTATTGTAAAGGCATTTTACTGTCATTTGTGTAATTATATTATTATTATTATTAATATTAATACAGAATTTCATTAAGTTTTAAAATATCACATAAACAGAAAATTATACTAATAGATGTGTGGTTATTTTAATTTGGCTGCTTTTTATATTTTTAGTGAGATATCCAGTGTTCAGCTTAAACGGCACACCACAACAGATTAGTCAGAAAGCCTTTGATTTCATTTCAGAATCAACATTTTATATGGGATACCATACTACAAAATACTCTCACAAATGTGGTGGATTGATTTTTTATTCTTCACACCTAAAAATGAAATTTTACTAACAAATTAATTGAAGTCCATGTTGCAAATATGTGTACACCCCAATAAAAATCTTAGCTAAAGTTTAGACTATACATTTTTTATTAACAAGAATTCAACCACATGTACAGTGGGGCAAAAAAGTATTTAGTCAGTCAGCAATAGTGCAAGTTCCACCACTTAAAAAGATGAGAGGCGTCTGTAATTTACATCATAGGTAGACCTCAACTATGGGAGACAAACTGAGAAAAAAAAATCCAGAAAATCACATTGTCTGTTTTTTTTATCATTTTATTTGCATATTATGGTGGAAAATAAGTATTTGGTCAGAAACAAACAATCAAGATTTCTGGCTCTCACAGACCTGTAACTTCTTCTTTAAGAGTCTCCTCTTTCCTCCCCTCATTACCTGTAGTAATGGCACCTGTTTAAACTTGTTATCAGTATAAAAAGACACCTGTGCACAACCTCAAACAGTCTGACTCCAAACTCCACTATGGTGAAGACCAAAGAGCTGCCAAAGGACACCAGAAACAAAATTGTAGCCCTGCACCAGGCTGGGAAGACTGAATCTGCAATAGCCAACCAGCTTGGAGTGAAGAAATCAACAGTGGGAGCAATAATTAGAAAATGGAAGACATTCAAGACCACTGATAATCTCCCTCGATCTGGGGCTCCACGCAAAATCCCACCCCGTGGGGTCAGAATGATCACAAGAACGGTGAGCAAAAATCCCAGAACCACGCGGGGGGACCTAGTGAATGAACTGCAGAGAGCTGGGACCAATGTAGCAAGGCCTACCATAAGTAACACACTACGCCACCATGGACTCAGATCCTGCAGTGCCAGACGTGTCCCACTGTTTAAGCCAGTACATGTCTGGGCCTGTCTGAAGTTTGCTAGAGAGCATTTGGATGATCCAGAGGAGTTTTGGGAGAATGTCCTATGGTCTGATGAAACCAAACTGGAACTGTTTGGTAGAAACACAACTTGTCGTGTTTGGAGGAAAAAGAATACTGAGTTGCATCCATCAAACACCATACCTACTGTAAAGCATGGTGGTGGAAACATCATCCTTTGGGGCTGTTTCTCTGCAAAGGGGCCAGGACGACTGATCCGGGTACATGAAAGAATGAATGGGGCCATGTATCGTGAGATTTTGAGTGCAAACCTCCTTCCATCAGCAAGGGCATTGAAGATGAAACGTGGCTGGGTCTTTCAACATGACAATGATCCAAAGCACACCACCAGGGCAACGAAGGAGTGGCTTCGTAAGAAGCATTTCAAGGTCCTGGAGTGGCCTAGCCAGTCTCCAGATCTCAACCCTATAGAAAACCTTGGGAGGGAGTTGAAAGTCCGTGTTGCCAAGCGAAAAGCCAAAAACATCACTGCTCTAGAGGAGATCTGCATGGAGGAATGGGCCAACATACCAACAACAGTGTGTGGCAACCTTGTGAAGACTTACAGAAAATGTTTGACCTCTGTCATTGCCAACAAAGGATATTTTACAAAGTATTGAGATGAAATTTTGTTTCTGACCAAATACTTATTTTCCACCATAATATGCAAATAAAATGATAAAAAAACAGACAATGTGATTTTCAGGAATTTTTTTTCTCAGTTTGTCTCCCATAGTTGAGGTCTACCTATGATGTAAATTACAGACGCCTCTCATCTTTTTAAGTGGTGGAACTTGCACTATTGCTGAATGACTAAATACTTTTTTGCCCCACTGTAATTATTTATTAAAATGGTGTCTAGCAGACAGTTGACTATAAATGGGTATTACTTAACCCCTTCCCATTTAATTCTGTCAGCAATACCACAATATTGAAGAGAAATGTCACAATAATCGAGAAAAGCAAATAATTTCTATCCAGGCCGACCACAGAAGTGAAAACCTAACCTGGAGTTTCTTCTGAGAAGGGTTGAAGAAAATCGACATGCAAGTTCAATGCAGTTAGCTAAAGAAGTAGTAAGCCAAACCAGAGTGAGTGTACACTGCAGAAGAATGGCATGCATGGGTGTCATCCACAAAGTAAGCCTCTCCTAAAACTAATGCACAAAAAAGCCCACCTACAGTTTGCCATGGCCCATGTGTAAAAATATGAGCACTATTGGGACTCTATCTTTTGGAGTGATGAGGATGAATGTTTTTGGTAATTATGGCTTCAGAACTGTATCATGTCTCAAAGGAGAGTACAAAGAAAATTTAATGGTGCCTATGTGTGCCGCTACTAAAGGGAATGAATATTCACTGCATTCCATGCCCATGGGAATGGAATGCGGTGAATATACATATCTCTTAAGTAGTGGCACACGTGACCAGCAGCAGCTGCAGAAAGACTTTGGCTGACACTGTGCTCGCTATTAAAGAACAATGAATGCTCACTGCTCTCCACGTATACAGTCTCGGCATGTAGAGCAGTGAGTATTCCGGCAGCTGCAATTTGACTTGCAAGCAGCGCATGATGTCACTGCCATGCACTGCTTACAAGCATAAAGCAGCTGCTGGCATCGGAACAAGATGCTGTGAGGGAGCGCCGGGAAGGTAAGTGTATTGTTTTTTTTTTCATGATTTCAGATAGGTCCATGCATACCAGTATGAGGGTGGGGGTCAATCATACCAGGATAAGATTGGGGCCATGCATACCAGGATGGGTATGGGGGCCAATCATACCAGGTTAAGGATGAGGTCCTGCATAGCAGCATAGGGATGGGGCCATGCATACTAGGACGAGATGGGGTCCCTGCATATCAGGATAGGGATGAGGACGACCATTCCTACCAGGATAGGGATGAGGGGGCATGCCTACCAGGGTGGAGATAAGGGGGACATGCATACCAGGCTAGGAATGAGGAGGCCATGCATACCAGGATTGGGATGAGGGCCATGCATACCAGGATAGGGATAAGGGGGTCATGCATGCCAGGATAGGGATGAGGGGGCCATGTGTATCAGGATGGGGATGAGGGGACCATATATTCCAGGATAGAGGATATTAAGTAAAGAATTGACCACATTTTTTGCTTCAATTTTTTTCCCTACTTTCTTACTCTAAAACCCAGGTGCGTCTTATGGTCCGATGCGTCTTATAGTCTGAAAAATATGATACATTTCATTGATGGTATCATGAATTCACAGATGTACTGCTCTATATTGAAAGAGAAGATGCCACCATCACTCTGTGCCCTTGGTAGATGTGTATATTTCCAACATGACAATGATCCAAAACACACATCTAAAGTCACTGTTGCATTTTTGGAGAAGAACAGGATGAAAGTCTTTCAGTGGCCAAGTATATATCCTGATATGAACCCAATCAAACACCTATGGGGGATTCTTAAGAGACAAGTTGAGCATCATTCTTGATCCAGCATCCAGGCTCTGAAATAGGCTGTTCCTGAAGAATAGAAAAAATATAAATGTTGCAATATGTCGCCAACTTGTTCATCCCATGCCTAGAAAAATTGTTGATGTTCTTATACAGTGATGGCCAAAAGTATTCACACCCCTGCAATTCTGTCAGATAATACTCAGTTTCCTCCTGAAAATGATTGCAAACACAAATTATTTGGTATGATTATCTTCATTTAATTTGTCTTAAATGAAAAAACACAAAAGAGAATGAAGCAAAAAGCAAAACATTGATCATTTCACACAAAACTCCAAAAATGGGCCAGACAAAAGTATTGGCACCCTCAGCCTAATACTTGGTTGCACAAAATAACTGCGACTAACCGCTTCCGGTAACCATCAATGAGTTTCTTACAATGCTCTGCTGGAATTTTAGACCATTCTTCTTTGGCAAACTGCTCCAGGTCCCTGATATTTGAAGGGTGCCTTCTCCAAACTGCCATTTTTAGATCTCTCCACAGGTGTTCTATAGGATTCAGTTCTGGACTCATTGCTGGCCACCGTAGAAGTCTCCAGTGCTTTCTCTCAAACCATTTTCTAGTGTTTTTTGAAGTGTGTTTTGTGTCATTGTCCTGCTGGAAGACCCATGACCTCTGAGGGAGACCCAGCTTTCTCACACTGGGCCCTACATTATGGTGCAAAATTTTTTGGTAGTCTTCAGACTTCATAATGCCATGCACACGGTCAAGCAGTCCAGTGCCAGAGGCAGCAAAGCAACACCAAAACATCAGGGAACCTCCGCCATGTTTGACTGTAGGGACCGTGTTCTTTTCTTTGAATGCCTCTTTTTTTCTCCTGCAAACTCTATGTTGATGCCTTTGCCCAAAAAGCTCCACTTTTGTCTCATCTGACCAGAGAACATTCTTCCAAAATGTTTTAGGCTTTTTCAGGTAAGTTTTGGCAAACTCCAGCCTGGCTTTTTTATGTCTCGGAGTAAGAAGTGGGGTCTTCCTGGGTCTCCTACCAAACAGTCCCTTTTCATTCAGATGCCGACGGATAGTACGGGTTGACACTGTTGTACCCTCGGACTGCAGGGCAACTTGAACTTGTTTGGATGTTGGTCGAGGTTCTTTATCCAACATCCGCACAATCTTGCGTTGAAATCTCTTGTCAATTTTTCTTTTCCGTCCACATCTAGGGAGGTTAGCCACAGTGCCATGGGCTTTAAACTTCTTGATGACACTGCGCACGGTAGACACAGGAACATTCAGGTCTTTGGAGATGGACTTGTAGCCTTGAGATTGCTCATGCTTCCTCACAATTTGGTTTCTCAAGTCCTCAGACAGTTCTTTGGTCTTCTTTCTTTTCTCTCATGTCAACTGGCTGCAAGTGTGATTTAGTTATTGCCAACACCTGTTAGGTGCCACAGGTTAAGTTACAGGTGCTGTTAATTACACAAATTAGAGAAGCGTCACATGATTTTTCGAACAGTGCCAATACTTTTGTCCACCCCCTTTTTATGTTTTTTCATTTAAGACAAATTAAATGAAGATAATAATACCAAAGAATTTGTGTTTGCAATCATTTTCAGGAAGAAACTGAGTATTATCTGACAGAATTGCAGGGGTGTGAATACTTTTGGCCATGACTGTATTTCATGAAGGTCATACAAAATACTAACTGTACTAGTTTTTATATGGGGTTTACTCATTTTTGGATCAATAATTTGAGTAAAACTGAAGATTTTGTAATGAGTGTTATATTATTAACCTTACTTTCATGTTATGGGTTGAAAACAGTGTTCTATGAAACTCAGTCTTGTCAAAATGTTGGAAATAGTTGAGTTCAGTGAGATTTTAATTCAAATCTTACTTTTCAAAAGTGTGTACTCATTTATGTTGATCACTTTATGTATTTTTTATTTGAAGGTCCAACATATTTGAATATCTGGCACTTCTCATCTAATCTCATGTATCTAAATCCCAGTAATACTAGATTTCAGAATTGTTATCGCAATTTATTGTATGCAACACTATTTGTGCTTGCTTATAAACAATGATGATCTTACTTGTTGTCAGCATCAATATTTCTAACATATTTCAGGTATCCAATGGATGTGTAAGTAAAATTTTAGGTCGCTATTACCAGACTGGATTTGTAGAGCCTAAGGCAATGGGAGGAAGCAAGCCAAGACTAGCTACCCCAAAAGTGGTAGAAAAAATCGCTCAACTTAAATGGGAATATCCATCCATATTTGCATGGGAGATTCGAGAGAGATTGCTTACTGAGAGGATCTGTCCTGAAGACAAAATTCCAAGTGTAAGTACGAACAACTATATACAGAGGCAACTGTAGATTATGGGAGAAATTTATGGCATTTTGTACAGTGTTTCCTTTAAGTCCAATTCTGGCAGTCCACACAGCAGAAAGTCAAATTTATGCTATGACTTTTGCCCGATTTCTGGTGTAAATTTTACTGCATTTGTCAGGTTACGAGAGGCCTTGTCCCTTCCACTAACTTCTGTCTTTTTGTCAAAAACTGCTGCGAGTGTTAGAAAAAGTAAAACAGTCACAAATTATTGTGCTAATTAGGTGTCCGCCATAGTTTGTGACTTTTTTTATTCCAGAATACTGGCATATAGAGAATGATAAATTCCCTTCTATGTATTTGAACCACTTTCCAAATTCACTTAACTTTCGTACATTAACCCGAATGTGAGACTTTTTAATAGTATGTAAGTAGGTTTTTACTCCTACAGCTGATGCATTAATGTATTTATACATAATCCAGAATTTACAATATATTACATTCCAAAATTGCACTTAATCCTGGATAAAATGCTGAAATGCCCAAACTCCAGTATTAGCTGCACAGTGTGAGAAACTTTACATAAAATTACAAACTGGGATTTAGGTCACAGACTGCTATAAACTGATCTGGCCTCATACAAAAGAATATTTTGCTGGATTCCCAACAATTAGGAAAATTATTGCTTAGCGTAGAGAGTTTTCTTGAAGATTGAGCACTGTCAGTCCCATATCCAATATATTAGATGGAGACCTAGGTGGGATCTAGCCAAATAAATCCCTGGCTGGATCACTGCATGGATAAATACAGACTATATTAGCTGTTAGTTTTCATTTTTATATTGCACTTACTAACATGATTATCTTGATGATTGAGCTGGACATGGAGGCTCATGTTGAGAGTACCGAGAACAATTTGCAGTTTAATAATTTGCAGTGATATATGTTTGTAGCTGTGAAAGGCAGAGTAATCTGGAGCTGCTAAATAAACTTTGCAATTGCAATGTGGTTGAAAGCACAGAGGCCATCAAGCTTAGTCGATGGGTGTAAGTCCTGATGTGTCTCAGGATATTAAGCTAGTCCATGGGTGTAAGTCATGACGTGTATCAGGATATCAAGCTTAGTCGATGGGTGTAAGTTCTGACGTGTCTCAGGATATCAAGCTTAGTCCATGGGTGTAAGTCCTGACGTGTCTCAGGATATCAATCTTAGTCCATGGGTGTAAGTCTTGATTTGCCTCAGGATAACAAGCTTAGTCCATGGGTGTAAATCCTGACATGTCTCAGGATATCAAGCTTAGTCCACGGGTGTAAGTCCCGACGTGTCTCAGGATATCAAGCTTAGTCCATGGGTATAAGTCCTGGTGTGTCTCAGGATATCAGCAGGACAGTCTGATACCATTGGAACACTAGATAAAAAATGTATTCTTGAACATTTTAGAAAGGGCACTAAAAATAAGTCAAAGGAATATCTCATTACAATAACAGTCTATGATAATCTGTCATATAGACCCTTCCCAGAATAGGACTTAACAGCAAGTTCTAAATCGGGTGTGGAGCAGACTCAAGATCATGATGCCTGTTGTTACCCTGATGCTTTATGAGATCACTGACACTGGTATCTAAATGTTGTGACTGTCAAATGCATGCTAGTTCCCTTATAAACTTGTGCAACTTAATACCCTTTCCATTTTTATTATTGATTGGCCAGCCTTTCATCCTGATTACATGGTTGTCCTATCTGCTGATTGAGTGACGTGTGTCAATACACATAATTAAGCTACATCCATTACAACATACTGAACACAGGAAACTCAAGACTAGATGGCGTACGTGGTCATATACCTATCCATCAGCAGTCTTCCCTTGGACAGGACCAGTATGCAGACGGCACATAAGGCTGGCTAATAAACTGGGTGTGAAATCAATAATTAAAGAGATTGTTTGGCCTTAGGCGTCTTTCACACTTCCATCGTTACGGGTCCATTGCAATGTGTCGGGCTGACGTACCGACGGACGTTGTGAATTTTTTGCATGACGTGGGCAGCGGATGCAGTTTTTCGATGCATCCGCTGCCCATTCTGCAGTCTGGGGAGGAGGGGGCGGAGTTTCGGCCGCGCATGCGCGGTCGAAAATGGCAGACACAACGGACAAAAAAACGTTACATTGAACTTTTTTGTGACGATGGTCCGCCAAAACACGACGGATGCGACGTGTGGCCATCCGTCGCGATCCGTCGCTAATACAAGTCTATGGGAAAAAACCGGATCCTGCGGGCACATTTGCAGGATCCGGTTTTTCCCAAAACGACGCATTGCGACGGATCTGAAAAGACGGAAGTGTGAAAGAGGCCTTAGGCTACAAGTCTGCAATCATTCTGCAATCATTATGAGACTGCAACCTTGTGAATCCTCACATCGTATTGCGTGCTGTAAGGGTTCTCCGATGCCAGAGCTGGGAGCCGATTTGCAATTTGAATACATGTGGTTAAATGTTGATTAGATGTGGGCGGTGTCACTCAATGCAAGTGTACTGAATGAGGCCGAGCACGTGTAGTCAGAATGTTGCCGGAAGTATGCAAATCGCAAACTTGCAGTCTCATGACCACCCACTCCCAGCACCAGAGCACCCTCACAGTGCACTGTGCACACAATGTGAGGATTCACAAGCCTGCAGTAACATAAAGTGATTGCAGACTTGTAGCCTAAGACCAGGCAACACCTTCAAGAAAAAGGGAATTAACTGTAGGAAAAATTTAAGTTAAGTGTTATAGTTTCTATATAATACACATTTCTAAATATTAACCCTAAAGTTACCAAGTTTGTTTGTTACAACATATGTGCATGGAGATAAAACTATGCTCATTGTGGGATAACAACGTCAGCAATTTATAAATCAAATAAATCAACATTTTTAGAATGAAAACGTAGCCATTTGATCATCCCATTATGTGGTGTCTGATTGATGTAATTGTTTAATACACTTACAGAGTGATCATGATTCAGGCAGAAAGACTGGCAGGGAACAGTAGTTCTACAATTCCAAAATCCTTAATATGTTTGTGGGTAGCATTATGTAGATAATCTCTCATGATTGCAAAGTAGTCATCTTAATCATGTTTCATTTTGATGACCTGAATAAAATACAGGCAGAGTACTAATCATGTTCCATGACTAAAGCCGAATGACGTCCGACTTTATGCAGTCCCTAGTAACAAATTGATAATTGTTGGTTGCAATGGTTTACCAATTTTATCTTAACCCATGTGTTTGTTTATCTATGTATGCTAATTATATTCATAGTGTGTTGCTAAAATTCTCTGTTTCAAGGTATCATCCATTAATAGAGTTTTAAGGAATCTACCTTCAACCTTCATCTTTTCTTTGGAGCCGTCCAGTCCAGGTAAGCTGAACTTTACAACATATATGTTTTTAAGTGATAATACAAGGTTCTTATAGGACTTGAAGAATGATTTAATAGTTAGAGTTAATAGGTAACTTAAAAAGATTTTCATGTATTCTTAAATCAGAAGGTACAGTATAAAGTTGGGTAATGCATGAGAACAGACAAATAGAACAGAAATGTGCCAATATCTCTGGAAATGTAAAATTCATAATTAGAAACCTTGTTCCATAGCTCTGATATCTAATTTACTGACATATAGCATTTTTTTACATGTAGGTTAACATGTTCTTTAACCCCTTTCCTCCCCGAACAAGATTGGTATGTGGTGCCTCACAGGCCATTCCCCTAAAGTGTCATACTGTTGCAAGAGAGATATTACTTGCTGACGCCTTTAAGTAAATTTCTCCAATATAGGTGCAGCCAAATCAAAAGGCTACAAAGAATATTGCAGGAAAAAAGTTCTTCAAAACTTTTTCAGGAAATGAAAAACTTCACCAAAAACTCCCCATAAAAGGAGCGTTTCCATAGCCCTTTTCACAAGGTTTAAGAAAAAAATCAGTGTGAACCTAGCCTAAGGAGTCTGATAGAGAGGAGCCTCCCTTTATAAGCCTCTTGTCACCACTACCATGTGATTGCAGGTTGATGACACATAACTATGGACACCAGAGGTATAACAAAGAACCACAGGTCCGCCATTGGTAAGTATTAGGAAATGCCATAGGCATGCCCTAATAGACTGCCTGTTGGTATACCATTACAGGCAATAATGCTTTGGAATACTAACTAATGAAGTCCTTTATTGGGACTAAAAGAAAATGCAATAAAAAATATTCAAAATATAAATACAGTTTTTGGGGTTTTTACAATAAAAAATATTGTAATCAATAAAAATAGTAAAGTATAAAATACATATAAGGCATCTCCGCAATCAGAATGACTTACAAAATTGAATACAAATCATTTATACTTCATGGTAAACTTTAAAAAATACAAAATTGCAGAAAAGAATGTCAGATTTAATTTTTACTATTCGTCCCCAGTGGAGGTAATAATAAAAGCCTATCAAAAACTTACTAATAAAATTACTTTACAGAAAAAAGTTAGCATGTACAAAATGCAATTACACAAATATGTTGCTTTTCTTTTTATAAAACATGTGCAAAAGTCCTAATAGAAAAGCCATGTTCCGACATTTTTTTCTGCTGGTGTCCACAACATAATACGCAGTAGCAATCTACTGTACTTTTATTATTCTGTTTTTCTGCAGTCTTTTTATGCATGTTTTCCATGTTTTTATGTGTTTCCGATGCATATTTCAAGCAGTGTTTCTTTAGTGCAGAATGCAGCAATTCTGCAATTTAAAATGCAGCTGAGTATTTTACATGCGTTTTTCAAGCTCCCCAAAGAAAAACATTGAGGAAATAAGCACGAAAACAACACAGCTTAGGCTAGTTTCACACATCAGGTTTTTTGCATCAGGTACAATCTGGCGAATGTGTAAAAAAAGGATCCGTTTTTTTTCCGCCGGATCCGTTTTTTTCTCATAGAGTTGTATTAGTGCCAGATTGCGCCTGATGTCCCAACGTTTCATCCGTTTTTTGCCGGATCCGTCAAAAATTAGTATTATGGCGAACGGAGAAAACGTCCAGAGCAACGTTTTTTCTGTCGGGCGGAAAACCGCACAACGACTGATCCAGCCAAAAACATATGAAATGCAGGTATAAATGGCCGAACCCTGCATCTGGATCCAGTTTTTAACAAAAATCATGCATTTTCCATTCTGGAATCTCTCTCTCTCTCGGAACAGGAAGTCACTGTATTCCCAGATGAAAAAAAAACAAAAAAAAACGGATCCAGCAGAAAAACGGATCCGTCGTTTCAGTTTTTCACTATTCCTGTTCCGGGTGGAAAAGAGAGAGGGAGAGAAAATTCATTCTCCAACAGTACTTGGCAGAGAATCTATGGGGTATTGTCAAGTGGAAGATGAGACACCAGATCCAACAATGCAGACTAGCTGAAGGCTGCTATCAAAGCAACATGGGCTTCCATAACATCTCAGCAGTGTCACAGGCTGATCACCTCCATGCGACACCGCATTGATGTGGTAATAGATGCAAAAGGAGCTCCGACTAAGTATTGAGTGCATTTACTGAACATACATTTCAGTAGGCCAACATTTCGGATTTTAAAATCATTTTTCAAGCTGGTGTTATAAGGTATTCTAATTTACTGAGATAATGACTTGGGGTTTTCATTGGGTGTAAGCCATTACCATCAACATTAAATCATCAACATTAATCACCAGCAACCAGGGATTGAAGTGTGAGGAGGACAATTTGCATCCTTCTGGGAAAAGCGAAGAGTCTCCCTCAGCAAGAAGATCGTTCGGTACAGCTGGGACCAGCTGCTTGGATAGCATTGCCAAACCAGGGATTGAAGCTTGAGGAGGACAATTTGCATATTCCAGGTGCCTTCTGGGAAAAGCAAAGAGTCTCCCTCAGGAAAAAACACAGCAGAATACACAATAAGGTTACACACAGTAGATCACGCAAGAAGGAAGACACACAGCAAGTCAGCAGGATCTAGGACCAAAATGGTAGGTGTGACAACCTACATAGTGAGCTGCAACATGTGCTACATGTTCACAGATCGACCAGAAGAAGAATCCAATTTCACCTGCCAAAAGAGTAGACTGGCCCTTTTAGAAGAAAAGGTGCGGGGTCCGGAAGAAATAATTGCAACTTTGACATTCATAAAAGAAAATGAAGATTTTCTAGACAGAACAGAAGCATCTCTACTGGTCATAGAAGGTGAATAAAGTGTCAGAGAACCTCCAAAAGCAGACAAGTGGAAGCATGTGGCCAAAAGAAGCAAGAAGACCATGGAGACATCACCAACCACACAACTGAGAAAACGATACCAAGGCCTTGTGGAGGATGAAGATAGCACACCTAAGGATGAGGCACTACCAGCAAGCAAAGAAGAAAAGGACATGAAAAGGATATGAAGTGCGGCAAAGAAGACCCAAAACATTATACTCGGAAGGGAGGTAAGAAAATTTCTAAAACAATCCACAGGGAGGAGATTGGAACAAAACAAAATCCTCTAAACTGCATGCTCGCAAACGTCAGAAGCCTGACAAACAAGATGGAAGAACTAGAAGCAGAAATATGTACATAGTAGGAATAACCGAGACATAGTTAGATGAAAGCTATGACTGGGCAGTTAACTTACCGGGTTACAGTCTGTTTAGAAAGGATCGTAAAAATCGGAGAGGAGGAGGGTTTTGTCTTTATGTAAAGTCTTGTCTAAAGTCCACTTTAAGGGAGGATCTGTTTATACCAAGGAAGGTGATGGTCACAAGGGGGCATTCTCTGCATCTGGAGGAGAGAAGGTTTTTCCACCAACATAGAAAAGGATTCTTTACTGTTAGGGCAGTGAGAATCTGGAATTCCTTGCCAGAGGAGCTGGTGATGGCGAACTCAGTCGAGGGGTTCAAGAGAGGCCTGGATGTCTTCTTGGAGGGTAACAATATTGTATCTTACAGTGATTAGGTTGTTTAGAAGGACGTAGATCTGGGGATTTATTCTGATGGAACATAGGCTGAACTGGATGGAAAAATGTATTTTTTTTTTGGCCTTGCTAACTATGTTAACATTAACAGAAATAAACACTTGAAATAGATCACTCTGTGTGTAATGACTTTATATAATATATGAGTTTCACTTTTGTATTGAAGAACTGAAATAAATTAACTTTTTTGATGATATTCTAATTTTGTGAGAAGCACCTGTAAGAGAATAGCATCCCCATACAGGTGACAATCCAGCAACTGTCAGCTGTCCACTATAGCTGACAACTTGCTGCATCAGCCACGATTCAGTGTTGGCCCCATCCATATCTATTTAACCCCTTAGTTGCTGCTGTCAATAATGAGTACATAATATAAATGGTTAACAGAGCATGGGGCCTTCCTCTTTATCCCCATTGGTGCCCTAAGATCATGATTGTGTGGTCCTGATATTTGCCATGGCAGATCACGGCCAAATAGCGGCCTTAGAGTCTGCCAGCTATAGTGACCTGTTCAGACATTAGCGACATTTAGGTGGTAAAAATACACTTCATTCCCGTCATGTCATGTTGCATTAATTCCTGTAAAGCATCTGAATGGTTAATAAACTGCTTGACAGCAGTTTTCAATATATCAGGGGGTGTTGTTTTCAAAATGGTATCACTTTGGGGGGGTTTTCCAATATATAGGACCCCCAAAGTCACCTCAAACCTTGATAGGTCCCTAAATAAAAAATGTTGTACATTTTAAAATTTCTTTGGAAAAAAATTGCTGCTACATTTTTAAACCTCTTAAAACGCTACCTAAATACAAAAACATTTTACAAATGGTGCCGATTTAAAACAGACATGAGGGAAATGTTATTTGTTAATGTTTTGCTTTGGTATGATGATTTGGATTAAAGGGATAATCATTCAAAGTGTTAAAATTGCAATTTTTTTTTACAATTTTTGTCAAATTTCTGATTTTTTTTTAATAAAAAAACCCACAAAACATATCAACCTAAATTTACCATTATCGTAAAGTATAATGTGTCATGAAAATCAATCCCTAAATCAATGGGATATGTTGAAGCGTTCCAGAGTTATTACCACATATATTCACAGTGGTCAGATTTAAAAAAATGTGGCCCGGTCACTAAGGGGATATAATTTATATTGTTAAATCTGCACAAAATACTGTACCATCTAGCTTACAGGAGCCTGACACTTCAGGAGAAGAGCAAGAAGGACAAATTACAGATTTTAAATACAGTTGTTTGCTACTCTTAATATAAAATGCATTTTCACCTCGGAAATATGATTACCCTTATAATTATTTTTATACAAAACATTTTGAACAATAAATTAATGAGATTGCACACAGAAATCACAGTACATAGTACAGTATACGTGATATATGTACATTCCTAATAACACATAGTGAATGAATGGAATATCTTGAGTACATCTAGTTTCTTATACATACAAATCATATAATTAGTGGTGACCAAAGTTACATACAGTATATAAATTGAAGCTTATATTTCTTCAATACATTAGTGATTGTTCCTAATTATAGATTCTCATCACTACATTAAGTGAAGAAAATAAATGTGAGGTTGTTGGTTACATGTCAAAATTAAACATGATATGAAAATCTGAATTTTATACAAAAGATCCAGACTTCACAATTTATTTAAATTAAAAAAATGTATTTAGAACAAAAGTTACAATTTAAAAGAAATAGATCAAGATAAGAGATAAAAATATATTACGGAGATTCCCAAGAATATAACAAGGGAAAAGATCTGACTTGCTGCAAAAGGGTGCAGTATTTATATGAAAATTACAGGCATGGTATCTCTGCGCATGCCCAAACCAAATAATGCTGCACATCAGTAGTAATTGAAAAGGCATAAACAAAATATAAACAATCATTAGTTTTCAAGGTCTGCTTCTGAGTCTCATACATGTCAAGATGTCTGTTTTCTGCCAGGATATCCTATCTAAAAAACAGCATTTTACAGAGGATTTCAAGAATATCTGCAGGTCTAACAGGTTTCTTTAGCTGAAATGAACAAAACATAACTTAATAAAGCTATTGCATAACTGATATATAACAAGTCATTTTCATCATATTGACAAATTATGGTTTATAATAGCTGTATTTATTATTTTCTTCCTCAGTTCCCTCTTTTAGTTTATACTTAAATACCTTTATCAGTCACAAATAGAGATGAGTGAAAAAATTCTTATGGAATTGAATTCTACTTGAATTTTACAAGAATCCACATTCGCCAAACTGTATATGCAACGTGCCCAGGGTGGTAGCCATTTGCGAGCTGATGCTTCTCCACACCCTGGCACATTACAAACACACAGTGTTCCAGTCCATTAGTGTTGTGCTGTGTACATTGATTGCATTGTACTCACTTGCAGGCTGGAGACCTTCGTTGTCTCCAATTCCTTAGGCTCAGGATCAGCCGCACACACCTCAGGGGAACCCTGGTTCATTATAACAAATTCAACTTTACTGGACAGTTAAAGTACATCAGTCTTTAACATGCAGCATTGGGAACAGCACCCTCCAGTTCCATAAATACAGTACATTTCAAGCTCTTTCTTGCATTCATCTCGGACTATACCTACATGTGATCCTACTCTAAGCTCCATGTATTTCCCATCTGGCACCACAGCACTCCCGAGATCTGCTACATCTCCCATACGTGCTTCCTCTGTATGGAAGGGATTAAGGCAGACTTCTCAATGCTTATTTCGTGACATAGGTCCGGAATGTTACAGAAATGTCCCCAGGAAGTCCCTAGTACGACCTCATGCTGCCAGAACAATATGTGTTATGACCCCAATGGCAGAGGGTCTCAGGAATAATTGCTAAGTCTGCAAACACAGAAAACCAGCTCATAGGGCAGTGGTAACTGGGCTGACCATATATCTAATCCTAGCACCACAAATACCAGCAGCCGGGGAACGTTCCTACGTTGATCCTAGATGTCTCGCGCCAGCCGGAGAACTACCTAACCCTAGAAGGGAAAAGAAAGACCTTTCTTGCCTCCAGAGAAAATACCCCAAAAGTTGGATAGAAGCCCCCAACAAATAATAACGGTGAGGTAAGAGGAAAAGACAAACATAAGAATGAGCTAGGTATTTAGCAAAGAGAGGCCCACTAGCTAATAGCAGAATATAGAAAGATAACTTATATGGTCAGCAAAAATCCTATCAAAAATATCCACACTGGAAATTCAAGAACCCCCGAACCGTCTAACGGCCCGGGAGGAGAACACCAGCCCCCTAGAGCTTCCAGCAAGGTCAGGAATCACATTTAGTACAAGCTGGACAAAAATGAGAGCAAGCAAATAACCCAAAAAACAAAGAAGCAGGACTTAGCTTAATTTTGCACGAACCAGGACCAGCAGATAGGAGCAAACAGAATGTGTCTGATTACAACGATGCCAGGCACTGGACTAAGGTTCCAGGAGGTTTATATAGCAACACCCCTGAACTAACGACCCAGCTGGGTGCAAACTGAGGGAAGAAAATCCCAGAGTCATATCACTAGTAACCACAAGAGGGAGCCAAAAAGTCTAATTTACAACAGTACCCCCCCCTTAAGGAGGGGTCACCGAACCCTCACCAAGACCACGAGGGCGATCAGGATGAGCAGCGTGAAAGGCACGAACTAAATCGGCCGCATGCACATCAGAGGCAACCACCCAGGAATTATCCTCCTGACCATAGCCCTTCCACTTGACCAAATACTGAAGCCTCCGTCTGGAGAGACGAGAATCCAAGATCTTCTCCACCACGTACTCCAACTCGCCCTCAACCAACACCGGAGCAGGAGGCTCAGCAGAAGGAACCACAGGCACAACGTAGCGTCGTAACAAAGACCTATGGAACACGTTGTGAATGGCAAACGAAACCGGAAGATCCAAGCGAAAGGACACTGGATTAAGGATTTCCAATATCTTGTAAGGACCGATGAAGCGAGGCTTAAATTTAGGAGAGGAGACCTTCATAGGAACAAATCGAGAAGACAGCCACACCAAATCCCCAACACGAAGTCGGGGACCCACACCGCGGCGGCGGTTGGCAAAACGCTGAGCCTTCTCCTGTGACAATTTTAAGTTGTCCACCACATGATTCCAGATCAGCTGCAACCTATCCACCACAGAATCCACCCCAGGGCAGTCAGAAGGCTCCACATGTCCCGAGGAAAAACGAGGATGGAAACCAGAGTTGCAGAAAAATGGCGAAACCAAAGTAGCGGAACTAGCCCGATTATTAAGGGCAAACTCAGCCAACGGCAAGAAGGTCACCCAATCATCCTGATCTGCCGAAACAAAACACCTCAAGTAAGCCTCCAGAGTCTGATTAGTTCGCTCAGTTTGTCCATTAGTCTGAGGATGAAAGGCAGACGAGAACGACAAATCAATGCCCATCCTAGCACAAAAGGATCGCCAGAACCTGGAAACAAACTGGGATCCTCTGTCAGACACAATATTCTCAGGAATGCCGTGTAAACGAACCACATTCTGAAGGAACACAGGAACCAGATCGGAAGAGGAAGGCAGCTTAGGCAAAGGCACCAAATAGACCATTTTTGAAAAGCGATCACATACCACCCAGATGACAGACATACCCCGAGACACCGGGAGATCAGAAATGAAATCCATGAAAATATGTGTCCAAGGTCTCTTCGGGACAGGCAAGGGCAAGAGCAACCCACTGGCACGAGAACAGCAAGGCTTAGCTCGAGCACAAGTCCCACAGGACTGCACAAATGACCGTACATCCCGTGACAAGGAAGGCCACCAAAATGACCTAGCCACCAGATCTCTGGTGCCAAAAATTCCCGGATGACCTGCAAACACCGAGGAATGAACCTCGGAAATGACTCTGCTGGTCCACTTATCAGGAACAAACAGTCTGTCAGGTGGACAAGAGTCAGGTCTACCAGCCTGAAATCTCTGCAACACACGTCGCAAATCAGGAGAAATGGCTGACAAGATAACTCCCTCTTTAAGAATACCAACAGGTTCTGTGACTCCAGGAGAGTCAGGCACAAAGCTCCTTGAAAGAGCATCAGCTTTCACATTCTTTGAACCTGGTAAATACGAGACCACAAAGTCAAAACGGGAGAAAAACAATGACCAGCGGGCCTGTCTAGGATTCAGGCGTTTAGCAGACTCGAGATACATCAAATTTTTGTGATCAGTCAAGACCACCACACGATGCTTAGCACCCTCGAGCCAATGACGCCACTCCTCAAATGCCCACTTCATGGCCAGTAACTCCCGATTGCCAACATCATAATTCCGCTCAGCAGGCGAAAACTTCCTAGAGAAGAAAGCACATGGTCTCATTACCGAGCAACCAGGGCCTCTCTGTGACAAAACGGCCCCTGCCCCAATCTCAGAAGCATCCACCTCGACCTGAAAGGGAAGTGAGACATCAGGCTGGCACAAAACAGGCGCTGAAGTAAACCGGCGCTTCAACTCCTGGAACGCCTCCACGGCTGCAGGAGCCCAGTTAGCAACATCAGAACCTTTCTTGGTCATATCCGTCAAAGGTTTAACAACGCTAGAAAAATTAGCGATAAAACGACGGTAGAAGTTAGCAAAACCCAAGAACTTCTGAAGACTCTTAACTGACGTGGGTTGAGTCCACTCATGAATAGCTTGGACCTTGACTGGGTCCATCTCCACAGCAGAAGGGGAAAAAATAAACCCCAAAAAGGGAACCTTCTGTACTCCAAAGAGACACTTTGAGCCTTTAACAAACAAGGCATTCTCACGCAAAACCTGAAACACCATCCTGACCTCCTGACCTGCTCCACATGTGAGTCCCAATCTTCAGAGAAAACCAGAATATCATCCAGATAAACAATCATAAATTTATCCAGATACTTCCGGAAAATATCATGCATAAAGGACTGAAAAACTGAGGGAGCATTATAAAGCCCAAAAGGCATCACCAAGTACTCAAAATGACCTTCGGGCGTATTAAATGCAGTCTTCCATTCATCACCTTGCTTAATGCGCACAAGGTTGTACGCACCACGAAGATCTATCTTGGTGAACCACTTGGCACCTTTAATCCGGGCAAACAAGTCCGACAACAGAGGCAAAGGATACTGAAATTTTACAGTGATTTTATTCAGAAGCCGATAGTCAATACAAGGTCTCAAAGATCCGTCCTTCTTGGCCACAAAAAAGAATCCCGCACCAAGAGGGGAAGAGGATGGACGGATATGCCCCTTCTCCAGAGACTCCTTGATATACGAACGCATTGCGGCATGCTCAGGTACAGACAGATTAAATAATCTTCCCTTAGGAAATTTACTACCTGGAATCAATTCAATGGCGCAGTCACAGTCCCTATGAGGAGGCAGAGCACTGGATCTGGACTCGCTGAATACATCCTGATAATCAGACAAATACTCAGGAACTTCCGAAGGAGTAGAGGAAGCAATAGACACCGGCGGGGAATCAGCATGAATTCCCTGACAGCCCCAACTTGACACAGACATTGCCTTCCAATCCAAGACTGGATTGTGGGTCTGTAACCATGGCAGACCCAAAACGACCAAATCATGCATTTTATGCAGAACAAGAAAACGAATCACCTCCCGATGTTCAGGAGTCATGCACATGGTCACCTGCGTCCAAAACTGCGGTTTATTTTCCGCCAATGGCGTAGCATCAATACCTCTAAGAGGAATAGGATTTACTAACGGTTCAAGAACAAAACCACAGCGCTTGGCAAATGACAGATCCATAAGACTCAGGGCAACACCTGAATCCACAAACGCCATAACAGGGTAAGAAGACAAAGAGCAAATTAAAGTCACAGACAAAATAAATTTAGGTTGCAAATTACCAATGGCGACAGGACTAACAACCCTTGTTGTTGTGAATTTGCTTTTTGGCTCCCTCTAGTGGTTACTAGTGATTTGACTCTGGATATGTCAGTCATCCCTTGTATGCTCACCTGGGCCGTTAGTTCAGGGGTGTTGCTATATAAGCTCCCTGGACCTTCAGTTCAATGCCTGGCAACGTTGTAATCAGAGCTAATCTGTTGTGCTCTTGTCTACTGATCCTGGTTCCTGCTAGATTAAGCTAAGTCTGCTTTCTTGCTTTTGTTATTTGTTTTTGTTTGCATTTTTGTCCAGCTTGTACTTAATCTGTATCCTGTCCTTCCTGGAAGCTCTAGGGAGCTGGTGTTCTCCCCCCGGGCCGTTAGACGGTTCGGGGGTTCTTGAATTTCCAGCGTGGATGTTTGATAGGGTTTTTGTTGACCATATAAGTTATCTTACTACATTCTGCTATTAGTAAGCGGGCCTCTCTTTGCTAAACCTAGTTCATTTCTATGTTTGTCATTTCCTCTTACCTCACCGTTATTATTTGTGGGGGGCTTGTATCCTACTTTTGGGGTCCTTTCTCTGGAGGCAAGAGAGGTCTTTGTTTTCCTCTTCTAGGGGTAGTTAGTTCTCCGGCTGGCGCGAGACATCTAGCGACCAACGTAGGCATGTTCCCCGGCTACTTCTAGTGTTGGCATTAGGAGTAGATATATGGTCAACCCAGTTACCACTGCCCTATGAGCTGGATTTTTGTACTTCGCAAACTTACCTATTTCTCTGAGACCCTCGCCATTGGGGTCATAACAGTTTGCCAGGCCAGTATTAAATGTTAAATGCATTGCAGAAGCGGGATTATAAGAAAGAAAATTTTGAGTTTTTTTTTTTTCTCTCTCTCATTTTTTTTTTCTTTTTCCCTTTACCTCTGAGTGGCTCAAGCTTGCTGCAGACATGAATGTCCAGACCTTGATTACAAGTGTGGACCAGCTTGCTGCTCGTGTGCAGGGCATACAAGATTATGTTACCAGAAATCCTATGTCAGAACCTAAGATACCGATTCCTGAATTGTTTTTCGGAGACCGATTTAAGTTTAGAAATTTCAGGAATAATTGTAAATTATTTTTGTCCCTGAGACCCTGTTCATCTGGAGACTCCGCTCAGCAAGTGAAAATTGTTATGTCTTTTTTACGGGGCGACCCTCAGGATTGGGCCTTCTCGCTGGCGCCAGGAGATCCGGCATTGGCGGATATTGATGCGTTTTTTCTGGCGCTCGGTTTACTTTATGAGGAACCCAATCTTGAGATTCAGGCAGAAAAAGCCTTGCTGGCTATGTCTCAGGGCCAGGACGAGGCTGAAGTGTATTGCCAAAAATTTCGGAAATGGTCCGTGCTGACTCAGTGGAACGAGTGTGCACTGGCCGCAAATTTTAGAAATGGCCTTTCTGAAGCCATTAAGAATGTGATGGTGGGTTTCCCTATTCCCACAGGTCTAAATGATTCCATTGCCCTGGCTATTCAAATTGACCGGCGGTTGCGGGAGCGCAAAACCGCAAATTCCCTTATGGTGTTGTCTGAACAGGCACCTGATTTAAGGCAATGTGATAGAAAAACCGCAAATTCACCTATGGTGCTGTCTGAACAAACACCTGATTGAATGCAATGTGATAGAATCCTGACTAGAAATGAGCGGAAAATTCATAGACGCCAGAATGGCTTGTGTTACTACTGTGGTGATTCTACACATGTTATCTCAGCATGCTCTAAACGTCTAACTAAGGTTGTTAGTCCTGTCACCGTTGGTAATTTGCAATCTAAATTTATTCTATCTGTAACTTTGATTTGTTCACTGTCATCTTATCCTGCCATGGCGTTTGTAGATTCAGGTGCTGCCCTGAGTCTTATGGATCTGTCATTTGCCAAGCGCTGTGGTTTTGTTCTTGAGCCATTAGAAAATCCAATCCCTCTTAGGGGTATTGATGCTACGCCGTTGGCAGAAAATAAACCGCAGTTTTGGACACAGGTTACCATGTGTATGACTCCTGAACATCGGGAGGTTATACGTTTTCTTGTTTTGCATAAAATGCATGATTTGGTTGTTTTGGGGTTGCCATGGTTGCAGACCCATAATCCAGTCTTGGATTGGAAGGCCATGTCAGTGTCAAGTTGGGGATGCCGTGGAAATCATGGGGATTCCCTGCCCGTGTCTATTGCTTCTTCTATGCCTTCGGAAGTTCCGGAGTATTTGTCTGATTATCAGGATGTTTTCAGCGAGTCCAGGTCCAGTGCACTGCCTCCTCATAGGGAGTGTGACTGCGCAATAGAGTTGATTCCAGGCAGTAAGTTTCCTAAGGGAAGATTATTTAACCTGTCGGTACCTGAACATACCGCTATGCGTTCATATATTAGAGAGTCTCTGGAGAAGGGGCATATCTGTCCTTCTTCTTCCCCTCTTGGTGCGGGATTCTTTTTTGTGGCCAAAAAGGACGGATCTTTGAGGCCTTGTATTGACTATCGGCTCTTAAATAAGATCACTGTCAAATTTCAGTATCCTTTGCCGCTGTTGTCAGACTTGTTTGCCCGGATTAAAGGTGCCAAGTGGTTCACCAAGATAGATCTTCGTGGTGCGTACAACCTTGTGCGCATTAAGCAAGGAGATGAATGGAAAACCGCATTCAATACGCCCGAAGGTCATTTTGAGTACTTGGTGATGCCTTTTGGGCTCTCTAATGCGCCTTCAGTTTTTCAGTCCTTTATGCATGACATTTTCCGGAAGTATCTGGATAAATTTTTGATCGTTTATCTGGACGATATTCTGTTTTTTTCTGATGATTGGGACTCGCATGTAGAACAGGTCAGGATGGTTTTCAAGATTTTGCGTGAAAATTCTTTGTTTGTTAAAGGCTCAAAGTGTCTCTTTGGTGTACAGAAGGTTCCCTTTTTAGGGTTCATTTTTTCCCCTTCTGCTGTGGAGATGGACCCAGTCAAGGTCCGAGCTATTCATGATTGGACTCAGCCCTCGTCAGTTAAGAGTCTTCAGAAGTTCTTGCGTTTTGCTAACTTTTACCGTCGTTTTATCGCTAATTTTTCTAGCGTTGTTAAACCTTTGACGGATATGACCAAGAAAGGCTCTGATGTAGCTAACTGGGCTCCTGCTGCCGTGGAGGCTTTCCAGGAGTTGAAACGCCGGTTTACTTCGGCGCCTGTTTTGTGCCAGCTTGATGTCTCACTGCCCTTTCAGGTTGAGGTGGATGCTTCGGAGATTGGGGCAGGGACCGTTTTGTCTCAGAGAGGTCCTGGTTGCTCTACTATGAGACCTTGTGCCTTTTTCTCTAGGAAGTTTTCGCCTGCAGAGCGAAATTATGATGTGGGCAATCGGGAGTTGTTGGCCATGAAGTGGAGTGGCGTCATTGGCTCGAGGGTGCTAAGCATCGTGTGGTGGTTTTGACTGATCACAAAAATCTGATGTATCTCGAGTCTGCTAAACGCCTGAATCCTAGACAGGCCCGCTGGTCATTGTTTTTCTCCCGTTTTGACTTTGTGGTCTCGTATTTACCAGGTTCGAAGAATGTGAAGGCCGATGCTCTGTCTAGGAGCTTTGTGCCTGATGCTCCTGGAGTCGCTGAACCTGTGGGTATTCTTAAGGAAGGAGTTATCTTGTCAGCTATTTCTCCGGATCTGCGACGTGTGTTGCAGAGATTTCAGGCTGGTAGGCCTGACTCTTGTCCACCTGACAGATTGTTTGTGCCTGCTAGGTGGACCAGTAGAGTCATTTCCGAGGTTCATTCCTCGGTGTTGGCAGGGCACCCGGGAATTTTTGGCACCAGGGATCTGGTGGCCAGGTCCTTTTGGTGGCCGTCCTTGTCTAGGGATGTGCGGTCTTTTGTGCAGTCCTGTGGGACTTGTGCTCGAGCTAAGCCTTGCTGTTCTCGTGCCAGCGGGTTGCTCTTGCCCTTGCCTGTCCCGAAGAGACCTTGGACACACATCTCTATGGATTTCATTTCTGATCTTCCGGTGTCTCGGGGCATGTCTGTCATCTGGGTGATATGTGATCGTTTCTCCAAGATGGTCCATTTGGTTCCTTTGCCTAAGCTGCCTTCCTCTTCCGATCTGGTTCCTGTGTTCTTCCAGAACGTGGTCCGTTTACACGGCATTCCTGAGAATATTGTGTCGGACAGAGGATCCCAGTTTGTTTCCAGGTTCTGGCGATCCTTTTGTGGTAGGATGGGCATTGATTTGTCGTTTTCGTCCGCTTTTCATCCACAGACTAATGGACAAACGGAGCGAACTAATCAGACTCTGGAGGCTTATTTGAGGTGTTTTGTCTCTTCTGATCAGGATGATTGGGTGACCTTCTTGCCGTTGGCTGAATTTGCCCTTAATAATCGGGCTAGTTCCGCCACCTTGGTTTCGCCATTTTTCTGCAACTCTGGTTTCCATCCTCGTTTTTCCTCGGGACATGTGGAGCCCTCTGACTGTCCTGGGGTGGATTCTGTGGTAGATAGGTTGCAGCAGATCTGGAATCATGTGGTGGACAACTTGAAGTTGTCACAGGAGAAGGCTCAGCGTTTTGCCAACTGCCGCCACGGTGTGGGTCCCCGACTTCGTGTTGGGGATTTGGTATGGCTGTCTTCTCGATTTGTTCCTATGAAGGTCTCCTCTCCCAAATTTAAGCCTCGCTTCATTGGTCCGTACAAGATATTGGAAATCCTTAATCCTGTGTCCTTTCGCCTGGATCTTCCGGTGTCGTTTGCCATTCACAACGTATTTCATAGGTCCTTGTTGCGGCGGTACGTTGTGCCTGTGGTTCCTTCTGCTGAGCCTCCTGCTCCGGTGTTGGTTGAGGGCGAGTTGGAGTACGTGGTGGAGAAGATCTTAGATTCTCGTCTCTCCAGGCGGAGGCTTCAGTACCTGGTCAAGTGGAAGGGCTATGGTCAGGAGGATAATTCCTGGGTGGTCGCCTCTGATGTGCATGCGGCCGATTTAGTTCGGGCCTTTCACGCCGCTCATCCTGATCGCCCTGGTGGTCTTGGTGAGGGTTCGGTGACCCCTCACTAAGGAGGGGGTACTGTTGTGAATTTGCTTTTTGGCTCCCTCTAGTGGTTACTAGTGATTTGACTCTGGATATGTCAGTCATCCCTTGTATGCTCACCTGGGCCGTTAGTTCAGGGGTGTTGCTATATAAGCTCCCTGGACCTTCAGTTCAATGCCTGGCAACGTTGTAATCAGAGCTAATCTGTTGTGCTCTTGTCTACTGATCCTGGTTCCTGCTAGATTAAGCTAAGTCTGCTTTCTTGCTTTTGTTATTTGTTTTTGTTTGCATTTTTGTCCAGCTTGTACTTAATCTGTATCCTGTCCTTGCTGGAAGCTCTAGGGAGCTGGTGTTCTCCCCCCGGGCCGTTAGACGGTTCGGGGGTTCTTGAATTTCCAGCGTGGATGTTTGATAGGGTTTTTGTTGACCATATAAGTTATCTTACTACATTCTGCTATTAGTAAGCGGGCCTCTCTTTGCTAAACCTAGTTCATTTCTATGTTTGTCATTTCCTCTTACCTCACCGTTATTATTTGTGGGGGGCTTGTATCCTACTTTTGGGGTCCTTTCTCTGGAGGCAAGAGAGGTCTTTGTTTTCCTCTTCTAGGGGTAGTTAGTTCTCCGGCTGGCGCGAGACATCTAGCGACCAACGTAGGCATGTTCCCCGGCTACTTCTAGTGTTGGCGTTAGGAGTAGATATATGGTCAACCCAGTTACCACTGCCCTATGAGCTGGATTTTTGTACTTCGCAGACTTACCTATTTCTCTGAGACCCTCGCCATTGGGGTCATAACACCTTGTTAGGCGTTTAGAGCATGCTGATATAACATGTGTAGAATCACCACAGTAAAAACACAACCTATTCTGACGTCTATGATTTTTCCATTCATTTCTAGTCTGAATTCTATCACATTGCATTAAATCAGGTGTTTGTTCAGACAACACCACCAGAGGATTAGCGGTTTTGCGCTCCCGCAAACGCCGGTCAATTTGAATAGCAAGCGCCATAGTATCATTCAGACTTGTAGGAATGGGGAAACCCACCATCACATTCTTAATGGCTTCAGAAAGGCCATTTCTGAAATTTGCGGCCAGAGCACACTCATTCCACTGAGTAAGCACGGACCATTTCCGAAATTTTTGGCAATACACTTCAGCTTCATCCTGACCCTGAGAAATAGCCAGCAAGGCTTTTTCTGCCTGAATTTCAAGATTGGGTTCCTCGTAAAGCAATCCGAGCGCCAGAAAAAACGCATCAATATTTGCCAATGCCGGATCTCCTGGCGCTAGCGAGAAAGCCCAATCCTGAGGGTCGCCCCGCAAAAAAGAAATAACAATTTTAACTTGCTGAGCTGAATCTCCAGATGAACGGGGTCTCAGAGAAAGAAACAATTTACAATTATTCTTGAAATTCCTAAACCTAAATCGGTCTCCAGAAAACAATTCCGGAATAGGTATTTTAGGTTCAGACATAGGACTACTGGTAACAAAATCTTGTATGCCCTGCACACGAGCTGCCAGCTGGTCTACACTTGTAATCAAGGTCTGGACATTCATGTCTGCAGCAAGCACAAGCCACTCAAAGGTAAAGGGGAGGAAGAGAGGAAAGAAAAAAAAAAACTCAGAATTTCCTTTCTTATTATCCCACTTCTGCAATGCATTAAACATTCAATGTTGGCCTGGCATACTGTTATGACCCCAATGGCAGAGGGTCTCAGGAATAATTGCTAAGTCTGCAAACACAGAAAACCAGCTCATAGGGCAGTGGTAACTGGGCTGACCATATATCTAATCCTAGCACCACAAATACCAGCAGCCGGGGAACGTTCCTACGTTGATCCTAGACGTCTCGCGCCAGCCGGAGAACTACCTAACCCTAGAAGGGAAAAGAAAGACCTTTCTTGCCTCCAGAGAAAATACCCCAAAAGTTGGATAGAAGCCCCCAACAAATAATAACGGTGAGGTAAGAGGAAAAGACAAACATAAGAATGAGCTAGGTATTTAGCAAAGAGAGGCCCACTAGCTAATAGCAGAATATAGAAAGATAACTTATATGGTCAGCAAAAATCCTATCAAAAATATCCACACTGGAAATTCAAGAACCCCCGAACCGTCTAACGGCCCGGGGGGGAGAACACCAGCCCCCTAGAGCTTCCAGCAAGGTCAGGAATCACATTTAGTACAAGCTGGACAAAAATGAGAGCAAGCAAATAACCCAAAAAACGAAGAAGCAGGACTTAGCTTAATTTTGCACGAACCAGGACCAGCAGATAGGAGCAAACAGAATGTGTCTGATTACAACGATGCCAGGCACTGGACTAAGGTTCCAGGAGGTTTATATAGCAACACCCCTGAACTAACGACCCAGCTGGGTGCAAACTGAGGGAAGAAAATCCCAGAGTCATATCACTAGTAACCACAAGAGGGAGCCAAAAAGTCTAATTCACAACAAATATGTACTTCAAGTGCCTCCAGTCCACTGTAACTTGAACCTAAACTTCACACAAATCTCACACTTTCTCTAACTCTCTCTAATTAAGTAAACCAGGAAGTGATTTCCCTTTTTACTTTACCTTCTCCCTTCCATGATGGGCTGGTCCCAAACATTTAACTGTATCCTTACACCATTAATATTACTGTACACTAATAAGGCCCACCACTGCCTTATCTTACATATACAGCGCCCCAGCGTCCTGGTCGTTGCAGCATTGTCGCTCTTCCACAAGGGGGAGTGATGGTACGTTTGATGGCACTAAAGGAGTTCACCTGACCAGGTATCACAGTCACACACTACACTTCACCATCCGGCCACCAGGGGGAGCAAAGGGTTCTATCTATTAGGCCACTCCTCACACTCTGGTAAAACTGGGAGTCGGATAGGAAGTTAGGGAGAAGCTGACTGGGCTCGGCCCCGGTAACATCGAGTCAGAGAGAGAAAGCTGACTGGGGAGACTCAGGGAGGACCTGTCAGGGGTGGGATCCTGAAAGCGGCCTAGCACGAGATAGAGCGTTACGGAGCTGCGCCTGCACCTCATTGCGGCAGCATCCTAAGGAAGGACAAGAAGCGAAGTATATTGTGGAGAAGTGAGAAACGGGATCACAGCACAAGGAGATAACACCAGGAGGAGTCCTGCCTTAAGATCGGCAACATCCTTCTGAGGCGCGTAGCCGGCGGCCAGAACGCCGAGGGAGTGATTGGCTCTACGCATTACTCTGAACTACGGCAGGGCAGTTAATTCCAAGTTGGCTGTCCAACCTTTACACCTAATGAAGACAACGGAGGCAAATTGTGGGAGAGGGGCGTCTCTAGGGTCCCTATAAAATAGCTCCAGGCATACCCCATCATACGGGTGCGTCCTATCCATATCATCTGGGGGACGTAGAGAGAGAAACCGAAACATACACGACAGTTGTGAGGACTATCCCGTGGTGCTCAGCAGGGAGGTACTACAACACACAGGCCCTAGTAGGAAGGCTACTGATTTCCACCTGCAAAGGGAACTCTGGATGTGCCTTCGGACCGGCCGGTCTCAGCCAGCCCTGTTAGCAGTGCTCTGGATTGTGGATGCCGAAGCCTTCAGTAAAAAGGTAAAGAGACTGCAACCCTGTGTCCTTGTCATTTACTGTGACCTACACCATTACTATCTACTCATCAAGGGAAGCCCTGGGGACATACTTCACCTGTGGGAAGGTATACCATCTAGCTGCCATTCCATCACCCCAGTGGACCCCTAGCAGCATTGGTCACCCTGACCGAATACCACAGGTGGCGTCACGAATACTTGACAGACTTTCATCACCTTTAATTGGGCGCCCCTTAGCAGGGCCACAGACCGGGTCGGGCCACCGTGACATCCCCAGAACTGAGACCGAGGGACCCGGTACCGAGTACCCCACTGCCCTGCGTCTGGGGGCGCTGCACATATATCTTATATAGTACTAGCCTATGTTCTATACTTTCCCTACCCCTGAGCTGAGTGTACCAGGTTACCTTAGGCATAGTACCCACAGAGCAGCATCAGTACTTTATAGAATCATAGGAAGTTAGAAGGGACCTCCATGGTCATCATGTCCAACTCCCTGCTTAATGTAGGATTCACTAAACCATCCCTGACAGATGGCTGTCCAGCCTCTGTTTGAAGCCTTCCATTGAAGCAGAACTCACCACATCTTGTGGCAGCCTGTTCCACTCATTGATCATCCTTAATGTGAAAAAGTTTTTCCTAATATCTAATCTTTATCTTCTCCCTTTCGTTTTCATTCCATTGCTTCTTGTGTTTCCATGTGTAAAAGAGAATAAGGATGATCCTTCTACACTGTGACATCTTCAGATATTTGTAGAAAGCTGTTAAGTCTCCTCTTAGCCCACTTTTCTGCAAACTAAACATTCCCAAATCCTTTAAGAGTTCCTCGTACGACATACTTTGCAGTACGTTAACCATCATGGTAGCTCTTCCCTGAACTTGCTCCAGGTTTTCAATGTCTTTTTTTAAATGTGGTGCCAAGAACTGGACACAGTATTCCAGATGAGGCCTGACCAAAGAGGAGTACAGGGGGATAATTACTTCTCGTGATTTAGACTCTATGCTTCTCTTAATACATCCTAGAACTGGGTTTGCCTTTTTTGCTGCTGCATCACACTGTTGACTCGTGCAATATGTGATCTATTAGTATACCCAAGTCTTTTTCACATCTGCTGTTGCTTAGTTCTATTTCTCTCTCTATTTTTTGTTTTTTTTCTTGCCCAGATGTAGAATATCTCCCTATTAAATACTTCTGAATCCTTTCTCTGTCTTCTCTAGTGTTATCTATCCCTCCTATTTTTGTATTGTCTGCAAATTTGATTAGTTTACCTTCAGTTCTCATATCAAGATCATTTATAAAAACGTTGTACACCACTGGGGCCAGGATAACGCCTTGTGGTAGTCCACTTGAAACATTCTATGCATTTTACACATTTCACATCATACAATAAACGCACTAGAACCCAAGTCGATATTCACGCAACATTTGTTGTCTTCAGAGGCAGGTATGCAACAGTCTCTGTCACACCCTTACATGTACATTTTGTAATTTTCATCCACATGTATTCAGCAAAATGGTGTCTGCAGGCCATTTTTCTGAACCATAAAATAACAGCCTGTAACACACTGCGTGTATACCGCGTTCACCACGCTGCCTTCTATCCCGACCTTTTCCAGTAAGCTAGAATACTTACTCTGCGGGACACTGTCTACTTTTTATTTCCCTTTGCCTGTACAGTCGGTACACTGATGAAGGTCATTTGAGACCGAAACGTCTATACTTATTTATGAACTGCAATTAAAATCAAGAAATTTGTTCCAAAATTCTTTTGAGTGCCAAGTTTTTGATATATTTACTAGGTGATAGCTATCAGACATATAAATACAGCATTCATCATCCATCAATGCACACACATACCCTGCCCTGCTAGTAAAATAAATCCTCTGCTAACATCTTCGGTAAAACTACTTTATATACCTGTGCTAATCTACCTCACACAGTTGCAATTGCCTATTGATTTAACAAGTAACTTCTTAAAGGAAACCTGTCATGTGAAAAATGCTATTAACCCCTTAACCCTGGAGGTATTTTTGTTTTTGCGTTTTCTTTTTTTTCTCCGTCTTCCAAAAGCCATAACTTTTTTATTTTTCCGTCAATATGACCATGTGAGGGCTTGTTTTTTGTGGGACAAGTTGTACTTTTGAATGACACCATTGGTTTTAACATATCGTATACTGAAAAGGGAATAAAATTCAAAGTGCGGTGAAATTGCAAAAAAAGTACAATCCCACAGTTGTTTTTTGTTTTGCTTTTTTACTATATACATTATATGCTAAAACTGACCTGCCATTATGATTCTCCAGGTCATTACAAGTTCATAGACACCAAACATGTCTAAGTTATTTTTTATCTAAGTGGTGAACAAAATTCCAAACTTTGATAAAAAAAAAAAACATTGCGCCATTTTCCAATACCTGTAGCGACTCCATTTTTCATGATCTCAGATTGGGTAATTCTGGTGTTTTCACTTTTTTTCTCGCTACGCTGTTTAGCTATCTGGTTAATTTTTTTTTTTTAATTGATAGATCGGGTGATTCTGAACACGGCGATACCAAATATGTGTGTGTTTGATTTTTTTTATTGTTTTATTTTGAATGGGGCAAAGGGGGTGTTTTCAATTTTTATATATTTTTTAAAAACTTTTTTTTTTTAACGCTTGGCATGCTTCAATAGTCTCAATGGGAGACTAGAAGCTGCCATAATCTGATCGGCTCTGCTACATACAGGCGATGATCAGATCAACTGTATATAGCAAAATTACTCACTTGCTATGAGTGCCGACCTCTGGGCGGGACTCATAAGAATCCGGCAGTGACAACCATAGAGGTCTGCAGGAAACCTCTGGTTGTCATGCCAACCCATCAGTGACACGCGGTCGGTGACCAATAGGTGGATTTCCGGCGTGATTGGTGGAAGCGCATGTTAAATGCCGCTGTCAGAGTTTACTTTCTGGCCTGAGATGTGTACATTTCATATGGCTACACACCCGCCTGGTACATTTGCTTAGATCGCTTACTGTGACATGGTACAGTTAAAGGAAAGCATTGTTCATCACATTCCCTATGACAATGGAGCGCAATGGGAAAAAATTAGCAGGGAGCCTCTCATCAGCACCCGATGTTAGGCTGCCAGAATAAAAACTCCTAGTTTTTAGCCTCTAATGCAGCCAGAGACAGCTCAGATTCATGACGAAAATCTAATCTAGTCTTAGCAACTTCCCTAAAGAGTATTACAATTGGGGACAAGTTTCCGGGGTGCCCACATAGACCTAAGTGCCAGCCTCAAAGATTGACATGATTTTTTCTTTTTTGTGCATTGTGCCCAGTATTGTGCACAGTAACCTATAAACAGTGTCAGGTCGGCGCCGTTATACTGATTAAAATGATACCTGGTTTGATGAAATCTGTCTTGTGGTTGCTGTTTAATCTTTATTTTCAGGTTTTATTTTATGATATGCTCATGCTCTGGGGTGGTCTGTGGGGGGGGGGGTCTTCATGTGGTGGTCTGCTTAGGTATTCATACGGATGGCTTACATACTGATTATTATATGTATTGAAAAAAAAAAATCACCTTCAGTAGGCAGACACCAGAGCATGATCGCACGTAGAATGTGCATTAAATTGTTTTATTTAGTCTTATACATTAATTCTGAAAAACAAACTTTCTGAAAATGGGGTGGCCGAGCCTGCGCAGTAGCATCTATGGGTGATCCGATAGATTCTACTGTGCAGGCACTGGCGGCGCCACCTTGGTAGAGACAATTTTTTTTCTTTATGAAACTGGTGCCGCCTGAGCAGTAGCATCTATCAGATTGCCAATGGATGCTACTGTGCGGGCACCACCGGCGCTATCTTGATTGAGACAATTTTTTTTCTGTAACAAAATGGTGTCGCTTGCAGATCACCGATAGATGCTACTGCGCAGACGCAGCCTACGCCATTTTGAGAAATATTTTTTTCAGAATCAATGTATCTGACTAAATAAAATAATTTAATGCACATTATACATGCGATCATGCTGCAGCGCAGGCGTCACCACCTGCCTGCTGAAGTCAATTTTTTTTCAATACATAGAATAACTAGGATGTAAAATAAGGGGTAGATCACTGAGGGATCAGTGACCTATCATAAGCCATCAGTATGATTACCTAAGCAGAGCACCACATAAAGAGCCCCCCCCACACACACACACACACACAGTCCCGTCCCGAGGCTCAAGAATCTCATTAACTCAAACCTGAAAATAAAGATAAAACAACCACAAGATGGATTTCATCAACCAAAGTATCATTTTAACCAGAATAACGGCATCAGCCTGACAGTGCAGGATACTCAGAACAATCCTGCTCACAGGTTCTCTTTAAAACAACCCAAAAGAGATGTCTCATTGTGTGTCTGTGTGTGCCACTCTAAGCATAGAGAAGAGAAAGAGAACTGTCTGAGGACTTGAAAACCAAAATTGTTGAACAATATCAACAATCTCAAGGTTACAAGGCCATCTCCAGAGATCTTGATGTTTATTTGTCCACATTGAGCAACATTATTACAACCCATGGCACTGTAGCTAATCTCCCTGGATGTGGATAGCAAAAAAAATTGATGAAAGGTTGCAATGCAGTATAGTCCAGATGGTAGATAAGCAGCACCAATCAATTTCCAAATAAAGTCAAGCTTTCCTGCAGGCTCAGGGTTTATCTGTGTCAGCGCAAACTATCCATCAACATTTGAATGAAATGAAATGAAATGCCATGGATTAGACCAAGAAGGACTCTACTGCTGACACAGAGACATAAAAAAGATAGATTGTGGTTTGCTAAAATGCATGGGAGTTAGTCAAAATCCTTCTGGGAATGCGTCTTGTGTAGACAGATGACACCAAAATATAGCTATTTGGTAAAGTACATCATTGTACTGTTTACAGAAAAAGGAATGAGGCCTAAAAAAAACAGTACCTACAGTCAAATATGCTGAAAGATCAAAGATGTTTTGGGGTTCTTTTGCTGCCTCTGGCACTGGGTGCCTTGACTGTGTGTAAGGCATCATGAAATCTGAAGTTTACCAAAGAATTTTGAGTCGCAGTTTAGTGCCCAGTGTCAGAAAGCTGTGTCCTAGGTGGTGGGTCTTCCAGTAAGACAATGATCCCAAACATACTTCAAAAATCACTCAGAAATGAATGGAAACAAAGCACTGGAGAGTTCTGAGGTGGCCAGCAATGAGTCTGGATCTAAATCCCATTGAACACCTGTGGAAAGATCTTAAAATTGCTTTCGGGAGAAGGCATTCTTCAAATATGAGAGAGCTGGACCAGTTTGCAAAAGAAGAGTGGTACAAAATTCCAGATTAGAGGAGTAAGGGTATGTGTCCACGTTCAGGATTGCATCAGGATTTGGTCAGGATTTTATGTCAGTATTTGTAAGCCAAAACCAGGAATGGGTGATAAATGCAGAATTGGTGCATGTGTTTCTATTATACTTTTCCTCTAATTGTTCCACTCCTGGTTTTGGCTTACAAATACTGATGGAAAATCCTGACCAAATCCTGATGCAATCCTGAACGTGGACACATACCCTAAGAAGCTTGTTGATGGTTATAGGAAGTGATTGATTGCAGTTATTTATTCCAAAGGGCTTGCAACCAAATATTAAAGTTGAAGGTGCAAACAATTTTGTACAGTCCAGTTTTGGAGTTTTCTGTGAAACTATGTTCAATTTGATTTTTTTCTGGGTTTTTTTGTATTGCTCCAATACACACAAAGGAAATAAACAAGTACAACAAAACATGTGTATTTGCAATAATTTTCTGGGAAAAATGCTTCATTTTTTTTAACAATTTTAAGGGTGCCAACATTTTCGACCATGATTGTATACTCATTCCAATTCATACTTTAACTTTTGGCAAATGTTTCTAAGGCACTTTTACAAGTTTAATAGTATTGAATTTTAGACATGTTAGACAGGACTGACATTTTATAGTTGAAACTAGGAGCGTATCAACGAAGTACTAATTCACTCATCCCTCTTTTTGGGACATATGTTATCTCGTACTTACTATGTGACATAGCATCCAGGTAAATGAACAAAGTTCTGTGAGACAATGGATACCCATCAGCTTGTCTCTTTTGGGTACTGTGAGGAAGTGACCGGTGTTATATGCTAGGGTCGCTATGTGTTCCCAGAATGTGCAAAGAAGCATATGGAGGCTGTGGGAGTGCACTGCAGTCACAGGCATAGCTGTGATTGCAAGGCAGAATAGAAGTAAGTGTTGATCTTGGGCAAGCTATTTGTCCAAGACAGATTTAAGAAAACCTGCTCTGGGCTTTTATTTTTTAAATGGACAAGAGGTAGTGGGGTGGTCTGTTTCCTCACCTGTCACCGGGTTTTCCATGTGGCCAACAGCCACAGTTTCTTTTGTAAACCCCCCGGCAGCAGAGGGTTGGGTGTGTCATTTTTGGCCTTGCAATCAGGTAGAGCAGAAGGCTCTGCAGAGCTCAACCTGTGTGAGGCAACACAGGGTCAAATTGAGCCAAAAGACTTGGCACCCCCTGCGTACATGGTGGTGCAATCGCCCATGGCAACCGGTCATGGACTATCTTGTTTCCCGGCTGCGATCCGGAGGATACCACGTGCTGTGCCCTGTGTGAGTTTAGACCTTAAACACATGCCTCCTGGAGTGCAGATTTTTCTAGAATAGTTTGTGGACTCCATATACAGAGCCCCTAATTGCTAAAAGAGCAGAATTCCCCCTCAAGTGATGACCCCATTTTGGAAATTATAACCCTTTGGGAATTTATCTAAGGGTGTAGTTCTGATTTTGACTTCATAGGTATTTTCCAGAAACGAGCAGCAATGAATGTTGCCAAGTGAAAATTGCAAACTGCCGCTGTAGTGACCAGTACGCTGTAGTGACCAGTATGTTGCAGTAACCAGTACGTTATGCCCAGCCCGTGCTTCTGGAGCAGTGCACCCATAAGTTAGGTGAGCTCTCATCGCTTCAGAAATGCCAAACGTGGAAGCTATATGTGGTTTATGTACACTGTGGGGCTCAGAAGGGAGGTGGACACTTCTGGCGGGTGAGGAGCCACAAGCCCCAGAACGGTTTTCCGTTCATGCCTTTTTTGACAGTTTAGGTCTGATCTATGATGAACCTGAAAGAATCAAGGTTGCGGAAGCTAAGATCATGACCCTGACACAGGGGGGTCGCACAGCTGAGGACTACTGTACAGAGTTCCGGCAGTGGTCCACCGATGTTCTATGGAATGATGCTGCTTTCAAGTGCTAGTTCCAACCAGTACCTCACCCACTGGAGGGGATACGGACCAGAGGAGAGATCCTGGGTCCCTGCTAGAGATGTGAAGGACAATCGGTTAGTCAGGGCCTTCCATCTAAAATTTCCTGGGAAGCCTGGGGGACCGGTGGCCCCCCTAGAAAAGGGGGTACTGTCACAGTTCCACCCCTCAGGGTGTCAAGGATGCAGTTACTGACAGCTCGGCCGTCTAATCTGTTATAGGGGTGTACTGAAGCTGTCAGTACTGTGATTGACAGCTTGGCCATCCAATCTGGTACAGGGGTGTGCTGAGCTGTTAGTGTGTTGATTGACAGCTCAACTATCCAATCTGAGACTGTGAGGTGTCGGCTGTCTCATGTATTCATTATTCCACTTAATGGCCATGCTTCTTAACTGGGCTGAGTTTCCCAAAACACTGCCTGACGTACATTCATCTTGTGAGGTTTGTGCTCTGCTCTCTGTGCCTTGAGTTCTATCTGTTTGATCTGTTTGATCTGATACCAGATTTATAATAGGTTTTTATGTTTGGCTGCTGTCACACATTTGTAAGGAGGTGGCGGGGATTGGCAGTGCCCCGGCAGGGAAGCCATGTCCGGCCAAATGACCCATGGCGGCATCAGGTACTAGTTCTACCAAGGGGTACGGGTTCATCCAGGAAGACAGAGCCCAAGACAAAATATACATTAATGCTGTGTCTATCGATTGTAAGGATCCCTTTAAGTTGGGTATGCTAGTTGCACTGAGTGAAAAAATGTATGAGAGACTGTTCCGCATCTCCTGAGAGGGCAGTGAGCCCAGTACGGCACCACGACTGAGGTGTCAGTGGTGACCGGTATGGTCACGAATAAGAGACTGTGTGTTTATTTTCCCCCTTCCCCATCCAAGTTTTGTTTCCGCACATTTGCATACCCCCTGCTGCAATACAGGACTGAACCCTGAAGGGGGTTAATCACCCTTGGAAATGGGAATGGACTGTGTCGTGGTTCCCAATGGCAAGGGAACGTCAGAGAACATAAATAACAGAACAGCTCTTGGGTGATGGAATCTCGAGCTGACCGTGAGCTAAACCTACCCACACAACTAACAGTGGCCGGGTGGCGTACCTACGTTTTATCCCTAGACGCCTAGCGCCAGCCGGAGGACTAACTAACCCTAATAGAGGAAAAGACAGACCTGGCTTACCTCTAGGGAAATTCCCCCAAAAAGGAGACAGAAGCCCCCCACATATATTGACGGTGAGTTCAGAGGAAAAGACATACGCAGTATGAAGGTAGGTTCAGCAAAGCGAGGTCCGCTTACTAGATAGCAAGAAGATACAATAGGGAACTTCACGGTCAGCTGAAAACCCTATTAAAGTACCATCCCGAAATTACTTTAAGACTCATGTGTCAACACCGGAGTGGCAATTTCGGCCCACAAGAGCTTCCAGCTACAGAAAAATAACATAACTGTGAACTGGAACAAAAATGCAAAACAAACTTAGGTCTAAGAGTCCAACTTAGCTGATAGTAGTCTAGAAGCAGGAACATGCAACAGAAAGGCTCTGGTTACATTGATGGCCGGCACTAGAATAACTGAGCAGCAAGGCTAAATAGGATACACCCATATCCTGATGGAAACAGGTGAACAGAGAAAGTGAAGCACACAAGTCCAGTACCACCAGTGACCACCGGGGGAGCCCAAAAACCAAACTCACAACAGTACCCCCCCCTCAAGGAGGGGGCACCGAACCCTCACAAGAACCACCAGGGCGATCAGAACGAGCCCTATGAAAGGCACGGACCAAATCAGAGGCATGAACATCAGAGGCTGTCACCCAAGAATTATCCTCTTGACCGTAGCCCTTCCACTTGACCAGATACTGAAGTTTCCGTCTGGAAACACGGGAGTCCAAGATCTTCTCCACAACGTACTCCAATTCACCCTCAACCAACACCGGAGCGGGAGGCTCAACGGAAGGCACAACCGGTACCTCATACCTGCGCAATAATGACCGATGGAAGATATTATGGATAGAAAAAGATGCTGGGAGGTCCAATCGAAAGGACACGGGGTTAAGAATCTCCAAAATCCTATACGGGCCGATGAACCGAGGCTTAAACTTAGGAGAAGAAACCCTCATAGGGACAAAACGAGTAGACAACCACACCAAGTCCCCAACACGAAGACGAGGACCAACACGACGACGGCGGTTAGCAAAATGCCGAGTCTTCTCCTGGGACAACTCCAAATTGTCCACCACCTGTCCCCAAATCTGATGCAACCTATCCACCACAGTATCCACTCCAGGACAATCCGAAGACTCCACCTGACCGGAAGAAAAACGAGGATGAAACCCCGAATTGCAAAAGAAAGGAGAAACCAAAGTGGCAGAACTAGCCCGATTATTGAGGGCAAACTCCGCCAACGGCAAAAAGGCAACCCAGTCATCCTGATCCGCAGACACAAAACACCTCAAATAAGTCTCCAAGGTCTGATTAGTTCGCTCAGTCTGGCCATTAGTCTGAGGATGGAACGCAGACGAAAAAGACAAATCAATGCCCATCCTAGCACAGAACGCCCGCCAAAATCTAGACACGAACTGGGTCCCCCTGTCAGAAACGATATTCTCCGGAATACCATGCAAGCGAACCACATTTTGAAAAAACAGAGGAACCAACTCGGATGAGGAAGGCAACTTAGGCAAGGGCACCAAATGAACCATCTTTGAAAAACGGTCACACACCACCCAGATGACAGACATTTTCTGAGAAACAGGGAGATCAGAAATAAAATCCATAGAGATGTGAGTCCAAGGTCTCTTCGGAATAGGCAAAGATAACAACAATCCGCTAGCCCGAGAACAACAAGGTTTGGCCCGAGCACAAACATCACAAGACTGCACAAAAACTCGTACATCTCGAGACAGGGAAGGCCACCAGAAGGACCTAGCCACCAAATCCCTGGTACCAAAGATCCCGGGATGACCTGCCAACACAGAAGAATGAACCTCCGAGATGACTCTACTGGTCCAATCATCAGGAACAAACAGTCTACCAGGCGGGCAACGATCAGGTCTATCCGCCTGAAACTCCTGCAAAGCCCGTCGCAGGTCTGGGGAAACAGCAGATAATATTACCCCATCCTTAAGGATACCTGTAGGTTCAGAATCACCAGGGGAATCAGGCTCAAAACTCCTAGAAAGGGCATCCGCCTTCACATTTTTAGAACCTGGTAAGTATGAGACCACAAAATTAAACCGAGAGAAAAACAACGACCAGCGCGCCTGTCTAGGATTCAGGCACCTGGCAGACTCAAGATAAATCAAATTCTTGTGATCGGTCAATACCACCACCTGATGTCTAGCCCCCTCAAGCCAATGACGCCACTCCTCAAAAGCCCACTTCATAGCCAAAAGCTCCCGATTACCAATATCATAATTTCGCTCGGCGGGCGAAAATTTTCGAGAAAAGAACGCACAAGGTCTCATCACGGAGCAGTCGGAACTTTTCTGCGACAAGACCGCCCCAGCTCCGATCTCGGAAGCATCGACCTCAACCTGAAAAGGAAGAGTAACATCAGGCTGACGCAACACAGGGGCGGAAGAAAAGCGGCGCTTAAGCTCCCGAAAGGCCTCCACAGCAGCAGGGGACCAATCAGCAACATCAGCACCCTTTTTAGTCAAATCAGTCAAAGGTTTAGCAACATCAGAAAAACCAGTTATAAATCGACGATAAAAATTAGCAAAGCCCAAAAATTTCTGAAGGCTCTTAAGAGAAGAAGGTTGCGTCCAATCACAAATGGCCCGAACCTTGACAGGATCCATCTCAATGGAAGAGGGGGAAAAAATGTACCCCAAAAAAGAAATCTTTTGAACCCCAAAAATACACTTAGCACCCTTCACACACAAGGAATTAGCCCGCAAAACCTGAAAAACCCTCCTGACCTGTTGGACATGAGAATCCCAGTCATCCGAAAAAATCAAAATATCATCCAGATACACGATCATAAATTTATCCAAATATTCACGGAAAATGTCATGCATAAAGGACTGAAAGACTGAAGGGGCATTTGAAAGACCAAAAGGCATTACTAAATACTCAAAATGGCCCTCGGGCGTATTAAATGCGGTTTTCCACTCATCCCCCTGCTTAATTCGCACCAAATTATACGCCCCACGGAGATCAATGTTAGAGAACCACTTAGCCCCTTTTATTCGAGCAAACAAATCAGTCAGCAGTGGCAGAGGATACTGATATTTGACTGTAATTTTATTCAAGAGTCGATAATCAATACACGGCCTCAAAGAGCCATCTTTTTTAGATACAAAGAAAAAAACGGCTCCTAAGGGAGATGAAGAAGGACGAATATGTCCCTTTTCCAGGGACTCCTTAATATATTCTCGCATAGCAGCATGTTCAGGTACAGATAGATTAAATAAACGACCCTTTGGAAATTTACTGCCCGGAATCAGATCTATGGTACAATCGCAATCTCTGTGAGGAGGTAGTGAACCAAGCTTAGGCTCCTCAAAAACATCACGATAATCAGATAAAAATTCCGGAATCTCAGAGGGAATAGATGACGAAATGGAAACCAAAGGTACGTCCCCATGAGCCCCCTGACATCCCCAGCTTAACACAGACATTGCTTTCCAGTCAAGGACTGGGTTATGAGATTGTAACCATGGTAATCCAAGCACCAAAACGTCATGTAGATTGTACAACACAAGGAAGCGAATCATCTCCTGATGGTCTGGATTCATACGCATAGTCACTTGTGTCCAGTATTGTGGTTTATTACTAGCCAATGGTGTAGAGTCAATACCCTTCAGAGGTATAGGAACTTCCAGAGGCTCTAGATCAAACCCACAGCGCCTGGCAAAGGACCAATCCATTAGACTCAAAGCGGCGCCAGAGTCGACATAGGCATCCGCGGTAATTGACGATAATGAACAAATCAAGGTCACAGACAGAATAAACTTAGACTGTAAAGTGCCAATTGAAATAGACTTATCAACCTTTTTTGTACGTTTAGAGCATGCTGATATAACATGAGTTGAATCACCACAATAGAAGCACAACCCATTTTTTCGCCTAAAATTCTGCCGTTCGCTTCTGGACAGAATTCTATCACATTGCGTATTTTCTGGAGCCTTCTCAGAAGACACCGCCAAATGGTGCACAGGTTTGCGCTCCCGCAAACGCCGATCAATCTGAATAGCCATTGTCATGGACTCATTCAGACCTGTAGGTGCAGGGAACCCCACCATAACATCTTTAATGGCATCAGAGAGACCCTCTCTGAAATTCGCCGCCAGGGTGCACTCATTCCACTGAGTAAGCACAGACCATTTACGAAATTTTTGGCAGTATATTTCAGCTTCATCTTGCCCTTGAGATAGGGCCATCAAGGCTTTTTCAGCCTGAATCTCTAAGTTAGGTTCCTCATAAAGCAACCTGTTGTGAAATTGGATTCTGGGCTCCCCCGGTGGCCACTTGTGGAATTTAACTTTTGTGCATCATCCCCTCTGTTCACCTGCTCCTATCAGGATGTGGGAGTCGCTATATAACCTTGCTCCTCTGTCAGTTTCATGCCGGTCAACAATGTAATCAGAAGCCTTTCTGTGCATGTTCCTGCTACTAGACAACTCCCAGCTAAGTTGGACTTTTGTCCTTGTGTGTTTTTGCATTTTGTTCCTGTTCACAGCTGCTGTTTCGTTACTGTGTCTGGAAAGCTCTTGTGAGCGGAAATTGCCACTCTGGTGTTATGAGTTAATGCTAGAGTCTTAAAGTAATTTCTGGATGGTGTTTTGATAGGGTTTTCTGCTGACCATGAAAGTGCCCTTTCTGTCTTCATGCTATCTAGTAAGCGGACCTCGATTTTGCTAAACCTATTTTCATACTACGTTTGTCATTTCATCTAAAATCACCGCCAATATATGTGGGGGCCTCTGTCTGCCTTTTGGGAAAATTTCTCTAGAGGTGAGCCAGGACTGTCTTTTCCTCTGCTAGGATTAGGTAGTTCTCCGGCTGGCGCTGGGCATCTAGGGATAAAAAACGTAGGCATGCTACCCGGCCACTTCTAGTTGTGCGGCAGGTTTAGTTCATGGTCAGTATAGTTTCCATCTTCCAAGAGCTAGTTCTCATGTATGCTGGGCTATGTTCTCTCGCCATTGAGAATCATGACAGTTTGACCGGCCCAAAAAAGGGTTAAATTACTGGCTGAGAAAGGAGAGAAAAAAGAAGTCTGCTACAATTTTTTTTTTTTTTTTTTTTTTTTTCCCTCTAGTTCTGAGTGTGCTCTTAATTGAATCACTTGCTAGTCTGCCTATGCTGCAGCCTTCCTCTCTTCCTCTCCTTCTAATCCTTGAATGGCTCTGTGTTCACCTGTTTCAAATGGATCTTCAGAGTGTAGCTACAGGTTTGAATAATCTCGCCACAAAGGTACAAAATTTGCAAGATTTTGTTGTTCATGCACCTATGTCTGAGCCTAGAATTCCTTTGCCTGAATTCTTCTCGGGGAATAGATCTCACTTTCAAAATTTTAAAAATAATTGCAAATTGTTTTTGTCCCTGAAGTCTCGCTCTGCCGGAGACCCTGCACAGCAGGTCAGGATTGTAATTTCCTTGCTCCGGGGCGACCCTCAAGACTGGGCTTTTGCATTGGCACCAGGGGATCCTGCGTTGCTCAATGTGGATGCGTTTTTTCTGGCCTTGGGGTTGCTTTATGAGGAACCTCATTTAGAGCTTCAGGCGGAAAAGGCCTTGATGTCCTTGTCTCAGGGGCAAGATGAAGCTGAAATATACTGCCAAAAATTCCGCAAATGGTCTGTGCTTACTCAGTGGAATGAGTGCGCCCTGGCGGCGATTTTCAGAGAAGGTCTCTCTGATGCCATTAAGGATGTTATGGTGGGGTTCCCTGTGCCTGCGAGTCTGAATGAGTCCATGACGATGGCTATTCAGATCGATAGGCGTCTGCGGGAGCGCAAACCTGTGCACCATTTGGCGGTGTCTACTGAGAAAACGCCAGAAAATATGCAATGTGATAGAATTCTGTCCAGAAGCGAGCGGCAGAATTTTAGACGAAAAAATGGGTTGTGCTTCTATTGTGGTGATTCAACTCATGTTATATCAGCATGCTTTAAGCGTACTAAGAAGCCTGACAAGTCTGTTTCAATTAGCACTTTACAGTCTAAGTTTATTCTATCTGTGACCCTGATTTGTTCTTTGTCATCTATTACCGCGGACGCCTATGTCGACTCTGGCGCTGCTTTGAGTCTTATGGATTGGTCCTTTGCCAAATGCTGTGGGTATGATTTGGAGCCATTGGAGGCTCCGATACCTCTGAAAGGGATTGACTCCACCCCATTGGCTAGTAATAAACCACAATACTGGACACAAGTGACTATGCGTGTTAATCCGGATCACCAGGAGGTTATTCGCTTTCTGGTGCTGTATAATCTACATGATGTTTTGGTGCTGGGATTGCCATGGCTGCAGTCTCATAACCCAGTCCTCGACTGGAGAGCTATGTCTGTGTTAAGCTGGGGATGTAAAGGAACTCATGGGGACGTACCTTTGGTTTCCATTTCATCATCTATTCCCTCTGAGATTCCTGAATTCTTGTCTGACTTTCGTGACGTTTTTGAAGAACCCAAGGTTGGTTCACTACCTCCGCACCGGGAGTGCGATTGTGCCATAGACTTGATTCCGGGTAGTAAATACCCTAAGGGTCGTTTATTTAATCTGTCTGTGCCTGAACACGCTGCTATGCGAGAATATATAAAGGAGTCCTTGGAAAAGGGACATATTCGTCCTTCGTCATCTCCCTTAGGAGCCGGTTTTTTCTTTGTGTCTAAGAAAGACGGCTCTTTGAGGCCGTGTATTGATTATCGACTTTTGAATAAAATCACGGTTAAATATCAATATCCGTTACCACTGCTTACTGATTTGTTTGCTCGTATAAAGGGGGCCAAGTGGTTCTCTAAGATTGATCTCCGTGGGGCGTATAATTTGGTGCGAATCAAGCAGGGGGATGAGTGGAAAACCGCATTTAATACGCCCGAGGGCCATTTTGAGTATTTGGTGATGCCTTTTGGTCTTTCAAATGCCCCTTCAGTCTTCCAGTCCTTTATGCATGACATTTTCCGCGATTATTTGGATAAATTTATGATTGTGTATCTGGATGATATTCTGATTTTTTCGGATGACTGGGACTCTCATGTCCAGCAGGTCAGGAGGGTTTTTCAGGTTTTGCGGTCTAATTCCTTGTGTGTGAAGGGTTCTAAGTGTGTTTTTGGGGTTCAGAAGATTTCCTTCTTGGGATACATTTTTTCCCCCTCTTCCATCGAGATGGATCCTGTCAAGGTTCAGGCTATTGGTGATTGGACGCAACCCTCTTCTCTTAAGAGTCTTCAGAAATTTTTGGGCTTTGCTAACTTTTATCGTCGATTTATTGCTGGTTTTTCTGATGTTGTAAAACCATTGACTGATTTGACTAAGAAGGGTGCTGATGTTGCTGATTGGTCCCCTGATGCTGTGGAGGCCTTTCGGGAGCTCAAGCGCCGCTTTTCTTCCGCCCCAGTGTTGCGTCAGCCTGATGTTGCTCTTCCTTTTCAGGTTGAGGTCGACGCTTCTGAAATCGGAGCTGGGGCGGTGTTGTCGCAGAGAAGTTCCGACTGCTCCGTGATGAGACCTTGTGCTTTTTTTTCCCGTAAATTTTCGCCCGCCGAGCGGAATTATGATATTGGGAATCGGGAGCTTTTGGCCATGAAGTGGGCTTTTGAGGAGTGGCGTCACTGGCTTGAGGGGGCCAGACATCAGGTGGTGGTATTGACTGACCACAAAAATTTAATTTACCTTGAGTCTGCCAGGCGCCTGAATCCTAGACAAGCGCGCTGGTCGTTGTTTTTCTCTCGGTTTAATTTTGTGGTGTCTTACCTACCGGGTTCTAAGAATGTTAAGGCGGATGCCCTTTCTAGGAGTTTTGAGCCTGACTCCCCTGGTAATTCTGAGCCCACAGGTATCCTTAAAGATGGAGTGATATTGTCTGCCGTTTCTCCAGACCTGCGGCGGGCCTTGCAGGAGTTTCAGGCGGATAGACCTGATCGTTGCCCACCTGGTAGACTGTTTGTTCCTGATGATTGGACCAGTAGAGTCATCTCTGAGGTTCATTCTTCTGCGTTGGCAGGTCATCCTGGAATCTTTGGTACCAGGGATTTGGTGGCAAGGTCCTTCTGGTGGCCTTCCCTGTCACGAGATGTGCGAGGCTTTGTGCAGTCTTGTGACGTTTGTGCTCGGGCCAAGCCTTGTTGTTCTCGGGCTAGTGGATTGTTGTTACCCTTGCCTATCCCGAAGAGGCCTTGGACGCACATCTCGATGGATTTTATTTCGGATCTGCCTGTTTCTCAGAAGATGTCTGTCATCTGGGTGGTGTGTGACCGTTTCTCTAAGATGGTCCATCTGGTTCCCTTGCCTAAGTTGCCTTCTTCTTCCGAGTTGGTTCCTCTGTTTTTTCAAAATGTTGTTCGTTTGCATGGTATTCCGGAGAATATCGTTTCTGACAGAGGGACCCAATTCGTGTCTAGATTTTGGCGGGCATTCTGTGCTAGGATGGGCATAGATTTGTCTTTTTCGTCTGCTTTCCATCCTCAGACTAATGGCCAGACCGAGCGGACTAATCAGACCTTGGAGACATATTTGAGGTGTTTTGTGTCTGCGGATCAGGATGATTGGGTTGCTTTTTTGCCTTTGGCGGAGTTCGCCCTCAATAATCGGGCCAGCTCTGCCACCTTGGTGTCCCCGTTTTTCTGTAATTCGGGGTTTCATCCTCGATTTTCCTCCGGTCAAGTGGAATCTTCGGATTGTCCTGGAGTGGATGCTGTGGTGGAGAGGTTGCATCAGATTTGGGGGCAGGTGGTGGACAATTTGAAGTTGTCCCAGGAGAAGACTCAGCTTTTTGCCAACCGCCGTCGTCGTGTTGGTCCTCGGCTTTGTGTTGGGGACTTGGTGTGGTTGTCTTCTCGTTTTGTCCCTATGAGGGTTTCTTCTCCTAAGTTTAAGCCTCGGTTCATCGGCCCGTACAAGATATTGGAGATTCTTAACCCTGTGTCCTTCCGTTTGGACCTCCCTGCATCCTTTTCGATTCATAATGTTTTTCATCGGTCATTGTTGCGCAGGTATGAGGTACCAGCTGTGCCTTCCGTTGAGCCTCCTGCTCCGGTGTTGGTTGAGGGTGAGTTGGAGTACGTTGTGGAAAAGATCTTGGACTCTCGTGTTTCCAGACGGAAACTCCAGTATCTGGTCAAATGGAAGGGATACGGTCAGGAGGATAATTCTTGGGTCACTGCCTCTGATGTTCATGCCTCCGATCTTGTCCGTGCCTTTCATAGGGCTCATCCTGATCGCCCTGGTGGTTCTGGTGAGGGTTCGGTGCCCCCTCCTTGAGGGGGGGGTACTGTTGTGAAATTGGATTCTGGGCTCCCCCGGTGGCCACTTGTGGAATTTAACTTTTGTGCATCATCCCCTCTGTTCACCTGCTCCTATCAGGATGTGGGAGTCGCTATATAACCTTGCTCCTCTGTCAGTTTCATGCCGGTCAACAATGTAATCAGAAGCCTTTCTGTGCATGTTCCTGCTACTAGACAACTCCCAGCTAAGTTGGACTTTTGTCCTTGTGTGTTTTTGCATTTTGTTCCTGTTCACAGCTGCTGTTTCGTTACTGTGTCTGGAAAGCTCTTGTGAGCGGAAATTGCCACTCTGGTGTTATGAGTTAATGCTAGAGTCTTAAAGTAATTTCTGGATGGTGTTTTGATAGGGTTTTCTGCTGACCATGAAAGTGCCCTTTCTGTCTTCATGCTATCTAGTAAGCGGACCTCGATTTTGCTAAACCTATTTTCATACTACGTTTGTCATTTCATCTAAAATCACCGCCAATATATGTGGGGGCCTCTGTCTGCCTTTTGGGAAAATTTCTCTAGAGGTGAGCCAGGACTGTCTTTTCCTCTGCTAGGATTAGGTAGTTCTCCGGCTGGCGCTGGGCATCTAGGGATAAAAAACGTAGGCATGCTACCCGGCCACTTCTAGTTGTGCGGCAGGTTTAGTTCATGGTCAGTATAGTTTCCATCTTCCAAGAGCTAGTTCTCATGTATGCTGGGCTATGTTCTCTCGCCATTGAGAATCATGACAGCAACCCCAAAGCCAGAAAAAACGCATCCACATTGAGCAACGCAGGATCCCCGGGTGCCAATGCAAATGCCCAGTCTTGAGGGTCACCCCGCAGCAAGGAAATTACTATCCTAACTTGCTGTGTGGGATCTCCAGCGGAGCGAGATCTCAGGGAAAGAAATAATTTACAATTATTTTTGAAATTCAGGAAACGAGATCTATCCCCGGAGAAAAATTCTGGTATAGGAATTCTAGGTTCAGATATAGGAGCATGAATAACAAAATCCTGTAAATTTTGAACCTTCGTAGCAAGATTATTCAAACCTGTAGCCAAACTCTGAGGATCCATTTTAATCAGGTGAGATCAGAGCCATTCAAGGATTAGAAGGAGAGAGAGAGACAAAGGCTGCAATTAGAGCAGAAATGCAACTAAGTCAACTATAGAGCAAGCTCAGAGAAAAAAAAAAAAAAAATCTGCAGACTTCTTTTTCTCTCCTTTCTTCTGCCAACGGTTTTAACACTGGGCCGGCCATACTGTCGTGGTTCCCAATGGCAAGGGAACGTCAGAGAACATAAATAACAGAACAGCTCTTGGGTGATGGAATCTCGAGCTGACCGTGAGCTAAACCTACCCACACAACTAACAGTGGCCGGGTGGCGTACCTACGTTTTATCCCTAGACGCCTAGCGCCAGCCGGAGGACTAACTAACCCTAATAGAGGAAAAGACAGACCTGGCTTACCTCTAGGGAAATTCCCCCAAAAAGGAGACAGAAGCCCCCCACATATATTGACGGTGAGTTCAGAGGAAAAGACATACGCAGTATGAAGGTAGGTTCAGCAAAGCGAGGTCCGCTTACTAGATAGCAAGAAGATACAATAGGGAACTTCACGGTCAGCTGAAAACCCTATTAAAGTACCATCCCGAAATTACTTTAAGACTCATGTGTCAACTCATGACACCGGAGTGGCAATTTCGGCCCACAAGAGCTTCCAGCTACAGAAAAATAACATAACTGTGAACTGGAACAAAAATGCAAAACAAACTTAGGACTAAGAGTCCAACTTAGCTGATAGTAGTCTAGAAGCAGGAACATGCAACAGAAAGGCTCTGGTTACATTGATGGCCGGCACTAGAATAACTGAGCAGCAAGGCTAAATAGGATACACCCATATCCTGATGGAAACAGGTGAACAGAGAAAGTGAAGCACACAAGTCCAGTACCACCAGTGACCACCGGGGGAGCCCAAAAACCAAACTCACAACAGGACTGTATGCGACTGCTTTAAATACTGAACTGTTTTAGCCCTGAACTGTCCCCTGGTAAAAGCTGCCCATCTGTTGTTGTTAAGGGACCATACTCCACTAAAAGGAGGAAGGGGGAGAAACTTGTGCAGGAGGACCCGAGGAGCGAGCCGGGTCAGGAATAAATTAACTATTGCTAAATGGGCCACGGGGCCATGTGTTTCAAGTAACTACCTGTGTTTGGCTACCCGGAGCAGGAAAGGACTGGCCCATAGGCCTAAATTGTTGTTGTTTATTATGGGTCCCAGGAGCCAAGGGACCAGGGTCAGATGGACCCATATTAAAGGAACTTGAACTCTTTGTTCCAGGGCTCCAGCCGAGTGGAGCTGAGGTCACGGTTGACCCAACAACGTCATCAAATAAAGACTGTATTGGTGTTATTGATGCCTTACAAGATTTTTTGTGCCCACAGGAAAAAAAACAAGCACGTGCATGAGATTTCTGAGGTCTCATAGGTTTGCTGGTACTGAAGAAGCAGCTTTTAATTTGCATAAAAAATGCTGCAAAAAAGCTGCATGTGAAGAGTATGTGCACACATTAAGTATTTGCAGCAGAAATTTCTGCATCAAAACATCTTTACCAAAATGCTGCAGTTTACAGTATCGGCACAATGAATGAGAGTTCTGAAATCTCAGGCACACAATGCTTACTTTTTCCTTGCAGGTTTGAAGCAGCTTTAAATCTGCAGCATGTCAATTCTTTCAATATTTTTGCTGAGTTTTTCACCCATTCAAACGAATAGGGAAAAATGCATCAAAAACACATGCAAAAAACCCATGTCAAAAATGCATGAAAATTGCTCTGATTTTTTGCAGCGTTTTTCATGCCAAAAATTTCTACTGCAAATTGTGCACATACCCTAAAGGTGGAACCTATCTCACACTCACTAGTACTATTACATCTCTCTGACTTCTAACTTAGAAAAATAGAGAAGGAATATACCACTTAATGTCATATATATATATATACAGTATATATATATATATATTCAGTCCAATCATACCTGATATTTGTCTCTTTTCTCATCTTGGCTATGCTCACAGTGGCAGATCTGTTGCAGAATGAATACCAGCAGCACTTCACGTACTCCATTTACCCTGTGCCTCTGCCCGCCTGTAGAGATGATATATGGTATAGAGATATTTTTAAAAACACAGGATTTAAGGGAAAGTGAGAATAATTACCAATATGTTCCAGTTGATCTCTACACTGTTTGACTGCATCTACAAATTATTTCATTCAGGAGTTGTTGTTTTTTTAATCTATTTTTTTCCTGCAAAAAAAAAAATAAGGGTGTCTACAAAGAAACAATATTTACCGTTGTATTCCATCATTGTCCAGTTTATTTAGATGCTGATCATCTACATGTGTATTCAACCTTTTCTCATATTTACAAAACATTTTACGGAACAATAGATTTTCAATTGTGCCGCACGTGCTATTTGCCCAGTACTGATTGCAGCAACATACCTAGCATATGGTACACATTTGTATGTTTACATAGCTGAATGCATGCGAACTAATTGCAATAAAGTCAATCATCTTGTGCAAATCATGTTTGTTCAGGTTTGCACATGTTAAATGGATACCATAACTGTACAGGAGCAATTTTCTGAGAATCATAGGGTGCTATAGTTATTTAGAACTGACTGAAGGTCAAGGAGGGGTCTATGACTTCTTTATGAAGATGTGACAAAGATCTACACTAGTATCGAAACGCGTCACTTGGCCGCCAGTGCTTGGTGTGCCTATCCACATGTAAAGAGGACACTGCTGTCTGTCATGTTTTAATGTTTCCAAGAATAAAGAAATTGTTTCAGGAGCTTCGTAGTTTTCTTTATGAAGATGCCTACTTCCAATATATAGAAAATTTGTTCCTGAATTTAATTTACTACACCTAGGAGGAAAAAAATGTTTTGTCATAAGGAAGATTTAGGTAAATTACTTTACAGTTAGGTAGACATCTTTTTAGTGATTCTAATCTAATTTTGTTTTAGAGCTTGTCCAGTACAATGGTATAAATATTAACTTAGCTTTTTAGAGATAAAACTATTGATATGGAAGACATGTGTCGGTATACCAAAGAAGAATTTTCCATAAAGGCATGATGGCCAGAGATTGAGTTTTAATTTTCAGAAAGGATTATATAATACATCCATTCTGACACTGATTTTCAAAATAAGTTCAACAGTGACTACTTTGAGGGGTGCGTGACATATGAGTCCATCAAAATTATTTAAAAAGTGATGTGGTCCCTAAAAAAAAAATCAGGTTTTGTAATTTGTAAATTTCGTTGAAAAAATTGCTGCTAAACTTTTAACTCTTCTTAGATTCTAAGAAGCAAAATGGTGTTTCAAAAACGATGCTAACAAAAAGAAGATATCAGTGCAGTTTTGACTATCAGTAAAAGTAAATCATATCAACTTAACTTTACCATTAAGAGATGGAACATTATGTCTGTAAGGGACCTTTCCTGGTGAGGTTTGCATTGCGATCCCAAAGTACCCAGTTACGGTTGTGTGTGTGTAAGCGAACTGGGGGTTTGCTGTTGACCCCTATTCAGGCCACAAGTTGTTTGATGGTATGGGGACCTTGAAAATATGTGAGGAACCAGGGAGACCAGAGTATGACATAAAAATATAAAAACATCTGCACTGGAATTCCTTAAATATATCCAGGACAAATATATATTTGTACTGTGTTAGCCAGTAGATAGAAAAATATTAAAATTTAAGAGTCCTCAGTGTTGATACCTGAAAAGGTGGTAACAAATAGTAAGCTTTGGAGGCTACTCAGGTCTCCTCACCAGGCATAGAATAACACAAAATCTCAAGTGTCACATATTTATATATAACAGGACCTAGAATAGTGACGAGAGGCAGAACTATCAATGTGGGAAACAGTTCTTGCAGTAAATATTGGAGCAGGTCATAGATAAGGAGTGTGAAAGTTTTGTTATCCTCTGGTTGAGGTCTGGTCTGGGGTTTGATACCCCCACAGGTCTGAGGAGCACATTTTTTAATTGATGTAGACAGACATAAATCAATGCTACACATTTATTCCTGCTCTGAATGTGTCAAAGGTTGTCACAGGAAAGATATATATCTTGGTACCGTGTTAGCCAGTGTTGTGTTTATGTTGTGCATAAATATGTGATTCTCCAGAATTTCTTTTAGTCTATGCCTGATGAAGAGACCTGAGTAGTCTCGAAAGCTTGCAATTTGTTACCATCTTTTCAGTTAGCCATTAAAAGGTATCAACCACTGAGGACTCTCAATTCTAAACATTTTTCAAAGGTTGTCATAAATTTGTACTCTCAGACTCTTCTCTCTGTGAGATTTGTTATCTTTCAATAAGAGCAATTTCATGTCCATGATGCTGTGATCAGGGCTGCAAAAAAATGTTTTGCCACTGGTAGATCTATTCTTTTTTCTTTTATTGTGTGGCAATGAGAATTCATCCTTGATTTAAGTTTTTGACCTGTCTCCTCTACATGCAGGTGCTTCTCACAAAATTAGAATATCATCAAAAAGTTAATTTATTTCAGTTTTTCAATACAAAAAGTGAAACTCATATATTGAGTCATTACAAACAGAGTGATCTATTTCAAGTGTTTATTTCTGTTAATGTTGATGGTTATGACTTACAGCCAATGAAAACTCAAGTAAACAAGGTACGGATTGGTGTTGTAAATATGGACCACCACTAATCTGATACTGTTGGGCTAATCTAAAGATAAACCTTCAATTTTAAAATCCTAGATAGCTGCTTTGAATAAAAAATAAATAAATAATGTTGCAGTAAGCAATCTATAGTCTATGGTACAGATAATTTTACTAATATATTTCAGGTTGGCATGGTTTTCATGAAATATTATGCTCAAGACAGTTAGAGAGGTGCTCCACTACTAGGACAACCCCTTTTCAATTTGAATGTTTGTCCCCGTTATAATAAAAACACCTATACTCCCCTCTGGTGCTGGCGCCATTCCAGTGGAGTCAGCACTCGTGTTCCCAGCACTCACGTGAGGTTGTTATACTGCGTGAGTCCTGCGCCCGATCAGTGCTAGTGTCTCTGTCCCTGCCTTAAGAAGTATAAGTAATCAAGAGGAGGTGAGATTTGTGCTGGCTCATTCATATTTTACCAAATGTTTTTGCAGCGCCCCAGAGTCCTGGTCGTTGCAGTACTGTGGCTCCGCCGCTAAGGGGGGCTATGGTACGTCTGATGGCACTGAAGGAGTTCATCTGACCAGGTATCACAGACACCAATACATTTCACAGTCTGGCCTCCAGGGGGAGCTAAGGGTTCTATTTATTAGGCCACTCCTCACAGTCTGGTAAAACTGGGGGTTAGGCAGGAAGTTAGACAGAAAGCTGACTGGGTTGGAACCAGGCAACACCTTGTGGCAGAGGGTGTTGTAGGGGAAGATTCGGAGGGGTCCCTGTCAGGGGTGGGATCCTGACAGAGGCCTAGCAACCAGAGAGAACGTTACGGGACCGCGCCTGCACGATATAGTGGTGGTACCCCAAGAAAGGATAAGAAGCGAGGTATATTGTGCTGAGTGAGAAACGAGATCAACGCAACAAGGAGAATACCAGTAGGAGTCGTGCTGTAAGACAAGGCAACATCCTACTGAGGCGCATAACCGGTGGCCGGAACGCCGAGGAAGTATAGAGCTCCAAGCCAAACTTCGAACCTACGGCAGGACAGTCAGTTACAGGCCCGTTGAAGCGCTGACGTAAGCGCGAAACGGCCGTCGTCACATCCTGCTCACCTCCTTCCTGTTCACCGTCCCGGACCGCGTTTGAGATGTCTGTCTAAGAGTCTTCAATAAAAGTTTTGCATCCGGATCGGTGAGTGTTGCCGTATTCTTCTGTTCATTGCTGTGGATTCACCCTTACTCCTGCGAGCACCTCGACCGTGACCCTGGATCCTGGTTCAGCACTGAAGTGACTGTTATTTGTGTATGGTCCAGCAGCAGCTGTGCAGTCAGAGCTTTGTTTCTTACCTTGTGAAGGTACGATTCCGACCTGGAGCCTGGCGATGCGGTGACCTACACCCGGTGGAGGAGGGAGGTCGGCTGGATAGCTCGGGGCATCCAGCGATGTGTCGCACTCCAGGCCGATACCGGGACATCTGAGGACGAGCCCCCTGCAGAGAAGGCGATGGAACCTGCCTCTGTGGAACCCCCGGAAGTCCGGGCTCACCGTGTGCCCCTGGGTCGCGCTTGCCCACGAGTAAGGAGGGCATCTCGCAGAGGGATCCTGTCGCTGCTGGAGCCAGGACCGGCCCTTGCTGCACCAATGCGACCCGTTGGCCGGGTGAGGCCTGGAAGGAGACCACCCCCTACACTACAAGAAGACTAAGTAAGCAAGAATGCTTTATTGATTGTCCATAGTTAATTGTTTTCACTGTTTTGCTGCTAAAACCCGTCCAGGGTTAACTCTTAAAGGGATCCCTTTGTTGACCCGGGATCCCTATTGCCTTTTGTTTGTTTTCTATTTTTGCTCCGTTATCAAAGGACTGCCAAATCATGGACGGTGAATGATTCAAAAACTGATCTTGTAAATAGTTTGCACCTTCTTAAAGGTGCTCTCTACTGGTTTTATAAGCGAAAGGACTCTTTGCGAAGACACTGGTCGCAGAACCAGCATCGGAGTCCTTACTGCAAACAGACTTGCAGCTTGAGAAGTTGCACTACCTCATAGAGACTTGGTCCCCTCTTAAAGGGGATGTTCATCAAAAGCACTTAAAGAATGATGATGTTTTGAAAGAAAGTACTGATAATGCTGATATGTAAAAGTTATATGTAGCTAACTGGTTGATTGTAAGAAATGTTTAATAATGTTAATAGAAGAATGAGGACAGGAAGTGAACCCATAGGGGTTAGTGGTGAGTCCTCTTAGGAGCCATATAGAGATGGCTCAGTGATCTTGAACTGAAAGAAAAATGATATGTTCTATACTGTGTATAGTAGTGGAAGGACAGTAGGCCCGGGCGTAAAGGGGTGTTCCTGTATAGAAAGGAGAGGCAGTAGGTCTGGAGCAGTTAGGACAGGCGGTCCTGCAGACGTAAAGAAGGAGAATGCATAAAAGTTAATTAGCCTTATATGTGATATAAGAAGGTCTTTAGTGGATTTAGCGAGTACGTCCTTAAAGGCAATGTTAAATTATTGTTCAAAGATTTTGCACTTAGTAGAATACCCGGTTGGGTAAGAAAAGTTATTTAAAGAATTTAACTATGCTTGTAACGTTCAAGTGTCCTCACCTCCCATAAAGGGAAGCTCTGTTAAAAAGTTTGCTTGTACTTGCATTTTCAAAATTGTATGTCTTTTTGCTGACATGTATTGTTGTTTTCTTCCCAGTCCAGGAGTACTGGATTTAACCGGGGGGGAGTGCATCGCCCCAGAGTCCTGGTCGTTGCAGTACTGTGGCTCCGCCGCTGAGGGGGGCTATGGTACGTCTGATGGCACTGAAGGAGTTCATCTGACCAGGTATCACAGACACCAATACATTTCACAGTCTGGCCTCCAGGGGGAGCTAAGGGTTCTATTTATTAGGCCACTCCTCACAGTCTGGTAAAACTGGGGGTTAGGCAGGAAGTTAGACAGAAAGCTGACTGGGTTGGAACCAGGCAACACCTTGTGACAGAGGGTGTTGTAGGGGAAGATTCGGAGGGGTCCCTGTCAGGGGTGGGATCCTGACAGAGGCCTAGCAACCAGAGAGAACGTTACGGGACCGCGCCTGCACGATATAGCGGCGGTACCCCCAGAAAGGATAAGAAGCGAGGTATATTGTGCTGAGTGAGAAACGAGATCAACGCAACAAGGAGAATACCAGTAGGAGTCGTGCTGTAAGACGAGGCAACATCCTACTGAGGCGCATAACCGGTGGCCGGAACGCCGAGGAAGTATAGAGCTCCAAGCCAAACTTCGAACCTACGGCAGGACAGTCAGTTACAGGCGGGCTGTCTCACCCAGACCCAGGAAGACACAGGGGGGTAACAACAGGAATGGGGTGACGCAAGAGTCCTGGAAGAGCTCCGAGCCTCCCGTTATACGGGTGCGTCCTAACCATAAGATCAGGGGGACGTAGAGGGAGAACATCAGAATCGAGTTGTGAGGGAACACGAGAAACAGACACAACAGTTGTGGGGTACTATCCCGTAAGCACAGCAGGGGAGGACCACAACACAAGCGCAGGAAGGTAGGCACAGATTTCCACCTGCAAAGGGAACTCTGGAGGTGCCATCGGACCGGCCGGACTTGCGCAGCCCTGTTAACCGTATTCCGGATTGAGGACTCAGAAGCCTTCAGTAAAGAGGTAAAGAGACTGCAACCTGGTGTCCTCGTTATTGACCGCGACCGGCACTACACCGCACCATAACCTCAGCACCATACCACATCTATTATTGTACACCCCTCAGCAGGGTCACGGACCGGGTCTAGCCACCGTGACAACCCCAGAGCAGAGACTCAGAGGCCCGGTACCGGGTACCCCTCGGCCCTGCGGCAGTGGGGGCGCTACATTTTCATCATGGTCAAATCCTTTCTTTAAAGAGACAGTGACATCACAGCATTTATTAAAATAAAATTGGCTCTGACCCTATCTTTGTATTGAAGCATCTAATGAGCACGTGGAAAGGTCATTGTGAAGGTTAGATGAGCAGGAGGGAGCAGTGAAATTGCCTATTGTGATTGGTGGATCCCGTGTTATCAGCTGTGTATAGAGGAGTTACCTGTCATTGTAATCCTGCCTCTACTTATAAGGAACCTGCTGAAAAAACTTCCTGAAAGGACAGGAAGTATAAGTCTAATATGGCCCCCTAGTGGCCAGTTCGAAAATTGTAAGATTACTTTTTTTTTTCTCGACAAAGTCTGTAATATAAAAAATAAAAAGTTTTTTAAAAAATTATACAACACAAAAACCTAGTTAGAGCCTGGAAACCAGCACAAGAATTTTGACTTGTGTCAAACTGTCTATATTAGGAGCTTAGAGGAAAGTGCTCACTCTGTTCTGTGTTTCAGTAAAACATTAGTGAGTACCATGTCACTGAATTTATCGAACATGGCACTCAATATTTTTTTCTTGGAAACATGTATTTCACACATTTTAGCATTATAGAAGCATAAACAAACATTTTATTGAGGCTCTCCTGTAGGTTTGATAGATGTAACCAACGTGAAAGCTCCATATGAGGATGTATGTGGAAGTAACACTGAGGCTGTGTCAACTGCATCACCACAAAGCCACAATCAACGCAGCAGAACCATTTTTTCTACAGAGCAAATGGACACTCTTGAAAGAGGTGGGAATCTATTAGTTAAGTATATTAAATTATAAAGGTAATATGTTCCTTGTTCCAGACAGAATATTTTGCAAATGCAATAAATGTTGCCAATGTTAAATCCTAGGTTCTAAATGCTTAGCAGTGTTAGCACTTTTTCTCCAGGGGGCACATGACCTGGGGGTACTTACACTGTTTTTATAGTGTACTTTCAAGGATATCACAGTGTATTATCATAGCCACTTGAAGGAGGCAAGAGGCAGAAGTTGAGGAAAAGTAATTTAGGTATAATTCAGCATAGGCAGATATTCATGTAACTACATATACAGGTCCTTCTCAAAAAATTAGCATATAGTGTTAAATTTCATTATTTACCATAATGTAATGATTACAATTAAACTTTCATATATTATAGATTCATTATCCACCAACTGAAATTTGTCAGGTCTTTTATTGTTTTAATACTGATGATTTTGGCATACAACTCCTGATAACCCAAAAAACCTGTCTCAATAAATTAGCATATTTCACCCGACCAATCAAATAAAAGTGTTTTTTAATACCAAACAAAAAAACCATCAAATAATAATGTTCAGTTATGCACTCAATACTTGGTCGGGAATCCTTTGGCAGAAATGACTGCTTCAATGCGGCGTGGCATGGAGGCAATCAGCCTGTGACACTGCTGAGATGTTATGGAGGCCCAGGATGCTTCAATAGTGGCCTTAAGCTCATCCAGAGTGTTGGGTCTTGCGTCTCTCAACTTTCTCTTCACAATATCCCACAGATTCTCTATGGGGTTCAGGTCAGGAGAGTTGGCAGGCCAATTGAGCACAGTAATACCATGGTCAGTAAACCATTTACCAGTGGTTTTGGCACTGTGAGCAGGTGCCAGGTCGTGCTGAAAAATGAAATCTTCATCTCCATAAAGCATTTCAGCCGAGGGAAGCATGAAGTGCTCCAAAATCTCCTGATAGCTAGCTGAATTGACCCTGCCCTTGATGAAACACAGTGGACCAACACCAGCAGCTGACATGGCACCCCACACCATCACTGACTGTGGGTACTTGACACTGGACTTCAGGCATTTTGGCATTTCCTTCTCCCCAGTCTTCCTCCAGACTCTGGCACCTTGATTTCCGAATGACATGCAAAATTTGCTTTCATCAGAAAAAAGTACTTGGGACCACTTAGCAACAGTCCAGTGCTGCTTCTCTGTAGCCCAGGTCAGGCGCTTCTGCTGCTGTTTATGGTTCAAAAGTGGCTTTACCTGGGGAATGCGGTACCTGTAGCCCATTTCCTGCACACGCCTGTGCACGGTGGCTCTGGATGTTTCCACACCAGACTCAGTCCACTGCTTCCTCAGGTTCCCCAAGGTCTGGAATCGGTCCTTCTCCACAATCTTCCTCAGGGTCCGGTCACCTCTTCTCGTTGTACAGCGTTTTCTGCCACATTGTTTCCTTCCAACAGACTTACCATTGAGGTGCCTTGATACAGCACTCTGGGAACAGCCTATTTGTTGAGAAATTTCTTTCTGGGTCTTACCCTCTTGCTTGAGGGTGTCAATGATGGCCTTCTTGACATCTGTCAGGTCGCTAGTCTTACCCATGATGGGGGTTTTGAGTAATGAACCAGGCAGGGAGTTTTTAAAAGCCTCAGGTATCTTTTGCATGTGTTTAGAGTTAATTAGTTGATTCAGAAGATTAGGGTAATAGGTCATTTAGAGAACCTTTTCTTGATATGCTAATTTATTGAGACAGGTTTTTTGGGTTATCAGGAGTTGTATGCCAAAATCATCAGTATTAAAACAATAAAAGACCTGACAAATTTCAGTTGGTGGATAATGAATCTATAATATATGAAAGTTTAATTGTAATCATTACATTATGGTAAATAATGAAATGTAACACTATATGCTAATTTTTTGAGAAGGACCTGTAGTCGATTCATTGTGATGACAGTTTTAAGGGGGGTTATTTCATAACAAAAGTCTATTTGATATATATGTATATAAAAAATCAATTTTATATATAGTAAAATGTAAATTGCTCATTTATTCTATAAACTTCTGACAACGTGTTTCTGAATTTCCAAGCAATACATTTTATATTTCTTTTCAGAAAAAGAGAAGTGGTCATAATTAAAAAAACAAACAAACAGGGCTTTCAGACCTCAAATAATGTAAAGAAAGCTAGTTTATAATCATTTAGAAACAACAATACTAATTGTTTTAACTCAGGAAGAGTTCAGAAATCAATATTTTGTGGAATAACCATGATTTTTAATCACAGCTTTCATGCGTCTTGGAATGCTTTCCACCAGTCTTTCACACTGCTTCTGGTGCAAAAATGTAAGCACTTTTTCTTTGTTTGATGGCTTGTGACTATCCATCATCCTCTGGATTACATTCCAGAGGCTTTCAATGGGGTTCAGGTCTGGAGATTGGGCTGCCCATGACAGGGTTTTGATGTAGTGGTCTCTTAATTTTTACCAGAGCTGTATATATATATATATATATACTGTATATATGTATATATATGTTTGTGTGTGTGTGTGTGTATATATATATATATATATATATATATATATATATATATATATATATATATATACTGTATATATATATATACTGCTCAAAAAAATAAAGGGAACACTAAAATGCCACATCTTAGAGATCCCTGAATGAAATATTCCATTTGCAAATTTATATTCATTGCATAGTGGAATGTGTTAAGAACAATTAAACATAACAATTATCAATGTAAATCAAAATCAATATCCCATGGAGGTCTGGATTTGAAATGATACTCAAAATCAAAGTGGAAAATCAAATTACAGGCTGATCCAACTTCAGTGGAAATGCCTCATGACAAGGAAAAGATGCTCAGTATTGTGTGTGGCCTCCACGTGCCTGTATGACCTCCCTACTGTACAACACCTGGGCATGCTCCTGATGAGGTGGCAGATGGTCTCCTGAGGAATCTCCTCCCAGACCTGGACTAAAGCATCCACCAACTCCTGGACAGTCTGTGGTGCAACGTGACATTGGTGGATGGAGCGAGACATGATGTCCCAGATGTGCTCAATCGGATTCAGGTCTGGGGAATGGGCGGGCCAGTCCATAGTTTCAATGCCTTCATCTTGCAGGAACTGTTGACACACTCCAGCCACATAAGGTCTGGCATTGTCCTGCATTAGGAGGAACCCAAGGCTAACCGCACCAGCATATGGTCTCACAAGGGTTCTGAGGATCTCATCTCGATACCTAATGCAATCAGGCTACCTCTGGCAAGCACATGGAGGGCTGTGCGGTCCTCCAAAGAAATGCCACCCCACACCATTACTGACCCACTGCCAAACCGGTCATGCTGAAAGATGTTGCAGGCAGCAGATCACTCTCCACGGCATCTCCAGACTCTGTCACGTCTGTCACATGTGCTCAGTGTGAACCTGCTTTCATCTGTGAAGAGCACAAGGCGCCAGTGGCAAATTTGCCAATCCTGGTATTCTGTAGCAAATGCCAAGCGTCCTGCACGGTGTTGTGCTGTGAGCACAACCCCTATCTGTGCACATCGGGCACTCAGACCATCCACATGGAGTCAGTTTCTAACCATTTGTGCAGACACATGCACATTTGTGGCCTGCTGGAGGTCATTTTGCAGGGCTCTGGCAGTGCTCCTCCTGTTCTTTCTTGCACAAAGGTGGAGGTAGCGGTCCTGCTGCTGGGTTGTTGCCCTCCTACGGCCCCCTCTACGTCTCCTGGTGTACTGGCCTGTCTCCTGGTAGCGCCTCCAGCCTCTGGACACTACGCTGACAGACACAGCAAACCTTCTTGCCACAGCTCGCATTGATGTGCCATCCTGGATGAGCTGCACTACCTGAGCCACTTGTGTGGGTTGTAGAGTCTATCTCATGCTACCACGAGTGTGAAAGCACAAACAACATTCAAAAGTGACCAAAACATCAGCCAGAAAGTATTGGTACTGAGATGTGGTCTGTGGTCCCCACCTGCAGAACCACTCCTTTATTGAGGGTGCCTTGATAATTGCCAATAATTTCCATCTGTTGTCTATTCCATGTGCACCGCAGTATGTGAAATTGATTGTCAATCAGTGTTGCTTCCTAAGTGGACAGTTTGATTTCACAGAAGGTTGATTTACTTGGAGTTATACTCTCTTGTTTAAGTGTTCCCCTTATTTTTTGGAGCAGTGTATAAATATGCATTAGGAGGAATCCATATATATATACTGCATATATATATACACACACACACTGCTCAAAAAAATAAAGGGAACACTTAAACAGAATATAACTATATAACTCCAAATAAATCAAACTTCTGTGAAATCAAAGCTGTCCACTTAGGAAGCAACACTGATTATTGTTCTCAACGCATTCCACTATATAACGAATAAAGATTTACAACTGGAATATTTCATTCAGTGATATCTAGGATGTGGCATTTTAGTTTTCCCTTTATTTTTTTGGGCAGTGTATATATAATATATATATATATATATATATATATATATATATATATATATATATATATATATATATATATATATATATATATATATATATATATACACACGTATGGACAAAATTATTGGTGCCCTTCTGTTAAGGTAAGAAAAACACAATGGTCACTGAAATAACTTGAAATTGACAAAAATAATTTTCAATTTCAATTTACTGAATATCAACTAATAAAAATCACAGACATTGCTTTTGAATTGTGGTTCAACAGAAAAATGTAAAAAAAAAAAAAAAAGTAAACTAATGAAAATGGACTAGACAAAAATGATGGTATTCCCAGAAAATATTGAAAATAATAATAATGAATTAGCATCACTGGTGACTACACAGTTTTAATCAGTCAGTCTGCCTATTTAAAAGGTTGAAAAGTAGTCACTATTCTGTTTGCAATTGTGTGTACCACTCTGAACATGGACCAAAGAAAGCTAAGATGGTTGTCTCAAGAGATTAGAAAGAAAATTATAGACAAACATGTTAAAAGAAAAGGCCATAAGACCATCTATAAACAGCATTATTACTACACCCCCATCAGAAGAAGCTAACGCGAAACACGCGTCGGGACGCTCCCTGCTAACCAGGTCATGTATACCCCTTGAATTTAGCTGATTTGCTTCCTCCTTCATGTCTAGCTGAGTATTACAAACCTTCAGTAGCATGCTTGCACTTTAACCACTGCACCCTAACCTAATTTTAGTCATCCATTTGATTGCTGCCATATTTAGTAGCTTGTTTTTGCACCTTACAATATGGTTTTGTCTCTGCAAGTATTCTAAAGCATGTTTTGCACTAATATTGAATTATTTAGCACTATGCACTTTAATGTTACTTATTGTCTTTGGATATAGAGAGAGCAAGCAATCTTATAACTATGTATGTAGACAATTTGTCTGTGAGGAGCCACAAAGGTTTTTACATAGAGCCGCAATCTATATGGGCATCTAAATGGAGCTATATGGCAGAATTATTTTCCTTATTTATGTGTCTATGCTTTATGAATGTTATATTGAATACCAAATTTGGCTGATATATGAGTCCAAAAGCACTGTTTGCAAAGAGAAATATATTGAATTATATAACATTGATTAACATTCAAGAAAGCTTTGCTCCATATATAAGGTAGTCCTTTCTGATGAACCCTAGAGAATTTTTTTTTCTTTATATGCTCTGGATATTTATCCATTCTTTGAATGTTTATGGCATGGGTATAGTAAGTCCTGTGTTCTCAGGTCCATATGTGTGTATTCATCCACTGAACCTTTTTAAATAGTTGTGTGTCAATATTTGTTAAATAAATTTTTTTTTTTAATTTTTATTTGGCATATGCTTCAGTTTATTTGTAGGTAGTCTGCCTATTTAAAGGTTGAAAAGTAGTCACTGTGCTGTTTGGAATTGTGTGTACCACTCTGAACATGGACCAAAGAAAGCTAAGGAGATGGTTGTCTCAAAAGATTAGAAAGAAAATTATAGACAAACATGTTAAGGAAAAGGCTTAAAGACCATCTATAAAAAGCTTGATGTTCCTGGTACTACAGTTGCACATATTATTTAGATGTTTAAGGTCTATGGGACTGTAGCCAACATCCCTAGACATGTCCACAAGAGCAAAATTGATGCCAAATCGATGAGATGGATAATATGAATGGTAACAAAAGAGCCCAAAACAACTCACAAAGAGATTAGAGGTGAACTCCAAGGTCAAGGTATGTCACTGTCAGATTGCACCATCCATTGCTGTCTTCATGACCAAGGAGACACCCACTATTGAAAGCAAATAATACAAAAGTAAGACTAGAATTTGCCAAAATGTGTATTGACAAGCCACATATATTCTGCAAGAATGTCCTTTGAACAGATGAGGAAAAAATGTAGTTTTTTAGCAAGTCACATCAGCTCCAAAAATGAAGTATACAGTGGCATGTAAAAGTTTGGGTACCCCTGGTCAAAATTACTGTTATTGTGAACAGTTAAGCAAGTAGAAGATGAAATGATCTCTAAAAGGCCTAAAGTTAAAGATGACACATTTCCTTTGCATTTTACAAGTTACATTTTACAAGTTACGTAGAGGAAAATGGGCCAATGCAAAGGTTTGGACACTCTGCATGATTACTATCTAGTAGCAAGCCCTTTGAAAGTATCACAGCTTGTAAGCAGTTTTTGTGGCAAGATAAGTGTCTTTCAATCTTTGTTTGAGGGATTTTCATCCATTCTTCCTAGGAAATTTATTTCAGTTTTGTGAGATTCCTGGGATGTCTTGCATGCACTGCTATTTTGAGGTCTAGCAACAGATTTTCAATGATGTTCAGATCAGGGGACTGTGAGGGCCATTGTAAATCCTTGCGCCTTTTGAGTTAGTCTACTATTGATTTTAATGTGTGTTTAGAATCATCCATTTTGTAAAAGCCATCCTCTTTTCAATTTCAGCTTTTTTTACAAATGTTGTTATGTTTGCCTCAAGAATTTGCTGAAATTTCATTGAATCCATTCTTCCCTCTACCCATGAAATGTTCCCCATGCCATTGTCTGCAACACAACACCAAAGCATGATTGATCCACCCCCATGCTTAATGGTAGGATAGATGTTTTTCTCCTGAAATTCTGTGCCCTTTTTTCTCCACACATACCTTTGATCATTGTGGCCAAAGAGTTCTATTATAACCTTATCGGTTGCCAGGACTTGTTTCCAAAATGCATCAGGCTTGTTTAGATGTTCTTTTGCATACTTCTGACTCTGAATTTTATGGTTAGGATGCAGGAGAGGTTTTCTTCTGATGACTCTTCCATTAAGGCCATATTTGTGCAGGTGTCTCTGAACAGTATAACAATGTACCACAACTCTAGAGTCTGCTAACTCTTTCTGAAGGTCTTTTGCAGTCAAGCAGGGGTCTGATTTGCCTCTCTAGCAATCCAATGAGCAGCTTTCACTAAAATTTTGATTGGTCTTCTCTGAACCTCCACTGTTCATGTTATCTGCCCTTTCTTAATTACATTTTAAACTGAAGAGAGGGCAACTTGAAAATGCTTTGCTATCTTCTTATATCCTTCTCCTGCTTTCTGGGACTCTACCATTTTCATTTTCAGAATGTTAAGCATCTGCTTAGAAGAACCCATGGCTGCTGTTTTTAGGTACAAGGTTAGAGGAGGCTGGGTTTTTATAAAGCTGGGAAATTTGCATCACCTGATCTTTCCTAATGATGATAGTAATCAAGTCACAACTCTAACAGGCTTATTAAAGGTATGAAACCTTGGTCAAAGATATCTGAGCACATAAATCTCTAAGGGTGCCCAAACTTTTGCATTGGCCCATTTTCTTTTTTAAAATATAAACAATATGTACATTTTTTTGCCTAAATTAGGCCGCTTTCACATTTGCGGTTGTGTCCGCAGCGTTTCTTCCGCAAATATCTGCATGCGTTGGGTATTCCTATCTTTAACATTATCGACGCATGCGTTTTTCTATGTTCGCGTTTTGCCACGTTTGACGACGCATGCGTCGTCTAGCCGTCTGCGTCTTGGCGCGGAAATGCAACATGTAGTAATTTTTAGAGGCGTCATTTTGCCGCCTGGAAACGTATGCGGCTGATTGCGCAAGGTTTGCGCCAAAAAACGCATTGTAGTCTATGTAAACGCATGCGTTTTTCAGTACATGCGTTTGCTTGCGTTTGCCGACGCATGCGTCTCAATTGAGAAAAACATGTCTAGACACTGATAAGCCACCCCCCACATACAAGGTGATAAAGGGAGGGTGTGGACAGTTGCAGGTCACTACTCATCAGACTGCCTTGCAGACGAGACGCCCCACAGCCCCTTGGAGCAGCAAACAAGCCTCAGAACTATGTGAGTATATCCTATCCAATGCATTTCTTTTCTATAATCTGTGTCTATATGCCCTAATTTCTGTCATTCCTTTCTTTCTGCACACATCAGAATGTCTTCTTCTTCTGATGAGGAAACGCCTGGGCCTGCACAAGGGGAACATGTCAGCGAAGTGAGTATTCACCTCCTCAGATTGGTAAGTATTCACTGTCACATCTACACATATGACAATGTATATTTTCCCTTTTTCAGACCACTTCTTCTACAGCGGAAGAGACTGGGCAGGAGACTGGGCAGGAGCAGCGTGGTCACGGCCGGGCAACACGGCGGCATCGTGTAAGTATAGCTGGCTGAATGTGTATTGTATCCTCACTTTATAATTCTTGAATCTTAATTTCTTTCTACTTCTCTCTTTCTTTCCCTTTTGCTTCAGCACCAGTGTTTTTTTTTACTTCAATATTCATGCCATTCCTCTGATTCTGTTTTCTGTCTTCCGTATGTGAACGCCTCCTATATTAATGTACTTTTTGTTGTTAGGTTCCAGAGGAGGATGAGGACCTAATTGAGAATGAACACCTCATCTCCCTGGTTCACGAGCGAGTCGCATTGTGGGACACCCGGGATCCACTGCACGCCAACAATGTGACGATCCGGAGGCTTTGGAATGAGGTGGCCGCAGCGTTGTGGGATGGCTGGGCCAATGCCCCGGCTCGGGTCCGTTCTGCATTTGGTAAGTATCGCAATGCAGTGTGATGTAGTCAATACCTTGGCCATGCTCACACAACTGTGTATGATGTGAGAAAGTCATTACTTTTTCACAGCACATACAGTTGTGTGACCATGGTCAAAAGACCATTGTCCTAACTATTATGTTTTGTTTTGCCAACAGTGTCAAAAGTGAAAACACGTTGGAGATCGATGAAGGACCGCTTCAACAAGGACCTGCGCCAAGAGAGCCAGCTTCCAAGTGGTTCTGCAGCAAGGATACGCAAATACAAGTACCACCGCATCCTTGCGTTTTTGAGACCGGTCCTTGCACGAAGAACGTAAGTATATTGGTTAAAAAAGGAAAAAAAAAGTGGTGTATAATGCAATTTTTTGGGGGTCATTATTTCAAATCAGTATTTGTAATCCAAAACCTTGAGTGATTGATAGATGCAGAAGTGGGGTACGTGTTCTTTGAATACTTTCCCTCAGATAGTTCCTCTCCAGGTTTTGGCTTACCAATACTGATTTGAAATACTGAGCAAATACTGAGAGTGTGACGGCAGCCTGCACAACAGATCTATACTCAGCAAGTTAGGTGTCAGAAATAATGAATTCAGGATGCCAATGGCTCCTCAATTCATTTTTCCTGACACTTGTCCTGGTGAGTATACAGGTGGCTTGTATGTCCTCTGTCGTCAATTCGTATTTCCCATCAGTATTTGTAATCCAAAACCATGCGTGGTCGATAGATGCAGAAGTGGGATACGTGTTCTTTGAATACTTTCCCTCACATAGTTCCTCTCCAGGTTTTGGCTTACCAATACTGATTTGAAATACTGAGCAAATACTGAGAGTGTGACGGCAGCCTGCACAACAGATCTATACTCAGCAAGTTAGGTGTCAGAAATAATGAATTCAGGATGCCAATGGCTCCTCAATTCATTTTTCCTGACACTTGTCCTGGTGAGTATACAGGTGGCTTGTATGTCCTCTGTCGTCAATTCGTATTTCCCATCAGTATTTGTAATCCAAAACCATGAGTGGTTGATAGATGCAGAAGTGGGGTACGTGTTCTTTGAATACTTTCCCTCACATAGTTCCTCTCCAGGTTTTGGCTTCCCAATACCTTGTATAGAGATATGGCTTGTATTGCCTCCATCGTCTCTTCATATTTTACATCAGTTTTTTTAATCCCCAAGGACTGGTCGATGCATGCAGAAGTATAGCATGTTGTTTTATGAAACTTTTATTCCTACTGTTGAACTCCTGGCTTGCAAATTCTGATGTAAAATTCACTACAAATAGTGTTAGTGTGACCTTTCCCTATCTGAATGTGTATCTAACTGTTGAGTTATCTTTTTGTAAATGTTTTGTAATATTTTTTTTTTTTTTCCGCAGCACTTGGAGCTCCACTGTTGGCCCAGGTTCTGGAGCGGTCCTTCATCAGTCAGCCACGGACCCGTCCCAGCCATCCTCCAGCGCTGCAGCAAGTGGGCCTGCCACACAACCTGGAGACCAGGAAGCTGGTCCATCAGGTGTTCCCCTTCCCCAGTCCTCTGCCTCTAGCCAATTTTTTATAAGCTCCTCCCGGCAGCGGCAGAGGGCCGCGGACAGGTCACTCATGCCCGAGTTTTTGCACTTGAGCTCGGTCTTCCATGAGGGACTCAAGGCGATGGGTGACCGACTGGATACTGCCATTAGTCATATGAGCACACGTATCCAGGAGGTAACCACAGCCCTTGCCCAAGTAAAAGCCGACCTCCAGAGGCCAGCACATCATTTTTTTAATCAGATAGAACAGGGCATGTTGGAACACCTTAGTCCTGAGCTCCAGATTACTGTTATGCAGGCCTGCAATGCTGCTTACGTGCAGGCTATGCAGCAGAGTCGGTATTTTCAGCAGACAGTGGGGGCATTTCCAACAGTGCCCACACTGTCACGCTTTACATCAATGCCGACATCTGCTGCATACCACTGCACGGCCACCTCCATTCCAAACACTGCCGGACCGTATTATAGCACCACCACCATGCCCAGTGCAGTGGGTCAGCCCACCGCCACCACCATGACAACTGCTGCTCCTGCTTGGGCCTCCTCCACTGCCACCAGCATGCTGCCGCCGCAGGACCCTGGCCTGGCGTTCCCCGCCACCACTACAAGACTGCCATTGCCGGACCCTGCCCTGGCTTTTCCTGGCACCACCACCAGACAGCCGTTGCCGGACCCTGCCCTGGCGTTTCCTGGCACCACCACCAGACTGCCGTTGCCGGACCCTGCCCTGGCGTTTCCTGGCACCACCACCAGACTGCCGTTGCCGGACCCTGCCCTGGCGTTTCCTGGCACCACCACCAGACTGCCATTGCTGGACCCTGCCCTGGCGATCCCTGCCACCACGACAACGAGCCCGCGCAAAACAAGGAAGGGGAAAGGCAAAAAAAAACAAAAAAACATAGCTATCCCTCCCCCCTCACCTCCCAATGTGTCTGTAATGTCTGGTTTGTCTCACCCTTCCAGTGTGTCTCAGCCCTCTCATGTGTCTAGCCCTATCCCTGAATATCCTGACCCCAGCAGTTTCATTGCGCCTTCTCCTGCCACCCCTATGTCGGCTACAGTAAGCCAGACCTCACAACTCAACACCCCACAATATCGGCACTCAACCCCAAGCAGGCGCAGTTAATTTTTTTGTTTTTGTGTTTAATAAACCTGTGTTTTGCCCCAATGAGGTTTGGTTAATTGTGTATTTCGCCGCCGTCACCACACACTGTGCGCCAATAACAAATAATGCGTCAAACACTTTTTGGGGGGCCACCTCCAACCTACAGTACTTAATTAACAGAACACTGAAGCTTGGTGTGTGTTTGCTTAAGAGATATGAGGTTGCCCCCCAAAAAAACACTTGTATTTTCTCCAAAAACAGTTCTTTCTGTTTACTCCGTGACTTTTGGTAGCACACAGAAGACAAAATGGTGGTAATACACAGCACAAGTGTACTCAACAGGTCGTGTCTTATCAGAAACATTATTTATGACCCCTGACCTGCTGATTTTAGAAATGCATTATATTACCTCCATTTTATCTTATGGGTACATATACATATATTTCACACAAAGTGAAGGGTCAATGTACGTCATACATGACATATCTATACTCACCCGGACAAGTGTCATGAAAAATGAATTCAAGAGCAATTAGCATCATAAATTCATTATTTCAGACACCTGACTTGATTACTATAGATTTGTGGTATAGGCTGCCGTCACACTCTCAGTATTCGCTCTGTATTTTACAGCACTATTTGTAAGCCTAAACCTGGAGTGGAGCTATGTGAGGAAAAGTTCAATAAACACATATGCACCACTAAAAGCATTTAACTACCACTCCTGGTTTTGGCTTACAAATAATGCTGTTAAGTACTGGACAACTACTGCGACAATAACAGAAATCGTCTATACAGTCTGCGGCAAATAGCTAATGGTGAAACAAGACAGCACTCAATGACGTCAAGAACCTAAGCCCAAAAACCCAAAGTGGTTTGTTAAGGAAATAGATAGGAGACATGGTGAGGAAAGTAAATCACAATTATTTTATTAGAAAAAACATTAACATTCCAAACATAAATTTGCAGACCCGAAACCAGCAGTACATTTTACACCATATTGTCCTGCCATGGCACACGTCCAATGTCAGAATCAAAAAACGCTGCAAATTGGTCCCGCATGTGGCCTACTTCAACTGTTGACCGCAGCGGGTGATGACGGTAATCAGGCAAAGGGTTTGCAACAGGTTCATCAAGTTCTATGGTGGGTCGCTCCTTAGCCAGAATGAAATTGTGGAGAACCACACAGGCTTTAACCACTTCATCCACTGTCTCCATTTTTAGATTTATTGCAGTTGCTAGAATGCGCCATTTGGACACCATAATCCCAAAGGCACACTCTACTGTTCTGCGTGCCCTGGTTAGTCTGTAGTTATAGATCCGTTTTGTGCGGTTCAAGTCCCGACTTGAATAGGGCTTCAGGAGATTTTCACTCATCTGAAAGGCCTCATCCCCAACCATTACAAATGGCAGCGGTGGGCCTTGAGTGTAGGGGAGTGGTCGTGGCTGTGGGAAATTAAAATTTTTGCCATAAACACGTCGGCCCATATCAGAGGTTTTAAAAGTCTGTGAATCGTTGCCACGGCCAAAAGCACCAATGTCCACAGCAATGAAGCGACAGTCCGCATCGGCTATTGCCATTAGAACTACTGAAAAATATTTTTTGTAGTTGAAGAACTGTGATCCCGTTCTGGCTGGTTTGGTAATCCGGATGTGCTTCCCATCCACCGCACCCAAACAGTTGGGAAAATCACAAACAGTCCAAAATTTGTCAGCAATTTCTTTCCACATGTCCTCCGTGGGTATGGGTATAAATTCCTCACGGAGAATGGTCCATAAAGCCCGGCAGGTTTCAAAAACAATTCCGGACAGCGTGGAAATCCCAAGGCGGTACTGGAAATGAAGGGATGACAAGCTCTCTCCAGTTGCAAGAAATCTGTAGTAAGAATAAATAATTTACAAAATAGGCAAAAAAACATCAGACCTGCAAAAAATTTTGGGTAGCTTTTGTTTAGAATTATTACGTACCTTAAGGTAACCAGGAGACGTTCCTCTGGTGGAATGGCTCTACGGAGCTGTGTGTCCTGTCTCCGGATGGCTCCTTGGACACGATCAAGCAAATCCCGGAAAGAGTCTTGTGACATCCTGGTATATTCCGGGAATTTTTCTGGGTTCTCATTGAGCTCACCATACAGGGTGTGATATGCACCACGGCTCTCACGCAGTTCTACAATGGGGTGTTGCCAAAACCGCCTACGCCGTGTCCTTCTCTGTCTTTCCCGGTTTCGGTGTTGCTCTCAAGCAAACGCACATGCCAGAAAAATCTTGATGCTCAGATCCAGTTTGAAGTAATAGCTATCCATGTGAAGATCCATCTTGTCACAGGACACAGGAGCAAAATCTGAAGATTTCAGCTGTCCTAGGGTCTATATATAGATTTCACATAATACACGCCCTCTGTAGTCCCATTGGCTGGTTCTTGCATCTAGATTTTTCCTCTGGTAAATTTTTGCGACATGCGCACAAAAAAAGCATACGCATGGAAAACGCAAGCAAAAGCATGTAAACGCAGCGTTTTAATGACGCATGCGGTAACCGTAAGCGTTTTAAAAACGCTGCGTTTACACGCGTTTTCATGCGTTTTTCGTGTCCTTGCGTTTGCGGATTAAACGCTGCAGATTAAAACGCTAATGTGAAAGTAGCCTTAGAAAGAAGATGTCTTATCTTTAACTTTAGGCTTTTTAGAGATCATTTCATCTTCAAATTGCTTAATGGTTTACAAAAACAGTAATTTTGACCATGGGTGCCCAAATTTTACATGCCACTGTGGCTATCCAACTGTCACTACATTTCTAATTGGAGGTTTTTGTCAATATTATCTGTATCCTTACTACATATTAGGACAGGATCTTAAAAATAGAAAAACCCCTTTAATTTCTCCATCTTCTCCATTGTCTCTGTGAGCATACGTCGGACTGCACGCGGATGAGTGCATGTGTTCCGAATATCGCATGCAGCATGCTGCAATTGTTTTTTCATGCTGAATCGGCATGAAAAAATAATAGCTGATCTGCACTGCCCCATAGTATAACATTGGACTGAATGCTATCCGATAAAACATGGGAGAGCACTTTACCATGTTATATGCCAGAGTGAGCGAGCCCTTAAAGTGATAATGTTCCATACATCATTCACTATACTGATGTACACAATCATTGGCCTTTGGGATTATGTGTGGTAGACTGGTAACGAATGATGTACGGATCACAATTACTGCCTTAACAATGGAAGATGTAATCGGTAATACTAATTTATTCATTTTAAAACATTCTTTTCTCAAGAACAAATTTTGTAAATCCCCAGAAAACCCCTTTAAAGCATGAAAAGTATTGAAAAATCAGAGAAAGGTAGTAAGGAAAGCGAGAGATTAAACTGTATGATTTTTTTATTTAGAGTACGTGAATGTAAGGTGGATAGCAAGGTACAGTATATCAGGTATATACAGAAGTTATGTGTACACTGGCTACTTATTTGGCTTTTTCGCTTGTTGTATTGTTTCCTTATAGGAATGCCAGCTCAGTATACTGTAAAATTCATGACATGTTCTTATATTCAGTTTTGTAATGTAAAGTATACATCAAAGACCGTGGAACGCCAACACTTATAGATCTTGTCTATCCTCTTCTTTTCTATGCCATCAGAATTTCTACGTGTTCAATATCCTGACTTGGCCACCAGGGAGAAGCTTGCCGCTGAAACTGACCTCCCTGAAGTCACCATCAGAGTATGTTTATATACTTCTATGGCATATTCATGTTTGTGTACATTGTAGTCAATGGAGTAGTGTCTGTGAAATCTTACCAGAAATACAATATGCAAATTGCCTCTTCAGAGAAAAAGAGGACTTAAACTCTATAACGTCACCTGTTGGACATACCAGAAATACAGTAAGGTTATGTGCACACAGTTTTTTTGAGATGGTCAAAAACATCAGTTTTTATAGTGGAAACCTCATCAGGAAACACTCCTTCTTTGGGGAGTTTTCGGGGAAAGTTTAACATTTCCTGAATCACTTTTAAGACCTTTTTTCAATCATTATTGTAGAGTTTTTGCCTGAAGAGGTTTTTTCAGTCTTTTGATTGGACAGTGCCTAATTTGGAGTATTCTCCCACAGGAGATGCTTCAAAGAAATGAAATGCACTTTTTTTCCTACCAGTCATTTTTTAAATCCTGAAGTGTAAAAAAAACAGTCAAAAGACTGAACATGTGAACAGCAAGTCATTTTACTATAGAAAGGAATAGCAATAGTCTTCAACTAAACTGCTCCTAACAGATCGTTACCAATTTCTGGATGGACTGAAACATTCTCCATCTTGCAAAGTGTGGTACCACTGAACATGACACGCTAGCGCATCAATAAAGTAATTTTCAACACCGTAACTAAACAATGCCATGGTCTTTAATATATTATTGGATGCCCATCCAGTGTCATAGAAGTACAGTATATTTTGTAAGATCCTCTAAAGTATAATTCTTAAACCGGTTGTCCGTGACTTTAACATTGATGGTTTATCCTTAATCAATGTTTGATCGGTTGGGGTGCAACACCTGACACGCTCTACGATCAGCTAGTCACGGTGTCAGCGATGGCGGGCAGAACTGCTGCTCATTTGCGGAGCTGCACAGCATTGCTACATCCACTCTATAGTGGCTTCTGCCAGGTATTGCACATTTTCGCCTATTCAAATCAATGGAGTTGTGCTGTGTAGCTCTGCAACTATGCAGTTCCGGGTGTCGTCAGCACCGAGAACAACTGATCGGTGGGGGTGCCAGTGATTAGATATTGATGACCTAGTCTAAGAATCGGCCATCAATGTTAAAGTACCGGACAACCTCTATATTGATTTCAGCTACTGGTATTGGTATTTTTACTGTTTTTTTTTCCTTAAGATTTGGTTTTCAAACAGGAGAGCTAAGTGGAGACGTGAGGAAAAAATTAAAAGAGATGTAAAGCTATCAGGAGATGAAGGTAGATGCCTTTTATTTCATGATAATTAGACACTTGATTTCTGCTTATTAAAAGTTTTGTCTAGTCACTTTGAAATACTCAATTAGTTGATTTTGAGTTGATAGAGGAGGTTTCATGTTTAGGATCCTCATTTGTTGGGCAGAGTGGAGAGCTGGTCCAATTAATAATAAGGGGGTCCCAGCAGGTGTATACTTTTTGATTAACTTATTGCCATGGTTCTCTTCTTTCAAGTTGGGATTGTCAAAAGCAGACAAACCCTTCAATCCCATAATGCTCTATGAAGGATTAATCTGCCATGAACCCTGGTAAATTAATAGTCAATGACAAATACAGTCCTGGCTGAAAGTGTTGGTATCCTTAAAATTGCTCCAGAAAATGAAGTATTTCTCCAAGAAAATTATTGCAATTGCACTTGTTTTGTTATACACATGTTTATTTCCTTTGTGTGTATTAGAACAACACAAAAACACAGACAGAAAAGGACAAATTGGGCATAATTTCACTCAAAACTCCAAAATAGGCCAGACAAAATTGTTTGCACCTTCAACCTTAATATTTGGTGGCACACCCTTAGGAATAAATAACTGCAATCAATCACTTCCTATAACCATCAACAAGCTTCCTACATCTCTCATATGGAATTTTGGACCACTCTTCTTTTGCACACTGCTCCATGTTGCTTGTATTTGAAAGGTGCCTTCTCCCAACACCAATTTTAAGATCTCTCCACAGATGTTCAATGGAATTTTGATCCGGACTACTTGTTAGCCACTACAGAACCCTACAGCGCTTTGTTTCCATCCATTTCTAGGTTCTTCTTGAAGTATTTTAGGGGTCATTGTCCTGCTGGAAGACCCATGACCTAGGATGCAAACCCAGCTTTCTGACACGGGACACAATATTGTCACCCAAAATCATTTGGTGATCTACAGATTTCATGATGCCTTGCACACAGTCAAGGCTTCCAGTCCCAGAGGCAGCAAAACAACCCCAAAACATCTTTGAATCTCCACCATGTTTGACTGTAGCTAGTGTGTTCCTTTTTCAGTAAACAGTGGAATAATGTGCTTTACCAAAAAGCTGTATCTTGGACTCATCTGTCCACAAGACGCCCTTCCAGAAGAATTTTGGCTAACTCGCATACATTTTGGCAAACTGCAGTCTAGCTTTTTTATATATCTCTGTCATCAGTGAGGTCCTCCTGGGTCTCCTTCCATAGCACTTAATTTCAATCAAATGTCAACGGATAGCACGTGCCGACACTGATGCACCCTGAGCCTGCAGGACAGCTTGAATTTCTTTGGAACTTAATCGGGGCTGCTTATCCACCATCTGGACTATCATGCACTGCAATTTTTCTCTGCCAACCATGTTCAGGGAGATTAGCTACAGAGCCATGGGTTGTAAACTTCTTGATTATGTTGAGCACTGTGGACAAAGGAACATCAAGATCTCTGAAAATGGACTTGTAACCTTGAGAATGTTGATAATTTTCAACAAATTTGCTTCTCAAGTCCTCAGACAGTTCTCTTCTCCTCTTTCTGTTCTCCATGCTTAGTGTCGAACACACAGACACACAATGCAAAGATTGTGTCAGCTTCTCACATTTTTATCTGGTTTCAGGTGTGTTTTTCTTATTGCCCACATCTGGTACCTGTCACAGGTGAATTTGAATGAGCATCACATGCTTGAAGCAAAGTATTTTACCCACAATTTTGGAAAAGTGACAACAATTTTGGCCGGTCCATTTTGGGGGTTTAGTGTGAAATTATGTCTAATTTACTTTTTTTCCTCTGTTTTTTTGTGTTGTTCCAATTAACAAAAAAGAAATAAACATGTATAACAAAATGTGTAATTTCAATAATTTTCTGGGAAAAGTTCTTCATTTTTTGGAACAATTTCAAGGTTGCCAACACTTTCGGCCATGAATGTATATCCGTCATCTGATCAGGCAAGTACTGCCTCTGTACCTGCGCAATCTGGTATATGAGCCTAGCTGGTATACATATTATGGTCCTGCTGGAACTGACAAAATTGGTGACCATATAAATTCTTAAAGTTTAATCCCTAAGAAGCCATAGCTAATAACAACCACATCATCTAATTTGTTGGATAAAGGGAGAAAGCTCCCACTGTCTGCCGATTGTGGGGTTGTGGCTACATTGTCATGGCAGCCATGGCCTAACAATGGCCCTCACAGATGCCATTTAGACCCAGTTAGATGCCTCTCTAGTGGTACTGCATGATGGATAAGCCTGTATTTCTAAGCATTGATGAAAGAAGAAAATGGGCAATGTTGAGGTCCATATATGCAGTAATCAGTGAAGGAAACTTAGTACAGCAAATGAAGGATACATCACACTTACTTCCATTTGGAATTGGGAAATGTCCAGGAGTGATATCAGCTCAGAACTGGCAGCAACCAGTGTGGCACAGCTACACCCATCTATTATTTGGATACGTCTGATCAGAAAGGGTTTTCATGGAAATATTTGGCCAAACCCATACCTTCGATATTGAAACAAAGCCTAGTGTTTCAATTATTCATGAAAATATATGTACTTGAGAATTCATATTCTGGACAAATGAGTTCAAATGCAACATGGAAACAAGACCAATTGACTCAACTATTCATAAAAACATAGGAACTAGGTTAGCACATGTTCTAGACCAATGAATCCAAATTTTAAATATTTGGCTGTAACAGAAGGTAGTTTGTTCTCTGAAGGACTAGAGAGTGGTACAATAATGAATGTCTGCAGCAGCAGAGAAGTATAGTGGAGGTTCCTTGCAAGTTTAGGGATGTATTTCAGCAAATCGAGTTGGGGATTTGGTCAGGATTAATAGGGCCTCAATGCTGAGAAATACAGCAGATACTTATCAATTATGCAGTACTATCAGGTAGGCATCTGGCCACAAATTTATCCTGCAGCAAAACAATGACCCCAAATATATAGTCAAGTTAAAGAAAAACAGCTTAAAGAAAAACAAGGAGTCCTGGAAGTGATGATATGGCCCTGATCCCAATATTATCGAGTCCCTGTAGGATTAAAGGATGATTTGTGCAAGTCTACATCCATAGTCGTATGTCCGTAAGTCTACATCCACAAAAGATCTGTTATTAGACCGCCAAGATGTTTGGAACAACCTCATTGCTGAGTTCCTTTAAAAACTGGGTGCAAGTGTACCTTTGCTGATTTAATGCCGTTTTGAAGGCAAAGGCTGGTCACATTAAATATTGATTTATTTTTTGTTCAAAGACATTGCATTTTTAATTGATAAAAATAAACTATTCACACTTCTTGTTTTTAAAGCATTCTTACCTCAACTGCCTAGAACTAATCAATAATAAGATCAAAAAGTGATTTTATTGCACAAAAGAATAAAAAAAAATATGATAAGTTTGGTATCATCATAATGACCCCTTGAATAAAGTTAGCATGTCACGTAACCTGCATGGTAAACACTGTAAAAAGTATCCAGAAAATAAGCCCTGAAAAAAATGAATAATGGCAGTTTTTTCCAACCCACACCGAAATTTTTTTTTAACACATTATATACACCCCAAACTGATAACAATTCAATTAAAAATACTATTAAATTACACAGTGTGGTAGATCGACTTACTTGGCTTCTTAAAAAGGTAGTCCCAGGAACACTTTCCTTTAAAGTTTTCAACTGGTTTATTAAAAACATACTGCATAAACCAATCCAAAATTAGGAAAAACAAACACGGCCCTTCTCACATAACGGGAAAAACTAAAATAACATGCAGTACAGTCTGTGTGGCTGCAGGGATCCGCCCGCTTAGGGGGAACAAAACAAGGTTCAGTTTTCTTTAACACGAGCACAGCTCTGGAACGCTCATCTCCAGACACACCGAACACTAAATTAGTCCCAAGGCTCCATATTTACCTTCTGGACAACAACATGGGGGTGGAGATATGTTGAACAGCCTTCCACCCACTCTTCAGCTGTTTACATAAACCCAGCCCTTAATATGGCCAATTAACCCCTCTCAGCACATAGGGTGCTGAAACATTTTTCCCGGTTCATATCACTGAAGCTAACGTTCTCAGTGACACATATCTCCCCTCCAATACTTTACCAATGACCTTCTCACAACAGCTATGGCACATGGAGCAAAGTATTTAAAAAAAAAAACAGCAAAACAAATAGCTGGGTCCTCAAGACCAAAAATAGCTGCATCCCTAAAAGATTATACCTAGAAAACTAGTTAAAACCGTTATTAAATACTCATTATTTGTTAACATTTGTTCTGCGAGTTGTTATATTTAAGTATAATTTCCATTTAACGTCTGGACCAAGCATTCTTTTTGTATCAATTGAGGAGCTCCCTGGGAACATTGCACTAGCTCTAATGCTGCATCATAATAGAACTTGTATACTACTGATAGCAAATGAACTGCAACCATAGGAAATGTAAATTTAATGTAGACTTCCATTCAAATCAGTGTGTTTTTGCTCAGTGTGCTGGGTGTATGCGCAGCAGACCACACAGGGAAAGAGCCACACAATAATTTTAAAAAAAACGTGCTAGAGCACAAAGGCGTTTTTCTACACAGACAGAAACCTTAATACTATGCTGGTACTTTGCCGGTGAGCAGGGTAACATATATTAGCTTTAGCAGTTTTTAAATTTACTTTTATAGGTTCAAGGAAAACTTTATTACTGCCACAATTTGGAGGTATAACACATGGAATTACCACTCTTCATTCATCAATGCTGAATAGCTACCTTTCACCACAGGTAATATCAATGGCATAATTTATAAATCCATAACAGTGATCATTTTCCTAGCTAATTCATATAATGTATCTTATAGGGGTTGTCCAGTCTAAAAGTACAAGTCTGCAGTCACTATGTGACTGCAGACTTGTGAATTCTCACATCTCGCACTTTGCGCCTAGAGAAGATTCTCCAGTGACTGGATCGGGTGGTCATATGACCACAAGTATGCAATTTGCATACTCACAGCTACAGTCGGACTAGACTGTATCCGGTCTTGCACTTAAGGTCACACTCCCTCCCCATGGAGTGGCTGCAGACTTGTAGATTTAGACCGGACAACTCCTTTAAGAATAAAATTAGACTAAGTTCACACTAGGTATCTTTGCTGCATTTTTTTTTCCTGCAGTAAAACCTGCACTCTTTACAGAAAAGAAGCAGTGTTTTGGTTGAGTTATTAATGTGGTTTTTTTGTGCGGTTTTTAATGCGTTTTTCAGGATCCCAAAGTTCAGCTTTGCTTCCACCACAGAAGCATGAACACAGGTCACCAATACAAGACATATGTTCATGAAAAAATACATATACAAATGTAAAAGCTGAGGGACGTGAATTGGTCTGGAATAATTTACCTAAGACCCTGGCAATGCATTGAGTTTGTAGGACACTGTTTAACTTTCAACTTTGCTCAGCCATTGAGTTGCTCACACAATCTCACACCTCGGTCAGCCACAGGCATTGTTCAATCTCACACCTTTGTTGGCCAATGTTTCCTTTGTACGCATCACTGATTTAATTAAACTGTACTAATTCATACAGACATCTCAGGTGACCAAGTCAAGATGATAAACCTGTAAAAATCACAAAAATAAATAGGATTCATATACTGCTATACTTGCTTTTTTTTCAACATTTTTTTCATCACTCATTGCTTTCAATGGGTGAAAAATGCTGGAAAAACGCTGAAAGAAGTGACATGCTCTATATCCAAAAATCCACAGGTACTGTAAAAAGCAACTGAAAATTAGCAAAAAAAAATGCATTAAAAATGCAGCAAAAAAGGCTGATGTGAACTTAGCCTTACTTTGGGCCTTGGGGACACAGCGATTTTTTTTTTTTAATTATTATTTTAACTTCACCTTGCTCTAAAAGTTATAGCTTTTTTTTTCTTCAGTCGTTATAGCCGTGTGAGAGCTTGTTGTTCTGTAGAATTAGTCAAATTTTTAAAAGAAACATTTCAGGTATCAAAAGAAAATCATTTGTTTTTCTCTCTCTAAATTTTGAGAGTCATCATTTTTTTAAATTTTTCCTTCAATGGTACTATATAAATGTTCTGTTTTTTGCTGAATAAGTGTTCATTGCCACCATGCAACTTCTCAACCACTTTTTAACCTATTTTACACGTGATAAAATACAAAAAAGCACCAACTGATAATCAGGGAAGGAGAGGTATAACTGAGAGGTGTAGGTGTACTGAGAGAGTTATAATCAAGAGAGAGAGAGAGTTGCAGAGGCAAACATCCAACACTCAGTGAGTACCATCCACTGGTCCTATTCCAATAAAAAGGACATATGCCATGACTCTCTGATAGATGTCAGATTGAGCAGGAGATTATGTGTGAACAACTCCTTAAGGGTATGTTTCCACGGTCAGGAAACGCTGCTTTTTTGACGCTGCGCAGAGCTGCAGCGTCAAAAAAGCAGCGTCCAGATGTTCCAGCATAGTGGAGGGGATTTGATGAAATCCCGTCTCCACTATGCGTGGAAACCCGCACGCGGCGGCCCTGCGACTCCGGACATGCTGCGCATCTTTTAAGATCGCAGCATGTCCGTACACCTTGCGGGGACGCAGCGTCCCCGCAAGGCATATCACAGGGCCCTATGGGACAGAGCGATCATCCCGGATGTGAAGAGTTAACACATCCGGCATGATCGCGTCCCATTAAGGGGGCGGGGCTTAGCACCGAGCGGCTTCGCCGCTGCGGCGATACCGCCGCCCCTCCGGACCGTGGAGCCATACCCTAAGTGTGAACTGTAAATTTCCTTTTTAACTTTATCATATCAGCTTAAGCAGGAAATAGAGTGAGTAAGACAGCCAGACAGGGGGTCCACTGAAGAGTGAGAGTCCACCGGGCCAGGTCAGGTCCAAAACATCACTGATAATTTACTATTCCATGATGTGGCCAGTTTAAAGGGAACCTGACAGCTGATACATGCTGACTGATCCATGGGTAACATTTATCAGACCCTGGCTGCATGATTTCAGCCATATATACTGCTCAAAAAAATAAAGGGAACACTTAAACAACAGAATATAACGCCAAGTAAATCAAACTTCTGTGAAATCAAACTGTCCACTTAGGAAGCAACACTGTTTGACAATCAATTTCACATGCTGTTGTGCAAATGGAATAGACAACGGATGGAAATTATTAAGACACACTCAATAAAAGAGTGGTTCTGCAGGTGAGGACCACAGACCACATCTCAGTACCAATGCTTTCTGGCTGATGTTTTTGTCACTTTTGAATGTTGGTTGTGCTTTCACACTCATGGTAGCATGAGACAGACTCTACAACCCACACAAGTGGCTCAGGTAGTGCAGCTGATCCAGGATGGCACATCAATGCGAGCTGTGGCAAGAAGGTTTGCTGTGTCTGTCAGCGTAGTGTCCAGAATAAGAAAAAACTTGGCACTCAAGAAGAATTTTGGTGTAAAGAAGATCCTTTAATGTGCAGCCACAAAGATATATATATAATATATATATATATATATATATATATATATATATATATATATATATCTTTGTGGCTGCACATTAAAGGATCTTCTTCTTTACACCAAAATTCTTCTTGAGTGCCAAGTTTTTTTCTTATTTTGGATTCCTGGGCTGGATACCCTACTTGAGCACCTATACTGATTATTAGTACGAGTGCCGTGTTGCTTCTTTTTCAGCTTAGTGTCCAGAGGCTGGAGGCGCTACCAGGAGACAGGCCAGTACACCAGGAGACATGGAGCGGGCCGAAGGAGGGCATCAACCCAGCAGCAGGACTGCTACCTCAGCCTTTGTGTAAGGAGGCACAGGAGGAGCACTGCCAGAGCTCTGCAAAATGACCTCCAGCAGGCCACAAATGTGCATGTGTCTGCACAAACGGTTAGAAACCGACTCCATGAGGATGGTCTGAGTGCCCGACATCCACAGATGGGGGTTGTGCTCACAGTCCAACACCGTGCAGGATGCTTGGCATTTGCCACAGAACACCAGGATATGCAAATTCACCACTGGCGCCCTGTGCTCTTCACAGATGGAAGCAGGTTCACACTGAGCACATGTGACAGACGTGACAGAGTCTGGAGACGCCGTGGAGAGTGATCGGCTGCCTGCAAAATTCTTCAGCATGATCGGTTTGGCAGTGGGTCAGTAATGGTGTGGGGTGGCATTTCTTTGGAGGGCCACACAGCCCTCCATGTGCTCGCCAGAGGTAGCCTGACTGCCATTAGGTACCGAGATGAGATCCTCAGACCCCTTGTGAGACCATATGCTGGTGTGGTTGGCTCTGGGTTCCTCCTAATGCAGGACAATGCCAGACCTCATGTGGCTGGAGTGTGTCAGCAGTTCCTGCAAGACGAAGGCATTGAAGCTATGGACTGGCCCACCCGTTCTCCAGACCTGAGTCCGATTGAACACATCTGGGACATCATGTCTTGCACCATCCACCAACGTCACGTTGCACCATAGATTGTCCCGGAGTTGGTGGATGCTTTAGTCCAGATCTGGGAGGAGATCCCTCAGGAGACCAACTGCCACCTCATCATGATCATGCCCAGGCGTTGTAGGGAGGTCATACAGGCACGTGGAGGCCATACAGTACTGAGCATCACTTCTTTTTCTTGAGGCATTTCCACTGAAGTTGGATCAGCCTGTAACTTCATTTTCCACTTTGATTTTAAGCATCATTCCAACTCCAGACCTCTGTGGGATATTAGTTGTGATTTACGTTGATCATTTTTAGGTTTTATTGTTCTCAACACATTCCACTATGTAATGAATAAAGATTTACAACTAGAATATTTCGTTCAGTGATATCTAGGTTGTGGGATTTTGTGCTCCCCTTTTTTTCAGCAGTGTATATTTAATTCTGAAATGATGCGTCTTTCCGGAGAAAAACATAGTTTAATAGCCACCGGGGACTAAGCAGCACGAGAGACTAGCCAGACAGGTGGCTCTCCTGCAGAGTCTTCTCACCCACTGCCTTTCTACCTATAGCTACACAAGGCGAAACCAGTCAGTCACTGGCAGTGAGCGGGGAGAAGCCAAAGGGGACATGCCTGTCTGACTGGTCATCTGTGCAGCTTGGTCCCGGGAAACATTTAATCTATGTTTTTTTCTGAAATGCTGTAGCATTTCAGAGTTAAACATATATGGCTGAAATCCTGCAACCAATATCTGATACATGCCATCTTTGGATCGGGAAGCATGTTTCAGCTGTCACTTTCCCTTTAAGCTCAACTGGTGGAAGGGCTTCTTAAAAAATAAGTGATTGCTGCTGACATTGCTGCTCTGTGTGTCAGTGGGTATGGCAGATGCTAGTATTATTGTATGTGACAGGGACCGTGCTCCCCCTGCTCTACATCCTGATTGTGCCCATTTTTTTATTCAGCTACCTTCCTGCAAATGCTAAGGACAATAGGTGTAGTTTTTACATCATTGTACAGTATTATTCTTTTTATCTTTACAGAGACAACCACTGATGAATCCAACAACCTTTGGAATAGATAGAATCCCCTCTTATAAACTTCACCCAAGCAGCTCCCCTTATACAGCAGAGGAGGCTCCAGCAAGTAAGAGCTCTATAATGACATCAATACAACCAGGTACTGCAAGGGTTAACAGCAACCTACGTATTGGCAGAGTGTACCAGATATTTCACTCAAATTGCCTTCTACAATATTGATTTCTAAAGAGGGATACATTACTACTACCTTATCAGTGTGGATAATGAATAGGACGGACAAATAGAGTGCAGTGAGACTATGCTGTAATTATGAAGTCACAATAATAGTAATATACTATGTTACATTTGAAAGAGCCAACATATTCCAGAGTGCTGTACAATATACTAGAGGATCAAGCAGATGATGATAATGCACTGCCCACAAGCTTACAATTTATCCACTGATTTGCAGCTTTCTGCCTATGCACAGTGTATATGGGAAGCTGTTAATCAGTGGTGGGGGCAGGGTTAGTCAGACCTCATGAGTATGGAGGACAACATGGCACCACAGATTTACTTTTCATCAAGTCATAATCTCCTGCTGATAAAGCAAGGATGTTATCAAAACTACAGCAAGCAGCTCAATAAGTGATAGTTTGATGGAATCAGGGTCTCTGCCCCTACATCATGCAGCTCTCAGGTGACATAGTAAAAACCTGGTGACAGATTCCCTTAGTATACATATTACATGCAACTTCAGAGAAAGCATAATTTTTCTAAATAAACATCAGAACTAAATTGACTTTAATGTTTTGTATGTCTCTATGCTTTATTCCAGGACTTTCTGCTGTTTCCCCTCCATCCACGATCTCAAGCAGCACAATCTTTCCTACTGATTTTACAAGTACAGATGTTTCTACTTTAGATGGCATATCAATTCCTGTGTCCATAACAGTGCAGCCTTTGCCCTTTTCTCACCACCACAGTGTCAATACATCTCCTCATTACCCTCCTGTACCATTTGTTAATGTGGACAATTATGGGTTCCAAAGGAATCATCATAGCTGTGGGTCACCATGGACATTTGGAAGTTTACATCCTGTGTGTCACTACTAGATGTAAAATTGCAAATGAGGATCCAAATAAAATGTTCTGTTTAGATTGTACAAATGAATGAAAGTCTTCTTCAGGTCACTTTGTGCAAGTTCTTTTTTTTTTTACTAAGGCAGGAGCCCGTGGAATATCACTGCAAGAGATGGCATTGTGTCTATCAGAGGAGATAGGTTGTTAGACACCTTTGTCAACTGACAGATGATTCGATATTATGGACGGTATTACCATTACAGCCTCAGTGGTTCTAATGAACCAAACTTAGAGCCCCAAATTTAGCAGAGGATCTATGCTTTGTGATGACTATATAGTGGATATAAAAAATCTACACACCCCTGTTAAAATGCCAGGTTTTTGAAATGTCTAAAAATCATACCGAGAAGAATTATTTCAGAGCTTTTTTTCACCTTTGTTGACACCCATAATAGTTCTCAAGCAAAGTTAATCAATGGGAATCCAGAATTGGTGTGCACATGCTGCTGAACATTCCGCACTGATTAGCAGCGTTTTATTTTCCGCAGCATGTCAATTCTTTTTGCAGATCTGCAGCATTTCTGCACCTATTGACTTACATTGAGTCAGTCAAATCCGCAGCCAAACGCAGGTGCAAAAAGGTCTGCGGATTTGCATGCCAAAAACGCTGCAGAAAGGAAGGAGGAAGAGTGTGTGAGAGGAGAGTATGTGTGTGTCTGTCTGCAGGTGTCTGCAGGTGTCTGTCTGCGGGTGTCTGTGTGTGTACGGGTGTCTGCGGCTGTGTGCGGGTGTCTTTGTGTGGGTGTCTGTGCGGGTGTCTGCTAGGTCTGCTGTCACATATAACAGTGACAGCATGAGCCGATGGTGGGACAGTAGTTCCATCATCTGGCCACTGTGTTCAATTGTAAAACAAAAAAAAACATTCATACTCACCAAACGCCTAATCCCTGACGCCCGCATCTCCTGCAACAAAAATAAAATAATAAACCACCATATACTCTCTGTCCGCTGTAGTCCATTTACTAACGAGTGTCCCACGATGATCTCACGGGCTCTACTCAGCCTCCGGCGATACACTGAAAATTCTCCCGCAGCGGTGCCGTAAGTGAGAGCACAAACTCCAGTGAACTCTCAGTGATACACTGTGGGAGCGATCACCTCCTGTTAGTGTATCACCGGAGGCCAGGCAGAGCAGTCACATCTCCTGATATGACTGTTCTATACGTGAGATCGTCGTGGGACACTCGGTAAATGGACTACGTCAGACAGGGAGTATTTATGTTGGTTTATTATTATTTTTTTGCAGGAGATCAAGGGAGTCGGGGATTAGGTGATGCAGTAAGTATGGTAAATTAAGAGTCAAAAAGATGTCTGTGTGATTATTTCAATCAAAGGACTTTATTCTGGCTGTGTCTTTATTTACTATATAACTATAGAGTTAGTAATGGATAGGTGTCTTATTGATGCTTCTCCATTACTAATCCGTGTGCTTGATGTCACCGGACAATACGAAGTTGACATCAACCCCAACCTCTGCCTCTGGTTTTACATCTCCAGTAACACATACCCATCATGCATGATAGTAGTTTTCATCCCTTATTCCAGCACCCTACGTTCTCATTCACACTTTTATTCTTCTTAGTTATCCATATATAATAGGACCTGCATCTTTCTGTCATTACCTTTCAGGACCTTTTGATCACATGCTTCCCATGCACCAATGACGACAGGCTGGGTGGTACGCGCGCTTCCGTTGGGTTCCTGGCGCCTCCGACTGCCGGCTCCACATCCCTCGGTGCTGCGTCAGCTGATCGCAGCGTCGGGGTACACGTGCGCTGGCGGCGGACGGTACCATGGTGACAACCAATGGTCGCGCGCATCGCCCCACACCCGCTCCCGCCGTTCATTGGGTGCTCTCTCTTATTTATACTTTCCCTCTTCTGGATGACGCCACCCCCTGACGAAGGCTGACGCCGAAACGTGCGTTGGGGTCGGGCGCATCCAAGAGACGGTCTTTACATTACCCACAGGTAATTGTGCATGTGGCTCTAACCTGGTCACAACGCATCAACAACAAGCATTGTATGCACTTTATTTTCAGAGAATTTATTAGCGGTTGCTACTGGATCGCCCCCAGAGTAGGGCAATGGGGTACTCGGCACCGGGTCCTGCAGTTCGGGGAATGTCATGGTGGCTGACCCGGTCTGTGGCCCTCAGGGGTGTCCAGTAAAAGAGTTTATATATGGGCAAGGTGCAGTAAAGAACGAGGAGACAGGTTTTCAGTTTTTTACCTTGTTTGCTGAAGACTTCAGAGGGTATCCTCAGCCCAGAGCGCCAGATGACAGGGCAGGCAGAGTCCGGTTGGTCTGAAGGCAATTCCAGAGTCCCCTTATCCAGGTGGAAATCAGTAGCCTTCCTCTAGCACCTGTGTGTTGTAGTACCTCCCTGCTGAGCTTCTCGGTAAGGTCCTCACAACTGTTGTAGATATTCTAGATGTTATGTCTTCCTCTCTGTCCCCCAGATGGTATGGATAGGACAAACCCGTATGACTGATGGCCTGAGGCTTGTTTATAGGGACCCTAGAGACGCCCCGACCCCCACAAGTTGCCACCGTGTCTTCTTAGGTATTAAGGTCGGGCAGCCAACGTGGAATTGACTGTCCTGCCGGTCTCTGGAGCAAGGCTTAGAGACAGTTGCTCCCTAGGTGTTCCTGGCTACCGGCTTCCACGCCTCAGAAAGGAGCAGCTTGTACCTGGCTGATCTCCCTCTGGTATTTCTCTCCTGTGCTCTGCTTTCCTGCACACTCTCTGCAGTATGTTCACCTTTTTTAGTGTCTTTTCCCAGGAGTTGCAGCACTTCATGCAAGCAGAGCTCCTCTCCTTCTGTCTGCCTGAAAGGAACTGAACTCTTTTTCCCTCCAGATGAGGATGTTAAATAGGGGAGTTCACCCTAAACAGGCTTAGAGCTCCCCCTTCTGGTCTGGAGTGTGAACATTTGCATGTGTGTGATACCTGAATGTGGTTGTCTTTCATTGCCTTCAGACATGACATCACTTCTCCCCTGAAAGGATAATGACATAACTGTGGTGACCAGGACACTGGGGCGCCGCACTCCCCCCCCCCCTGTTAAATCCAGTACTCCGGGACTGGGAAAAGAAGAACAACAATACATTAGCAAAAAGACATACAACATTTTTGGAATGCTATAAAACAAATTAATATAACAGTGCTTCCCTTTATGGGAGGTGAGGACACTTGAACGTTGCGAAAGTCTTGGTCATGCACAGTTCATGACTCCCAGTTCAGTGAGTGCAACTCGAAACAGCAAGGATCCTGGGTAAACAAAGGGATCCCTTTTAAAAGTATAATGAAAGTTTTTGAGCAATTCACTGTCCATTACTCCATTGTCCATTTTAAACCTGTAACAAAGATATATATACAGACATTTTCAAACAAACATCAGCAACCGTTAATATTTCCAAGTTTTGTAGTGAATTGGGGGTTTGATTTTTGGTGCTACGTGTAGACCTCCGCAGTACAGGGGTTGCTAGTGACCTAACAGGGTCTGCTGTGCTTGCTATCGCTGGTGTAGTGCACTGTCTTTTGGCTACACTTCTAGTGAGTCTAGGTAGCACTGGTATGCTGGAGCTCTCAGGACTGCTTCTACTAATTGTAGGCATGGCAGATTCACCAACAGCAGAGGGTGGACTTGCCGATTCAACTGTTGGCATGGCGTCCTCTGTTGGAGTCTGCTGTTGATGAGTTATGGCTGGGATCGCATCGGCTGTTGGAATCTGTTGGTGCAGAGTCTCTCTTGGCTCAAGATGATCTGGCATCACATTTGGTTCCGGCGGTTTCGGCTGACGAAACGTCAAAACAGGTACCACGATGGCCTGATTTATTTGAGTCCAAGACTGGGGAAAGTCTCCAAGAACAGTGTGTATCACCTTCTCCTCTTCCATGGGTGGAGATGTTCTTGGATCTGTTTCTCTATCTCTCAACTTGTCAGGGTATACTTTGAGGTGGTCTCTGGATATTACTGTCGAAGTTTCTCCTCCATCTTTGCTGATGAGACAGACCTTTGTATTGTCAAAGTTGGATGGCAGGATGGTATATGGTTCTGCTTCCCATTGGTCATCAAGTTTGTGTAGTCTCCTTTTCCGTTTAAGCACCTGTTCACCTGGTGACAAGGGAATTGCAGGAGCATGCTGGTTGTAGTCCCTTTCTTGTTTTTGTCTGGCTTGGGCTAGACTTCTTTCCACGCATTCCTGTACTTTGCGATACCTTTGCTGTCTTTCTGTGTCCCAATCTGCATCTGGCGAGGTATCTTCTGGGGTTAGGACCCCCATGTCTAGATCAACAGGTAACTTGCTGGATCTTCCTCTCATCAGGTATGCTGGGGTACAGTTGGTGGAATTCACTGGGATGTGGTTGTACATGTCTACCAAGTCGGGCAACTTTGCTGGCCATAAGTTCTGTTCCTCCACAGGCAAGGTCTTCAGTAAGTCGATTACCACTTGGTTCATCTTTTCACACATCCCGTTAGTTTGTGGGTGATACGGTGTTGTTCTGATCTTTTTACACCCGTATAAATTGCAGAATTCCTGGAACACTTCCGCTTCAAAGGCTGGTCCTTGATCAGTCAGTACCTTTTCCGGGTACCCGTGTGGTCTACAGAAGTACTGCTGGAAGGCTTTGGCTGCTGTCCTTGCTGTCAGATCTTTGACAGGCACAACTACCAGAAATCTAGAGTAGTGGTCCACGATGGTTAGAGCGTAGACATAGCCTGACCGACTGGGTGTTAGCTTCACATGATCTAGCGCGACCAGTTCGAGCGGTCGTTTGGTGATGATGGGCTGTAGAGGAGACCTTTAGCTGTCACGATCCTTCCTGTGTAGGCTACATGGGCCACACTCTCGGCACCACTTTTTGATGGCTTTCTTCATGCCAACCCAGTAGAACCTTCCACGAAGTAGACTCCAACTTCCTCCATCCGAAGTGTCCTGCTCCATCGTGGTACGCTTCCGGAACCATTGGCGCATCTTGCTTTGGGACTACTATCTGCCATACCAACTCATGGGTGTGTGGGTCGATGCTTCTTCGGCACAGCTTACCATCGTAGATAAACAGCTTGCCTCTCCCCTTCCACAGTTGTTGCGTCTCTTGTGGATCATATGGGCCAGGGTGTGAACCTGCCTGCGTCAAAAGTTCTTTCACCCGACTGACCGCGGGGTCACTGTCCTGGGTCTCAAAACATCCATGGTGGGGCAGGGGATTCAGCGTGGCGTCCTGCTTGTTCCTGTGCCCGTTCCTCACATGATGGGAATACTGAGTGGCCTTGGGGTGATGGAAAGCTGGCAACTCTATTTCTTCGAGTGCTTCTGAGTCTTCTCCCGTTTCTGGCAAGTTGGGCATCCTGGACAATGCATCGGCATTCGCATTCTTGTGCCCTGCCCGGTACTTGATGGTTGGACAACCAGGCCATCCACCGCTGCTCCAAGGCACCAAGTTTTGCTGTGTCCAAGTGTGTCAGTGGATTGTTGTCCGTGAAGACGGTGAATTTTGCTGAGGCCAGGTAGTGCTTGAACCTCTCCGTCACTGCCCAAACGATGGCGAGGAACTCCAGCTTAAAGGAACTGTAGTTGTCAGGGTTCCTTTCAGTGGGACGAAGTTTCCTGCTGGTGTAAGCAATTACCCTCTCTTTGCCTTTCTGGACCTGGGACAATACGGCTCCCAGTCCCATGTTGCTGGCATCCGTATACAGCACAAACGGTTGGTCATATTCAGGGTAGGCCAGTACCTCTTCTCCCATCAGCGCCAACTTCAAACAAGTGAAGGATCCCTCCAGTCCGTCGTTCCAGTCAAATGGGGTATTCTTACCCTTGGTTTTCTTGGATTGGCCCACTAACAGTTCTTGCAATGGTGCGGATTTCTTGGTGAAGTCCTTGATGAATCTTCTGTAGTAGCCTACCAACCCAAGGAACTGTCGGACTTCATGGAGGTTGCTGGGCTTCGGCCAGTCTCTGATCACAGTGACCTTGCCAGGGTCTGGGGCCACTCCTCCAGCACTCACCACATGCCCAGGTACTGCACTTTGGGCTTTAATAGATGACATTTGGACAGTTTTACCTTTAGGCCAAAGTTGGACAGAGCTTCAAACACCTCTGCCAGGTGCTTCAGGTGGTCCTCATAGGTTTTGGAGAAGACGATGACATCATCCAAGTACAGCAGGACGGTTTCGAAATTCTTGTGTCCAAGACAGCACTCCATCATCCTCTGGAACGTTCCTGGGGCGTTGCACAGTCCGAATGGCATGTAGTTGAATTCACAGAGACCCATCGGTGTGGTGAAGGCCGTCTTTTCCTTGTCCGCCTCTGCTACGGGAACCTGCCAGTACCCACTGGCGAGATCCAAGGTAGAGAAGTAGTTAGCAGATTTTAAAGCAGCCAAGGACTCTTCTATTCTGGGCAGTGGGTATGCATCTTTATATGTAATGCAGTTTATCTGCCTATAATCAACACGCATCCTCATCGTGCCATCCTTCTTCCTGACGAGGACTAATGGAGCTGCCCAGGGGCTACAACTGTCTCTAACTACCCCAGCCTCCTTCATTTCTCGCAACATGTCTTTGGCACACTGATAATGAGCTGGGGGTACAGGACGGTATCTCTCTTTAATGGGTGGATGATTTCCCGTGGGGATATGATGTTGAATCCCTTTTACCTGCCCAAAATCTAGGGGGTGCTTGCTGAATACCCGCTCATACTCATGAACCACCCTGTAAGCCCCTTGTTTTTGGTGCGATGGGGTAGAGTCAGTGCCCACGTGTAATTTCTGACACCAATCTTCCATTTGTCCTGCAGAGTGTCATGATCTCAATGGCAAGAGAACATAGCATAAGCATATATAGGAACTAGCTCTTGGAAGATGGGAACTGAGCTGACCATGAACTAAACCTAACGCACAACTAGCAGTGGCCGGGTAGCATGCCTACGTTGATTCTAGATGCCCAGCCCAGCCGGAGGACTAAATAAAGCTAGCAGAGGAAAATATTAGTCCTAGCTCACCTCTAGAGAAATACCCCGAAAGGAGACAGAGGCCCCCCACATGTATTGGCGGTGAGTTGAGATGAAATAACAAACGTAGTATGAAAATAGGTTTAGCAAATTTGAGGTCCACTTACTACATAGCAGAAGACAGGAAGGACACTTTCATGGTCAGCTGAAAACCCTATCAAAAACACCATCCAGAAATTACTTTAAAACTCTGGCATTAACTCATAACACCAGAGTGGCAATTCCCGTTCACAAGAGCTTTCCAGACACAGTAACGAAACTACAGCTGTGAACTGGAACAAAATGCAAAAACAAACATGGACAAGAGTCCAACTTATCTAGTAGTTGTCTAGGAGCAGGAACAAGCACAGAGAGGCTTCTGATAACATTGTTGACCGGCAAGCAACTAACAGAGCAGCAAGGTTATATAGCGACTCCCACATCTTGATGGGAACAGGTGAACAGAGAAGATGAAGACACCAGTTCAATTCCACCAGTAGCCACCGGGGGAGCCCAGAATCCAAATTCACAACAGTACCCCCCCCTCAAGGAGGGGGCACCGAACCCTCACCAGAACCACCAGGGCGATCAGGATGGGCCCTATGAAAGGCACGAACCAGATCGGAGGCATGAACATCAGATGCATTCACCCAAGAATTATCCTCCTGGCCGTATCCCTTCCACTTGACCAGATACTGGAGTCTCCGTCTGGAAACACGAGAGTCCAAGATTTTCTCCACAACGTACTCCAACTCACCCTCAACCAACACCGGAGCAGGAGGCTCAACGGAAGGCACAACCGGTACCTCATACCTGCGCAATAATGACCGATGAAAAACGTTATGAATAGAAAAGGATGCAGGGAGGTCCAAACGGAAGGAAACAGGGTTAAGAATCTCCAATATCTTATACGGGCCGATAAACCGAGGCTTAAACTTAGGAGAAGAGACCCTCATAGGGACAAAACGAGAAGACAACCACACCAAATCCCCAACAGAAAGCCGAGGACCAACACGACGGTGGCGGTTGGCAAAAAGCTGAGTCTTCTCCTGGGACAACCTCAAATTGTCCACCACCTGCCCCCAGATCTGATGCAATCTCTCCACCACAGCATCCACTCCAGGACAATCCGAAGATTCCACCTGACCAGAGGAAAATCGAGGATGAAACCCCGAATTACAGAAAAACGGGGACACCAAAGTGGCAGAGCTGGCCCGATTATTGAGAGCGAACTCCGCCAATGGCAAAAAAGCAACCCAATCATCCTGGTCAGCAGACACAAAACACCTCAGATATGTCTCCAGGGTCTGATTAATCCGCTCGGTCTGGCCATTCGTCTGAGGATGGAAAGCGGACGAAAAAGATAAATCTATGCCCATCCTAGCACAGAATGCCCGCCAAAATCTAGACACGAATTGGGTCCCTCTGTCAGAAACGATATTCTCAGGAATACCATGCAAACAAACAACATTTTGAAAAAACAGAGGAACCAACTCGGAAGAAGAAGGTAACTTGGGCAGAGGAACCAAATGGACCATCTTAGAAAAACGGTCACACACCACCCAGATGACAGACATCTTCTGAGAAACAGGCAGATCTGAAATAAAATCCATCGAGATGTGCGTCCAAGGCCTCTTAGGAATAGGCAAGGGCAACAATAATCCACTAGCCCGAGAACAACAAGGCTTGGCCCGAGCACAAACGTCACAAGACTGCACAAAGCCTCGCACATCTCGTGACAGGGAAGGCCACCAGAAGGACCTTGCCACCAAATCCCTGGTACCAAAAATGCCAGGATGACCTGCCAACGCAGAAGAATGAACCTCAGAGATGACTCTACTGGTCCAATCATCAGGAACAAACAGTTTATCAGGTGGGCAACGATCAGGTCTCTCCGCCTGAAACTCCTGCAAGGCCCGCCGCAGGTCTGGAGAAACGGCTGACAATACCACTCCATCCTTAAGGATACCTGTGGGCTCAGAGTTACCAGGCGAGTCAGGCTCAAAACTCCTAGAAAGGGCATCCGCCTTAACATTCTTAGAACCCGGTAGGTATGACACCACAAAATTAAACCGAGAGAAAAATAATGACCAGCGCGCCTGTCTAGGATTCAGGCGCCTGGCAGTCTCAAGATAAATCAAATTTTTGTGGTCAGTCAATACCACCACCTGATGTCTGGCCCCCTCAAGCCAATGGCGCCACTCCTCAAAAGCCCACTTCATGGCCAAAAGCTCCCGATTCCCAACATCATAATTCCGCTCAGCGGGCGAAAATTTACGGGAAAAGAAGGCACAAGGCCTCATCACGGAGCAGTCAGAACTTTTCTGCGACAACACTGCCCCAGCTCCGATCTCAGAAGCGTCGACCTCAACCTGAAAAGGTAGAGCAACATCAGGCTGACGCAACACAGGGGCAGAGGAAAAACGGCGCTTAAGCTCCCGAAAGGCCTCCACAGCATCAGGGGACCAATCAGCAACATCAGCACCCTTCTTAGTCAAATCGGTCAATGGCTTAGCAATATCCGAAAAACCAGCAATAAATCGACGATAAAAGTTAGCAAAGCCCAAAAATTTCTGAAGACTCTTAAGAGAAGAGGGCTGCGTCCAATCACAAATAGCTTGAACCTTGACAGGATCCATTTCAATGGAAGAGGGGGAAAAAATATATCCCAAAAAGGAAATCCTCTGTACCCCAAAAACACACTTAGAACCCTTCACACACAAAGAATTAGACCGCAAAACCTGAAAAACCCTCCTGACTTGCTGGACATGAGAGTCCCAGTCATCCGAAAAAATCAGAATATCATCCAGATACACAATCATAAATTTATCCAAATAATCGCGAAAAATATCATGCATAAAGGACTGGAAAACTGACGGAGCATTAGAAAGACCAAAAGGCATCACTAAATACTCAAAGTGGCCCTCGGGCATATTAAATGCGGTTTTCCACTCATCCCCCTGCCTGATTCGCACCAAATTATACGCCCCACGAAGGTCAATCTTAGAGAACCACTTGGCCCCCTTTATGCGAGCAAACAAATCAGTCAGCAACGGCAATGGGTATTGATATTTAACAGTGATTTTATTCAAAAGCCGATAATCAATACATGGTCTCAAAGAGCCGTCTTTTTTTGACACAAAGAAAAAAACGGCTCCTAAGGGAGATGACGATGGACGAATATGTCCCTTTTCCAAGGACTCCTTTATATATTCTCGCATAGCAGCATGTTCAGGCACAGACAGATTAAATAAACGACCCTTTGGGTATTTACTACCCGGGATTAAATCTATGGCACAATCGCACTCACGGTGCGGAGGTAACGAACCAAGCTTGGATTCTTCAAAGACGTCACGATAGTCAGACAGGAACTCAGGAATTTCAGAGGGAATGGATGATGAAATGGAAACCACAGGTACATCCCCATGAGCCCCCTTACATCCCCAGCTCAACACAGACATAGCTCTCCAGTCGAGGACTGGGTTGTGAGATTGCAGCCAAGGCAATCCTAGCACCAAATCATCATGTAGATTATACAGCACCAGAAAGCGAATAATCTCCTGGTGATCCGGATTAATACGCATAGTTACTTGTGTCCAGTATTGTGGTTTATTATTAGCCAATGGGGTGGAGTCAATCCCCTTCAGAGGAATAGGAGTCTCCAAAGGCTCTAAATCATACCCACAGCGTTTGGCAAAGGACCAATCCATAAGACTCAAAGCGGCGCCAGAGTCGACATAGGCGTCCGTGGTAATAGATGACAAAGAGCAAATCAGGGTCACAGATAGAATAAATTTAGACGGTAAGGTGCAAATGGAAACAGATTTACCAAGCTTTTTAGTGCGCTTAGAGCATGCTGATATAACATGAGTAGAATCACCACAATAGAAACACAACCCATTTTTCCGTCTAAAATTCTGCCGCTCGCTTCGGGACAGAATTCTATCACACTGCATACTCTCTGGCGACTTCTCAGTGGACACCGCCAGATGGTGCACTGGTTTGCGCTCCCGCAAATGCCTATCGATCTGAATAGCCATTGTCATGGACTCATTCAGACCCGCAGGCACAGGGAACCCCACCATAACATCCTTAATGGCATCAGAGAGACCCTCTCTGAAAGTCGCCGCCAGGGCGCACTCATTCCACTGAGTAAGCACAGACCATTTACGGAATCTTTGGCAGTAAATTTCCGCTTCATCTTGCCCCTGAGATAGGGACATCAAAGTTTTTTCTGCCTGAAGCTCCAAATGAGGTTCGTCATAAAGCAACCCCAAGGCCAGAAAAAACGCATCCACATTGAGCAACGCAGGATCCCCTGGTGTCAATGAAAAAGCCCAGTCTTGAGGGTCGCCCCGGAGCAAGGAAATCACAATCCTGACCTGCTGTGCAGGGTCTCCGGCAGAGCGAGATTTCAGAGACAAAAATAATTTGCAATTATTTCGAAAATTCTGAAACCCGGATCTATTTCCCGAGAAAAATTCCGGCAAAGGAATTCTCGGCTCAGATACAGGTGCATGACAAACAAAATCTTGCAAATTTTGTACCTTCGTGGCGAGATTATTCAAACCTGCAGTTACACTCTGAAGATCCATTACAAACAGGTGGACACAGAGCCATTCAAGGGTTAAGAGGAGGTAAGAAGCAGCTAGACAGCAATTAAGGGCTAGGCAGCAAAACTCTGAGGGGAAAAAAAAAAAAATTTCCCTTCAACACTTCTTTTTCTCCTGCTTCAGCCCAAACAATTAACACTTTGCGGGCCGGTCAAACTGTCATGATCTCAATGGCAAGAGAACATAGCATAAGCATATATAGGAACTAGCTCTTGGAAGATGGGAACTGAGCTGACCATGAACTAAACCTAACGCACAACTAGCAGTGGCCGGGTAGCATGCCTACGTTGATTCTAGATGCCCAGCCCAGCCGGAGGACTAAATAAAGCTAGCAGAGGAAAATATTAGTCCTAGCTCACCTCTAGAGAAATACCCCGAAAGGAGACAGAGGCCCCCCACATGTATTGGCGGTGAGTTGAGATGAAATAACAAACGTAGTATGAAAATAGGTTTAGCAAATTTGAGGTCCACTTACTACATAGCAGAAGACAGGAAGGACACTTTCATGGTCAGCTGAAAACCCTATCAAAAACACCATCCAGAAATTACTTTAAAACTCTGGCATTAACTCATAACACCAGAGTGGCAATTCCCGTTCACAAGAGCTTTCCAGACACAGTAACGAAACTACAGCTGTGAACTGGAACAAAATGCAAAAACAAACATGGACAAGAGTCCAACTTATCTAGTAGTTGTCTAGGAGCAGGAACAAGCACAGAGAGGCTTCTGATAACATTGTTGACCGGCAAGCAACTAACAGAGCAGCAAGGTTATATAGCGACTCCCACATCTTGATGGGAACAGGTGAACAGAGAAGATGAAGACACCAGTTCAATTCCACCAGTAGCCACCGGGGGAGCCCAGAATCCAAATTCACAACAGCAGAGCCATTGTCCTCCGCCTGGTTGGACGGGACCAAGGGTTCTGTTGCCTGTATCACATTATTATCAACAGCAAACAATTTGGCAAGTGTGGCATATTTGGTTAGGTGGACCTCTTCCTCTCCACAGTTAAGGACACGTACTGGCACCCTCCCCTTGCGGACTTCAACCACCCCTCTGGCTGTGAGGAAGGTGGGCCTACTATCTGAATACACAGGTTCTACCAGGGCTTGATAGTCTTTACCTCTGAGGCCTATTGCTGCCCGACACTATATTAATATTTCGCTCCTGGGGGGTTTTGCAATGGGGATTGAATCACTCACGGTGACACGGCCAATTTCTCCACCAGTCAGTTCTACCTGCTGTCTCTGCATCAGAGCTCGGATTTCTTTCTGCAGGGCACGTTGTTCACTGTAACCAGCTGTTTCTGCCACCTGCTGTAACAAGACAATAACCTCTGCAAGACAATTTTCTATGACATTAGTACCAATGGTCATCATGGGGTTACATTCACGTCGGTCAAAATCAACAATCACAATTCCTTGGGCCTTCAATTCTACCCGCCCCACTTTAATGGTGACCTCTTTGTACCCCACTTGTGGCAATGGCTGACCGTTACTGGCTACTATGGTGAAATCATCATCAGGGCCACGAGTAATGTCGGTGTCCTCCCAATAACGTTTATAAAGGATGTAAGGCATAGTTGTCACCTGAGAACCGGTGTCCAACAGAGCGTTCATGGGGATACCGTTGATCACAATGGGGAGAACAGGTCGTCCTCCAATGTACTTGGCTCTCCAGTTTTGCGGGCCTGGTTGTCCTACTCCTGGGGGTTGGCCCTCTGCCCCAGGGGTTGCTCGTTTAAATGACAGTACCTTGCAATGTGGCCTGCCTGGTTGCAGCGGCGGCAGATGGGTCGTCCGTCCTGATGAAAGCGATCGTCTTCTCTGCCTCTGGTCGGCGGGATCCTCTTCTGTCTTCGCCAGGGAACATCCTCCGGTCTGGAAGCCAGCTTGATCTTCTCCTTGGGGGCCTCCTGTAGGGACTGCATGGTCCGAGCATGGCAGCAACGCTCTTGGTCAGCTCCTGCATCTGGAGGCGTAGTCCTGCAGGGTAATCGTCTTCCAGGATCTGGGTATCAGCCTCGGCAGAAACTTGAGGATCTGGCACCACCTCCTGGTGGTACGTGAGGGCTTGACGCCTAGGAAGTACTGCACGGCTGGGCTGTCGCTTCTGTAGCACTTGGATGGCCTTGTCTTTAAATTGCGTAAAGGTCAGGTCAGGATTCTGCATGGCCAGGAGGTGCAGTTGGGCCCTTTGGTGATTGCACAGGAGCCCCTCGATGAACTGCTCCTTTAAGAGTTTATCCTCATCTTGCATGCTGTTTGGATCATCCTGCTTGATTGCCCGCAGTGCCTCCTGGAGATTAAGGGCATAGTCCCGTAAGCTATCCTGCGGCCTCTGCTTGCACCCATAGAACGTCAATTTAATTTCTGTAGCGGTGCGGGTGTCAAAGGTGGTTTAATGCTTTGCAAAGACCTGCTGCACAGTTCTTTTATCTGCAGCAGGCCAGGACTTCACTTCTCTCAGAGCTGCTCCAAACAGTTGGCCCGTTACCATGTGAACTTTCTGAGGCTCTGTCAGGGGATAAAACTCAAGCAGGCTGCAGATCCCTTCTTTAAAGTCAGTTAATGTATGCGATTCTCCAGAGTATCGTGGGAGCCAGGCTGCTCCAGGTATGTATGGCATGGAGAAGGCCATTATGGCCGCTGTAGCCGTGGCAGTGTCCGGCTGGCTGATGGAAGCGGCAAGCTCTGCGGGACCCGGTGGCGGTACAAGGCCTGCGGCTGCGCCTATTGCGGGGCCTGGAGGCGCTTCTAAGTCTGCGGCTGCGACCGCCGCTACTTCCCTTCCCGGACCGGACATGGCCGCTCCTCCCCTCTGCTAACCTGGTGGAAGTCAGGGCTCCTCTCCGGAATTGGCACTTTGCAGTGTCTCTTCTGGCGGCTCTGCTGCACGGCATCTCTACTTCTGGCTTTCCAGGCAGCAGCACGGCACCCGTCTTCTTGCTTCACGCTCTTTTCGTCTGGCTCCGCCCACGAAGGTATGGCTCCTCCCCTCGTGCTCCACACGGCGCGGCAATGGCGGATTTTGGCGGCAAATCGCAACACACAGTCTTTAAGCAAATCACAAATACAGTTCTGGCACAGTTCTTAGGCGCACATGACCCAATTTTCAGGCTTAAGTAGATCCTGTTCGTGACGCCAAAATGAATCGCCCCCAGAGTAGGGCAATGGGGTACTCGGCACTAGGTCCTGCGGTTCGAGAAATGTCACGGTGGCTGACCCGGTCCGTGGCCCTCAGGGGTGTCCAGTAAAAGAGTTTATATATGGTCAAGGTGCAGTAAAGAACGAGGAGACAGGTTTGCAGTTTTTTACCTTGTTTGCTGAAGACTTCAGATGGTATCCTCAGCCCGGAGCGCCAGATCACAGGGCAGGCAGAGTCCGGTTGGTCTGAAGGCAATTCCAGAGTCCCCTTATCCAGGTGGAAATCAGTAGCCTTCCTCTAGCGCCTGTGTGTTGTAGTACCTCCCTGCTGAGCTTCTCGGTAAGGTCCTCACAACTGTTGTAGATATTCTAGATGTTATGTCTTCCTCTCTGTCCCCCAGATGGTATGGATAGGACAAACCCGTATGACTGATGGCCTGAGGATTGTTTATAGGGACCCTAGAGACGCTCCAACCCCCACAAGTTGCCACCGTGTCTTCTTAGGTATTAAGGTCGGGCAGCCAACGTGGAATTGACTGTCCTGCCGGTCTCTGGAGCAAGGCTTAGAGACAGTTGCTCCCTAGGTGTTCCTGACTACCGGCTTCCACGCCTCAAAAAGGAGCAGCTTGTTCCTGGCTGATCTCCCTCTGGTATTTCTCTCCTGTGCTCTGCTTTCCTGCACACTCTCTGCAGTATGTTCACCTTTTTAGTGTCTTATCGCAGGAGTTGCAGCACTTCATGCCAGCAGAGCTCCTCTCCTTCTGTCTGCCTGACAGGAACTGAAATCCTTTTCCCTCCAGATCAGGATGTTAAATAGGGGAGTTCACCCTAAACAGGCTTAGAGCTCCCCCTTCTGGTCTGGAGTGTGAACATGTTGCATGTGTGTGATACCTGAATGTGGTTGTCTTTCATTGCCTTCAGACATGACATCACTTCTCCCCTGAAAGGATAATGACATCACTGCGGCGACCAGGACACTGGGGCGCCGCACTACTATTTTTAGTAACCTCGCACTTGCACCTTATTACGTTTACAGTGTACTTCCACATACACACTTGCCGCACTCTTTCCTGTGGATATTTATTTATTATTTATTTTCTTTACTATTGGTGTCATGTATTTATTTATTCATTTGATAGTTTGGAGCGCCCCCAGACGCATGGCCGCGGGGCACTCGGTACCGGGCCTCTAGGTCTCAGTTCTGGGGTTGTCACGGTGGCTAGACCCGGTCCGTGACCCTGGTAAGGGGAGTCCAATGAAAGTTGTCAGTGGTGGTGCGTGGTGCAAGTCGCAATGAATAACGAGGACACAGGGTTGCAGTCTCTTTACCTCTTTACTGAAGGCTTCAAGGTCCTCAATCCAGAGTACGGTTAACCGGGCTGCAAGAGACCGGCCGGTCTGATGGCACCTCCAGAGTTCCCTTTGCAGGTGGAAATCTGTGCCTACCTTCTAGCGCCTGTGTGTTGTAGTACTTCCCTGCTGAGCACCACGGGATAGTCCTCACAACTGTTGTGTCTGTTTCTGATGTTATTTCCCACAACTTATGTCTGTTCTGATGTTCTTCTCCGTCCCCCAGATGATATGGATAGGACGCACCCGTATGACGGGAAGGCCTGGAGTTCTTCCGGGACCCTAGCGTCGCCCCTCTCCCACAGTTGCCCCCTATGTCTTTCTTAGGTGATTTTGGTGAGACAGCCAACCTAAAATCAACTGTCCTGCCGTTGGTTTGAAGTAATGCTTGGAGCCCAATACTTCCTCGGCGTTCTGGCCACCGGCTACGCACCTCAATAGGATGTTGCCTCGATCTTACAGCACGACTCCTACTGGTGTTATCTCCTTTTTGCTTTGATCTCGTTTCTCACTCTCCACAATAAACCTCGCTTCTTGTCCTTTCTTGAGATACCGCCGCGATGTAGTGCAGGCGCGGTTCCTTAACGTTGTTTCCTCTTCGCTAGGCCTCTGTCAGGATCCCACCCCTGACAGGGACCCCCCTGAATCTTCCCCTGCAACACCCTCTGCAACAGGATGTTGCTTGGTTCCAACCCAGTCAGCTTTCTGTCTAACTTTCTGTCTAACCCCCAGTTTTACCAGATTGTGAGGAGTGGCCTAATACATAGCGCTCTTAGCTCCCCCTGGAGGCCAGGCTATGAAGTATATTGGTGTCTGTGATACCTGGTCAGGTGAACTCCTTAGCGGCGGAGCATCAGTACTGCAACGACCAGGACTCTGGGGCGCTGCACTAGTATCATGAATCACCTTAGTATTCTGTAGCAATACGTTTCCGTCTCCTGGCACAGTGCCCCTCTTTTTGGTATCTTTCTTCCCCTCCCCCACCAGTAGGTGTATCCCTATTTCAATAAACATACTATTATTCTATTTGGGCATGTATTCGGTCTTTTTTGTTCTTTTTCTTTGCTTATGAGTTTCCGAGATGTCCTTTACTTAGTCCATATTGGTACACGCAGTAATTATTATTTGGCAATTTTGTTTCTTATACATTTTACCTATTCACTCATTTTGTGTGTGTACCTTGCCTTGAGATTTGTGTTAAATATTACCTCACTTGCCACCGCTACAGGGCAAGTGGAAAGAGCTAGGCTAAGTGCCGGAATTGGCGCATCTATAAGATGCACCATTTCTGGTGCAGCTGAGAGCTGAGGCTTTTAGCCTTGTGGAGTGCCAATATTCATGGCCCCTTCCCAAGCTATTAATATCAGTCCGCAGCTGTCTGCCTAGCCTTTGCTGGTTCGATTTTATAGGGGGACCCCATGTCAATTTTGTTCTGGGGTTCCCCTGTAAACTAGCCAGCAAAGGCTAAGCAAACATCTGTGAGCTGATATTAATAGCCTGGGAGCCTTTATGGCTATTGGCTCCTTCCCAGAATATTAACATATATATATATATCTATATTTTTTTTTTTTAAATAAACAAATATTTCGTTTCACGCAGATTTCGTGTGTGTGGCTTTTATTTAACACTTTATGTACCATTTTATTAATGAGGGTATCTGGCTGACATCTGTTCATTACTAAACCTCGGGCTTGGAATTACACACTAAATATATATATATATATATATATATATATATATATATATATATATATATATATATGTATATGTATATATATATATATATATATATATACATATATATATATATATATATATATATATATATATATATATATATATATATATATATATATATATATGGGTGGTGCTAAGGGAAATGGGAGTTGGGCCTAATTCTATCAAATGGAAATACTATTGTACAAGACCCTGACAGATAGAATAAGAGGTAATGGGGATATGTCAGAGAGTTTTAATCTGTTTAGGGGAACAAGGCAAAGCTGCCCTCTATCTCCCCTGCTTTTCGCTAATGCAATAGAACATCAGGCTTTAGATATGGTGGAAAAAGTGGAATGGTTCACCCTGTACACAGATGATTTGTTGTTATTTATTGATAACTTGAATATCTGGCACCCATTACTAATGGATAGCATTTCTAAAGTAAGGGTCTTTTCTGGTCTAAAAATTAATTGGTCGAAGTTGGCTTTGTTCCCCTGGATAATAATGAAATCTTTCACAAAACCTCTGCACTAATCCGTACCTCCCACTCCCAACTCCAAGACTTCTCCCGTGCTGCACCAATCCTCTGGAATGCTCTACCCCAAGATATTAAGACCATCCGCAATTTGCATAGTTTTAGGCGCTCGCTCAAAACACATTTGTTCAGAGCGGCCTACCACGTTCACTAATCAAACTCATTTTATGTTTGTGTGTGTGTAGCCCATTCACTATCTCCATCTATCCCCCACCCCCTGAAAATGGCTGGACCATCATTGTAAATAGATCATTGTAAATACACACCTGTACTTTGTATCTCCCACACTTCATTGTAGATTATAAGCTCTCACGAGCAGGGTCGTCTTATTTTGCTTTAATTATTGTATTGTTAATGTTGTTACTTATGACTGTTGTGTTTGAAACTGTTAAACTGTAAAGCACTGTGGAATATGTTGGCGCTATATAAATAAAGATTATTATTATTACAAAATTAATTTTTCGCAATCTCGGTGGTGCAAAAGTTCAAATACCTAGGCATTTATGTTACAAGCAAGGTTAATGACTACATCCCTTTAAACCTGAATCTTCTGGTAACTAAGTTAAGAAATAAAGTTGATGCATCGAAATTACCCCTATCTGCCCATGGCAGTATAAACCTCATTAAAATGTGCTTGATGCCCTCTGCATTCTATGCCCTACAACATTCTCCCGTTTGGATCCCAAAGCACTGGTTTAAAACAATGCATATTATCTTCTGAGACCTGGTTTGGAAAAAGGGTGTCCCTAGAATAAAGCTGGAAAAATTACAGTTGCCCAAGGATCAGGGCAGCTTAGCCCTTCCTAATGCATGGGGTCATATTCTGTTTTCTCAGCTCTAGCAGGGGATGGGCATTAGAGAAGACTGTGGATGCAGCAGCTGTGGTACTTAAGTACCTGGGGGAAGAGGATAATATTTTGGAGCTCACAGAGTCAAATATACTCAAAGCCAAATGCAGTAATGCCCGGACCCTGGCTCTTATACTCTTGTGGGGTATGGAGGCCTATTATAAATTTACTCCTATATGAAATAATCCAGACTTGAGGGAGCTCAAATATATGAGTTATATTTGGATGGACACTTTTGTGTTAAAAACAGATGTTTCAGTTACGGAACTCTAATTTCTACAAATATCTGCAGTTAAAGGGGTTTTCCCACCAACAAAGTTAATTTTAAAGTCGCTTTTAATCAATACATCTTGATGTATAGCATAGCACAGAATGTGATCACAGCTGGTTCTTTTTGTGAGTTAAAGCATTTCCCTGCCTGTTTTTAAAAAATGTTTTACCTCTAAGAAAGAATTATTTGCGATCCCGTGCTGTAATGAGATTGCTCTGACATGCAGTACACAACATGTACGTGTCAGGAATTCCTGCAGCTCCTTTACTGTTGCTGTAGGCCTCTTGGCAGTCTTGCTGACCAATTTCTTCTGTTTTCATCAATTTTTGAGGGATGTCCAGTTCTAAATTTCATTTTTTCATGACTGTCTTGATGGTATATATAATTACTTGGAAATGTTTTTGTACCCTTCTCCTGACTGATAACTTTCAACAATGATATCCCTTTGTTGTGCTGTAAGCTGTTTACGTAACATAACTTTTGATGTAAAATGCAACTAAGAAAATGTCAGAAAAGTGCTGCTAGAACAGCTAAGATTTCAAGGGGGGTTAATCAGAATCTCTTTAAATGATGGCAGCTGTGTACTGACTATTTAACATAAGTTTAAATGTGATTGGCAAATTTTGAACACAGCCGAATCCCCAATTATCAGAGGGTGTTCACACTTATGCAACCTCATTATTTAGTTTGATTATTTTTAATTTCCTCCTCAAGAATATTTAATTTTGTTTCTCAGTGGATTTGTACACATAAGTGACAATAAAGGTGGAAACGTTCTGAAATAATTCTTTTTGCTTTAATTTTTGCTATATGACAAAAACCTGGCATTTTAACAGGGGTTGTGTAGACTTTTTATATCCACTGTAAGAGCAGACATTTTACAGCCATGTGAAAGCTGCCAATTCTAATAAAAATATAAACAATATGGAAACATATTGTGAAATTTCTCTTTTTGTCCAGCTATCGTATATATGTATATGCTTGCTTACTATTGCATTTTTTACTAATTATGTTTTACTTTCTATGTATTTTTTCTGCATTTATAATTGCATACAATTAATTAAAGCCATTAAAATATTTGAATAAAATTATTTGATTTTCTACTCTATTTGATATCAATAGTATCTATAAATTGATATAATATGATGAAGCTGTTAACATTCTGTCTTGAAAACAAAGAGAATAATAGCTAATACGGCTGCATGCCCACAATCAGAAATAGCAGCGTTTTGAACGCAGGATATTTTAGCTGTGTATAAAATGCTGCATTCTAATTGCCAAACTTGTTTGTCGGCACATGCGTCTCCGCTACAGAAATTGACATGCTGTGGCTTGTAAACCTGCACCACGAGTGAGTATAAGCAGCGTTAAATAGAAGCACATTGTAGATAGGATTTCTATAAATTCCATCCACTGTGCTTGCAATGTAAAATGCAGCGTTTTGGATGCATATGCAAATGTAATATCAACTTATCTTCATGGTGCCATCGAAGAAATAAAAAAATCCACACTATCCATAAACAGAGAGATGGTGAGGGAACACTTAGCTAACTTAAATGAATTTAAATCTCCTGGTCCAAATGAATTACATCCTAGGGTACAGAAAGAGCTAGCAAAGGAAATAGCAGAACCAGTAGCCAAAATCTTGGAAAATTCCTGGAGAAAAGGAGAAGTCCCAAAAGATTGGAGAAGGGCAAATATTGTCCCTATCTTCAAAAAAAGAAAGAAAATGGAGCCAGGAAATTAAAGGCCAGTGAGCCTTACTTCTGTTAGGGGTCAAGTTCCTGCCTCTGCACAGGGGGAATCTCAGGCCATCTCCACTGCAGTCTCCCATTCTTCTCCTGCCGCAGTGGAGTCTGCTCAGCGGAGACGTCGGTCCCAGCGTCTTGCTCAGTCCCACTCTGTACAAAGAGTTACTGCTGCTTTTCCTGCTTCTGCCATTGAAGTCAGTGCTGGGCAGCGGTGAGCAGACGCTTCTGGGACTAAGTCCTGCTCTTCTCGTTCTGAGCATGCCCTGAGTAAGATCTCTCAGTGGAGATCGAGGGTCACATGGTCAGATACTGCAGCTAAGCCCATTGGTCCTTTCAGGAAGGTCCTGTAGGTGCTAGGACTAAGTCCTGCTTGGCACACACTGAGCATGCCCAGGGCAAGATCTCTCAGTGGAGATTTAGGGTCACATGCTCAGGTATGGCAGCCTCTCAGTGGTCCTTCTGGGAAGGTCTTTTACTTGCTGCAGCTATATAAGGCTCGCATGGCCGCACGGCCATGCGCTAGTATTGCTTTCATTTATGTACTTTGCGCCAGTGTGGTCTTGTATGTGTGTGTTCAGGGACCCGGCTGAAATAAGCCCCTAGAATGCTGGCACCTCCGGCGAGGAGTTCGTATGCTTGTGTGTTCAGGGACCTGGCCGAAATAAGCCCCTAGAATGCTGGCACCACCGGCGAGGAGTTTCGTGTGCGTGCAAGACCACTGACTGCTCTACTTTAGACAGTTAACCTGTGCCTCTGTGGAGTCTAACAGGGCGCAGCGCTTTGTGTTCACGGCTGCTCTGTGAAGTAACAGAGTTAGCTAACACTGCCATTAGTTCCGCTATTTACTAGAAGCAGGTTCTCTTGCACGGTGGACTCCGGGCTGCGAACGCATCTATCCTAATAAAATATATACCTTCATTAGGTGCGTTCCGCTAGCCCTATCATAACATACTAGCGCCAGGGTCTGGCTAGTAAATGGCAGACATACAGCAATCTTTGCGGTATATCCAGCAGCTGGAGGTTAGGTTGGCGGCTCTCGAGAGCTCAACCTCAGCTGTGGATATTTCCGCAGTTGCTGTACAGGCTGCTAGCGTGGCTGCAGCAACTCTTTGTCCACTGCCACCCCTGTTCCGACATTTTCGCGCCTCCCGCTCCCAGAAACATTTTCTGGAGAAAGCAGATCTTGTAGGGGATTAGTGAGTCAGTGCTCTATTCACCTTGAGCTTCTGGCTGCACGTTTTCCCACAGAGTGGGCTAAGGTGGGATTTATTGTGTCCCTCTTGTCGGACAGGGCGTTGGAATGGGCTACGCCGCTGTGGGAGCGTGGCGATCATGTGGTGCAGAGTGCTTCGTTGTTTCTGAGCACTCTGAAACAGGTCTTCCTAGGACCTCAAGTCACCCATGATACGGCGCTCCAACTGCTGGCATTAACTCAGGGTGAGTTCTTGGTCAGCCAATTCGCCATCCGTTTCCGAACTTTAGCTTCAGAGCTGGAGTGGTCGGATAAAGCCCTTATCCCCATATTTTGGAGGGGGCTGGCTGATCACGTTAAGGATGCTCTGGCCACTAGGGAGATTCCAGCCACACTGGAGGAGTTAATAACTGTCTCTACCCGGATTGACCTCCGTTTTAACGAGCGGAGGTTTGAGCGAGCCCAGTGTAGGCAGAGGTGTCGGCTGGCTCCCATCTTCGCCAGACCTCTGGAATCTCCGGTCCTGGTCCCTGAGTCACATGAGGCCGGGGAGGTGTCACGAGCGGGTTCTAAGTTGCAGACCGCTTGGGCATCCAAGGTTCGTCATGTTTGCCAGCAGTCTGGACATCTTGCCACCAGATGTTCTCAGCGGTCGAGGAGACGTCAGCCTCTAGTGGTAGTCGGGGGAGGTACACTTGATACGGCGACGTTTGCCTCAAAATTGTCCTTTAAGGGGACAATTAACATTGGCTCATCTTCCCACTCAGTAGAGCTTTGTGTGGATTCTGGGGCAGAGGGCAATTTCATGTCTTCCGCCTTTGCCCAACGTCACGCAATACCCCTGGTTATGCTAGCGCAACCAGTTACGGTACGAGTGGTGAATGGGTCGACACTACCTTCACAGATAACTCACCAGACCATTCCTTTTACTCTGTCCATGTCACCATCCCATCAGGAGACAATATCTCTGCTCGTCATACCTGAGGGTATTGATGAGGTCCTGTTGGGGATACCTTGGTTATGGTACCACTCTCCACATATCGAGTGGTCTTCTGGCAGAATTTTGGGATGGGGTGAGTCTTGTGAGGGTAGGTGTCAAAGGGAGTGCGTTCAGGTTGCTTCTACTGAGGTACCCGCAGATCTATCCTCTCTCCCTAAGCAATACTGGTCTCATGCGGACGTGTTCTCCAAAAAGGCGGCGGAGACCCTTCCGCCTCACAGCCCCTATGACTGTCCTATTGACCTCTTGCCTGGTGCTGAGCCTCCCCGGGGTCAAGTTTATCCATTATCTCTCCCGGAGACGGAGGCTATGTCTCAGTACATCCAAGAAAATCTGGCAAGAGGGTTCATCAGGAAGTCAGTGTCGCCTGCTGGGGCTGGGTTCTTCTTTGTTCAGAAGAAGAATGGGGAACTGCGTCCATGTATTGACTACAGGGGTCTTAACGCCATCACCGTTAAGAACAAATACCCATTACCCCTGATATCTGAGCTTTTTGATAGGCTACGGGGAGCAAGGGTATTTACAAAATTAGATCTGCGGGGTGCTTACAATCTGATACGCATCCGTGAGGGGGACGAATGGAAAACGGCTTTTAACACCAGGGATGGGCAGTATGAGTATCTGGTGATGCCCTTCGGGCTCTGTAATGCCCCAGCCATTTTCCAAGACTTTGTGAACGACATTTTCCGGGATATGCTCACCACCTCGGTCGTAGTCTATCTGGATGATATTCTCATCTACTCTCCAGATATCGACTCCCATCGGAGAGATGTTCGCAAAGTCTTTGACCTCTTACAGGCAAACTCCCTCTACGCCAAATTGGAGAAGTGTGTGTTTGAGCAGGAGTCCTTGCCATTCCTTGGTTATATCATCTCTGCCCAGGGTTTGGCTATGGATCCTGCCAAGCTACAGGCTGTGATGGACTGGCAGGAACCCCATTCTCTTAAAGCGGTGCAGCGCTTTATGGGGTTCATTAACTACTATCGACAGTTCATTCCACACTTCTCAACGTTGGTAGCTCCCTTGGTTGCCCTTACCAAGAAGGGAGCAAATCCCAAATCGTGGTCCGTGGAGGTCTCCAAGGTCTTTAATTCCATAAAGTCACATTTCGCTAGCGCTCCCATCCTACATCACCCCGATGTAGACAAACCCTTTATCATGGAGGTGGATGCCTCATCTGTTGTTGCAGGAGCAGTCCTCTTCCAAAAGGATGCTCAAGGTCGGAAGCATCCTTGCTTCTTCTTTTCAAAGACCTTTTCACCAGCAGAGAGGAATTATTCCATTGGGGACAGGGAGTTGCTGGCCATGAAATTGGCCTTCTCGGAGTGGAGACATCTCTTGGAGGGAGCTCGTTTTCCTTTCCAAGTCTTCACAGACCATAAAAATCTGGTGTACCTACAGACAGCCCAGCGGTTAAATTCTCGCCAGGCTAGATGGTCCTTGTTCTTCTCCCGCTTCCATTTCACCCTCCATTTTCTTTCTGGGGAGAAGAACATTCGTGCCGACGCTCTCTCTCGCTCCGTGGTGTCATCAGTGGAGGAGGAAGAGGAGCCGCGGCTTATTGTCCCCACTGAGAGCCTGAGAACCGTAGCCCCGGTTTCGCTAGAGTCTGTGCCTCCGGGCAAGACTTTTGTACCACCCAATTTGCGACCGGAGGTTCTCTCGTGGGCTCATTCGTCCAGGGTGGGTGGTCATTTTGGGACAAAAAGGACATCTGAGCTGTTGGCGAGGACATATTGGTGGCCACATATGGTCCGTGATGTCAGGGATTATATTCTGGCGTGCGTCTCCTGCGCCAAAAATAAGTCTCCTCGACAATGGCCAGCTGGGTTACTCTATCCATTGCCGGTGGCAGACAGGCCCTGGGAGATGGTCGGGATGGACTTTGTGGTGGGTTTGCCCAAGTCTCGGGGCTGTACCATCATTTGGGTTATCACCGATCACTTCTCCAAAATGGTGCATTTGGTGCCGCTTCCGCGGTTACTTTCGGCACGGGCCTTGGCAGCGTTGTTCATAAAGCACATCTTTCGCCTACACGGTATGCCAGACAAGATTGTCAGTGACCGGGGTCCCCAGTTTGCGTCCCGGTTCTGGAGAGAGCTTTGTCATCTTCTCAGCATTGAGTTAAATCTCTCCTCCGCATATCATCCCGAGACGAATGGGTTGGTAGAGAGGGCCAATCAGACCTTGGTCACATATCTGCGACATTTTGTCTCAGCCAGGCAGGATGACTGGGCATCCTTGCTACCGTGGGCAGAGTTTGCGCTGAACAATGCGGTTGCCGACTCCACTGGACAAACCCCATTCCTCCTCAACTATGGTCAGCATCCGCAGGTACCTTTGCCTATGCCTGTGTCTTCTGCCGACTCCAGGGTGGCAGACTGGGCTGTGGAAGCACGGGATATTTGGGACCGCACTCAGGATGCCATTCAGGCCACCAAGGAGAGAATGAGGTCCTCTGCCGATGCACATCGGCTCCCCGCTCCGACCTTTGCTCCTGGCGACTTAGTGTGGCTCTCCGCCCGTAACATCAGGCTGCGAGTGGAGTCCGCTAAGTTTGCACCTCGCTACTTGGGTCCTTTTAAGGTCCTCGAACAGGTTAATCCTGTGGTCTATTGTTTGGCCCTTCCGCCACGCCTGGGTATCACCGACACCTTTCATGTGTCCCTCTTGAAACCCGTATACATGTCCCGGTTTTCCGAGTCATCTGCTGGGACATCAGGTTCATCTACGGACGATTACGAGGTGAACGCTATTTTGGGGTGCAAGGTGGTACATGGCAAAAAATTTTATTTGGTGGATTGGAAGGGTCATGGTCCTGAGGACAGGTCCTGGGAGTCTGTTGAGCATATTCGGGCTCCGCAGCTCATTGCTGCCTTCGAGTGTGGCGAGGCCCAAGGAGGGGGGCCCTAGGGGGGGTAATGTTAGGGGTCGAGTTCCCGCCTCTGCAGAGGGGGAATCTCGGGCCATCTCCGCTGCGGTCTCCCATTCTTCTCCTGCCGCAGTGGAGCCTGCTCAGCGGAGACGTCGGTCCCAGCGTCTTGCTCAGTCACACTCTGTACAAAGAGTTACTGCTGCTTTCCCTGCTTATGCCATTGAAGTCAGTGCTGGGCAGCAGCGAGCAGACGCTTCTGGGACTAAGTCCTGCTCTTCTCGTTCTGAGCATGCCCTGAGTAAGATCTCTCAGTGGAGATCGAGGGTCACATGGTCAGATACTGCAGCTAAGTCCATTGGTCCTTTCAGGAAGGTCCTGTAGGTGCTAGGACTAAGTCCTGCTTGGCACACACTGAGCATGCCCAGTGCAAGATCTCTCAGTGGAGATTTAGGGTCACATGCTCAGGTATGGCAGCCTCTCAGTGGTCCTTCTGGGAAGGTCTTTTACTTGCTGCAGCTATATAAGGCTCGCATGGCCGCATGGCCATGCGCTAGTATTGCTTTCATTTATGTACTTTGCGCCAGTGTGGTCTTGTATGTGTGTGTTCAGGGACCCGGCTGAAATAAGCCCCTAGAATGCTGGCACCACCGGCGAGGAGTTTCGTGTGCGTGCAAGACCACTGACTGCGCTACTTTAGACAGTTAACCTGTGCCTCTGTGGAGTCTAACAGGGCGCAGCGCTTTGTGTTCACGGCTGCTCTGTGAAGTAACAGAGTTAGCTAACACTGCCATTAGTTCCGCTATTTACTAGCAGCAGGTTCTCCTGCACGGTGGACTCCGGGCTGCGAACGCATCTATCCTAATAAAATATATACTTTCATTAGGTGCGTTCCGCTAGCCCTATCATAACAACTTCTATACCTGGAATGATCTTTGAACATTTATTAAACAATATGTATGTACCGTATATACTCGAGTATAAGCCGACCCGAGTATAAGCCGACCCCCCTAATTTTGCCACAAAAAACTGGGAACTTAATGATTCGAGTATAAGCCTAGGGTGGGAAATGCAGCTGCTACTGGTAAATTTCAAAAGTAAAAATGATACCAATAAAAGTAAAATTAATTGAGACATCAGTAGGTTAAGTGTTTTTGAATATCCATATTGAATCAGGAGCCCCATATAATGCTCCATACAGTTCATGATGGGCCCCATAAGATGCTCCATATAAAATACGCCCCATATAATGCTCCATAACGTTTATGATGGGCCCCATAAGATGCTCCATTTTAAAATATGCCCCATATAATCCTGCATACAGGTTAATAATGGCCCCATAAGATGTTCCATAGACACATTTGCCCCATATAATGCTTCACAAATGTTGATTACGGCCCCATAAGATGCTCCATAGAGACATTTGCACAATATAATGCTGCACAAATGTTGATTATGGCCCCATAAGATGCTCCATAGAGATATTTGCCCCATATAATGCTGAATAAACGTTGATTATGGCCCCATAAGATGCTCCATAAAGATATTTGCCCCATACATTGCTGCACAAACGTTGATTATGGCCCCATAAGATGCTCCATACAGACACATTTGCCCCATTATAGTGCTGCACAAACGTTGATAATGGCCCCATAAGATGCTCCATAAAGATATTTGCCCCATACAGTGCTACATAAACGTTGATTATGGCCCCATAAGATGCTCCATAAAGATATTTGCCCCATACAGTGCTGCACAAACGTTGATAATGGCCCCATAAGATGCTGCATAAAGATATTTGCCCCATATAGTGCTGCATAAACGTTGAATATGGCCCCTGTTATGACCCCAATGGCGAGGGTCTCAGAGATATCAGCAAGTCTGCGAAGTACAAAAATCCAGCTCATAGGGCAGTGGTAACTGGGTTGACCATATATCTACTCCTAACGCCAACACTAGAAGTAGCCGGGGAACATGCCTACGTTGGTCGCTAGATGTCTCGCGCCAGCCGGAGGACTAACTACCCCTAGAAGAGGAAAACAAAGACCTCTCTTGCCTCCAGAGAATAGACCCCAAAAGTTGGATACAAGCCCCCCACAAATAATAACGGTGAGGTAAGAGGAAATGACAAACACAGAGATGAACTAGGTTTAGCAAAGAGAGGCCCACTCACTAATAGCAGAATGTAGTAAGATAACTTATATGGTCAACAAAAACCCTAACAAAAATCCACACTGGAGATTCAAGAACCCCCGAACCGTCTAACGGCCCGGGGGGAGAACTCCAGCCTCCCTAGAGCTTCCAGCAAGGATAGGAAACAGATTATGTACAAGCTGGACAAAAATGCAAAACAAAAACAATAGCAAAAAGCAAGAAAGCAGACTTAGCTTAATCAAGCAGGAACCAGGATCAGTAGACAAGAGCACTACAGATTAGCTCTGATATCAACGTTGCCAGGCATTGAACTGAAGGTCCAGGGAGCTAATAAAGCAACACCCCTGACCTAACGACCCAGGTGAGCATACAAGGGATGATAGACATACCCAGAGTAAAAACACTAGTAGCCACTAGAGGGAGCCAAAAGGTAAATTCACACCGAACCCTCACCAAGACCACCAGGGCGATCAGGATGAGCGGCGTGAAAGGCGCAAACTAAATCGGCCGCATGCACATCAGAGGCGACCACCCAGGAATTATCCTCCTGACCATAGCCCTTCCACTTGACCAGGTACTGAAGCCTCCGCCTGGAGAGACGAGAATCTAAGATCTTCTCCACCACGTACTCCAACTCGCCCTCAACCAACACCGGAGCAGGAGGCTCAGCAGAAGGAACCACAGGCACAACGTACCGCCGCAACAAGGACCTATGAAATACGTTGTGAATGGCAAACGACACCGGAAGATCCAGGCGAAAGGATACAGGATTAAAGATCTCCAATATCTTGTAAGGACCAATGAATCGAGGCTTAAATTTGGGAGAGGAGACCTTCATAGGAACAAATCGAGAAGACAGCCATACCAAATCCCCAACACGAAGTCGGGGACCCACACCGCGGCGGCGATTGGCAAAACGCTGAGCCTTCTCCTGTGACAACTTCAAGTTGTCCACCACATGATTCCAGATCCGCTGCAACCTATCCACCACAGAATCCACTCCAGGACAGTCAGAAGGCTCCACATGTCCCGAGGAAAAACGAGGATGGAAACCGGAGTTGCAGAAAAATGGCGAAACCAAGGTGGCAGAACTAACCCGATTATTAAGGGCAAATTCAGCCAACGGCAAGAAGGTCACCCAATCATCCTGATCAGAAGAGACAAAACACCTCAAATACGCCTCCAGAGTCTGATTAGTTCGTTCCGTTTGTCCGTTAGTCTGTGGATGAAAAGCGGACGAAAACGACAAATCAATGCCCATCCTACCACAAAAGGATCGCCAGAACCTGGAAACAAACTGAGATCCTCTGTCCGACACAATATTCTCAGGAATGCCGTGCAAACGAACCACGTTCTGGAAGAACACAGGAACCAGATCAGCAGAGGAAGGCAGCTTGGAACCAGATGGACCATCTTGGAGAAACGATCACATATCACCCAGATGACAGACATGCCTTTAGACACCGGGAGATCCGAAATGAAATCCATAGAGATGTGTGTCCAAGGTCTCTTCGGGACAGGCAAGGGCAAGAGCAACCCGCTGGCACGAGAACAGCAAGGCTTAGCTCGAGCACAAGTACTGCAGGACTGCACAAATGACCGCACATCCCTTGACAAGGAAGGCCACCAAAAGGACCTGGCCACCAGATCTCTGGTGCCAAAAATTCCCGGGTGCCCTGCCAACACAGAGGAATGAACCTCGGAAATGACTCTGCTGGTCCATTTAGCAGGCACAAACAATCTGTCAGGTGGACAAGAGTCAGGCCTACCAGCCTGAAATCTCTGCAACACACGTCGCAGATCTGGAGAAATCGCTGACAAGATAACTCCTTCCTTAAGAATACCCTCAGGTTCAGCGACTCCAGGAGCATCAGGCACAAAGCTCCTAGACAGAGCATCGGCCTTCACATTCTTAGAACCTGGTAAATACGAGACCACAAAGTCAAAACGGGAGAAAAACAATGACCAGCGGGCCTGTCTAGGATTCAGGCGTTTAGCAGACTCGAGATACATCAAATTTTTGTGATCAGTCAAGACCACCACCCGATGCTTAGCACCCTCGAGCCAATGACGCCACTCCTCAAATGCCCACTTCATGGCCAATAACTCCCGATTGCCCACATCATAATTTCGCTCTGCCGGCGAAAACTTCCTAGAGAAAAAGGCGCAAGGTCTCATAGTAGAGCAACCAGGGCCTCTCTGCGACAAAACGGCCCCTGCCCCAATCTCCGAAGCATCCACCTCAACCTGAAAGGGAAGTGAGACGTCAGGCTGGCACAAAACAGGCGCCGAAGTAAACCGGTGTTTCAACTCCTGGAAAGCCTCCACGGCAGCAGGAGCCCAGTTAGCTACATCAGAGCCTTTCTTGGTCATATCCATCAGCGGTTTAACAACGCTAGAGAAATTTGCGATAAAACGACGGTAGAAGTTAGCAAAACCCAAGAACTTCTGAAGACTCTTAACTGACGAGGGTTGAGTCCAATCATGAATAGCTCGGACCTTGACTGGATCCATCTCCACAGCAGAAGGGGAAAAAATGAACCCCAAAAAGGGAACCTTCTGTACACCAAAGAGACACTTTGAACCTTTTACAAACAAAGAATTTTCACGCAAAATCTCAAAAACCATCCTGACCTGCTCCACATGCGAGTCCCAATCATCAGAAAAAACCAGAATATCATCCAGATAAACAATCAAAAATTTATCCAGATACTTCCGGAAAATGTCATGCATGAAGGATTGAAAAACTGAAGGTGCATTAGAGAGCCCAAATGGCATCACCAAGTACTCAAAATGACCTTCGGGCGTATTGAATGCGGTTTTCCATTCATCGCCCTGCCTAATGCGCACAAGGTTGTACGCACCACGAAGGTCTATCTTGGTGAACCACTTGGCACCTTTAATCCGGGCAAACAAATCTGACAACAACGGCAAAGGATACTGAAATTTGACAGTGATCTTATTTAAAAGCCGATAGTCAATACAAGGCCTCAAAGATCCGTCCTTTTTGGCCACAAAAAAGAATCCCGCACCAAGAGGGGAAGAAGAAGGACGGATATGCCCCTTCTCAAGAGACTCCTTGATATATGAACGCATCGCGGTATGTTCAGGTACCGACAGATTAAACAGTCTCCCCTTAGGAAACTTACTGCCAGGGATCAAATCTATTGCACAGTCACATTCCCTATGAGGAGGCAGTGCACTGGACTTAGACTCGCTGAAGACATCCTGATAATCAGACAAATACGCCGGAACTTCCGAAGGCGTAGAAGAAGCAATAGACAAGGGCAGGGAATCTCCATGAATTCCATGGCAGCCCCAACTTGACACTGACATAGCCTTCCAGTCCAAGACTGGATTATGGGTCTGTAACCATGGCAAACCCAAAACAACCAAATCATGCATTTTATGCAGAACAAGAAAACGTATTACCTCCCGATGTTCGGGAGTCATGCACATGGTAACCTGTGTCCAAAACTGCGGTTTATTTTTTGCCAATGGCGTAGAATCAATACCCCTAAGAGGGATAGGATTTTCCAATGGCTCAAGAACAAATCCGCAGCGCTTGGCAAATGACAGATCCATAAGGCTCAGGGCAGCACCTGAGTCCACAAACGCCATGACAGGATACGATGACAGTGAGCAAATCAAAGTTACAGATAGAATAAATTTAGGTTGCAAATTACCAATGACGACCGGACTAACAACCTTAGTAAGACGTTTAGAGCATGCTGAGATAACATGTGTAGAATCACCACAGTAGTAACACAAGCCATTCTGGCGTCTATGAATTTTCCGCTCATTTCTAGTCAGGATTCTATCACATTGCATTAATTCAGGTGCCTGTTCAGACAACACCATGAGGGAATTTGCGGTTTTGCGCTCCCGCAACCGCCGGTCGATTTGAATAGCCAGGGCCATAGAATCATTCAGACCTGTGGGAATGGGAAAACCCACCATCACATTCTTAATGGCTTCAGAAAGACCATTTCTAAAATTTGCAGCCAATGCACACTCGTTCCACTGGGTCAGCACGGACCATTTCCGAAATTTTTGGCAATACACTTCAGCCTCGTCCTGGCCCTGAGACATTGCCAGCAAGGCTTTTTCTGCCTGAATCTCAAGATTGGGTTCCTCATAAAGCAAACCGAGCGCCAGAAAAAACGCATCAATATCAGCCAATGCCGGATCTCCTGGCGCCAGCGAGAAAGCCCAATCCTGAGGGTCGCCCCGTAAAAAAGAAATAACAATTTTCACTTGCTGAGCGGAGTCTCCAGAGGAACAGGGTCTCAGAGACAAAAACAATTTACAATTATTCCTGAAATTTCTAAACTTAAATCGGTCTCCGGAAAACAGTTCAGGAATCGGTATCTTAGGTTCTGACATAGGATTTCTGGTGACATAATCTTGTATGCCCTGCACACGAGCAGCAAGCTGGTCCACACCTGTAATCAAGGTCTGGACATTCATGTCTGCAGCAATCACAAGCCACTCAGAGGTAAAGGGGAAAAGAAAAAAAAATGAGAGAGAGAAAAAAAAACTCAGAACTTTCTTTCTTATAATCCCGCTTCTGCAATGCATTTAACATTTAATACTGTCCTGGCAAACTGTTATGACCCCAATGGCGAGGGTCTCAGAGATATCAGCAAGTCTGCGAAGTACAAAAATCCAGCTCATAGGGCAGTGGTAACTGGGTTGACCATATATCTACTCCTAACGCCAACACTAGAAGTAGCCGGGGAACATGCCTACGTTGGTCGCTAGATGTCTCGCGCCAGCCGGAGGACTAACTACCCCTAGAAGAGGAAAACAAAGACCTCTCTTGCCTCCAGAGAATAGACCCCAAAAGTTGGATACAAGCCCCCCACAAATAATAACGGTGAGGTAAGAGGAAATGACAAACACAGAGATGAACTAGGTTTAGCAAAGAGAGGCCCACTCACTAATAGCAGAATGTAGTAAGATAACTTATATGGTCAACAAAAACCCTAACAAAAATCCACACTGGAGATTCAAGAACCCCCGAACCGTCTAACGGCCCGGGGGGAGAACTCCAGCCTCCCTAGAGCTTCCAGCAAGGATAGGAAACAGATTATGTACAAGCTGGACAAAAATGCAAAACAAAAACAATAGCAAAAAGCAAGAAAGCAGACTTAGCTTAATCAAGCAGGAACCAGGATCAGTAGACAAGAGCACTACAGATTAGCTCTGATATCAACATTGCCAGGCATTGAACTGAAGGTTCAGGGAGCTAATAAAGCAACACCCCTGACCTAACGACCCAGGTGAGCATACAAGGGATGATAGACATACCCAGAGTAAAAACACTAGTAGCCACTAGAGGGAGCCAAAAGGTAAATTCACAACAGGCCCCATAAGATGCTCCATAGAGATATTTGCCCCATATGCTGTTGCTGCGATAAAAAAATCATACTCACCTCTCGTCGCTTTCAATATTCACCTCTCCTCGTTCTGGGCGCCACTCCGTCTTCAGCGTCTTCTGCACTGACGTTCAGGCAGAGGGTGCGCACTAACCACGTCACCGCGCCCTCTGACCTGAGCATCACAGCAGAAGATGCTGAAGATGGAGCGGCACCCAGAACTAGGAGAGGTGAATATCACGCAGAGCTCCCCCTCCCCATTATACTCACCTGCCCCTGCGTGGTGTCCCTGGTTCTCCTGCGCCGCAGCTTCTTCCTGTAGTGAGCGGTCACATGGTACCGCTCATTACAGTAATGAATATGTGGCTCCACCCCTATGAGAGTGGAGTGGAGTCCATATTCATTACTGTAATGAGCGGTACCATGTGACCGCTCAGTACAGAAAGAAGCTGCGGCGCCAGGAGAACCAGGGACCTGCAGGGACCGCGCCGGGAGCAGGTGAGTATTATTAGGCTCCCCTCCCCTGCCGATCCTTGGGTAAGACTCGATTATAAGCCGAGAGGGGGACTTTCAGCCCAAAAAAATGGGCTGAAAATCTCGGCTTATACTCGAGTATATACAGTAAGTACTTGAATAAGAATAAAGTAATTGACTAGAGCCTGCGTGAATTTGCAAACAAGTCATGCCAGACTAATATAATTTCCTTCTATGATGGAATCACTGACTGGGTGGATCAGGGAAATTCAGTAGATATAATATATCTTGAGTTCAGCAAAGCAGTTGATAACGTATCTCATATTATCCTTATTGAAAAAATGACCAAGTATGGGATTGACAAGGCTACAGTTAGGTGAGTTCATAATTAGCTCAGTGATCAAAGAGTGGTAATAAATGGGGATATAAATAAAATTTGTTTTATTTTATGCCATTAAAAAGGAAAAAGGTGTTGTCCAGACAGATTAAAAAGAATCCAACATTCTAACGCGAATATGATATTCTACGACTAAGGACTACGGCCAGAAACACGTTAGAATGTTGGATTCTCTTTCATCTGTCTGGACAACACCTTTTTCCTTTTTAATGGCATAAAATAAAAACCGAATTTTATTTATACCCCCAGCCTATGGATCCTTTTTCCTCTCCTTTTTGCTAAATGTATCCAATGGTCAATGGACTTAGATGCTGGCTGCACTATTGAGAAGCAACCAACTATACATCACACGTGAGGCTTATGTCCTAATTCCTACGTTTTTCTCTTCAGTGGTAATAAATGGTTGCACATCCAACTGAAAGAGAGTTTCAAGTAAGGTTCCACAAGGCTCTGCCCTGGCCCCTGTGTTAAACAATTTTAAGACCATGTGATATTTCAGTTTTTCTTTTTTATTAAATTTGCAAAAAATTCTACATTTCAGTTTTTTTAAGTCAAGATGGGGTGCAGAGTGTACATTAATGTGAAAAAAATGAACTTTTTGGAATTTACCAAATGGCTGCAATGAAGCAAATCGTGAAAAATTTAAAGGGGTATGAATACTTTCCGTACCCACTGTATTTCTTCTGTATGGACCTATGTAGGGTGATGCCTCTAGGAAAGAACGCTTTGCGATGCTACATGACTAGTGTTGAGCATTCCGATACCGCAAGTATCGGGTATCGGCCGATACTTGCGGGTATCGGAATTCCGATACCGAGATCCGATACTTTTGTGGTATCGGGAATCGGTATCGGGATTAATATCAATGTGTAAAAGAAAGAATTAAAATAAAAAAATAGGGATATACTCACCTCTCCGACGCAGCCTGGACTTTACCGCCGTAACCGGGAGCCGTTGTACCTAAAAATGCGCGCTTGAAGGGCCCTAGATGACGTCACGGCGCTCTGATTGGTCCGTAGCGGTCGCGTGACCGCTACGCGACCAATCACAAAGCAGTGATGTCACCTAAGGTCTTTCAAGCGCTTGAAAGACCTTAGGTGACGTCACTGCTTTGTGATTGGTCGCGTAGCGGTCACGCGACCGCTACGCGACCAATCAGAAGCTGCGGACGTCTTCTAAGGTATTTCAAGCGCTTGAAAGACCTTAGGTGACGTCACTGCTTTGTGATTGGTCGCGTAGCGGTCACACGGGAGTTTCCTCTCCTTCAGACCCTGGGAACCATACAGGATACCGTCCGATACTTGATGTCCCATTGACTTGTATTGGTATCGGGTATCGGTATCGGATTAGATCCAATACTTTGCCGGTATCGGCTGATACTTTCCGATACCGATACTTTCAAGTATCGGACGGTATCGCTCAACACTATACATGACACAATCATTATTGACAAATCAGCAATGGATCTAAAAACAAGTGAAGTATAAAGGGTCTTTTCTGGGCAAACACAATTACTGTATACTTCACTAGAATCTGAAGATAAAAAGAACATTTCAAAATGTTTATTCTATAGACTACTTTACATTTCAGTCCTACTCTCCACTGCCACTCCCTTTCTCTTCCCACATAGTTAATTCCCACAGGTGTCCTATTTGGCAGACTATACTGAAATATGTAAATAGAATATTTTTTTAAATGGCATACAGTACAGACCAAAAGTTTGGACACACCTTCTCATTTCAAGATGTTTCTGTATTTTCATGACTATGAAAATTGTACATTCACACTGAAGGCATCAAAACTATAAATTAACACATGTGAAATTATATACTTGTTACACCCGGTCCGGTCTCTGTACCTTTGTGGGGTCCCCGTCGGGACTCCCGCTCTGTGCTGGTTCTACGCTATCAGGACGCAGCTTCCCCTCCTCCTCCCTCTCCTGCTTCCTGGCGTGCTGCCAGCAGGTTCTCGGGCAGGGTGCTTAGGGCATGCGCGAGCTCGTTCTCGGTCTCTTAAAGAGACAGCGTACATTTTTTAAAATATGCTTCTAGCCAATGGCGTGTTATTCATTGCTATTTCTAGCTCCTTCACCATAGGGAGGTCGCCGGAGCAACAAGTATCCACTGTTGCTTACTTCCGCTTCCTGTCTGCATGTGCTCCTGTTTCTGAAGTGCTTTCGTTTGTACTCCGCTTATACTGTCTGTTTCCACAGATCATCAGCTACCAGTTACCTGGCTATCCTGGATGACGACTGTTCTATCTACGCAATCCCGTCTCGTCCCGACAATCTGCAATCATCATCTCCGGATAATGCCAGTACCATTGGAACCCGCTTCTACCCGTACACCCGGTATCACCTGGTTAGCTCCACGTCTCCCGCTAACCCAGCTTGTCCGATTGTCCCGCTGGGACAGCTGCCATGAGTTCGGGGTCTAACTGGAGGTAGCACCCGTGTCCCCCAGGCTTCCCATTCTGTCCCTGTTCGAGGGGACTTACCACGGGTGTCTGGGGCTCACGTAGTCATGCCCCCTTTGGAGCCCCCCGGACCGTGGTCCCGAGGTTCCACATTAAACCTAAATAAAAAACGAATGTGAACTTCAACTTCTGTGCCTCCATTTCCATTCATTACAGATTGCTTCGGCCATGGAACCCGCTGGATCCCAGACTCTACCGGCCGTGGAGCTATGTCAAGAAGTTACCCATCTGAAGGACCAACAGGAAAAGATCATGTCTTTTCTGCACAACGTGTCTGCTCGCATGGATGCCCTGGTCGCTTCGACTGCACCTGTCTCTGCTACTGGTATTCAGGTATCTAGCTGTACTGCAAGTAAAGGCCCTCGCCTGGCAGCTCCTACCCGCTTCCGTGGCGATCCTGTTCAGTGTCGGTGGTTCATTAACCAGTTTACGTTACACTTTGAACTCCTGGGGCATATGTTTGCTTCTGATCGGGCCAAGGTGGGCTTCATCATGTCTCACCTAGATGGAGAGGCTCTTGTTTGGTTGAATCCGCTGTGGGAGAGAATGGATCCTGTGGTTACTAATCGTCAGTCCTTTCTAGAGGCATTTCGCAGGACCTTCGATGAACCCGGTCGTGCTAAGTTAACAGCTTCGGCTCTTCTTCGACTACGACAGGAGGATCTTACAGTGGCTCAGTATACAGTGCAGTTTCATACCCTATCGTCTGAACTATCCTGGAACAATGAAGCCTTGGTAGCTACCTTCTGGCAGGGTCTTTCAGGAAGAATTAAGGATGAGCTGGCGGGACAGGACATACCTACAATTCTGGATGACCTGATTTCCCTGGCAATTCGGATTGATCTACGGTTTCAAGAACGATCCAAGGAGACCAAACGTGAAAAGGGGTCCTATCATCTAGGTTCTAATACAGGTCCTTCTCAAAAAATTAGCATATAGTGTTAAATTTCATTATTTACCATAATGTAATGATTACAATTAAACTTTCATATATTATAGATTCATTATCCACCAACTGAAATTTGTCAGGTCTTTTATTGTTTTAATACTGATGATTTTGGCATACAACTCCTGATAACCCAAAAAAACTGTCTCAATAAATTAGCATATCAAGAAAAGGTTCTCTAAACGACCTATTACCCTAATCTTCTGAATCAACTAATTAACTCTAAACACATGCAAAAGATACCTGAGGCTTTTAAAAACTCCCTGCCTGGTTCATTACTCAAAACCCCCATCATGGGTAAGACTAGCGACCTGACAGATGTCAAGAAGGCCATCATTGACACCCTCAAGCAAGAGGGTAAGACCCAGAAAGAAATTTCTCAACAAATAGGCTGTTCCCAGAGTGCTGTATCAAGGCACCTCAATGGTAAGTCTGTTGGAAGGAAACAATGTGGCAGAAAACGCTTTACAACGAGAAGAGGTGACCGGACCCTGAGGAAGATTGTGGAGAAGGACCGATTCCAGACCTTGGGGAACCTGAGGAAGCAGTGGACTGAGTCTGGTGTGGAAACATCCAGAGCCACCGTGCACAGGCGTGTGCAGGAAATGGGCTACAGGTGCCGCATTCCCCAGGTAAAGCCACTTTTGAACCATAAACAGCGGCAGAAGCGCCTGACCTGGGCTACAGAGAAGCAGCACTGGACTGTTGCTAAGTGGTCCCAAGTACTTTTTTCTGATGAAACAAATTTTGCATGTCATTCGGAAATCAAGGTGCCAGAGTCTGGAGGAAGACTGGGGAGAAGGAAATGCCAAAATGCCTGAAGTCCAGTGTCAAGTACCCACAGTCAGTGATGGTGTGGGGTGCCATGTCAGCTGCTGGTGTTGGTCCACTGTGTTTCATCAAGGGCAGGGTCAATGCAGCTAGCTATCAGGAGATTTTGGAGCACTTCATGCTTCCATCGGCTGAAATGCTTTATGGAGATGAAGATTTCATTTTTCAGCACGACCTGGCACCTGCTCACAGTGCCAAAACCACTGGTAAATGGTTTACTGACCATGGTATTACTGTGTTCAATTGGCCTGCCAACTCTCCTGACCTGAACCCCATAGAGAATCTGTGGGATATTGTGAAGAGAAAGTTGAGAGACGCAAGACCCAACACTCTGGATGAGCTTAAGGCCGCTATTGAAGCATCCTGGGCCTCCATAACATCTCAGCAGTGTCACAGGCTGATTGCCTCCATGCCACGCCGCATTGAAGCAGTCATTTCTGCCAAAGGATTCCCGACCAAGTATTGAGTGCATAACTGAACATTATTATTTGATGTTTTTTTTGTTTGTTATTAAAAAACACTTTTATTTGATTGGACGGGTGAAATATGCTAATTTATTGAGACAGGTTTTTTGGGTTATCAGGAGTTGTATGCCAAAATCATCAGTATTAAAACAATAAAAGACCTGACAAATTTCAGTTGGTGGATAATGAATCTATAATATATGAAAGTTTAATTGTAATCATTACATTATGGTAAATAATGAAATTTAACACTATATGCTAATTTTTTGAGAAGGACCTGTACTCCTAAATCCACGACTTCCCCAACTTCGTCTCCCTCACCTATGGCTATGGAGGTGGATCGTGTAAGCCTGGGCAACCGCCACCAGGAGGCACGCCGCCTGGAGGGGAGCTGTTTCTACTGTGGCAGTTCCAAGCGTTATATCCACACTTGCCCAAAGAAGTCGGGAAACTCCAGTGCCTAGGGTCTGTAGGAGAGGCTACCCTAGGTAAGGATCATCTCTCTCCTTCACTGCAAATAATTGTCTCCGTGGCCTTTGACAAGGTAAAATTTTCAGAACTCTGTCACCTGGATTCCGGAGCTGCCGGAAATCTTATTCAGCAGGCGTTGGGGGATCGATATCAGATTCCTGTCCAGCATCTTCCGGAGCCTTTGCTGGTGACATCCGTGGATGGTAAACCCCTGTCTGAGTCCGTTCGGTTCCAGACTGAGCCTTTGGAACTCTGGGTAGGTTCAACGCATTCAGAAAGAATCCGCTTATATGTGTTGCCAGTTTCATCTCACCCCTTGCTTTTAGGTTTACTTTGGTTTCAGATACATGAACCAGTCTTAAATTGGAAGACGGGAGAGGTTCTGCACTGGGGAGACTCCTGCTTGGATCAGTGTATCATTCCCGTCCGTCCTGTTCTTCCTCCAGTCCAGCCCACTGCTCTGCCGGGTCTACCGCCTTCTTACTGATCCTTCGCTGATGTCTTCGGGAAAAAGGAGGCAGAGAAATTACCTCCACACAGGTTGTATGATTGCCCCATTGATCTGCTCCCCGGAACATCTCCTCCTCGAGGGCGAATTTATCCTCTTTCTCAAGCAGAGACTCACTCTATGTCTGAGTACATCCAGGAGAACCTGGCCAGGGGATTTATCCGGAAGTCATCCTTGCCAGCTGGAGCAGGATTCTTCTTCGTGAAGAAAAAAGATAGTTCTCTACGGCCCTGTATTGATTACCAAGGGCTGAATCAGATTACGGTAAAGAACAGGTATCCGTTGCCACTAATTTCTGAGTTGTTTGACCATCTTAGGGGTTCTAAAATGTTCACCAAATTGGACCTTAGAGGAGCCTACAATCTGATATGCATTCGTGAGGGAGATGAGTGGAAAACCGCCTTTAACACCCGGGATGGACACTACGAATACCTGGTAATGCCGTTCGGCCTAAGCAATGCACCTGCAGTTTTTCAGGAATTTGTTAATGATATTTTTAGAGATCTGCTTTATTCGTGTGTTGTTGTTTATCTGAATGACATCCTGATCTTCTCTCCAGATTTAGCTTCTCACCAAAGACAAGTACGTCTGGTGTTACAAAGACTCAGGGAGAACAGACTTTATGCTAAATTTGAAAAGTGTCTCTTTGAACAAGCCTCTCTGCCTTTCCTTGGATACATAGTTCCGTCCACAGGTTTAAAGATGGACCCGAAGAAGGTATCCGCTATCCTAAAATGGCCTCGTGTTTCCGGCCTGAAAGCCATACAACGCTTTCTGGGGTTCGCCAACTATTACTGTTTGTTTATTCCACATTTTTCCACCCGAGTGGCTTCCATCTCGGCCTTGACCCGGAAAGGTATGAATGCCAAGGAATGGACTCCTGAGGCAGAGGAGGCTTTTGTTTCTCTAAAACAGACCTTTTCTTCCGCACCTGTTCTCCATCGTCCGCATTCTGATCAACAATTTTTTCTTGACGTAGACGCTTCTTCTATTGGTGCTGGAGCTGTTCTCACCCAGAAGTCGTCTACTGGTCGGATGGTTACTTGTGGTTTTTTCTCCAAGGTTTTTTCCACTTCAGAAAGAAATTATTCTGTAGCAGATCGTGAATTGTTGGCAATCAAGTTGGCCCTGCAGGAGTGGCAGCATCTCCTTGAGGGAGCTGTTCATCAGGTTGTCATCTTCACTGATCATAAAAACCTTGCTTATCTTCAATCCGCTCAAAGACTGAATCCTCGCCAGGCTCGCTGGGCCTTATTTTTTGCTCGATTTAATTTTCTTCTTCATTTTCGTCCAGCTACTAAGAACGTTAAAGCTGATGCACTCTCTAGAGCGTTCCTGCCTCCCGACTCCGTGGAAGAACCGCAACACATCATTGAGCCGTCTAAATTTGTGTCCGTGGCTGCAGTTAATCTTGCTCGTCTTCCTCCGGGTAAGATTCTTGTATCTAGTTCTGACAAGATTCGAGTTCTCCGCTGGGGTCACTCTTCTAAGTTGGCCGGTCATGCCGGTCAGAGGAATACTCTGCAACTCATTTCTCATTATTACTGGTGGCCCACCATGGGCAAAGATATTATTATTATTATTATTATTATTTATTATTATAGCGCCATTTATTCCATGGCGCTTTACATGTGAGGAGGGGTATACATAATAAAAACAGGTACAATAGTCTTGAACAATACAAGTCACAACTGGTATAGGAGGAGAGAGGACCCTGCCCACGAGGGCTCACAATCTACAAGGGATGGGTGAGGATACAGTAGGTGAGGATAGAGCTGGTCGTGCAGTGGTTTGGTCGATTGGTGGTTACTGCAGGTTGTAGGCATGCCGGAAGAGGTGGCTCTTCAGGTTCTTTTTGAAGGTTTCGATGGTAGGTGAGAGTCTGATATGTTGTGGTAGAGAGTTCCAGAGTAGGGGTGATGCACGAGAGAAATCTTGTATGCGATTGTGGGAAGAGGAGATAAGAGGGGAGTAGAGAAGAAGATCTTGTGAGGATCGGAGGTTGCGTGCAGGAAAGTACCGGGAGACGAGGTCACAGATGTATGGAGGAGACAGGTTGTGGATGGCTTTGTATGTCATGGTTAGGCTTTTGTACTGGAGTCTCTGGGTAATGGGGAGCCAGTGAAGGGATTGACAGAGGGGAGAGGCCAGGGAATAGCGGGGGGACAGGTGGATTAGTCGGGCAGCAGAGTTTAGAATAGATTGGAGGGGTGTGAGAGTGTTAGAGGGGAGGCCACAGAGCAGGAGGTTACAGTAGTCGAGGCGGGAGATGATGAGGGCATGGACTAGGGTTTTTGCAGATTCTTGGTTTAGGAATGTACGGATATTCAGGAATACGTTGCTGCCTGTCCTTCATGTGCCCGCAACAAGACTGCTAAGCATCTGCCCTCCGGGCAGTTATTACCTCTTTCTGTTCCGTCTGTTCCCTGGCAGCACATCGCGATAGATTTCATTACTGATCTTCCTGTTTCTTGTGGCTGTTCAGTCATCTGGGTAGTGGTGGTTGTCGAAGATGGCTCATTTCGTTCCACTGCCTGGTCTTCCGTCTGCTTCAGAGCTCGCTGACCATTTTATACAGCACATCTTCCGTCTTCATGGATTTCCTCTCCACATTGTGTCCAACAGGGGTGTCCAGTTCACCTCCAAGTTTTGGAGAGCAGTTTGTAAATCTGTGCAAGTGAAATTGGACTTCTCTTCTGCATACCATCCTCTTTATACAATGGGCAAGTAGAGAGGACCAATGAAATCTTGACGGGATTCCTGCGTCACTTCGTCAATGTGCATCATGATGACTGGACTAAGTTGCTGCCTTGGGCAGAATTTTCGTACAATAATCAAGTAAGTGAATCTTCCGGAAAATCTCCTTTTCAGAATGTGTTTGGACTTCAACCCGGAATTCCTCTTCCCATCTCTGGGTCTTCAGGGGTTCCTGCAGCTGACACCTTTACTGGGGAATTCTCCAAGATATGGAGTGACACAAAAGTCGCCTTTTGAGAGCCTCACAACGTATGAAGAGGCATGCGGACAAGAGAAGTCTGGACGCTCCAATCTTTCGGCCTGGAGATAAGGTGTGGCTTTCTTTCAGGTATATCTGTCTGAAGATGCCTTCATACAAACTAGGTCCCCGATTCATCGGTCCATTTGAAGTTTTGAAACAAATTAATGCAGTTTCATACAAATTGAAATTGCCTCCTTCTTTACGTGTGCCTAACTCTTTTCATGTTTCCCTTCTCAAACCAGTAGTTTTGAGCTCCTTCTTTAAAGACTGGGGTCCCACTCCGAATCCCGTCAGTGAGGAGAATGTTTTTGAGGTAGAGAATATCTTGGCCACTAAGAGAGTAAGGGGTAAGATCTATTATCTGGTGGATTGGAGCCTAAAGAGAATATCCGGGCTCCTCTTCTTCTGAAAAGATTCTACGCAGGCTTGAAAAAGAGGGGGCGTAAAGAGGGGGATACTGTTACACCAGGTCCGGTCTGTACCTTTGCAGGGTCCCCGTCGGGACTCCCTGTTATGATCCTTAGTGGTTGAGGATCACAAATTACTCCAGCTAAGTAACAAACATAGGACAAGCTCTAGGGAGGTGGCAAACTGGACTGACCGCAAATCTGAACCTATCCAAACACACTAGAAGTAGCCGGTGAACGTGCCTAAAAATCCTAGACGTCTCGAGCCAGCCTGAGGAACTAACTACCCCTAGAGAGAAAGAAAAGACCTCTCTTGCCTCCAGAGAAATAATCCCCAAAGATATAGAAGCCCCCAACAGATAATAACGGTGAGGTAAGAGGAAGGCACATACACAGGGGTGAAAGCAGATTCAGCAAATGAGGCCCACTAATACTAGATAGCAGAAAATAGAAAAGGGAATCTATGCGGTCAGTAAAAAACCCTTACAAAATATCCACTCTGAGATTTCAAGAACCCCCACACCAACTAACGGTGTGGGGTGAGAAACTCAGTCCCCTAGAGCAACCAGCAAGCGAGGAAATCACATTTTAGCGAGCTGGACTAAAACATAATGAACACTGATAATCAAAAAATGACCAAACAAAAACTTAGCTTGTCTTGGAGAGACTGGGAGCAAGGTAGACACAAGGAATCTGAAGAGCACTGAATACATTGATAGCAGGCAAGGAACTGAGTCTCCAGGTGAGCTAAATAGGAAACCAACCAAGGATAACGAACCAGCTGATGCAGCCAACCTGCAGAAAGACAACACTACACAGAACCGCTTGTGACCACTAGAGGGAGCCCAAAAATAGAATTCACAACAGTACCCCCCCCTTGAGGAGGGGTCACCGAACCCTCATCAAGACCCCCAGGGCGATCAGGATGAGCCGCGTGGAAGGCACGAACCAAATCGGCCGCATGAACATCAGAGGCGACAACCCAGGAATTATCCTCCTGACCATAGCCCTTCCACTTAACCAAATACTGAAGCCTCCGTCTAGAGATACGAGAATCCAAAATCTTCTCCACCACGTACTCCAATTCGCCCTCGACCAGCACCGGAGCAGGAGGCTCAACAGAAGGAACCACAGGTACCACATACCTCCGCAACAAAGACCTATGGAACACATTATGAATGGCAAACGATGCCGGGAGATCCAAACGAAAAGACACCGGGTTAAGGATTTCCAAGATCTTATAAGGACCGATGAAGCGAGGCTTAAATTTAGGAGAGGAGACCTTCATAGGAACATACCGAGAAGACAGCCACACCAAATCCCCAACACGAAGTCGGGGACCCACACCGCGGCGGCGGTTGGCAAAGCGCTGAGCCTTCTCCTGTGACAACCTCAAATTGTCCACCACATGGTTCCAAATCTGCTGCAACCTATCCACCACAGAATCCACCCCAGGACAGTCAGAAGGCTCAACCTGACCCGAGGAAAAACGAGGATGGAAACCAGAATTGCAGAAAAAAGGCGAAACCAAAGTAGCAGAACTAGCCCGATTATTAAGGGCAAACTCGGCCAATGGCAAAAAAGTCACCCAATCATCCTGATCAGCAGAAACAAAACATCTCAAATAAGTTTCCAACGTCTGATTAGTTCGCTCGGTTTGGCCATTAGTCTGAGGATGGAAGGCCGACGAAAAAGACAAATCAATGCCCATCCTAGCACAAAAAGTCCGCCAAAACCTGGACACAAACTGGGATCCTCTATCAGACACAATATTTTCAGGAATGCCGTGCAGGCGAACCACATTCTGAAAAAATAGAGGAACCAAATCGGAGGAAGAAGGCAACTTAGGCAAGGGCACCAAATGGACCATCTTGGAAAAACGATCACACACCACCCAGATGACAGACATTTTCTGAGATACTGGAAGATCCGAAATAAAATCCATGGAAATGTGCGTCCAAGGCCTTTTCGGAACAGGCAAGGGCAAAAGCAAACCGCTGGCACGAGAACAGCAAGGCTTAGCCCGAGCACAAATCCCACAAGACTGCACAAAGGAACGCACATCCCGCGACAAGGAAGGCCACCAGAAGGACCTAGCCACCAAATCTCTGGTACCAAAAATCCCAGGATGACCCGCCAACACCGAAGAATGAACCTCGGAAATAACTCTGCTGGTCCATCTATCCGGGACAAACAGTCTCTCTGGTGGACAACGGTCAGGTCTATCCACCTGAAATTTCTGCAGCACTCGTCGCAAATCTGGGGAAATGGCAGACAAAATCACTCCCTCTCTGAGAATACCAGCCGGCTCAGAAACTCCCGGAGAGTCAGGCACAAAACTCCTAGAAAGTGCATCAGCTTTCACGTTCTTCGAACCAGGCAGGTATGAGACCACGAACTTGAAACGGGAGAAAAACAACGACCAACGAGCCTGTCTAGGATTCAGGCGCTTGGCAGATTCAAGGTAAATCAGATTTTTGTGATCAGTCAAGACCACCACACGATGTTTAGCTCCTTCGAGCCAATGTCGCCACTCCTCAAATGCCCACTTCATAGCCAACAACTCCCGATTACCAACATCATAATTCCGCTCGGCAGGCGAAAACTTTCTTGAAAAGAAAGCACATGGCTTCATCACAGAGCCATCAGAGCTTCTCTGCGACAAAACAGCCCCTGCTCCAATCTCAGAAGCATCAACCTCGACCTGGAAGGGGAGAGAGACATCTGGCTGACATAAGACTGGAGCTGAAGAAAACCGGTGCTTCAGCTCCCGAAAGGCCTCCACGGCTGCAGGAGACCAATTAGTCACATCAGAACCCTTCTTGGTCAAATCCGTCAAAGGTTTAACCACGCTAGAAAAATTAGCGATGAAACGACGGTAAAAATTATCAAAACCCAAAAACTTCTGAAGACTCTTAACAGACGTGGGCTGAGTCCAGTCATGAATAGCCTGGACCTTGACTGGGTCCATCTCCACAGTAGAAGGAGAAAAAATAAAACCCAAAAAGGAGACCTTCTGTACTCCGAAGAGGCATTTTGAGCCCTTCACAAATGAAGCATTAGCACGCAGGACCTGAAACACCATCCTGACCTGCTTCACATGGGACTCCCAATCATCAGAAAAGTCCAAAATGTCATCCAGATAAACAATCATAAATGTATCCAGATATTCTCGGAAGATGTCATGCATGAAGGACTGAAACACAGAAGGAGCATTAGAGAGTCCAAAAGGCATCACTAAGTACTCAAAATGGCCTTCGGGCGTATTAAATGCTGTTTTCCATTCATCTCCCTGCTTAATGCGCACAAGATTATACGCACCACGGAGATCCATCTTGGTGAACCAACTGGCACCCTTAATCCGAGCAAACAAATCAGACAATAGTGGCAAAGGATACTGAAATTTGACTGTGATTTTATTCAGAAGACGATAATCTATACAAGGTCTCAAAGAACCGTCCTTCTTGGCCACAAAAAAAAAACCTGCATCAAGAGGGGAAGAGGATGGGCGAATATGTCCCTTCTCCAGAGACTCCTTTATATAACTCCGCATCGCGGCATGCTCTGGTATAGACAAATTAAAAAGTCGTCCCTTAGGGAATTTACTACCAGGAATTAAATTTATAGCACAGTCACAATCCCTATGAGGAGGCAGGGCACAGGACCTGGGCTCATCAAATACATCCTGGTAGTCAGACAAAAACTCAGGGACCTCAGAAGGAGTGGAAGAAGCAATAGACACCAACGGAGTATCGCCATGAATTCCCTGACAACCCCAACTTGACACAGACATAGCTTTCCAATCTAAAACTGGATTATGAGCTTGCAGCCATGGCAGACCCAAAACGACAACATCATGCAAGTTATGCAGAACAAGAAAGCGAATCACCTCCTGATGTACGGGAGTCATGCACATGGTCATTTGCGTCCAATACTGAGGCTTATTCTCAGCCAATGGCGTAGCATCAATTCCCCTCAGAGGAATAGGAAATTCCAAAGGCTCCAGGACAAAACCACAGCGCCTGGCAAACGACAAATCCATCAGATTCAGGGCAGCACCGGAATCCACAAAAGCCATAACCGGGTAGGACGACAAAGAACAAATCAAAGTAACAGACAAAATAAATTTAGGCTGTATAGTACCAATGGTGACAGGTTTAGATTTTTTTTTTAAGCGTTTAGAGCATGCTGAGATAACATGAGTAGAATCACCACAGTAAAAGCACAACCCATTTTGACGTCTATGACTTTGTCGCTCAATTCTGGTCAGAGTTCGGTCACATTGCATAGACTCAGGTCTCTGTTCGGAAAATACCGCCAAAGGATGAGCAGATTTGCGCTCCCGCAAACGCCGATCAACCTGAATGGCTAAAGCCATAGAATCACTCAGACTTGCAGGGGTGGGAAACCCCACCATAACATTCTTAACGGCCTCAGAAAGACCTTCTCTGAAATTTGCAGCCAGGGCACACTCATTCCATTGAGTAAGCACCGACCATTTCCGAAATTTTTGACAATACACCTCTGCTTCATCCTGACCCTGAGAGATAGTCAGCAACGCTTTTTCTGCCTGATTCTCAAGATTAGGCTCCTCATAAAGCAGTCCAAGAGCCAGAAAAAATGCATCTACATTAAGCAATGCAGGATCTCCTGGCGCCAGAGAGAAAGCCCAATCTTGAGGGTCGCCACGCAACAAGGAGATAACAATTTTAACTTGCTGAGCGGAATCACCAGAGGAACGAGGTCTCAGAGATAGAAATAACTTACAATTATTCTCAAAATTTAGAAACCTAGATCTATCTCCAGAAAACAACTCAGGAATGGGTATCTTTGGTTCAGACATAGGGCTATGAATAACAAAATCCTGAATACTTTGCACCCGTGCAGTAAGATGATCCACACTAGAAGTCAGAGTCTGAACATTCATGTCTGCAGCTGAGCTCAAAACCACCCAGAGTTCAAGGGGATGAAAGAAGCTAAACAAACTGCAGCAAAGGAAAAGCGGGAGGAAAAAAAAAAATGTACTCAGGTCTTCTTTTTATCCCACTTCTGCGATGCATTAAACACTTTTTGGCCTGCTATACTGTTATGATCCTTAGTGGTTGAGGATCACAAATTACTCCAGCTAAGTAACAAACATAGGACAAGCTCTAGGGAGGTGGCAAACTGGACTGACCGCAAATCTGAACCTATCCAAACACACTAGAAGTAGCCGGTGAACGTGCCTAAAAATCCTAGACGTCTCGAGCCAGCCTGAGGAACTAACTACCCCTAGAGAGAAAGAAAAGACCTCTCTTGCCTCCAGAGAAATAATCCCCAAAGATATAGAAGCCCCCAACAGATAATAACGGTGAGGTAAGAGGAAGGCACATACACAGGGGTGAAAGCAGATTCAGCAAATGAGGCCCACTAATACTAGATAGCAGAAAATAGAAAAGGGAATCTATGCGGTCAGTAAAAAACCCTTACAAAATATCCACTCTGAGATTTCAAGAACCCCCACACCAACTAACGGTGTGGGGGGAGAAACTCAGTCCCCTAGAGCAACCAGCAAGCGAGGAAATCACATTTTAGCGAGCTGGACTAAAACATAATGAACACTGATAATCAAAAAATGATCAAACAAAAACTTAGCTTGTCTTGGACAGACTGGGAGCAAGGTAGACACAAGGAATCTGAAGAGCACTGAATACATTGATAGCAGGCAAGGAACTGAGTCTCCAGGTGAGCTAAATAGGAAACCAACCAAGGATAACGAACCAGCTGATGCAGCCAACCTGCAGAAAGACAACACTACACAGTACCGCTTGTGACCACTAGAGGGAGCCCAAAAATAGAATTCACAACAACTCCCGCTCTGTGCTGGTTCCACGCTGTCAGGATGAAGCTTCCCCTCCTCCTCCCTCTCCTGCTTCCTGGCGTGCTGCCAGCAGGTTCTCGGGCAGAGTGCTTAGGGCACGTGTGCTGTCGTTCTCGGTCTCTTAAAAAGACAGCGCGCATTTTTTAAAATATGCTTCTAGCCAATGGCGTGTTATTCATTGCTATTTCTAGCTCCTCCACCATAGGAAGGGCGCCGGAGCAACAAGTATCCACTGTTGCTTACTTCCGCTTCCTGTCTGCGTGTGCTCCTGTTTCTGAAGTGCTTTCGTTTGTACTCCGCTTATGCTGTCTGTTTCCACAGATCATCAGCTACCAGTTACCTGGCTATCCTGGACGACGACTGTTCTTTCTACGCAATCTCGTCTCGTCCCGCCAATCTGCCATCATCATCTCCGGATAACGCCAGTACCATTGGAACCCGCTTCTACCCGTACACCCGGTATCACCTGGTTAGCTCCACGTCTCCCGCTAACCCCGCTTGTCCGATTGTCCCGCTGGGACAGCTGCCACGAGTTCGGGGTCTAACTGGAGGTAGCACCCGTGTCCCCCAGGTTTCCCACTCTGTCACTGTTCGAGGGGACTTACCACGGGTGTCTGGGGCTCACGTAGTCATGCCCCCTTCGGAGCCCCCCGGACCGTGGTCCCGAGGTTCCACATTAAACCTAAATAAAAATGAATGTGAACTTCAACTTCTGTGCCTCCGTTTCCATTTGTTACAATACTTAACAAAAAAGTGTGAAACAACTGAAATTATGTCTTATATTCTAGGTTCTTCAAAGTAGCCACCATTTGCTTTGATGACTGCTTTGCACACTCTTGGCAACCGGGAATGGTTTTCACTTCACAGGTGTGCCCTGTCAAGTTTAATAAGTGGGATTTCTTGCCTTATAAATGGGGTAAATTGGGTTGGGACCATCAGTTGTGTTGTGCAGAAGTCTGGTGGATACACAGCTGATAGTCCTACTGAATAGACTGTTAGAATTTGTATTACGGCAAGAAAAAAGCAGCTAAGTAAAGAAAAACGACTGGCCATCATTATTTTAAGAAATGAAGGTCAGTCAGTCCGAAAAATTCGGAAAACTTTGAAAGTGTCCCCAAGTGCAGTGGCAAAAACCATCAAGAACTACAAAGAAACTTGCTCACATGAGGACCGCCCCAGGAAAGAAAGACCAGGAGTCACCTCTGCGTCTGAGGATAAGTTTATCCGAGTCACCAGACTCAGAAATCTCAGGTTAACAGCAGCTCAGATTAGAGACCAGGTCAATGCCACACAGAGTTCTAGCTGCAGACACATCTCTACAACAACTGTTAAAAGGAGGGTTTGTGCAGCAGGCCTTCATGGTAAAATATCTGCTCGGAAACCACTGCTAAGACAGGCAACAAGCAGAAGAGACTTGTTTGGGCTAAAGAACACAAGGAATGGACATTAGACCAGTGGAAATCTGTGCTTTGGTCTGTTGAGTCCAAATTTGAGATCTTTGGTTCCAACCACCGTGTCTTTGTGCGACACAGAAAAGGTGAACGGATGGACTCTACATGCCTGGTTCCCACCATGAAGCATGGAGGAGGAGGTGTGATGGTGTGGGTGCTTTGCTGGTGACACTGTTGGGGATTTATTCAAAATTTAAGGCATACTGAACCAGCATGGCTACCACAGCATCTTGCAGTGGCATGCTATTCCATCCGGTTTGCGTTTAGTTGGACCATCATTTATTTTTCAACAGGACAATGACCCCAAACACACCTCCAGGATGTGTAAGGGCTATTTGACCAAGAAGGAGAGTGATGGGGTGCTACGCCAGATTACCTGGCCTCCACAGTCACCAGACCTGAACCCAATCGAGATGGTTTGGGATGAGCTGGCCGCAGAGTGAAGGCAAAAGGTCCAACAAGTGCTAAGCATCTCTGGTAACTCCTTCAAGATTGTTGGAAGACCATTCCCAGTGACTACCTCTTGAAGCTCATCAAGAGAATGCCAAGAGTGTGCAAAGCAGTCATCAAAGCAAAAGGTGGCTACTTTGATGAACCTAGAATATTAGACATAATTTCAGTTGTTTCACACTATTTTGTTAAGTATATAATTCCACATGTGTTAATTCATAGTTTTGATGCCTTCAGTGTGAATGTACAATTTTTATAGTCATGAAAATACAGAAAAATCTTTAAATGAGAAGTTGTGTCCAAACCTTGGGTCTGTACTGTATATAGAAATGTGATTATATTTTCCTTTTGGGGGCGTGACTGAAATTTTCTACATTGGTCTTGACAATGAATTTGGAGCATCTTACTTCAGTCCACTCTTTAAGAGACATGCATCTCTTAAAGAGGTTGTCCACTATTTGGACAACCCCTTCTCAAAGTGAATTTTGACCCTAATAAAATAAAAACACCTATACTGCTCCACTGCCGGTGTCGGTACTTGCGTTCCTTCGACTCACGTGAAGTTGTTCTGTCACGTCAGCCCTGCGCCCAATTAGCACTGGTGTCATTGTACCTGCTGTTAGACTTATAATTAATCAAGAGGAGGTGAGAGAGCAACCGCAGACCTGACTTCTTGATTACTTATTTGTCTGAAGGTAGGGACAGTGAAGCCAGCGCTGATTGGGCGCGGGCTCACATGACATAACACTTCTCCTGATCCCCGGAAACAGGAGTGCCTACACCACTGGAATGGCACTGGCACTGGAGGTGAGTATAGGTGGTTTTAATGTAACAGGGACAAACATTCAGATTGAGAAGGGGTTGTCCTTTAATAAATTTGGCACATCTTTCAGCTGTCAAGTCCCATAGCAAGAAATGTACTGGAGTCTATGACTGCAGCACATTTCTGTGGTAGTTCATGCCACTCTTGTGGCGTGAATTATGATCAATCTATCAGCTGCCCTCAGCCATGTCTATCCTGTCTAAGCTCCACCTACTTTTCAGAAAGTTGGTATAGCTGGTCTATAATGGTGTGAAATCAACAAAATGCTAATTTTTGTGCGACTATAACATTTTGCACAACTACGAAAGTTTTATGCCAGAACACTAGTGAAAATAATTTTATAAATTGGGTCCTTTAGATCAAGGAAGCTGAATTTGTGTTTACCTGCAAAAAAACCCTTTTCAGGTGAAGAAAAATAATAAACAATTTACACTAAAAATGGCATTGTATGAAACTGAAGTGATCTGTAGCAAATTCTGTGTATATTTCAAAACTGGGTGCCAGTGCCTGATCTAAATCTCGTCACCATGCATGGACCAGTCATGGCATGTGCCACAGGCTACCTTTACTAATGCCCTCCAGACTACTGTGTTCAAGAATTAAAATGCAAAAACACAAAGCTCCAGTGCATAGGGAAATCTTGATTTTAATTCTGAATTTACTTAAAACTCTTTGCACAATGTACATTTACAATAATGGATTTTGAAGAAAATGTTCTTTTGATGGTTCTGTCACTAAATAATGTTTTTTTCTTCCACTTTTGTACACGTGGAATATTTGAATATGTTATAATTGCTTGCTATCTTACGCTTAAAGGGGTTATCAGATCATACTATATCTGTCCATAGAGTAGATCATTAATACGAGATTGATCGGGATCCAACACCTGTCACCAGGTACGGACTGGGGCTCAAATTCAGCCCTGGCATTTGAAATCACACAGGCCCATGTTGTCCCCGTCCCCATGAACCAGATGGGATATATTACTAATATTACCCTGAATGGAAGAAAGGAAGATTCACTACAAGACCAATATTTCTAATGATACCTATGGCCTGCTGGGTTAAGTGACGGAGTCAGCAACTGTGTGCTCCATCACAACTCTTAACAGTATGGGTATCTTGAGAACACCGATTTTGTTAACAATGTAGCAGACAAGGCAGCCCATGACCAGACAGGCCCTTCTGGCATTTGCCAGAATTGCCACATGGCCAGTCCGGCCCTGCCTGTCACCCTCATCAATCAGCTGTTATTTGTTCCAGCGGCAGCTAATGTAGAACATAAAGGTTACTGTAGCGCCCCCACTGCCGCAGGGCCGAGGGGTACCCGGTACCGGGCCTCTGGGTCTCTGCTCTGGGGTTGTCACGGTGGCTAGAACCGGTCCGTGACCCTGCTGAGGGGCGCCCAATGAAAGGTGTGGATGGTGGTGGTAGTGCGGTGCAGTGCTGGTCACAGTAAATAACGAGGACACCAGGTTGCAGTCTCTTTACCTCTTTACTGAAGGCTTCAGGATCCTCAGTCCGGAATACGGTTAACCAGGCTGCGCAAGTCCGGCCGGTCCGATGGCACCTCCAGAGTTCCCTTTGCAGGTGGAAATCTGTGCCTACCTTCTAGCGCTTGTGTGTTGCGGTCCTCCCCTGCTGTGCTCACGGGATAGTCCCCACAACTGCTGTGTCTGTTTCTCGTGTTCCCTCACAACTCGATTCTGATGTTCTTCGTCCCCCAGATGATATGGCAAGGACGCACCCGTATGACGGGTAGGCTCGGAGCTCTTCCGGGACCCTAGTGTCGCGCCTCTCCACTGGTTGCCCCCTATGTCTTCGTAGGTGATTGGTGTGAGACAGCCCGCCTATAGCTGACTGTCCTGCCGTAGGTTTGAAGTACTGCTTGGAGCCTAGTACCTCCTCGGCGTTCCGGCCACCGGCTACGCGCCTCAGTAGGATGTTGCCTCGTCTTACAGCACGACTCCTACTGGTATTTCTCCTTGTTGCGTTGATCTCGCTTCTCACTCAGCACAATATACCTCGCTTCTTGTCCTTTCTTAGGGCACCGCCGCTATCTAGTGCAGGCGCGGTCCCGTAACGTTCTCTCTGTTCGCTAGGCCTCTGTCAGGATCCCACCCCTGACAGGGACCCCCCTGAGTCTCTCCCCGCAACACGCTCTGCCACAGGATGTTGCCTGTTCGATTCCCAGTCAGCTTCTGTCTAACTTCCTATCCAACCCCCAGTTTTACCAGATTGTGAGGAGTGGCCTAATACATAGTACCCTTAGCTCCCCCTGGAGGCCAGACTGTGAAGTGTATTGGTGTCTGTGATACCTGGTCAGGTGAAATCCTTCAGTGCCATCAGACGTACCATAGCCCCTCTTAGCGGCAGAGCATCAGTACTGCAACGACCAGGACTCTGGGGCGCTGCATTACCATCCTTCTACCATAGAAAAAGCATAATATATGATCTTTTAGGCTGTGTGCACATGTAGCATTTTTTGCATTCTTGTCGCGGTTTTTCGCTATAAAACCGCGAAAAAAACGCTCACATTAAGCATCCTATTTAATAGAATGCAATCCGCATTTTTTGTGCACATGCTGCATTTTTTTCCTGAGCGGAATCGCATTCCAGAAAAAAAACGCAGCATGTTCATTAAATTTGCGGAATCGCGGGGATTCCACACACCTAGGAATGCATTGATCTGCTTACTTCCCGCATGGGGCTATGCCCACCAGTGTGGAGGAGAGGAGACTCTCCTCCACGGACTGGGCACCATATAATTGTTAAAAAAAAATAATTAAAATAAAAAATCGTGATATACTCACCCTCTGATGGCCCCGGAGTCCTCCCGCCTCTCAGCGGTGCACGTGGCCGCTTCCGTTCCTATAGATGGTGTGTGTGAAGGACCTGCGATGACGTCGCGGTCACATGACCGCGATGACGTCGCGGTCACGTGACCGCGACGTCATCGAAGGTCCTGCACACACACCATCTATAGGAACGGAAGCCGCTGAGGAGATCGGCTGTTTGCGGAAGGTGAGTATAACCATTTTTTTTTTTTTTTAATTACACTGGTCAACAGCATTTTTGGTGCCAAAGATATTTCATCGAATTTGGGGTATTTTTGGGGTGCTGATTCTGAATATGTCATCAGTTTTGCCAGATTGGCTCAAGTTTTTGAGATTTTTGGTATCTTATTTATAACACCTGTTGGTAAATGCGACGCATCATCTCATTAATTTCTTTGGATTAGTACTTGAACTGAGCAGTTCTCAATATAGTTTTGTGTTAATTAGTGTTCTAAAAGTTTGTTCATAGCTTGATTTTTGCACTAACTTTATGTTGTTGTCTGTTTTCCAGTGAAAAGCATGAACTCATCAAGAAGAAGTTGTCTTAACGATCCAGACTCATTCTGTTACATTTGTGGTGAATACACACTGCCAAAACATAGAAGAAACATAACAGACTTCGTAAAAAAAGTGTATTTTGCCTATTTTGGGGTTATGCTTGGGGACCAAGACAAGTTTTGGGCACCACACATAGTGTGCAAAGCATGTATCGAATTATTACGAAAATGGAGCAAAGGACAAAGAAAAAGCTTCAAATTTGGTGTTCCAATGGTGTGGAGAGAGCCAAAAAATCATCATGATGACTGTTATTTATGGTAAACACAGGTACAGGCACATCTTCACAATGAGGGACAGGCCTTCTTGCAGATTCCATGTTACTCCCATTTTCGTTTCTTATGCTTATTGAATCCTTGCACTTGCACTGCACAGAAATAACAGTCATCATGATGATTTTTTGGCTCTCTCCACACCATTGGAACACCAAATTTGAAGCTTTTTCTTTGTCCTTTGCTCCATTTTCGTAATAATTCGATACATGCTTTGCACACTATGTGTGGTGCCCAAAACTTGTCTTGGTCCCCAAGCATAACCCCAAAATAGGCAAAATACACTTTTTTTTACGAAGTCTGTTATGTTTCTTCTATGTTTTGGCAGTGTGTATTCACCACAAATGTAACAGAATGAGTCTGGATCGTTAAGACAACTTCTTCTTGATGAGTTCATGCTTTTCACTGGAAAACAGACAACAACATAAAGTTAGTGCAAAAATCAAGCTATGAACAAACTTTTAGAACACTAATTAACACAAAACTATATTGAGAACTGCTCAGTTCAAGTACTAATCCAAAGAAATTAATGAGATGATGCGTCGCATTTACCAACAAGTGCTATAAATAAGATACCAAAAATGTCAAAAACTTGAGCCAATCTGGCAAAACTGATAGTATATTCAGAATCAGCACCCCAAAAATACCCCAAATTCATTAAAATATTTTGGACACCAGAAAAAAAATTTTTTTTTGTTGACCTGTGTTATTTTTACATTCTATCTTTTACTATTGATGCTGCATAGGCTGCATCAATAGTAAAACGTTGGTCACACTTGTCAAACACTATGTTTGACAAGTGTGACCAACCTGTCAATCAGTTTTCCAAGCGATGCTACAGATCGCTTGGAAAACGCTAGCATTCTGCAAGCTAATTATGCTTGCAAAACGCTAGTTTTCTGCGGGAATATGCATGCCAATTCCGCATGCGATATACCCGCGGCAGGAGTTGCAGAATTGCCGCGGAAATTTCCGTGGCAATTCTGCAACGTGTGCACTTAGCCTTAGAGAAAGGATATTCCAATGCAATCTATAAATGTGTGTATGAAGTGCATTGGTTTGTTGGTATGCTTACTAAAACCCACATAGGTATGGCTTATCACATTACCTGAAATGCATTTTGGTGAAGAATGCTACTATACATTAATTAATCCACTGCTGTTCCTCTCTGTTCATATTGCTACATATAATCTGGACTGCTTTCCCCATGTAATAAATTACACCTCTCGATGAGTATGCAGTACAAAATATTGTGCCTTGCGAAAGTATTCGGCTCCCTGGAACTTTTCAACCTTTTCCCACATATCATGCTTCAAACATAAAGATACCAAATGTAAATTTTTGGTGAAGAATCAACAATAAGTGGAACACAATTGAGAAGTTGAACGAAATTTATTGGTTATTTTAAATTTTTGTGGAAAATCAAAAACTGAAAAGTGGGGCGTGCAATATTATTCGGCCCCTTTAACTTAATACTTTGTTGCACCACCTTTTCCTGCGATTACAGCTGAAAGTTGCTTGGGGTATGTCTCTATTAGTTTTGTACATTGAGAGACTGAAATTCTTGCCCATTCTTCCTTGGCAAACAGCTGGAGCTCAGTGAGGTTTGATGGAGATCGTTTGTGAACAGCAGTTTTCAGCTCTTTCCACAGATTCTCGATTGGATTGAGGTCTGGACTTTGACTTGGCCATTCTAACACCTGGATACGTTTTATTTGTGAACCATTCCACTGTAGATTTTGCTTTATGTTTGGGATCATTGTCTTGTTGGAAGACAAATCTCTGTCCCAGTCTCAGGTCTTTTGCAGACTCCAGTAGGTTTTCTTCAAGAATGGTCCTATATTTGGCTCCATCCATCTTCCCATAAATTTTAAGCATCTTCCCTGTCCCTGCTGAAGAAAAGCATGCCCAAACCATGATGCTGCCACCACCATGTTTGACAGTGGGGATGGTGTGTTTAGGGTGATGAGCTGTGTTGCCTTTACGCCAAACATATCATTTGGCATTGTTGCCAAAACATTTGATTTTGGTTTCATCTGACCAGAGCAGCTTCTTCCACATGTTTGGTGTGTCTCCCAGGTGGCTTGTTGCAAACTTTAAACGACTCTTTTTATGGATATCTTTGAGAAATGGCTTTCTTCTTGCCACTCTTCCATAAAGGCCAGATTTGTGCAGTGTACGACTGATTGTTGTCCTATGGACAGACTGTCCCACATCAGCTGTAGATCTCTGCAGTTCATCCAGAGTGATCATGGGCCTCTTGGCTGCATCTCTGATCAGTCTTCTCCTTGTTTGAGATGAAGGTTTAGAGGGACGGCCGGGTCTTGGTAGATTTGCAGTGGTATGATACGCCTTCCATTTCAATATGATTGCTTGCACAGTGCTCATTGGGATGTTTAAAGTTTTGGAAATCATTTTGTATCCAAATCCAGCGTTAAACTTCTCCACAACAGTATCACGGACCTGCCTGTTGTGTTCCTTGGTCTTCATGATGCTCTCTGTGTTTCAAACAGAACCCTGAGACTGTCACAGAGCAGGTGCATTTATACGGAGACTTGATTACACACAGGTGGATTATATTTATCATCATTAGGCATTTAGGACAACATTGGATGATTCAGAGATCCACAATGAACTTCTGGAGTGAGTTTGCTGCACTGAAAGTAAAGGGGCTGAATAATATTGCACGCCCCACTTTTCAGTTTTTGAATTTCCACAAATATTTAAAATAACCAATAAATTTCATTCAACTTCACAATTGTGTTCTACTTGTTGTTGATTCTTCACCAAAAATTTTCATTTGGTATCTTTATGTTTGAAGCATGATATATGGGAAAAGGTTGAAAAGTTCCAGGGAGCCGAATACTTTTGCAAGGCACTGTATGTAAGCTGCTCCAGATTAAACAGCTACGTACGTCGGTGTACCATCCACAAACTAACGGATTGGTGGATAGGTTTAATTAGAGCTCAAAGCCATATTCAAAAAGGTGGTCGCCAAGGATGAGAGGGATTGGGACATGTTACTGCCCTATCTAATGTTTGCTATCCACGAGGTACCGCAGGCCTCAACAGGGTTTGAGTTATTGTATGGCAGGCACCCGAGGGGACTGCTGGACGTAGCCAAGGAGATGTGGGATCAGGAGCCCACTCCACATCACCTTGTTTGAGATGAAAGTTTAGAGGGACGGCCGAGTCTTGGTAGATTTGCAGTGGTATGATACTCCTTCTGCGGCGCCCCAGGGTCCTGGTCGTCGCAGTGGTATTGCTTTTCTCTCAGGGAGAGTGATGCTACGTTTGGAGGCAAAGAAGGATAACTGCATCCAGGTACCACAAACATGCAACACATTTCACACTCCAGACCACCAAGGGGAGCTTCTGCTCCTATTTATTAGGTCACTCCCCATATATATATAACTGGTGGTAGTCTGTAGGGAAAGTTAGTCAGTTCCAGACAGTAGTCTGAGGTGAACAGAGGGTCCAAGGAGCTGTGCATGCCCTCAGAGCTGCAGCTCCCAGAAAGAGACATTCAGAAGGCAGAACTGTATTGCAGCGAGTGTGAAGGAAGTCAGAGCAAAGGAGAGGATTCCAGAAGGGGACCAGCCCTGCACAGGCTGCCTCCTTCTGAGGCCCAGAAGCCCGGTAGGCAGAACACTGAGGGAGTAAGGACCTTTACGCTTTACTTCAGAAACCAGCAGGACAGCTAATTGCAGGTTACCTGTCCGCACCTACACCCAGGAGGCACGGTGGCACCCCTCAGAGGCCGGGGCGGGCTAGAGTCCCTACAAACAGCCTCAAGCCACCAGTCATACGGGTATTGTCCTATCCGACTACGGGGGACAGAGAGAGAAACACCACATCTGTGAGACCCTTATGTGAAGCCATAGGCAGTAAGGGACTACACCACTACAGCGCAAGGGAAGGCTACTGATTTCCACCTGGACAAGGGGACTCTGGACTTGCCTCCAAACCAACCGGACTCTGCCTGCCCTGTGATCTGTTGCCCTGGACTGTGGATGCTGAAGTCTTCAGTAACGGTAAAGAGACTGCAACCTTGTGTCCTCGTTCTTCTCTGTGCCTCACACCATCCACCATCTACACCCCGGGAAGCCCTGGGGACATACTTCACCTGTGGGAAGGTATACCATCTAGCTGCCATAACATCACCCCAGCGGACCCCTTAAAGCAGCGTCAGTCACCCTGACCAAAAACCACAGGTGGCATCACGAACATAAACTCTATCCCCTTAAAGACCTTTCCCTTTTACATGGATGTCCCAGGGCCACGGACTGGGTCAGCCACCGTGACATCCCCCTGTGAACCGCAGGACCCGGTACCAAGTACCCCACGGCCCCATGGGGGCGATCCACTTCCATTTCAATATGATCACTTGCACAGTGCCCCTTGGGATGTTTAAAGTTTTGGAAATCATTTTGTATCCAAATCCAGCTTTAAACTTCTCCACAACAGTATCACGGACATGCCTGTTGTGTGCATGGTCTTCATGGTGCTCTTGGTGCTTCAAACAGAACCCTGAGACTATCACAGAACAGTTGCATTTATACAGAGACTTGATTACACACAGGTGGATTATATTTATCGTCATTAGGCATTTAGGACAAAATTGGATCATTAAGAGATCCACAATGAACTTCTGGAGTGAGTTTGCTGCACTGAAAGTAAAGGGGCCGAATAATATTGCACGCCCCACTTTTCAGTTTTTGATTTTCCACAAAAATTTAAAATAACCAATCAATTTTGTTCAACTTCACAATTGTGTTCCACTTGTTGTTGCTTCTTCACCAAGAATTTACATTTGCTATTTTTATGTTTGAAGCATGATATGTGGGAAAAGGTTGAAAAGTTCCAGGGAGCAGAATACTTTCGCAAGGCACTCTATATCTAGAGGTAATCATGAAAACCAAGTCCTGACAATTATTTGCACAAATGGCAAGAAATGACTACTGCCAACTGAGGAATTATTACCGCTCTACCACAGAAGAAGGAAGGGAGAGTGTGTAAACCTGTTATTTTCACATTACCCTTAATTACCTCTTGTAGGTACTTACAGATCTATTATTATCCATCATACAGATAAAACAAGCTTCAATGAATAAGGAGGATGCTTTCACAATTTCTTTTTCTCTCCAGAGAAGAAAAAGAAAAGATTTGATACTAGATAGTTGCTGTATTACTCATATATATGACATTTTTGTAGGATGACTTGTATTTTTTTAATGCGTCATCTTGGGGCACATTGCGATTTTCATTTTCATTTGCAAAAGCTTATATTTTTGCTATTTACAGTTTGGAAGCACTTGATAAAGCACATTTTCTGACTTATACACACCCTAAAAGCTCATTTAGATATCATAACTCTGTGGCTTTCACGGTTTGAACCCTTACCTAATATTTTCTATTGTTACTATGTCCGTGGTCCGCACAAAGTCACAGAGATATGTCCGATTTTAATCCCAATCTTGAACTTGATAAAACTTACCAATTCAAGCTAGTGACAGAAAAGGACAGTACTTGGATGCCATCCATATGCTGTCTGTTTTTCATGGACTGTTTGTTATGAGAAGTTTGTGAAACCTCTATCTTGGGCCATAACGATTATGGGTGCAGGGTGTGTGGTCGTGACCGAACCCATTGGTGAGGAGGGCCCATCCGGAGCACACTGGACATCTGTGCAGCCGCTACTCTGTGGCCGCAGGCCTCTGGCCTATCAGAAGCCTGCAGCTGCTGAGAAAGCTGGCATAACGTCAAAACTGTAGGCGAGACCTGCAACATAATACTGGCATGACTTCATTACACCGCCTGTGACTTGATGCTGGGCGTGCTCGGCAGTTTCAGGGTTCTGTTTGGTCAGAGCCTGCAGCCGTAGAGTGTGGGGACAGTTGAGAAATGTTGTTTTTTTTAAAGTAGTGGAGAGAGCATTGTCAGAATGTCATTGTCAGGCCACGGCAGCACAAAGGGGTCCACATAGGGTGGTAGTAGAATTATACGGGAGCCACATAGGGGGCATTATTATAGGGGGGCCAGAATGTAGGAGATTATTACTATATGGGGGACAGAATTAGGAGAGATTATTACTATATGATGTCACATAGGGGGACATTATTACTATATTCCAAACTTATTCTTCAGGACACAACCATAAGTCACAAAACCATTTATCATGTCATCTGGATTACATTACCGATCAGCAGTGCGGAAAATCCACAAATTCACTCCATTTCGCATGTCACTGGTCAGAAGACCCATGGATCTGCAGCAGCTGTGTCTTCTGTGCCTTTACATGGTTGTGTGATCACAACCTTATCAGGTTAGCAGTGCATAACTTAATTCATTATTCATTTCTTTTACTTAAATTAGATGCTATTTGCGTTATTTTTGCTCCTAATTTTTTATTCATTAGTCTTAGAAGCTGGGCAGCCAAATTTGTTCCAATTCATGGAAAATTATGTGGTTTTGCTGTGTCTACATCTACAGCAACAACACTTTGGGTTCCATTCATTACAACTTTTATGCCTTAATTATGTCATAAAAAGCTTTGAAGAATCACAAAATTGTGTTGTATTCAGACCCCTTTACATTTTTCACTCTTTGCTTCATTGCAGCCATTTGGTAAATTCAAAAAAGTTCATTTTTTTTCTCATTAATGTACACTCTGCACCCCATCTTGACTGAAAAAAGCCAAAATGTAGTAATTTTTGCAAATTTACAAATAAGAAAAACTGAAATATCACATGGTCATAAGCATTCAGACCATTTCCTCAGTATTGAGTAGAAGCACTCTTTTGAGCTAGTACAGCCATGAGTCTTCTTGGAAATGATGCAACACATTTTTCACACCTGGATTTGGGGATCCTCTGCCATTCTTCCTTGCAGATCCTCTACAGTTCCATCAGGTTGGATGGTGAACGTTGGTGGACAGCTATTTTCTGGTCTCTGCAGAGATGCTCAATTGGGTTTAGCTCAGGGTTCTTGCTAGGCCAGTCAAGAATGGTCACAGAGTTGTTCTGAAGCCCCTCCTTTGTTATTTTAGCTGTGTGCTTAGGGTCATTGTCTTGTTGGAAGGTGAACCTTCGGCAAAGTCTGAGGTCCAGAGCACTCTGGAAGAGGTTTTCATCCAGGATATCTCTGTACTTGGCCGCATTCTTGTTTCCTTCAATGACAACCATCCGTCCTGTCCCGACAGCAGAAAAACACTCCCATAGCATGATGCTGCCACCACCATGTTTCACTGTTGGGATTGTATTGGGCAGGTGATGAGCAGTGCCTGGTTTTCTCCACACATACCGCTTAGAATATATCTTCGTCTCATCAGACCAGAGAATCTTATTTCTCATAGTCTGGGAGTCCTTCATGTGTTTTTAGCAAACTCTATGCGGGCATTCATATGTCTTGCACTGAGGAGAGGCGTCCTTCGGGCCACTCTTTTATAAAGGCCAGACTGGTGTTGGGCTGCAGTGATAGTTGACTTTGTGGAACTTTCTCCCATCTCCCCACTACATTTCTGGAGCTCAGCCACAGTGATCTTGGGGTTATTCTTTACCTCTCTCACCAAGGCTCTACTCCCATGATTGCTTAGTTTGGCTGGACAGCCAGGTCTAGGAAGACTTCTGGTGGTCCCAAACTGTTTCCATTTAAGGATTATGGAGACCACTGTGCTCTTAGCAACCTTGGGTACTGCAAAAATTCTGTTGCAACCTTGCCCAGATTTGTGCCTTGCCACAATTCTGTCTCTGAGCTCCTTGGCCAGTTCCTTTGACCTCATGATTCTCATTTGGTCTGACATGCACTGTGAGGTCTTATATAGACAGTTGTGTGCCTTTCCAAATCATGTCCTATCAATTTAATTAAACACAGCTGGACTTCAATGAAGGAGTAGAACTATCTCAAGGAGGATCATAAGGAAATGGACAGCATATGACTTAAATATGAGTGTCTGAGCAAAGGGTCTGAATACTTATGATCATGTGATATTTCAGTTTTTCTTTTTTATTAAATTTGCAAAAATTTCTACATTTCAGTTTTTTCAGTCAAGATGGGGGGGTGCAGAGTGTACATTAATGAAAAAAAAGAACTTTTTTGAATTTTCCAAATGGCTGCAATAAAACAAAGAGTGAAAAATTTAAAGGGGTCTGAATACTTTCTGTACCCACTGTACATGACTGCAATTACACAGCAGGTTTCTTAGTCATCCTGTCTGGTGTTCGGCAGAATGAATCTCATCACAGATTCTTTTTACAATTCAAAATATATATTTCCTTCATTCTTCAGGGAGATAAGCTGCCAGTAAAGGTGCCAGGCAGAGGAATTAAGAGATAATCTGGCTCTGTTCATTTCTACATTGGGAGGTAAGGAGCCAGTAATGTCATTTCTACAGTTATCTGTCATCTCACACACAAGAGGCAGGTATTGCACATATGTCCTATTTATTAGCATAGAACAGTTTCATAATACCAGCCAACATTTATGGACATAACTGTTTATCACTCATGGTAATTCTGCTTCATGCCACCTGTCTTATCCATGTTTTTTTTTTGATCTGTGCTATGTTGTGCATAAATATGTGATTCTTCAGAATTTGTATTAGTCTATGCCTGATGAAGAGACCTGAGTAGTCTCGAAAGCTTGCAATTTGTTACCATCTTTTCAGTTAGCCATTAAAAGGTATCAACCACTGAGGACTCTCAATTCTAAACATTTTTCTATAATACCAGCCACTGAAACACATGCCACACTCACTTCCTGGTACAACAGTATGCTAACTGGCAGTCATATCTAGAGGGAGGCAGGTGGGGCTTCTGCCCCATTCACAGCTGGCAACGGGATGCTGTCAGCACGCCTGACACACCGATCCAAAGTGTCTCCCTGGCGACTGCATTGTACTGCCCCCTGGACTGGGGAGTCAGCCGTTCTCTGAGTCGGCGGTCCAACTGAAAGCCAGCTCCCAGTGATCAATTGTACTCTCGTCTATTAGACGTGAGTACAACTGAAGCTCTGACAGCTGGGTCAGGGTGATGATAGCGGCGTGATAAGGTCATGTGATCATGCTGCTGATGTCACTCGCTAGCGCAGCAGGCAGAAGCGCACGTTGGTGGTAAGTGTTCTAGGGCAGCTGAAGACACCAAAGATTTATTGTAGCTGGGGAAGGAAGGGGTGTTGGTTAGATTTGAGGTCACAGCATTGGGAAAGAGGAAGAAATGGGTGCAGACACAATATGGGGTAGAGTAAAATTTGAAGACAGAGTTTGAGGAACAACGAAAGGATGGGCACTGCCACAATATAGGAGGGGATTACTAAGATTTGAGGTCACAGTATGGGAAAGAGGAAGGGATGGATGCAGCCACAATATGGAGGGGAGTAGGATTTAAGGACACTGTTTGGGAAAGAGGAAGGCATGGGTGCAGACACAATATGAGGAGGGGGAAGAGGGAAGAATTTGAGGACACAGTATGAGAAGCAAGGGCGGAGATGGGTAGTATGAAGGAGGAAACAGTATGAGGGGGCAGACACAGTATGGTGAGTAGGAGGATGGGTGCAGACAGTATGAGGTGTGAGGGGGGAATATAAGTAGATATAGAATGGAGAGCAAGGGAGGGGATGGATGCAGACACAGTATGGTGATGGGATGGGTGTGGATGCAGTATGGCGAGTGGGAAGATGGGTGCAGACAGTATGAGGAGCGAGGGGGGAATGTATGCGGGCATAGTATAGGGAGTGAGAATGATAGAATTGGTGCCGACACAATATGGGGAGTCGGGGAGATGTGTGAAGAGGCAGTATGGAGAGTGAGGGGTTAAATATGTGAGGAGACTGTATAGATAGCAGGGGAGATGTGGGAGGAGACAGTATGAGGAGGAAATATGTGAGATTATTGAGGGGTAATATTGTGAGGAAACAGTATGGGGGAAAAAAGTGTTAGTGGGCATAGAATAGAGACTGAGTAGAGTGGGGGATAACATGGGGGTCAGTATGCCAAAGAGGGTGTGTGTGCTGAGGGGCGCAGTATAGAGACTAGGCCCTATAGGAGAACCCATTGTGAAAGGCCAGTGTGAAGAAGGGGTTCAGTATGGAAAGGAAGGGGCAGTGTGGAGAGCATGTACCATAAGTGTGTGGATCATATTTTGTGCAGGGAATGTAGCGAGGGTCAATTATTTATTCAGAGATGCAGCATAGGGCAGATATTTTTATTCAGTAGCATTATAATGACACTGTTATTTTTAAGGCTATCATATGGGGATGTGCTGCACAAGACCGGAGAAGAGGGAAGTCTGCAAAGACGAGCTGTAGCTGTGAAAAGTCATCGTGGCATCTGGACAACATCTTCTATAATGTAGTACTAGTGGTGTACACCTATTTTTTATATGCCTAGGAAATTAAACAATAAATGTGCAGAGCAAGTTAAATATAGATGAGGCAACGAGTCCTAATAGTACTTACTTCTGCTGTCGGCTAGTGGTGTATTGCACAATACACTACTAGCCAACAGCAGAAATGAGTACCATTAAGACTTGTTGCTCATCTATGTTTAACCCTAGAACGCATACCCATAGAAATCTACACATTCACGCACCTTGGGCCTTTTAGGCCTGTTTACAATTATCATGGAATAACTCAAATAAAAATACTTTTCAAAGTTTATTGCAAAGTAAGGATGCATTCCCACTAGCACAGGGGTCCGCCAGGACGGGATTCCGTAATGGATCTGACCTCCTGGTGACCCCAGCTAAGGCTGGCGGACGCATACCTGGGGCCTCGCAGGCCTGCCAGGTTACTTGTTTTCTATTTTCTGTAAAATTACTTTAGTTAGAATTTTGAAACTCTAGGTATTCCTCAGGTATATAGTTGTTAGTAATTTCCAGTTGTTCATATATTTTTATGTTATATGCATTTCGGTATAACAACCTTTTTTTGGGACTACCCCATATTCACGCACCTGGGGCCTTTTAGGCCTGTGTGCAAATAACACTTAATAACTCAAATAAAAATACTTTTCAAAATTTATTTTACAATTGCAAGGTAAGGATGCATTCCAACTAGCGCTGGGGTCCGCCAGGAGGGGATCCGTAATGGATCTGACCTCCTGGTGACCCAAGCTAAGGCTGGCGGAATCCTGGAGTTACCAGGAGGTCAGATCCATTATGGATCCCCTTCTGGCGAACCCCAGCGCTACTGGGAACACAGTCTAAGATGTGTATATTTCAAAACATAATTATGTGCATAAAACAACAAAAAAGTATGCACACCAAATATAGGCATTCTATATGCAATTTTTTTATGAAAACATTTTTTGGTTGTAGCAAACTTGGTGCAGGGATATTTATTTGTAACTTTACATATTCCCCCGACAATTCTCGCTTATTATTTTTTCGGCTGAATGTTCCTTGCATACATTTTGTCTGCAAGTAGAACAGAAACGCTCCGATTTTCTTTCCTTCCTTGCTGGACAAATATAGCAGCGATTTCTTTTTTTTTCTCTTTACTCTGGATGTTCCAGAAAGCGTATTCCACATCGGATCATTGCCTCCGTAATTTGCCTTGATAAGCATATCATGCTGCTTCTCTCCATCATAGTAGGCATCAAAAGTTCATAACAAAGTTCTGTCAAAAATAGACGTCTCTTGCCTTTCCTGTTGGCATGGAATTCTAGATTAGTTTGACAATAAACAATGTAGCTATTGAGGGCTGACACATCAAGGATATTGGAAAAAAGGGCAACAGGCCAACGTTTAGTCTGCCTTTTGCACGAATCCAATCATTTCGTCCATCTTGTCGACACCTCCTTTTGTCTTATTATAATGCAGTATGATTTCAGATCACATGACCATGTTGTCATGCAGAATCCACACTCTTCCCAGCAATAGCAGAGTCGTAAAAGTTCTTCCCCAGCAACAATACAGACAAAAAGACTGAGTATCACATGTAAACCTAGTACAGGCCTAAAAGGCCCCAGGTGCGTGAATATGGGGTAGTCCCAAAAAAAAGGTTGCTATACCGAAATGTCTGTAACATAAAAATATATGAATAACTGGAAATTACTAACAACTATATACCTGAGGATTACCTAGATTTTCAAAATTCTAACTAAAGTACTTTTACAGAAAAATAGAAAACAAGTAACCTGGCAGGCCTGCGAGGCCCCAAGTATGCGTTCTAGGGTTAACTTGCTCTGCGCATTTCTTGTTTAATTTCTTAGATATATAAAATGTAAGTGTACACTACTAGTACTACTTTCAAGGTTTGTAGCACGATGATTACACCAAACTAAGTTTTTTAATACACATTTTAGACAGGTACATTCACAGAGGCTGCCATATCACCCGCAGCCACAACCTTTTCTATATTTGGGAGCACCAGTGTGTTCTCTTTCCCCCTCACCTTTCTCCTAGTCTTCTATAATGTACCTATATGTAAAGATTTTGTGATACTAATTCACATCAGTATTGTGGTTCTTGTATGGTCCACATTCTGATTATGCCTGATAGCAACAACTCCCAGTATCGCCTTATCATTGTTAAGGAAGTACTGGAAGTTATAAGTTCATGTGAGACAAATATATAAGGGTCTGACCTAATAATACAATTAATCTAACATGTACTAATGGTGGTCCTAGTGATGTATTCATGCACTGATAGTGGTTCTTGTGATACATTCCTGTACCGATGAGGGTTTTGCTGCTCTGGTTCTGTACTGATGGGGGTTATATGGATATATTTTTGTACTGCTAGTGGTTCTTATGATGAATTTCTGTACTGTTAGTGGTTCTGATTAAGAATCCCTCTCCTGCTGATGTGCTGGTGATGTATTTCTGCACAACTGGTGGTTCTTATGATGAATTTATGTACTGCTGGTTCTGATTATGTATTTCTGTACTGATGAGAGTTTTGTAATTTTTGTACTGCTGGTGGTTCTGGTGATGGATTCTTGTGCTGTCATTGGTTCTGTACATATGTAACAATCCATAAGATTACTTGATACATCACTATGTTAATAAAGTGTTATGGTGTCTGACAAATTAAGGGTAACTATGTTTTTTATTTATGTTACGTACATTAAAGTTTGTGATGAGTATGCAGTCATTCTATGTGACTGTAGACTTCTGAATTCTCACAGCGCACACTGCTGTCAGGATTCTCTGTGCAAGTAGTGAGAGTGGTAGGTCACGAAACCACAAGTATGCAATTTACATACATGCAGCCACGTACAGATTAGACATGCGTGGCCTCACTCAATGAACATGAATTGAGAGAAGCTGGACACTTCTAGTCAGAATGTGGCCAGAAATATACAAATCACATACTTGTGCTCACATGACTGTCCACTCTTGCCACCAGCAAGAGATAATCCTAAAAGTGTGCAGTGCAAGTGATGTGAGAATTCAGACGCCTTTAATTAACCCCTTAGTGACGGAGCCAATTTGCAGCTTAATGACCAGGCCAATTTTTACAATTCTGACCACTGTCACTTTATGAGGTTATAACTCTGGAACGCTTTAACGGATTCTGAGATTGTTTTTTCGTGACATACTGTACTTCATGTTAGTGGTAAAATTTCTTCGATATTACTTGTGTCTATTTATGAAAAAAACAGAAATATGGCAAAAAAAATTAAAATTTAGCAATTTTCAAACTTTGAATTTTTATGCCCTTAAATTAGAGAGATACAGTACAGACCAAAAGTTTGGAAACACCTTCTCATTTAAAGATTTTTCTGTATTTTCATGACTATGAAAATTGTTAATTCACACTGAAGGCATCAAAACTGTGAATTAACACATGTGGAATTATATACTTAACAAAAAAGTGTGAAACAACTGAAAATATGTGTTATATTCTAGGTTCTTCAAAATAGCCACCTTTTGCTTTGATGACTGCTTTGCACACTCTTGGCATTTTCTTGATGAGCTTCAAGAGGTAGTCACCAGGAATGGTCTTCCAACAATCTTGAAGGAGTTCCCAGAGATGCTTAGCACTTGTTGGCCCTTTTGCCTTCACTCTGCGGTCCAGCCCACCCCAAACCAACTCGATTGGGTTCAGGTCTGGTGACTGTGGAGGCCAGGTCATATATATATATATATATATACCTGTTCTATGTGTATATATCTAGTCTATCTATTTTATTATAACCTACTCTATTCTATACTGTACGCGGATGATTTGCCAGCATTTAATCTATCTATCTAATATCTAATCATCTCCCGCCTCGATTACTGCAACACCCTCCTCTGTGGTCTCCCAGCTAACTCTCTTGCACCACTCCAGTCTGTCCTCAACTCTGCTGCCCGGCTAATCCACCTCTCTCCTTGCTACTCCCCTGTTTCTCCCCTCTGCAAATCCCTCCACTGGCTCCCAATTCCCCAACGAATCCAGTTCCAACTAATAACACTGCTCTACAAAGCCATCTACAACCTGTCCCCTCCCTACATCTCTGAACTAGTCTCCCAATATCTTCGATCCTCCCAAGACCTACTACTCTCCTCCTTATTCGTTCCTCACACAACCGCCTCCAAGATTTCTCCCGAATATCCCCCCATCCTCTGGAATTCCACGCCTCAGCACGTCCGATTATCCACCACCCTCGGATCCTTCAGACGGAACCTGAAAACCCATCTCTTCAGGAAAGCCTACAGCCTGCAATAACCATTCTGCCGCCTCACCAACCACCCGAGCTGCCGCCTCACCACCACCCGAGCTGCCGCCTCACCACCACCAGAGCTGCTGCACCCTCGGCCTTCTGTCTTTTCCACATTATCCCGTAGAATGTAAGTCTGCAAGGACAGGGTCCTCTTCCCTCTGTACCAGTCTGTCATTGTAAATTTGTTTACTGTAAACGATATCTATAATTCTGTACGTAACCCCTTTCTCGTGTACAGCACCATGGAACTAATGGTGCTATATAAATAATAATAATATATATATGTTTTGAAGAATATTTGGTTTTAAAATGATGTGTACAGTTGTGTATCACAATGCAATTTTAACATGAGCTTTTACATACAGAGAACTGCTGTATGTAAAAGCTCCTGTTAAAATTGCACTGCATACGGATGCCACACGGATGACACGTGGTTATTTGATGCGAGGAAATCACATCATCGCATAGCAAACGGATTACGCACTGATCACTGTTCGGAGAACACTGTTGCGATTCTCGTCCGTCAAAATCGGACCGATTTTTTATATGGCAAGTGTGACTCCAGCCTTACGGTCACGTGACAACTAGATTTTTGTCCTGCTTCTCTCAGTTTTTCACTGAACATTGAGAGAATTAGGAAGAGCAGCTCATGGGTACGTGACTGTAAGGGCTCGCTCACACTTATGACGTAATTGGATTAGTGCAATCCGATAAAAAAAATCGAATTACACTCTGCCCAGTGTTAAACTATGGGGAAGCTCACATCTGCAATTATTTTCTCATGCTGATTAAGCATGCGAAAACAATCGCACGCACCCATATAAATCTGTGGGTGCATGTTAAACATCTCACTGCATGCGGATATCACCCGAGTGCAGTGTGATTCCTGCAGATGCCAGCATTAGAAGAGTTGGAGAAATTAATTTATTCTCCTCTGCACCTGTGCTACGATTCTCACAAGAGAGAGGATCGGAGCACAGAGCACTGACACTCAGCTCACACTCGCAGCAGAGGTGGAGCCAAGTGACATTAGCATTTCGCATCGGATGCCATACGCTGACGTGACTCCGGCTTAAGTGTGCAAATCGTATATGGGCTTGGGGGGGGACGCCAAACTGAATTCTTACCCCAGGTGCTGAAAAACATAGATACACCTCTGCCAATAGCCATACCTTTTTAATGAAACTCTGGATAAGGCCAGGGTCACACTTACCGTATGGAAAATCAGTCCAGGTCTCCCTGCTGAGAGTCGCACAAGTGTTCTCCATATGGTCATCTGTGTGTAATGCGTTTGCAATACGATGATGCGATTTTCTCGCACCTATGCATCCGTATGACATCCATATGACATGTGTGACATCCCAGGAATCCGGTTGTCACAGTGGTATTGCCTGCCTCCCGGGGAGGGTGATGCCATGCCTGGAAGCGAGAAGGAATTCCCTTATCAGGTAACACTAGCATACAACACTTTCCTCACTCCAGGCCAGAAGGGGGAGCTCTAGACCCAGTTTCAGGGTAGCTTCCCTATAAGATCTGGTCTGGAGGAGGAGTTAGAGGTCAGTTTGTGTGAGACAGTGAAGGGAGAGGAAGCATGTGAGGAGAAACTGGGAGTGGAGCTGCGGTTGAGCTCCCTCACAGGATTAAGCACAAGAAGCCGGACACCGGGGTCCGAGGTTATGTGGGAACTGTATGCCCCACAACTGAAACCGGAGGGCAGGAGATTGCAGGTCTCCTGGCCACAACACACACCCGAAGGCACAGCAGCAGATTAGAGCCCGGAGTCACGAGAGAGGGACACCTGTAAAAATGCTTGAGCTGCCTGCCATGCGGGTAGTGTTCCACCTAAGGGACATATTGAGAGAGGGATTTGAGGAAAGCTAATGCATCAAGGACCTAGAATTCAGAGCAGAAAGGAAGGCTTCCAACCCCACCTGGCTAGGGGGATTCCGAACCGCTTCCAGGTTATCTGAATTTCAAAGATCACCTGTAACCGATGCCCTGGTCTGCAATTTCTGTGTCCTCCAATTATTTCCTGCACTCCACCATTTATCATTCCTTCCCAACTGCACCGGGATCCCTGGGGACTAAGCTCTACCTGTGGGGAGCTATACCAACCCTTCTGCAATATCATCAGCCCCAGTGGACCCGTTTAAGCAGCGTCGGCCATCCCTGGCTGAGTACCACCAGTGGTGTCCTGAACACTACTAAATTAGACTTTATTTCCACTTCCAATCTTTCCCTTTTATTGGACGTCCAGGGCCATGGACTGGGTCACTGCCGCCAGGACCACCCCTTTAAGAACTGTCCCACGGTCCTAGCAGCACTCCACTGGTCCATTACTTAAAGAGGCTGTCACGGTGGCTGCAACCCGGTCCGTGGCCCTGGGTGCCCAATCAAAGGAAAAGTCTTTTAGGGGTTTTATGAATAAAGTTTGTGACGCCACCTGTGGTATTCGGTCAGTAGGGACCGATGCTGCTTAAAGGAGTCCTCTGGGGTGATGGTATGGCAGCTAGATGGTATAACTTCCCACAGGTGAAGTAGGTCCCCAGGGCTCCCAGTGTATGGTGAAGATGGTGGGTGGAGCGATGAAGAACGAGGATACAGGTTTGCAATGTCTTTACCTGGTTTACTGTAGGCTTCAGGCAACCGCAGTCCAGGGCACCAGACAACAGGTACAGGCAGAGTCCGGCCGGCTTGGAAAAGAATCCAGAGTCTCCCTGACCTGGTGGAGATCAAAGCCTTCCTCCAAGTGCGGTGGTGTTGTAATCCCTTACTGCTTAAGGCTTCCAATAAGGTCCTCACAATTCCTCTCTGTCCCCCATAAAGGTTAGGACACAACCCGTTTGACAGGTGATCTGGGCCTTTTTACAGGGTCTCTATCATGACTCGGGCCCTATAGATATCACTGTGTCTCCTGGGTATCAATGCGGACAGGTGATGTACAATCCAGCTGTCCTGCCGGTTTCAGCTATGCCACTATATAGTTCAGCACGGCCATGGTCTTCCTGCTACCGGAATCTGCACTAGCCACTTCTCAGCTCTGCTCCACTGGTGTTATTCTCCTGCACTTTCTCCCTCCTGCACTCTTCTTACAAGCTGTTTGTTCTTTCCAGTTATCTCAATCCTGGAGCTGCAGCACCTCAGGCTGCACGGCTCCAAACCCATCTCTCTGCCTTAGGGCTGTCCCACACGTCCAGATAATTCCGGTACCGGAATAAATTGGTACCGGAGTTATCCGTGTCCGTGTGCCTGGGAACTCACGGAGGCCATACCTGCGGCACACGTGTGCCGCCCGTATGGCGAGTGGGTACCACACGGAGCGTGTGGTACCCACTCTGCATGGTGCTGAAGCTGCGATTCATATCCTCTCTGCAGTAGCGTTTGCTGCAGAGAAAATATGAAGAATAGTGTTAAAAATAAAGATTTAGGTGTCCGCCGCCCCCCCACCCCCTGTGCGCCCCCCCGCTGGTCAGAAAATACTTACCCGGGTCCCCCGTCGGCTGTCGCTCCTTCTTGGTCTTGCCGCGGCTTCTCCTGCATGCGGTCACGTGGGCCCGATCATTTACAGTCATGAATATGTGGCTCCACCTCCCATAGGGGCGGAGCCGACTATTCATGATTGTAATTGATCGGCCCCACGTGACCGCATACAGTAGGAGGCGCGGCCAGACCAGGAAGGAGCGACAGCCGACGGGGGACCCGGATAAGTATTTTCTGACCAGCGGGGGGGCGCACAGGGGGTGGGAGGGCGGCGGACACCTAAATCTTTATTTTTAACACTATTCTTCATATTTTCTCTATAGCAAACGCTGCTACAGGGAAGATATGAATACCGGCTTCAGCACCATGTGGGGGGGACAGCGCTTACTGTAGCGCTGTCTCCTGCACGCACACGGACCCCAGACGGAGAATGTCCGTGTGAGGTGCGTGTTTTACGCGGACCCATTGACTCTATTGGGTCCGTGTAAAACGTGCGCTCCCACGAACACTGACATGTCTCCGTGTTTGGCACACGGAGACACGGTCCGCAAAAAATCAATGACATCTGCACAGATGCATTGATTTTTATGGGTCTACGTGTGTCAGTGTCTCCGGTACGTGAGGAAACTGTCACCTCACGTACCGGAGCCACTGATGTGTGAAACCGGCCTTAGGCTGCTCCAGTCTGCTGTCAGGCACTCACTGCTCACTAACTTCCCCTACAGCCAGAACATATATGGGCAGCTCCCCTTAATCCGGGTTCAGAGCGCCCCCTTCTGGCCTGCAGTATGAACGTTTTGTATGTAGTGTTTACCTGGTGAAAGATATCTTTCATCGCTTCCAAGCGTGACACCACTCTCCCCGAGGGGAAAGCAATGCCACTGTGACGGCCAGGACCCTGGGGCATCACACTGGCTTTACATTTCTCACTGATTTTCCTCATTGAATTTAATGGCTGAATGGGCTGAAATGAGGAAAATGTGTGCGTATTTGTCGCAAGCTAGACGAATGGTCCGTGTGGTGTCCGAGTTTCTCTCACATCCATAGACTTGCATTGGCAAGTCTTGGATGATATACGGTGCAAATCGCAGCAGCTGCGATTTTACAAGCACGTCAAATATGCTTGAGAAAAAAAACGGTGATGTGAGCTGCCCCATAGATTAACGCTGGACCGAATGCTATGCAATGTTTTCTCACATAGCACTCGTCCGTAGTCTACGCTAGTGTGACGCCAGCCTAAATCTGTATGTAGCACATACACTATGTTCCAAATTATTATGCAAATGACATTTTCCTCTGATTTTCCTAAATGGTTGGTGCAAATGACAGTCAGTCTAATAAAAGTAATCACCCGTTAGAGTATACATCGAATTTTATTGAATAAACCTCCCAATGATAACAGTATTATCTTCAAAATGAATAAAAACTTAAAATGCGCTGTTCCAAATTATTAGGCACAGTAGAATTTCTAAACATTTGATCTGTTTTAAAGAACTGAAAATGCTCATTTGTGGAAGTTGCAGCATTAGGAGGTCACATTCACTGAACAAAAGGCTATTTAACTCCAAAACATCCTAACAGGCCAAGTCACATGTTGACATATAAACCTTTCTCTGATATCGCCTTCACAATTCATGCATCCATTGAACTTGTGAGTTTTTGGAGAGTTTCTGCTTGTATTTCTTTGCATGAAGTCAGAATAGCCTCCCAGAGCTGCTGTTTTGATGTGAACTGCCTCCGACCCTCATAAATCTTTTGCTTGATGATACTCCACAGGTTCTCTATAGGGTTGAGGTCAGGGGAAGATGGTGGCCACACCATGAGTTTATCTCCTTTTATGCCCATAGCAGCCAATGACTCAGAGGGATTCTTTGCAGCATGAGATGGAGCATTGTCATGCATGAAGATGATTTTGCTCCTGAAGGCACGTTTCTGCTTTTTATACCATGGAGGAAAGTTGTCAGTCAGAAACTCTATATACTTTGCAGAGGTCATTTTCACACCTTCAGGAACCATAAAAGGGCCCTACCAGCTGTTTCTCCATGATTCCGGCCCAAAACATGACTCCTCCACCTCCTTGCTGACGTCGCAGCCTTGTTGGGACATGGTGGCCATCCACCAAGCATCCACTACTCCATCCATTTGGACCATCCAGGGTTGCTCAACACTTATCAGTAAACAAGAATGTTTGGAAATTAGTCCTCATGTATGTGTGGGCCCAATGCAACCATTTCTGCTTGTGAACACTGTTTAAGGGTGGCCGAATAGTAGGTTTATGCACCACAGCAAGCCTTTGAAGGAGCCTACACCTTGAGGTTCGAGGGACTCCAGAGGCACCAGCAGCTTCAAATATCTGTTTGCTGCTTTGTATTGGCTTTCTAGCAGCTGCTCTCTTAATCCGATGAACTTGCCTGGCAGAAATCTTCCTCATTATGCCTTTATCAGCACAAACAGATCTGTGCTCAGATACACAAATCTCTTAACAGTACGATGACCACGCTTAAGTTTTCGGGAAATTTCTAATGTTTTCATCCCTTCACCAAGGCATTGCACTATTTGATGCTTTTCAGCAGCAGAGAGATCCTTTTTCTTTCCCATGTTACTTGAAAACTGTGACCTGCTTAACCCCTTCGTGCCATGCGCCGTACTAGTACGGCGCTGCCGGCACTGCATTAGTGCCAGCCGCAGTACTAGTACGGCGCCCCGATCACCGCGGTCTCGCGCTGAGCGCCGCGGTGATCGGGTGCGGGTGTCAGCTGTATATGACAGCTGACACCCCGCAGCAATGCCCACGATCGGCGCTATCGCCGATCGCGGGCATTTAACCCCTCTGATGCCGCTGTCAATAGTGACAGCGGCATAGAGGGGGATCGCGCAGGGACGGGGGCTCCCTGCGCTCTCCCACCGGAGCAGCGCGATGAGATCGCGCTGCTCCGGTGACCTGGAAGGAGTCCCCGGATCCAAGATGGCCGCGGGACTCCTTCCGGGTCATGAGATGACCCTGCTTGCCGGCGTCTGCTGAGAATTCCTCATAGCAGGCGCCGGCAAGCCTCTGCAAAGTGCCTGTCAGATCGGTGATCTGACAGAGTGCTGTGCACACTATCAGATCACCGATCTGTGATGTCCCCCCCTGGGACAAAGTAAAAAAGTTAAAAAAAAAAATGTCCACATGTGTAAAAAAAAAGAAAAAAAAATTCCTAAATAAAGAAAAAAAAAATATTCCCATAAATACATTTCTTTATCTAAATAAAAAAAATCACACAATAAAAGTACACATATTTAGTATCGCCACGTCCGTAACGACCCCACCTATAAAACTATATCACTAGTTAACCCCTTCAGTGAACACCGTAAAAAAAAAAAAAAAAACGAGGCAAAATACAACGCTTTATTCTCATACCGCCAAACAAAAAGTGGAATAACACGCGATCAAAAAGACGGATATAAATAACCATGGTACCACTGAAAACGTCATCTTGTCCCGCAAAAAAAAAGCTGCCATACAGCATCATCAGCTGAAAAATAAAAAAGTTATAGCTCTCAGAATAAAGCGATGCAAAAACAATTATTTTTTATATAAAATAGTTTTTATTGTGTAAAAGCGGCAAAACATAAAAAAATTACATAAATGAGGTATCGCTGTAATCGTACTGACCCGAAGAATAAAACTGCTTTATCCTTTTTACCAAACGCGGAACGGTATAAACGCCCCCCCTAAAAGAATTTCAGGAATTGCTGGTTTTTGTTCATTCCGCCTCCCAAAAATCGGAATAAAAAGCGATCAAAAAATGTCATGTGCCTGAAAATGGTACCAATAAAAACGTCAACTCGTCCCGCAATAAACAAGATCTCACATGACTCTGTGGACCAAAATATGGAAAAATTATAGCTCTCAAAATGTGGTGATGCAAAAACTATTTTTTGCAATAAAAAGCGTCTTTTAGTGTGTGATGGCTGCCAACCATAAAAATCCGCCCAAAAAACGCTATAAAAGTAAATCAAATCCCCCTTCATCACCCGCTTAGTTAGGGAAAAATAATAAAATTTGAAAAAATATATTTATTTCCATTTTCCCGTTAGGCTACTTTCACACTAGCGTTGGTACGGGGCCGTCGCGCTGCGTCGGCCCGATGTACCGACGCATACTGTGCAAGCGCCGCACAATGGGGGCAGCGGATGCTGTTTTTCCACGCATCCGCTGCCCCATTGTGAGGTGCGGGGAGGTGGGGGCGGAGTTCCAGCCGCGCATGCGAGGTCGGAAATGGTGGACCGTCGGCACAAAAAAAGTTACATGTAACGTTTTTTGCTGCCGGCGGTCCGCCACAACACGACGCAACCGTCGCACGACGGTTGCGACGTGTGTCAATACGTCGCTAATGTTAGTCTATGGGGAAAAAACGCATCCTGCAGATGACTTTGCAGGATGCGTTTTTTTGCCAAAACAACGCATTGCGACGTATGCAAAAAACGCTAGTGTGAAAGTAGCGCTAGGGTTAGGACTAGGGTTAGGGCTAGGGTTAGGGTTGGGGTTAGGGCTAGGGTTAGGGCTGGGGTTAGGGCTAGGGTTAGGGCTGGGGTTAGGGTTGGGGTTAGGGTTTCAGTTAGAATTGGGGAGTTTCCACTGTTTAGGCACATCAGGGGATCTCCAAACGCGACATGGCGTCCGATCTCAATTCCAGCCAATTCTGCTTTGAAAAACTAAAACAGTGCTCCTTCCCTTCCGAGTTCTCCTGTGCGCCCAAACAGTGGTTCCCCCCAACATATGGGGTATCAGCGTTCTCAGGACAAGTTGGACAACAACTTTTGGGGTCCAATTTGTCCTGTTACCCTTGGGAAAATAAAAACGTGGGGGCTAAAATATAATTTTCGTGGAAAAAAATATATTTTTTATTTTCGCGGCTCTGCGTTATAAACTGTACTGAAACACTTGGGGGTTCAAAGTTCTCACAACACATCTAGATAAGTTCCCTGGGGGGTCTTGTTTCCAATATGGGGTCACTTGTGGGGGGTTTCTACTGTTTAGGTACATCAGGGGCTCTGCAAATGCAACATAACACCTGCAGACCAATCCATCTAAGTCTGCATTTCAAACGGCGCTCCTTCCCTTCCGAGCTCTGCCATGCGCCCAAACAGTGGTTCCCCCCCATATATGGGGTATCAGCGTACTCAGGACAAATTGGACAACAACTTTTGTTGTCCAATTTCTCCTGTTACCCTTGGGAAAATAAAAACGTGGGGGCTAAAATATAATTTTCATGGAAAAAAAATATTTTTTTATTTTCACGGCTCTGCGTGATAAACTGTAGTGAAACACTTGTTGGTTCAAAGTTCTCACAACACATTTAGATAAGTTCCATGGGGGGTCTAGTTTCCAATATGGGGTCACTTGTGGGGGGTTTCTACTGTTTAGGTACATCAGGGGCTCTGCAAATGCAACATGACACCTGCAGACCAATCCATCTAAGTCTGCATTTCAAACGGTGCTCCTTCCCTTCCGAGCTCTGCCGTGTGCCCAAACAGTGGTTCCCCCCAATGTATGGGGTATCAGCGTACTCAGGACAAATTGGACAATAACTTTTGTGGTCCAATTTCTCCTGTTACCCTTGGGAAAAAAAAATTGCGGGCTAAAACATCATTTTGTGGAAAGAAAAAATGATTTTTTAATTTTCACAGCGCTACATTCTAAACTTTAGTGAAACAATTGGGGGTTAAAAGTGCTCACCACACATCTAGATAAGTTCCTTAGGGGGTCTTCTTTCCAAAATGGTGTCACTTGTGCGGGTTTCCACTGTTTAGGCACGTCAGGGGCTCTCCAAACACGACATGGGTTCCGATCTCAATTCCAGCCAATTTTGCATTGAAAAGTCAAATGGCGCTCCTTCCCTTCCGAGCTCTGCCATGTGCCCAAACATTGGTTTACCCCAATATGTAGGGTATCGGCGTACTCAGTACAAATTGTACAACAACTTTTTTGGTCCAATTTCTCCTGTTACCCTTGGTAAAATAAAACAAATTGGATCTGAAGTAAAAATTTTGTGAAAAAAAAGTTAAATGTTCAATTTTTTTTAAACATTCCAAAAATTCCTGTGAAGCACCTGAAGGGTTAATAAACTTTTTGAATGTGGTTTTGAGTACCTTGAGGGGTGCAGTTTTTAGAATGGTGTCACTTTTGGGCATTTTCTGTCATATAGACCCCTCAAAGTCACTTCAAGTGTGAGGTGGTCCGTAAAAAAAAATGGTTTTGCAAATTTTGTTGCAAAAATTAGAAATCGCTGGTCAACTTTTAACCCTTATAACTCCCTAACAAAAAAAAATTATGTTTCCAAAATTGTGCTGATGTAAAGCAGACATGTGGGAAATGTTGTTTATTAACTATATTATGAGATATAACTCTCTAATTTAAGGGCATAAAAACTAAAAGTTTGAAAATTGCTAAATTTTCAACAAATTTTTGTTTTTTTCACAAATAAATGCAAGTCATATCAAAGAAGTTTTACCACTATCATGAAGTACAATATGTCATGAGAAAACAATCTCAGAATCAGCAGGATCCGTTGAAGCGTTTTAGAGTTATGACCTCATAAAGTGACAGTGGTCAGAATTGTAAAAATTGGCCCTGTCACTTAGGTGAAAACAGGCTTCGGGGTGAAGGGGTTAATAATGTGGAACATCATTTTTAAGTAGTTTTCCTTTAATTAGAATCAACTGGAAAACTAATTATCCCATGTATTTAAGATTGATTTCAGTGATCCATTGAGCCCTGAGACACAATACCACCCACGAGTTTATTTGAAAAACAAAATAATTAAATCTTTATCACACTTAAATCCAATTTGCATAATAATTTGGAACACAGTGTACAGATTCCATCTCGGATTTTTTTATTGTGTGTGAGCTCAGCCAACGGCCACTTCCACAAATCAGAGTATTACATATAGAAGCAGAAAGACACAAAACATACATACAAAATCTTGATTGAAAATGTTTTTTCTTCACAGCTTTATGGTATATGAATAAAGTATGCAACTCTACAGTGTGCATTCTTCAAAAATAGCTCGGTACATACACCATAGGGTAAGTTGTCAGTCTAATAGCAATGCACACATAGCTCTGCTGCACGCACTGGACAAATACAGTACATACAGTTCTGCTTCATGCACTTGTCATATACACACACAGCTCTGCCTCATGCACTGGTCATATACATACAGCTCTGCTACAAGCACTGGTCATAAACACACAGCTCTGCTACATGCACTGGTCATATGCACACAGCTCTGCTACATGCACTGGTCATATGCACACAGCTCTGCTACATGCACTGGTAATATACACACACAGCTCTGCTGCATGCAGTGGTCATATACACACAGCTCTGCTACAAGCACTGGCAGCGTCGGACTGGAGCACCTTGGGCCCACCAGAGAAAATCATGCTTGGGGCCCACTATGAAGCTACATATAAATAGATACAAGACCACCAATTGTGCGGTAAAAAGCGCTAATATCAGGGTATAATATAAGGTAGTTCACGTCTTAATTATGTAGCAAGGGTTGGGGTAGCCCCCTCACAGAATATAATGTAGCCCCCCTCAAAATATAATGCAGTCCCCTCTCATAGAATATAATGCAGCACCCCACAAAATATAATGCAACGCCCTCAGGTGTAACGCAGTCCCTACCATAGAATATAATGTAGCACCCTCATAGGGTATAATGCAGCCCCCTACATATAGTATAATGCAGCCCACCACAGAATATAATGTAGTCCCGAGAGAATGCAACCCCACCGCATAATATAATGCAGCCCCCCATAGAGTATACTGTAGCCCCCTCATATAGTATGATGTAGCCCCCATAATATAATGTAGTGTAGTCCCCTGAGAATAATGCAGTCCCCCCACAGAATATAATGTAGCCCCCTCATAAAGTATAATGCAGCCCCTCTCCACCCCCATCATTGTCCTCATCACCACCTCCATCATTACCTTCTCCCCCTCCACCCCTATCATTCTCCCTCCCTCCATCACTGCCCATTCCACCACCTGCATCATTGCCTCCTCCCCCACCATCATTGTCAATTTCATCACCTCCATCATTGCCTCCCCCCTCCACCATCATTGCCCATCACCTCCATCATTGCCTCCCCACCATCATTGCCTATCACCTCCATTGCCTATCACCTCCATCATTGCCCATCACCTCCATCATTGCCCATCACCTCCATCAATGTCCATCACCTCCATCATTGCCCATCACCTCCATCATTGCCTCCCCACCATCATTGCCTATCACCTCCATTGCCTATCACCTCCATCATTGCCCATCACCTCCATCATTGCCTCCCCCCACCATCATTGCCCATCACCTCCATCATTGCCTATCACCTCCATTGCCTATCACCACCATCATTGCCCATCACCTCCATCATGGCCTCCCCACCGTCACTGCCTATCACCTCCATCATTGCCCATCACCTCCATCATTGCCTCCCCCACCACCATTGCCCATAACCTCCATTGCCTATCACCTCCATCATTGCCCATCACCTCCATCATTGCCCCTCACCTCCATCATTGCCTCCCCCACCACCATCATTGCCCATCACCTCCATCATTGCCTCCCCACCATCATTGCCTATCACCTCCATCATTGCCTATCACCTCCATCATTGTCTCCCCCTACCACATCATTGCCCATCACCTCCATCATTGTCTCCCCCCACCACCATCGTCTCCCCCCACCAATATTATTGTCCTTCACCACCACACACACACACCTCACTGCAGCTCATCACACACACTCTCACACACACGCAGGCACACACACGCGCAGGCACACACACACACACGCAGGCACACAGCACAGCTCACCTCCCCGCAGCAGCAGCTCATCCCAGCAGCCTCTTCCTCGCTGGAAGCTTTCTGTCTGAGACAGCATGCTGGATGATAACGTCAACCAGCTGGGCTGTCTCAGACAGGAAGCAGGATGCTGCTTCATGAGGTGCTCTGTGTGAGTCTGTGTGCTTGCATGTGTGTGTATATGTGTGGTGCTGTGGTGTGTGTGTGTGTGTGTGTGTGTGTGTGTGTGTGTGTGTGTGTGTGTGTGTGTGTGTGTGTGTGTGGTGGTGGGGATTTACATGCAGGCAGAGTTAGCTACAGCCTGCAGCTGACGCTGCCCGCTATTAAAGAGAAATGGTATTCACACCTCTCCACGCCCATAGGGGTGTGGGGAAGCGTGAATATTCATTTTTGCTTTAGCAGCGGGGACAGGATCCTGTCTCCAGCTGCTGCTACGCTGGCACAGGGAGGGCCCCCTTGACTGAGGGGCCCCATAGCCACTGGCTAGGGGCCTCTGGAGCAGTGGGGCCCTAGGCAGCTGCTGGCCAGTATGCCAGCAGGTGTCAGTGCCTCGGCCCATCGGAGAATCCTCCGGTTCTCCGGTGGGCCAGTCCGAGCCTGAGCACTGGTCATATACATACAGCTCTGCTGCATGCACTGGTTATATACACACACAGCTCTGCCACATGCACTGGTCATATACACACACAGCTCAGATGCATGCACTGGTCATATACTCACACACAGCTCTGCTGCATGCACTGGTCATATACACACACAGCTCTACTGCATGCACTAGTCACATACACACAGCTCTGCTACATGCACTGGTCATATGTACACAGCTCTGCTACATGCACTGGTATTATACACACACAGCTCTGCTACATGCACTGGTCATATTCACACAGATAAGCCTCATGCACTGGTCATATACATACAGCTCTGCTACAAGCACTGGTCATATACACACACAGCTCTGCTACATGCACTGGTCATATACACGCAGCTCTGCTACATGCACTGGTCATATGCACACAGCTCTGCTACATGCACTGGTAATATACACACACAGCTCTGCTACATGCACTGCTCATATACACACACAGCTCTGCTACATGCACTGGTCATATACACACAGCTCTGCTGCATGCACTTGTCATATACACACACAGCTCTGCTGCATGCACTGATCATATACACACAGTTCTGCTGCATGCACTGGTCATATACACACACAGCTCTGCTACATGCACTGGTCATATTCACACACAGCTCTGCTGCATGCACTAGTCACATACACGCAGCTCTGCTACATGCACTGGTCATATGCACACAGCTCTGCTTCATGCACTGGTAATATACACACACAGCTCTGCTACATGCACTGGTCATATACACACAGCTCTGCTGCATGCACTGGTCATATACACACACAGCTCTGCTACATGCACTGCTCATATACACACACAGCTCTGCTGCATTCACTGGTCATATACACACAGATCTGCCTCATGCACTGGTCATATACATACAGCTCTGCTACAAGCACTGGTCATATACACACACAGCTCTGCTACATGCACTGGTCATATACACGCAGCTCTGCTACATGCACTGGTCATATGCACACAGCTCTGCTTCATGCACTGGTAATATACACACACAGCTCTGCTACATGCACTGGTCATATACACACAGCTCTGCTGCATGCACTGGTCATATACACACAGCTCTGCTACATGCACTGCTCATATACACACACAGCTCTGCTGCATTCACTGGTCATATACACACAGATCTGCCTCATGCACTGGTCATATACACACACAGCTCTGCTCCATGCCCAGTCATATACACACAGCTCTGCTGCATGCACTTGTCATATACACACACAGCTCTGCCGCATGCACTGGTCATATACACACAGCTCTGCTACGTGCACTGGTCATATTCACACACAGCTCTGCTGCTTGCACTGGTCATATACACACAGCTCTGCTGCATGCACTGGTCATATACAAACACAGCTCTGCTACATGCACTGGTCATATACACACACCGCTCTGCTACATGCACTGGTAATATACACACACAGCTCTGCTACATGCACTGGTCATATACGCACTGGTCATATACACAAAGCTCTGCTGCATGCACTTGTCATATACACACACAGTTCTGCTGCATGCACTGGTCATATACACACAGCTCTGCTACATGCACTGGTCATATTCACACACAGCTCTGCTGCTTGCACTGGTCATATTCACACACAGCTCTGCTACATGCACTGGTCATATACACACACAGCTCTGCTACATGCACTGGTAATATACGCACACAGCTCTGCTACATGCACTGCTCATATACACACAGCTCTGCTACATGCACTGGTCATATACACACACAGCTCTGCTACATGCACTGGTCACATACACACTGCTCTGCTACATGCACTGGTCATATACACACAGCTCTGCTGCAAGCACTGGTCATATACAAACACAGCTCTGCTACATGCACTGGTCATATATACACACAGCTCTGCTACATGCACTGGTCATATACAAACACAGCTCTGCTACATGCACTGGTCATATACACACACAGCTCTGCTGCATGCACTGGTAATATACACACAGCTCTGCTACATGTATTGGTCATATACACACAGCTCTGCTACATGCAGTGGTCATATACACACAGAGCTCTACTGCATGCACTGGTCATATACACACACAGCTCTGCTACATGCACTGGTCATATACACACACAGCTCTGCTGCATGCACTGGTCATATACACACACAGCTCTGCTGCATGCACTGGTCATATACACACACAGCTCTGCTACATGCACTGGTCATATATACACACACAGCTCTGCTACATGCACTGGTCATATATACACACACAGCTCTGCTACATGCACTGGTTATACAGTTTTTAGTATTTTTAAATAAGGCTACTTTCACACTAGCGTCATACTCGGCCCGTCGCAGTGCGTCAGGCCGACGTACCGACGCTAGCAGTGAATGTGCCGCACAACGGGGGCAGCGGATGCTGTTTTTCCACGCATCCGCTGCCCCATTGTGAGGTGTGGGGAGGTGGGGGCGGAGTTCCAGCCGCGCATGCACGGTCGGAAATGGCGGTCCGTCGGCAGCAAAAAACGTTACATGTAACGTTTTTTGCATAATTAAGTTACCTATTTGAGGTATGAAGTGACACGTTAAGAAGCAATAATAAAAAAGAAAACTTTATTGACATATAGTTTTAAAAGATTTACAATTTTTTAATAAAAAGACAGGATGATGTAGGGGAAGGACCTCCAAAATACAAACAGGGGGTGACCCACCGGTTCCCAGTTATGATGTCTAGTTATAAATTGAATATACGTATAACGTATTAAAATGCTTTAATCAGTAACCCTATGGAGTGAAAAAGAAAATAAAGACCAGTCTATGTGGATGGACGGAATCAGCGTCTCTTTAGAAATACCATATAGCGGTCTGATGATTTAAATAAGGGTATACCTGAATAATGAGCAGATGGTAATATATCTGTGCACCCAGCTAAATCTAGTACATCAGAAAAAAAAAAAAAATAAATAAATATATTAATAATGAAAAATGGCTCTAAATAGATTTGGAATGGTGATGGAGAGAGATGGTATTTGCTAATAGCATAAATTGCTGTGCATAGAAGGAGCGTAATGCTAGAACCATAAAAAGAATTGGCCGCTAGGTGGCAGTATGGTAAAAGAAATGTATTCCTGGGTGAGACAGCCTCGCAAGAGGACGGAGGAAAACACAAATGAAACCACGGCCAAAGTGAGTGTTTTACCTGATGGTAGATAAGAGTGGGTGCGGGTAAACTGGGAAGTCCGGTCACCTCCTGTGCCCGACGAGCGCCGTTTCGCCTTTCGGCTTCTTCCAAATCAGGAGGGGCATTGCCCCTCCTGATTTGGAAGAAGCCGAAAGGCGAAACGGCGCTCGTCGGGCACAGGAGGTGACCGGACTTCCCAGTTTACCCGCACCCACTCTTATCTACCATCAGGTAAAACACTCACTTTGGCCGTGGTTTCATTTGTGTTTTCCTCCGTCCTCTTGCGAGGCTGTCTCACCCAGGAATACATTTCTTTTACCATACTGCCACCTAGCGGCCAATTCTTTTTATGGTTCTAGCATTACGCTCCTTCTATGCACAGCAATTTATGCTATTAGCAAATACCATCTCTCTCCATCACCATTCCAAATCTATTTAGAGCCATTTTTCATTATTAATATATTTATTTATTTTTTTTTTTTTTTTCTGATGTACTAGATTTAGCTGGGTGCACAGATATATTACCATCTGCTCATTATTCAGGTATACCCTTATTTAAATCATCAGACCGCTATATGGTATTTCTAAAGAGACGCTGATTCCGTCCATCCACATAGACTGGTCTTTATTTTCTTTTTCACTCCATAGGGTTACTGATTAAAGCATTTTAATACGTTATACGTATATTCAATTTATAACTAGACATCATAACTGGGAACCGGTGGGTCACCCCCTGTTTGTATTTTGGAGGTCCTTCCCCTACATCATCCTGTCTTTTTATTAAAAAATTGTAAATCTTTTAAAACTATATGTCAATAAAGTTTTCTTTTTTATTATTGCTTCTTAACGTGTCACTTCATACCTCAAATAGGTAACTTAATTATGCATCAATAATCGAAGTGCTAATGCCTTGCCTACATTAAATCTTTTTTCGGATTATGGGATTAATGTAACGTTTTTTGCAGCCGACGGTCCGCCACAACACGGCGCAACCATCGCACGACGGTTGCGACGTGTGGCAAAGCGTCGCAATGCGACGCTAATGCAAATCAATGGTGAAAAAACGCATCCTGCAAGCACTTTTGCAGGATGCTTTTTTTCAACCAAACGACACATAGCGACGTGCAGTGCACGACGCTAGTGTGAAAGAGGCCTAACACAGCATGGAAATGTTTTCAGATCAATTAGATGAAAATGACTTACAAAAAACCGCACATAATTAATGCTACATGTGAACAGTCCCACTTTGCACACACTGGGCAGTGACATTACACGTGTACCATTATGTCCACACAGCTCTGCACATGTGCTTTCTTCCTTCTTTTCTATGGTCCCAATTTATCATTTGCTTTTTTTAGTCATCTTTATTTATTGGTCTTGTGGCATCCATTAATTTTTGCGCTACAGTCTTCAAAATGGCAGACAGGGGTTTATGAATTTTGTGTAAAACAAAGAAAATAATTCAAAACTCCACCAGAGCGGATTGGCTCGGACTGGAAAATGTTTGTGCAAAAAAAGGCGCAATTGTGAGCCAAACGAGAACTATCTGTAGTGAAAAAAAAAGCACAAACACAAAACAGACTAAATTAAGAGCAAATGAAAACCCTAAATGCAATGTCACACTGTAACACTGCAATGGGAATGTCACGCGCACATGTAGCCCCAGCGTAATGTTCCCATGCTCAGTATTTTACCTCAGTACTTATAAGCCAAAACCAGGAGTGGGTGAGAAATCCAGAAGTGGTGACGTGTTTCTATGATACTTGTCCCCTGACTGTTCCGATACTGAGGTAAAATACTGACTAAATACTGAGTGTGTGACCGTGGCATGATGGCGGGGCAGTGAGAAGCGTGCACTGCACACCCCTGGGAGCAGAAGGCTGTATGTCACCTACTGCTGTGCACATAGCACTGAGCACTCCGCATGTGCTGCATCTCCTCCAGAGCTGAACTCCTCCCACACACGTGACTCATCACATGATCCTGACATCACCACAGGTCCTTCAGCTGCAGCCTGGGAGTCAGTCACCGTCTGCCTCAGGTATGTGTGTGACTGTGGCTGCACCACATCTCCCAGCATAAAGCCCAGCTGCCTTACACCTGCCATAGGCCTGTACTGGGGGAATATAACAGTGGGGGGCGCTCTCCTACTATCCTGAGGAGTGGAGCCTCCAGAGAGATGTATGATGAGACCCCCATCCATATACAGTCCCCTATACCCAGCACCCAACAACACGGTCCTAACCACTGACAGATGTTTAGGTCGTCAGCTCTAACTTTGTTAAAACTTTTTTGTTTTTACTTTTTGGATTCTTGATTTTTCCTCCTGTTTTTCCAAGGTATATAACTTTTTTTTTATTTTTCCATCTACATAGTTGTGGGCCGAGTTGTCATTTTGATTGTCGCTGTCCTAGTGGGGGTGAAATGGGTAAAAAGCTGCAGTTCCACCATTGTTTTCTGCGTTTTGTTTTCACGGTGTTCATTGTACAGTAAGATAACCTGGTCATGTAGTTCTCCTGGCTGTCACCATAACAAACTTGTATTGTTTCCCCATGTCTTGCATGCAGCCCTATCTACAGACAGCTATGTAAGCCAGGACGCGGCAGCTGCTGCCCCCCGGTGTTGTGAGACCCCAACTACAAGGTATAACACCTCCGCAATCCGTCATGGCTTCCCGCACAAAGCCTCCATCTCTCCATCCAAACACCGCTGCTGTCAGTGAGTGCTCACCTGATGATGAGGAGGAGGAGGAAGAAGAAGAGGTAAATAATGAGAACCACATGTATTTGTCTTATATAGCATTTGTTGTTTGTTACCTTGTTTATTAAGATCGCTTTGTTCTTGGCATGATTAGAGCAGAGGAAATATGGACCCTGGTAATGACCTCCGTAGGAACGTAATAAATCCATATCCGAGTGTTGTTATCCGGGCAGATACCACGTGTTCTAAGCGTGAGTCTGATAGAGACGGTAGGACACTCGCTGAGGCCTCATTTGGAAGTCTGTGATTCTTCAAGTACACACAAACATGCTCCGAATGTGTACGGTCCGTGTGATGTTTTTACCATCATCAGTGTTTTTCACAGATAATAAATTAATTACAAAGATTCTCCTATTTATTGCAATGTGACTCCCGGACAGCACATGGATTGTACACTGATGCCATCCGTGTGATTTGTACAGACCCATAAACTTGTATTCCTACTTTTTATCCGTGATGTTGGATAAAAACAGACATGTGGCCGTGATTTTTGATTGAACCCACAATCTGCAAACAACACGGATGAGTGAGTAACACTATAGCTTGTAATGTAAAGTGTTCCAAAAGTGAAAATCATTGACAGGACGTGTATGTGACTCTCAGACGCCTGAATGAGGCCTATGTCTTCCAACATAATTACTTTTGTGACCTAATATACAAGTAAATATGGGAATGCACTATAGATTGATGCGGTGTCAGTTGTTACTACCAGGGCTGTGGAGAATTAAATTGACTGAATCCTAAAATAAATAATACATTGGGTACAGTAGTACAGTATAGGATGTGATGTAAGTGTTTTCATAATAATTTTGGAAAGTTATGAAATGTCCTATAAATGTCTGTTCTGTTCCTGATCTAAGGATCTCGGCTTTTAGTGGAGATGAATCTGTGCTGCACTTTATGCACATGCTCAGTAGTGACCAGTGCTGTGGAGCCGGAGTCGGAGGTTTGGCTTACTGACCTCACAACCCTAGTAACTACCTGTACTGCGCACCACTAAAGTCCAGAAGATTCATAGATTTGACTTAATTTTATATTAATATTTCCCATATTTCCGTGTGAGCAATATGTCCTGCTGCAAGGGCTTAATTACTAGCTTAGAAGTGAAATAAACTGTTACTTAATTTGCACATAAGGAACTATGCAAATGATTCCTACCCATGCCTAGGAATTAAATGGGGGTTTACATCACTTTTTAAAAACTTACCAGAAGGAAGGGATATTTATAAAATAAGGAACTAAATGGTACTTAGTCCTCCAAACCTCCGCTGCTCCAGCACAACTCTGGTTGTCTAAGTTGGCAACAGAAGTGATGGTGTTTGGTCTGTTCAGTCGTCTGACCACTGAAGACACTGGTTTATTTCTCAATATACCGTATTTAGCATAGAAATAGGTCCACTGAATTATTAGCCCAAACAGCAGAAATAAATATTGTGCCATCTGACAAACACAGACAAACTCAAAGTTATGAGTCAACTGTATTCATTAAGGGAGCCCCCATCTTCTCCACAGTGATTGATGGCAGCTGTGCATGCATGCAGTTATACAGGGGCCCATCAGCCACTGGTAAGAGGCCAGAGTGACTTACAGTATATAGAGCTGTATTTTTATTAAGTGTCGGTTAACCTTACATTATCTAAAACGGAGCAGTATGGTGTGATTGCAGATTTCCTTCAGGCAGGCTTTTTTTTCTTTTCTACTAAACTTGATTTGTAAGATATGTGAAATGAATAAGATATAAAACGGAACAATCCACTCCTAGATTGGGTTAAAAAAAAAAAAAAAGATCTACAGCCCTATTGATAACACTTAATTTCCTAACCAGTCGATTGTACATGTGTGAATGAATGAATTAAATTTAAAAATACCTTTTATTAATTCTTAATTAATTAAATTAAAAAATACCTTTTATTAATTCTTAATTAAAATATGTGAGGCCAGAAAAATATAAAGCCTACATAGGCTGAAATCAATATAAAAACAATCAACCATAAAGGCCCCGTCTCACATAGCGAGATCGCTAGCGAGATCGCTGCTGAGTCACAAGTTTTGTGACGCAACAGCGACCTCAGTAGCGATCTCGCTATGTGTGACACGTACCAGCGACCCGCCCCCTGCTGCGAGATCGCTGGTCGTGTCGGAATGGCCTGGACCTTTTTTTTGGTCGTTGAGGTCCCGCTGACATCGCTGAATCGGTGTGTGTGACACCGATCCAGCGATGTCTTCACTGGTAACCAGGGTAAACATTGGGTTACTAAGCGCAGGGCCGCGCTTAGTAACCCGATGTTTACCCTGGTTACCAGCGTAAATGTAAAAAAAAAAAAAACAGTACATACTCACATTCCGGTGTCCGTCAGGTCCCTTGCCGTCTGCTTCCTGCTCTGACTGACTGCCGCCGTACAGTGAGAGCACAGCACAGCGGTGACGTCACCGCTGCGCTCTGCTCTCACTGTACGGCGGCACTCAGTCAGAGCAGGAAGCAGACGGCAAGGGACCTGACGGACATCAGATGGTGAGTATGTACTGTTTGTTTTTTTTTTGGTAACCAGGGTAAACATCGGGTTACTAAGAGCGGCCCTGCGCTTAGTAACCCGATGTTTACCCTGGTTACCCGGGTGCTGCAGGGGGACTTCGGCATCGTTGAAGACAGTTTCAACGATGCCGAAGTCGTTCCCCTGATCGTTGGTCGCTGGAGAGAGCTGTCTGTGTGACAGCTCCCCAGCGACCACACAACGACTTACCAACGATCACGGCCAGGTCGTATCGCTGGTCGTGATCGTTGGTAAATCGCTATGTGAGACGGGGCCTTAAGCCATCAGGCCACTGTATGTGGTCACTAGCATAATTCTTATCAATCTTTCCAAGAGTGCAAACAATCTGTAATCAACCAACAGTTTAAAGCCAATAATCACAAAAAAATTTCAACGGTGTCCCTTCTGACTCATGGAGAAAGTTAGTGGACTCGTTACTAAAATACATACATACATACATACATACATACAGACCAAAAGTTTGGACAAACCTCATTTAAAGATTTTTCTGTGTTTTCATGACTATGAAAATTGTACATTCACACTGAAGGCATCAAAACTATGAATTAACACATGTGGAATTATATACTTAACAAAAAAGTGTGAAACAACTGAAAATATGTCTTAGGCCGGGATCACACATACGCGAGATACGGCCGAGTCTCGCAGGTGAAAACCCAGCTCTGGCACCGTCTGCACGCTCCGCTCCGGAGTGCCGGCGCCAGAGCTGGGTTTTCACCTGCGAGACACAGCCATATCTCGCATATGTGTGATCCCGGCCTTATATTCTAGGTTCTTCAAAGTCTTGCTTTGATGACTGCTTTGCACACTCTTGGCATTCTCTTGATGAGCTTCAAGAGGTAGTCACCAGGAATGGTCTTCCAACAATCTTGAAGGAGTTCCCAGAGATGCTTAGCACTTGTTGGCCCTTTTGCCTTCACTCTGCGGTCCAGCTCACCCCAAACCATCTCGATTGGGTTCAGGTCTGGTGACTGTGGAGGCCAGGTCATCTGGCGTAGCACCCCATCACTCTCCTTCTTGGTCAAATAGCTCTTACACAGCCTGGAGGTGTGTTTGGGGTCATTGTCCTGCTGAAAAATAAGTGATGGTCCAACTAAACGCAAACCGGATGGAATAGCATGCCGCTGCAAGATGCTGTGGTAGCCATGCTGGTTCAGTATGCCTTAAATTTTGAATAAATCCCCAACAGTGTCACCAGCAAATCACCTCCTCCTCCATGCTTCACGGTGGGAACCAGGCATGTAGAGTCCATCCGTTCACCTTTTCTGCGTCGCACAAAGACACTGTGGTTGGAACCAAAGATCTCAAATTTGGACTCATCAGACCAAAGCACAGATTTCCACTGGTCTAATGTCCATTCCTTGTGTTCTTTAGCCCAAACAAGTCTCTTCTGCTTGTTGCCTGTCCTTAGCAGTGGTTTCCTATCCTTAGCAGTGGTTTCCTAGCAGCTATTTTACCATGATGGCCTGCTGCACAAAGTCTCCTCTTAACAGTTGTTGTAGAGATGTGTCTGCTGCTAGAACTCTGTGTGGCATTGACCTGGTCTCTAATCTGAGCTGCTGTTAACTTGCGATTTCTGAGGCTGGTGACTTGGATAAACCTATCCTCAGAAGCAGAGGTGACTCTTGGTCTTCCTTTCCTGGGGCGGTCCTCATGTGAGCCAGTTTCTTTGTAGCGCTTGATGGTTTTTGTCTCTGCACTTGGGGACACTTTCAAAGTTTTCCCAGTTTTTTGGACTGACTGACCTTAATTTCTTAAAGTAATGATGGCCACTCGTTTTTCTTTACTTAGCTGCTTTTTTCTTAACAGTCTATTCAGTAGGACTATCAGCTGTATATCCACCAGACTTCTGCTCAACACAATTGATGGTCCCAACACCATTTATAAGGCAAGAAATCCCACTTATTAAACCTGACAGGGCACACCTGTGAAGTGAAAACCATTCCCGGTGACTACCTCTTCAAGCTCATCAAGAGAATGCCAAGAGTGTGCAAAGCAGTCATCAAAGCGAAAGGTGGCTACTTTGAAGAACCTAGAATATAAGACATAATTTCAGCTGTTTCACACTTTTTTTGTTAAGTATATAATTCCACATGTGTTAATTCATAGTTTTGATGCCTTCAGTGTGAATGTACAATTTTTCATAGTCATGAAAATACAGAAAAATCTTTAAATGAGAACATGTGTCCAAACCTTTTGTCTGTACTGCGTGTGTGTGTGTGAATATATATATATATATATATAATCATGAAGCAGCTGACAGCACCACCAAGGCACTGGATGAATGAACACATAGGCTGTCAGCATGAGCCGGCCGCTAGACCTCGGGTGCTGAAAACATAACAATGCAGATGCGAGTAGAAAGGGAAGCGGTAGCACTCACCAGTCTTCAAAGCAGGTAAGCGCTTCAACAGGTTTGATGAAGCGCTCGAGCAGCGTGTAACGGCCGTCGTTTGACCTGTACACTCTGTTGTATATGCACCCCCGAGCCGTGAAGATTTTATTGCAATAAAGTATTACCTGCTTTGAAGACAGGTGAGTGCTGCCGCTTCCCTTTCTACTCGCATATATATATCTATATATATAATTGTCTAAGGGGTACTTCCGTCTTTCTGTCGGCAACTTCCGTCACGGATATTCATTCGCTGATTGGTCTCTCCAGCTGCCTGTCATGGCTGCCGCGACCAATCAGCGACGGGCACAGTCCGATTAGTCCTGTTGTGAATTCCGTTCTCGGGCTCCCTCCTGTGGTCGTGAATGGTACTTTGGTGAGTTCTGTCCTTGGACACCCTCTGGTGGCTTTAAGTGGAACTGCTGATCTTTGAGGTTGGCTTTCTCAGCTGCCCTCGTTTATTGCTGCTGCTGGCTTCCCTATTTAACTCTGCCCAGGTCGTTAGTTCATGCCAGCTGTCAATGTCTCAGTACTGGTTCAGATCTCTCTTGGATTTCTCAGATGACCTGTCTACTCCAGCAGAAGCTAAGTCCTCGCTAGTCCATTTGCTGTTCATTGGTTTTTTAATATATTTCTCAGTACATGCTATGTTTCTAGTCCAGCTTGCTATTATGATATTTCCTTGCTAGCTGGAAGCTCTGGGGGTGCAGAGCTGCACCTCCACACCGTGAGTCGGTGTGGAGGTCTTTTTGCACACTCTGCGTGGTTTTTGTAGTTTTTAATACTGACCGCATAGTTCCCTTTCCTATCTTCTGTCTATCTAGAGAAGATTCGGCCTCCTTTGCTAAAATCTGTTTCATTCCTGTGTGTGTTACCGTGTTTCCCCGAAAGTAAGACAGTGTCCTACATTCTTTTACCACTCAAAATTCCCACTATGTCTTACTTTCGAGATATGTCTTATATTGGAAAATTGCGCCGTGTATTGCGATTGCGCCGTAAGTAAAGTTGAGCGATACCTTCCGATACTCAAAGGTATCGGTATCGGATGGTATCGGCCGATATCCAAAAAGTATCGGATATCGCCGATACCGATACCCGATACCAATGCAAGTCAATGGGACACAAGTATAGGAAGGTATCCAGGATGGTTCCCAGGGTCTGAAGGAGAGGAGACTCTCCTTCAGGCCCTGGGATCCATATTCATGTAAAAAATAAAGAATTAAAATAAAAAATATGGATATACTCCCCTCTCTCTGTTGCCTTTCCACAGCACAGGTTATGAGGAAGCTGCAGATTCTAGTGGGGAGCCTGAAGGACCTGTGATGATGTCAGGAAGAGGGAGGGCTCTGAGCTGCCATGTGACGCTCCAGCCCGCCCACTTCTGATATCATCACAGGTCCTGTTTGTGCAGAACACTCTGCCTCCAAGCATGGCAGGCAGGTATACAGCGATCTCCTGGCCCCTGCTGGTGCTGCCTCCTCCTCCCCCGGACACACAAATCTCCCTAGCTGCTGCAGGAATCAGCAGCTGAGGAAGCCATGTGTGTCCCTGCTTAAGTGCAGCATTCATTTGCTGCTCCGGGCTCACCGCTCAGCTGGTCGGTGGGCGGGGAGCCGCTAATGAATATTCACTGCACTTAATCATCGGGACCACATGGCTTCCCCAGCTGTGATTCCGGGCAGCGGAAAAATACGGTAATGCAGCAAAAGGTACCGGTACTATGGCTTATATTTTTCCAACGTACAGTTTACTATGTCTTACTTTCGGGGTGCGTCTTACATTAGCCGACCCCGCTAAAACCCCCACTACGTCTTACTATCGGGGGTGTCTTACTATCGGGGAAACACGGTACTTCCTCTTAACTCACAGTCAATATTTGTGGGGGGCTACCTTTACTTTGGGGAATTTCTCCGAGGCAAGGTAGGCTGCTATTTCTATCTTTAGGGGTAGTTAGCTCTTAGGCTGTGAAGAGGCGTCTAGGGAGAGTTAGGTACGCTCCACGGCTATTTCTAGTGTGTGTGATAGGATTAGGGATTGCGGTCAGTAGAGTTACGACTTCCTCAGAGCTTGTCCCAGGTTTTTCCATTTTAACCATCAGGTCATTTCGGGTGCTCCTAACCACCAGGTCCATAACATAGTCCCTCCCTACTCCCCTGCAGTCACTGCCCGGCGCCCGCTCCATACTCCCCGCAGTCACGGCTCACACAGGGTTAATGCCAGCAGTAACGGACCGCGTTATGCCGCGGGTAACTCACTCCGTTACCGCCACTATTAACCCTGTGTGACCAAGTTTTTACTATTGAGGCTGCCTATGCAGCCTCAATAGTAAAAACATCTAATGTTAAAAATATGTTAAAAAAAAATAACAAATCATTATATACTCGCCTTTCCGACGCTCCGGTGACCGGTTCTTGATAGCGGCAGGTTTCAGTGCTAAGGTTGGTGTGCGACAAGGACCTGCCATGACGTCACGGTCATCACACCCTCGGACCGGAACCTGCCGCCTGAACCGAACACAGGCGACAGAACTGCAAGGGGCCCCTCGGAAGGTGAGTATATGTTTATTTTTTAACCTGTGACATACGTGGCTGGGCAATATACTACGTGGCTCTGTGCTGTATACTACGTGGCTCTGTGCTGTATACTACGTCGCTGTGCAATATACTATACTACGTGGCTCTGTGCTGTATACTACGTGGCTCTGTGCTGTATACTACGTCACTGGGCAATATACTACGTCACTGGGCAATATACTACGTAACTGGGCAATATACTACGTGGCTCTGTGCTGTATACTACGTTACTGGGCAATATACTACGTCACTGGGCAATATGCTACGTAACTGGGCAATATACTACGTTGCTGGGCAATATACTACGTTGCTGGGCAATATACTACGTTGCTGGGCAATATACTACGTTGCTGGGCAATATACTACGTTGCTGGGCAATATACTACGTGGCTGGGCAATATACTACGTGGCTGGGCAATATACTACGTGGCTGGGCAATATACTACGTAACTGGGCAATATACTACGTAACTGGGCAATATACTACGTAACTGGGCAATATACTACGTAACTGGGCAATATACTACGTCACTGGGCAATATACTATGTCACTGGGCAATATACTACGTAACTGGGCAATATGCTACGTAACTGGGCAATATACTACGTTGCTGGGCAATATACTACGTGGCTGGGCAATATACTACGTGGCTGGGCAATATACTACGTGGCTGGGCAATATACTACGTCGCTGGGCAATATACTACGTAACTGGGCAATATACTACGTAACAGGGCAATATACTACGTGGCTCTGTGCTGTATACTACGTCACTGGGCAGTATACTACGTCACTGGGCAGTATACTACGTCACTGGGCAATATGCTACGTAACTGGGCAATATACTACGTGGCTGGGCAATATACTACGTGGCTGGGCAATATACTACGTGGCTGGGCAATATACTACGTCACTGGGCAATATACTACGTCACTGGGCAATATACTACGTGGCTGGGCAATATACTACGTGGCTGGGCAATATACTACGTCACTGGGCAATATACTACGTCACTGGGCAATATACTACGTGGCTGTGCAATATACTACGTCACTGGGCAATATGCTATGTCACTGGGCAATATACTACGCGTCACTGGGCAATATACTACGTGGACATGCATATTCTATAATACCCAATGCGTTGGAATCGGGCCACCATCTAGTGTGTGTGTATATATATATATATAACTGCTGATCTACTGGGATTTTCACGCACAACCATCTCTAGGGTTTACAGAGAATGGTCCGAAAAAGAAAAAAAATCCAGTGAGCGGCAGTTCTGTGGGCGGAAATGCCTTGTTGATGCCAGAGGTCAGAGGAGAATGGGCAGACTGGTTCGAGCTGATAGAAAGGCAACAGTGACTCAAATCGCCACCCGTTACAACCAAGGTAGGCCTAAGAGCATCTCTGAACGCACAGTGCGTCGAACTTTGAGGCAGATGGGCTACAGCAGCAGAAGACCACACCGGGTACCACTCCTTTCAGCTAAGAACAGGAAACTGAGGCTACAATTTGTACAAGCTCATCGAAATTGGACAGTAGAAGATTGGAAAAACGTTGCTTGGTCTGATGAGTCTCGATTTCTGCTGCGACATTCGGATGGTAGGGTCAGAATTTGGCGTAAACAACATGAAAGCATGGATCCATCCTGCCTTGTATGGAGCATCTTTGGGATGTGCAGCCGACAAATCTGCGGCAACTGTGTGATGCCATCATGTCAATATGGACCAAAATCTCTGAGGAATGCTTCCAGCACCTTGTTGAATCTATGCCACGAAGAATTGAGGCAGTTCTGAAGGCAAAAGGGGGTCCAACCCGTTACTACCATGGTGTACCTAATAAAGTGGCCGGTGAGTGTGTATATATATATATATATATATATATATATATATATATATATATATATATATATATATATATATATATATATATATATATATATATATATATATATATATATATATATATATATATATATATATATATATATATATATATATATAATATATATATATATATATATATATATATATACACACGTCCACTAACTTTCTCCATGAATCAGAAGGGAGACAGTTGATCTTTTTTGTAAATATTGGCTTTAACTGTTGGTTGATTAGAGATTTTAGAGATTGTTTGCACTCTTGGAAAGATTAATAGGAATTATGCTAGTGACCACATACAGTGGCCTGATGGCTTATGGTTGCTTGTTTTTATATTGATTACAGCCTATGTAGGCTTTATATTTTTCTGGCCTCACATATTTTAATTAAGAATTAATAAAAGGTATTTTTTAATTTAATTCATTCACACACGTACAATCGACAGTTTAGGAAACTGAGTGTTATCAATTTGGCTGTAGCTTATATTGAGAGTGGTGACAGGTAGTCACATACCCATGCTACATTCTAAAAAAAAAAATGATATCCAAAAAATGCACCTTTTGCTGAATGAAGAACTGTGTGTGCTTCTAGCTCTAAGCTGGAATGGTTATCTGATAGATGTTGTGTTTAGTTGATGATTGTAGCGGTGACATGGTTTCTCTCCTTTCAGGAACAGCTGGTCTTGGTGGAGTTAACGGGAATCATTGACTCTGACATTTTAGAAAAGTGCGGCGACAAGTGCAAAATTTTGGTAAAATGCAACATTGATAATCTAATACAGTAGTTATTTAGTTTAACAATTTACAAAATGCACAAAAATAAGGATGAGGCTTCTCCTTTTTATGTCCCAACATATGAGCTATTTGAATGTCGGAGTATTGGTGACGATAGCAACAATGGCTTGTTTAGGAGAAACCAGGCAAACCCTCCCTTTTTAGGCCACGTTCAACAGAGACTGGCTGCAGCATTTCTGAGAAAACCTACTATGAAAACATACTGGACTACTTGTGTTAGCTGACTAGTCTGAGGCCAGTCCCCTCAGCTTGGCATCGCCTTGATTTTTTTGATTGACAGGCCTCTCCTTGTATAGATGCATTGGGAGAGATCTGGCGGTCAACTAGAAAGGACTGTACAGAGGCTGCTGGAGACGGGCCTGGAATGCAGCCTTTTAGTGTAAAGCATGCCTGCAATCGTGCAGCCACACTGATTCCTGTGATTGGAGCAGCATGAATCTGATGACTGGTTCCCTTTAAATCAGTGATACAGAGCTATTTGCACTTTAGTGCTGGCGGAGTAGCATGATTTGTGTAAGATTCTGGGAAAAATCTGAGATATAACCAGTTAGCTATCATGTTTCCATGCAGACCACCATAACTGGTCTTTCCACTGTCCTCATGTTTATTAGCTTATTGTTTCTAAGAATAAAGAATAATTTACATATATAAAGCAGAACGCTGATTTCTAATTTCCTTTTCCATCTAGGGAATAAATACAGAAAAGCCTTTGTTGCAAGTTGATAAATACGTGTTTGCAGGCGAGTATGAAGGTAAGGGGCTGGTGAGTTACTGTGCTGTCCTTGCCAGCTAATTAGCTTCAGTGGTCATACACTGTTTCCCTATCACCCTCTACAAAAAAAATAATGAACAACTAAACTGCAGTAAATAAATAGTAATAGTACATGCAAATAACATAGGGTACTTAGTTGACACTATATTGATTACAAAATACATAAAAGCCATACGAACGAGACAAGGCGTACCCAATCAGGATGGTCCCTCACTTTGTGTCAGCAGGCCTCAAAATAGTCAGGGGCAGAGCTGTACCCAGGCTTGACTGTTTTGTACCTGCCATGGACAAGACGCACAGCCCAAAAAGGGTTTTCCATGTCCACATATGTATAAAGAACCAGCCCAAATCCTCTCCAACAGCCTTGTCACATGCTAAGGTATTGGTGTCGTGTACAGTAATGCAGTGGATGTAGCTCTCGCTGTGCCCGGCGTATGCTTTCCACACCCTTTGGTACATATGCAGGAATTGTATAGAAAATGTAGAAACCTATTTCTTCCTAAACAGGTGTCATTGAGTTTTTAAGTATGTTCACAAGTAGAGCCCTGCATTAGCTATTTATTACCCAGGCTTGCATGTCGGCTTACAATAAAACAAGCCATCACCCGAAATATTAGGTTGTTAATATATAAACTGTGGTGTTTTATTGTCATTCTAGATGCACTGGGCACATGTGTGATCTTTGAAGAAATGCCAGATCAAGGTAAAGGCTTGGACTGAGGGTATATTACAGTGTCCTCTTCTACTATTATGAAACACTAGATACATGATCATGTTGTTTCCACAGCGATGCCGATCATTTTAAGGTGATTTTTATAATTGTGTCATGGCAAATCACAAAGATTTAGTCGCTAATTATGACAATATAAGACAAGGAACAAGCGGCACAAGTTTTATGTGGAACTTTAATTTCAGTTGAGTTTTGATAGATTTAAAGATTTCCAGTAATGTTGCAGCCAAGCCACAACCAGCTGGGGGTGAACATCTGTTCAGGATAGCAAACCTCGTTTCCTGTTTGCAGATCTAGTAGTATTAGTGAGATAGATGCTTAATAAGAAACTTTTAATGTTCGTCCCTGAAAACCACCAGTAAGATTGGTGCCAAAATCACATCCGTTACTATTCGGTGACTGCAGTGTAAAGCAGCCAACACCTGCTCTGTACGAATTGGGGTCCGCTCCACATATTCATCGCGAACAACCATTGGACATGTACGGAAGAGACCTCTAAGGGGTTAGAGAACCGATCACAATCACAAAAATATTTCCAAAATAACAACAACAAAAGCAACAATGATCTGTATGATCTTCATGGTTGAACGTCTGTGTAAATTCTGCCAATCAGTGACTAAAGAGGAAAAAAAAGCTTCAATCTAAACGTATTCGGATGGGTTAAAGAACTAAGCAGTAGAATGCGCACAATCCAGGGTCCAGGGGATATCCAGTCCAGTGTAGGCGACAGGCCAATCTCTGTCTGTGTTGAGCCCTATAGATAGGACAGTGCTACACTATTCCTCAGTCTTATATGGTTGCCCTTATTAGTCCTGCAGGCTGCAGGGCATCTGTAAATAACCGTATCCTTTTTCTATGCAAATTGGATGAAAAATAGACTTCTCAGCCTTTTCCTATGCGAACAAGTAGGTTTGTGAACATGCCATAGACTATAATGGGTGCATGTTCTTATAGTAAAAAACACTGCTAAAACACGTATGACAAATGAAACCTAACTTGTATTTTAATCATGGACATGGCTCTGAGTTGTGCAGTCAAATATTAGACTGAAAACAGGAATATCAAGAAATGAGATGCAAGTTATACTATCATTTTCTGCTGGCGGATCACACCGTAGGTTCAATGCGTCCGATTTCCTTTAGCAGATTTTACATAAGACACTAACTATGGGTAAATACCTGTTATTTATGTGCATTTTAGCACTAACCGATAAGGGCAGGCTTCCAATTAGTGGCTGAAATTCCGCAGCATTTCCTAATGGGAATATGTGCTGCCTGTATACTGCTCGAGCTGCCTAGGCCCCTATGCTTCATACTGTTCAAGTTGGCTTCACAAGTACTCCCCAAGCAAATTTGTGGGTTTCCACCTGCTGAGTATGAATGAGAGTAATAGTAATATTTATATTCTTATTTTTGTTATTTCACACTCAGGAGATGGAGAAAGTACAAAACCCAAACTGAAGTACAAGTGCCACACAGTAAAGAAACTGAATATGACCAGAACCTTTCTGACAGAAAAGAAAGAAGGTGACGATGGAGGTAAGAATTTGGTTTTGAGTAATATGTTATGCTGTCTATTTCCCACTGTATAGAGGAATGCTCAGCCAGTATGTATTTGACTTGTGTGTGTATATAATCCTGTAATATGGAACACAAAGGGTGCCGGATAGTCTAGATTATTGGATTATCAAAAAAATCTAGATTTGTGACAATGGAGCTGTGAGGACATCACATTACTGTATTCCTTGGTTCTCCCTGCTCAGCATCTTGTGCAGTTCAGTGCTCAGACAAATGCTTTGGATATTTAAAATTAATTTGTATTTGCCATGGCTTTCTTATTCTTGCTGTGATTTGGTGTCCCCCTCACTAGCCCACTGAAAAAAAAGTTATATTTTTCATTATTCCTTGTTAGTTCTTTATTTCGTGGGGTTTTTTTTTGTTTTTTTTTTTACATTGTTCCTCTTTGATGTGCGTGGCCGTAATAATGGACAATTTAATTGCAGGGGGTAACATTGAATGGTTCCAGATTAAAGATGATAGTTCGGCTAATTGGCCACAGATGATATGCAGCTTTGCCCAGGAAAATGAGGATGCAGGCGAGTCTCAAAGTGAAGAAGATGACCATGGACAATTGGATGTATCTAATGAGGAGGCTGGACATGTAGAGCAGAGCTATTACTCAGATGGGAAGCAGAATTCGTCTGATCCTAAAATGAGACCTTCTGAATCTGAGCACCTGGACACTGAGAAAGTCGACAGTAACATAATGGTAACTGAGCAAGAAAGTCATTCAGCCGCAGAAAAAGGCTCTACTCCCCAAGATGATCAGACGGCTTAAAATGATTAGATGGTGAAGCATGAATACTTTCTAGTTTACTGCACCAAATAGGTCATGGTTAAAGGGGTTGTCCTGTGAAAGCAAGTTATCATTTATCCAATGGTCGGGTAATAGCTTGGTGATCGGTATAATCCGCTCCAATTGACAGATCAAGGAATTCATATCTCCAATGGGGTACTTTTATCTTCATTACAAAATGGTGCGACAGGTCAGCGCCGACCACTGCTCCATTTATTCTCTGTGGGGATTCTGGAAAAGGACAAATGCAGCGCTCTGCAGCCCCCATAGGAATGAGAGGAGCTTGGGTGGAGAATGCGTGTTTCTGCTCCATTCTATTGGGGAGAAAGTGTCCAGTTCTCTTGATCGTTACAGGACTCAGCTGTCGGACTTTCATCAATCAGCAAGTTATCACCTAATCTATGAATTGGTGATAACTTGTTTTCACCCCACAACCTTTTCCGCTTTGTCATAGGCAAGTGTAGTTGGACCTGTTGCATGGCAAGTTGTACCTCATCCAGGCAAAATGTGCATAGAGAAATGTGGCCCTTGTCTTTTGTTACATGGACCAATTTTAAATGCTGAGTTTTCATTTGAACTTTTGACAGAATAGACATTTAATATACAAAGTTATTCCCTTAGATCTATTGTATTATTGTATGTGTCCAGCCACTCACTTCTGCGTCAGGAGATGAGCAAAGCTGGTGATGTTACGTCTCCATGTGCAGAATCAGCAGATATTGTGCACCAGTCCACTTCTAATGACTATGACAGGTGTGTGATACACGGAGATCGCAGGACTTGTGTGCACACCTGACTTGTTCACCTCCCAATGTGGAACTGACAATCCCTTTCAGTTCTAGTGCAGCAACCAACACAGGAGGAGGAGAACTCAGATTCTGAGGACTTCCCAAATTGTGACTTTTAATTGCTAACATAGCATTTTCTGTGCCCCAGGTACTTTCTGTTCCTTTTTTTTTTTGTATCTTTTTTTTTTTTTTTTAATGAAAAATGGAGCCCATTTCCTCAGAAGGCGTAGAAGGTTTTCTTTGGTACAATTGTTTTCCGTCCTTTGTTCATACATATAGATACCGAGGGTGTACAGTTGTCCAGGCTGGCTGTGTAAATCTGCAATAACCCTGACTCACCTCTAGGTGGTGCTTCTGTACTTGTGAATTGCAGAAGCATGCTAAGATTATCCGGAGTCTAATCCTTGTGATGTGGCACTTCTGTCTATATTTTCCATCACTGTCAGACAGGAATGTGCACTGTTCTCTTACCCATCCATTACTACTTCACAGGGTGGCAAATGAGCTAAAAACATAGTCCTGTTCCTTTGCGTAAACCCACATGTTGTTGACCGTGAAATGCCTTCTGTGGATGAGAGATTCTGATGTTTTGTAAAATAAGTATTTTGTATATCATGATAATAAACCATTGCTTTATATGCAATATTTAATAATATTGTGCATTTCTTTTTGACCCCAGATCACCACTATATAAAGCACGTGTGTGCATCGGAGGAAGAAATCGGACAGCTCTCAAAGCGCCATGTCACATTTATAAGATCTCCAGGCTTGGCAGTGCTTTTGTTCACTGTGATTTGCCATCTTTGTACATTATAGACCTTTCACTGGCACTAAAACAATAGTTTAAATGTACTTTCTTATATTTAGTATATTATCTATTATTCAACCCTTTAAATAAGTGCTGTTGTATTAATGAAAAATTAGTACTAGGACACCCTGACCAGCAGCTAAAGCCCCTCTATATGCACAGGCAGTTACACAGGGTACAGCACGAGCACAATTATTAGTTTTCCTCTGCACTGCAACATTTTATTACTATTTAATACATCTAAGGGTATGTGCAAACATTGCGGATTCCATTGTGGATTTTTCCGCGTGGATTCTGCAGAATCCGCAGTTAAAATGACCTGCGTTTTACCTACGGATTTTGTGCGGATTTAGCCTGCGTTTTTACACCTGCGGATTCCTATAATGGAATAGGTGTAAAACACTGCAGACAAGGAATTGACATGCTGCGGAAAATAAAGCGCTGCGTTTCTGTGTGGATTTAGTTTTCCATAGGCTTACATGGTACTGTACACCGGGTGGAAAAACTACTGCCGATCCGCTGTGGATCCGCAATGTGTGCACGTACTCTAACTGTGAAACTGCTAATTTTTCAATTTTCTATCTTATTAAATAGTGGTTTTGTTTATCCCTTTTAATGACCTGACACTTATATTTTTGTCACATGAGGGGGTGTGTAGAGCGGGCTCTGGAGCTGAGCGGGGCAAATACCAGATATGTTATACAATCATTATCTGCCCTGATAGCTGCTGTTAAACCATTTAAATGCCGCTGTAAATCAATAACAGAGGCATTTTAATATACTGGTTGTCAGTGCCCTCGTGCATCAGCTTCCATTGCGCCCCCCCAGCAACACAATCGTAGGGAGCTGATGGGTTACCATGGCAGCTGGGGCCTACTGAAGGACACCGCTGCTGCCATCTTGGTCTTCTGAAGATGGGAAATTGTCAGTTGTACTTTATTATTGTATTGCCGTATACAGTTAAAAATGCATACAGGTTCAAGTCTGTAAGTGTTTATATATACGGTACATACAGTGATTAGCATAAGGGTAACAATGTTTTGAACCTTTTGACTTTCGGGGTCCATATCTCACCATCCACTTATGCTTTGATCGTGAGACTACCATCATTTTATACACAATCAGATTGGCTATCTCATACATAAATTTAAGTGTACGGCGTATTGTGGTAGATTGGACAGATACTCCAGTCTCTGCTTGGGAACTCTGCTCCTTCAGGGTCACCTTTGGTCTCTGTGCTGCCTCTCCCTCCTTGCCTGGATTGTGAGTTTTGGTGGGCAGCCCTCTCTTGGCAGGTTTGTTGTGGTACCATGTTCTTTCCATTAGATGATACTGGTTTTGATGGTGCTCTGGGGATCATCAGAGATTGGGATATTTTTATAAAACCCAACCCTGACTTGTTCTTCCCAACAACTTTGTCCCTGACTTGTTTGGAGATCTCCTTGGTCTTCATGTGGTGGTTTGGTTTGTGGTGCTTTTTGTTTAATGAGGTTGCAGCCTCTATGGCCTTTCAGAAAAGGTAAAGTGCATCTACTGAAAAAAAGATATGTTCAGCTCACCCTTTAGATGAATTTCCTTACGAGTCCAGGAAATCTTGAGCACGGATTCGCGTCTCTGCCAGACGCCTGGGGATGCACATGTGGAAAACAGGGAATCCAGCTCCAAGAGATAAAATCACTTAACTTTAATAGTATTCATTTAAAATAGAAATAGGCTGTAAAACATATAAAAACCTGATATACCGGAGGGAGGAGTGCCTGTCTAAACTGCACGTTTCTAACACACAAGTGTTCTTAGTCTCAGTTAGCACTAGCCAGGCATAGCATCAATTTATACAAAGACATAACAGGTGTGGAAAGTGAAAAAAAAAAAAAGAAAAAGCACACAGCACCACCTTCAATAAATATATAAAACAATGAACTAAATATTAAAAGCTGGAATTGTCAAGCTAATGTTGATGAAACAAACAAAGAACAGTCAATAATGCAACATGATTTCTTTTTTAAGATTTAAACCTGATGGAAAACGTGTATTTAACAAATAGATCCAAAATGCTTCTGTATGACGTAATTTCATCTTTGTCCCCACCCTGTGGATCTATATTAATTTGTTCTGTTGCAAAAACTTGAAGGAACGTGGCTTGTCTATTGTGAACGGTAACAAAATGATTTGATAAATTAGAAATATTAAGTGTAGTTTGTTGTGAAATGTCATATAAATGTTCTCTTATTTTGGGGGGTTTTTGTTTTGTTTGTTTGTTTTTTTTTCTTTCCACACCTGTTATGTCTGTGTATAAATTGATGCTATGCCTGGCCAGAGCTAACTGAGACTAATGGTACCGTCACACTCAACGAGAACGACAACGATCCGTGACGTTGCAGTGACGTTGCAGCGTCCTGGCTAGCGATATCGTTGTGTTTGACACGCAGCAGCGATCTGGATCCTGCTGTGATATCGTTGGTCGGAGCTAGAAGTCCAGCACCTTATTTCGTCGCTGGATCTCCCGCTGTCATCGCTGGATCGGTGTGTGTGACACCGATCCAGCGATGTGTTCGCTTGTAACCAGGGTAAACATCGGGTTACTAAGTGCAAGGCCGCGCTTAGTAACCCGATATTTACCCTGGTTACCATTGTAAATGTAAAAAAAAAAAAAAAACAGTACATACTCACCTTCTAATGTCTGTCACGTCCCCCGCCGGCGGCTTCCCGCACTGACTGTGAGCGCCGGCCGTAAAGTAAAAGCAGAGCACAGCGGTGACATCACCGCTGTGCTGTGCTTTACGGCCGGCACTGACGCAGTCAGTGCGGGAGGCCGCCGGCGGGGGACATGACAGACATTAGAAGGTGAGTATGTACTTTTTTTTTTTTTTTTACATTTACAATGGTAACCAGGGTAAATATCGAGTTACTAAGCGCGGCCCTGCGCTTGGTAACCCGATGTTTACCCTGGTTACCCGGGGACTTCGGCATCGTTGGTCGCTGGAGAGCTGTCTGTATGACAGCTCTCAAGCGACCACACAACGACTTACCAACGATCACGGCCAGGTCGTATCGCTGGTCGTGATCGTTGGTAAATCGTTTAGTGTAACGGTACCTTAAGGCTATGTGCACACGTTCAGTATTTCTTGCAATTCCTGAGAAAAACCTGAAATTTTCTGCAAGAAATCTGCATGCGTTTTTGCTGCGTTTGGTGCGTTTTTTTCCGGACATTTCCCAATGCATTTTATAGTGGGAAATCTGAAAAAAAACGCAAAATTAATGAACATGCTGCGTTTTTTACCGCAATGCGGTTTTTTTCACGAAAAAAAAAACGCATCATGTGCACAAAAATTGCGGAATTCATTCTAAATGATGGGATGCATATTGTATGCTTTTTTTTTTGCGGTTTTATAGCGTTTTTATCGCGAGAAAAACCCCGAAAAATCAGCAACGTGTGCACACAGCCTAAGAGAACTTGTGTGTTCGAAACCTGAACAGTTTAGACAGGCACTCTCCTTCTAGTATACCTGGTTTTTGTATGTCTTATAGCCTATTTCTATTTTAAATGAATACTATTAAAGTTAAGTGATTTTATCTCTTGGAGCTGGATTCCCTTTTTTCCACATGTGCAAAGTGTATATACTGACAGACCATGTGACACTTAGCTGCATGCTTGTGGACTTCCTTTCACAAAGCATGTGACTTATGAAGGTAATTGCTTACACCAGAAATTTTTAGGAGCTTCACCCCAAAGAGGTGCCAATTTTTAGTTATTTGATCCCATACATTTAAACTATGCCTATATGTTTCTCATTTCACAAATGTACACTATTTAGTGCTGATGCATCACACACAAATCTGATTACAAAAATATTTAAACACGTAATGTATCAAAATAGTTAAAAAGCCAAGGGAGTGAGTACCTTTGCAAATATATGATAACCTTGCATTTTTTTTTCTGCAATTTTAATGTTCTTGGAATTTTTTTCCTGGTTTTGAGTACATTATATGCCAAAAGGATTGTTGTCATTAAAAACTACAAAAACGAAAGCCCTCCAGAGGCAATGTCGACAGAAAATTGGTAAAAGTTATGGCTCTTGGAAGAAGGGAAGAGAAAAAAAGAGGCGCAAAAAGTAATAATTGCTTGGTGCTTAATGGATTAACTTGTAAGAATTGTACTGGCCATTCTCCTGTCTCTTCCATGCTTAACCAGATAATCTGGTAGTCTGTATGGCCACTATGCAAAGCCATGAGTGATGCCATCTTTATCTTCCAGGATAGGAAAGGCTGGAACAATGGATCCTCAGTTCCATCCACATCATGCATAGCAGGTACCAGCATAGGATGTAGAAGCTGGTTCTTGGTGAGATGGTGATTGCCCTGGGGCTGGAAAGCGTAGATGTTTACCATTGCAGCATATTGAAAACCAATTCTCCAGGGTGTAGGTAATGTACAGAAAGAACATCCTCTGGGCACGAGAGCTGTGGAGCTGGAGCCGGATGTAATGTTCTATAGAAAATGCAGCGCTATAGTAGTGTGACCAACGGCACATTGTCTATGTAACTGGGGACTATAAACAGAAAAAAAATTCTATTTTACATTTTAAGTATCATTAAATATGAATATTTATATAGTTTCACTATTTGGATCACTATGCACAATGCTCAGTAATTATCTTAAGCCTATAATGTTTGCGCTTGACAGATCTATAGTCACTAATCAGGGCATCATATTAATAGCAAACAAATATACTGTATGTTATCGTACTTGTCTATTTTGTAGGTACAGTCTGTGTCATTTCCAATAGCATAGCCCCCGGCTCATGATCTTCTTTAGAAATCTTTTGTATTTGACTGCTTTTTCTTGTTAGACTGGAAACTTGTCTTGCATATTTTGACTGTAAGTTGGAGACAAGCAACAATGTAAGCAGAATACATAACATAGACTGCAAGGTAATTATGTAGAAAATGCATTGCTACCTATTCACTGGAAAGATTTTGCAGATGTGCACCTGCTTCTATTCCAGTAAAACTTGTTTATAGACTACGTAAGAAAAATATCAGGTTATCCTCTCATTCCCAAATTCTCAATCTATGTGATATTGTTCATTTTATTACTCCTCTACATTGCGGCCTCTACTGTATTGTAAAATGGTAGGGCAGACAGAAAATTAATTTCTGGGGGCACCCATCAGTCTATACCCTCTTCCCTTTTCTTATATTGGGGTACATTCTTACATAGGGTTACATTTTTTCATGTTGAAAACTGATAATTTTAGCCAATGTGAGATCCATTTTCCATCTGTTTCTTAACTGTTTTTAAAAAACTGGATGCAGCAAACTGTCCGACTCTTCTCTACATTGTCACTTACTAATGGATCTGTTAAGTGTGTGTGCAGAATAGCTGCCTTCAGTATTTCATCCTATTTTAATGGATGGATCCCCATGGCTTTTAATAGCTGATTCTAATGTGCAATAACTGATGTGAATAGTACGTGCGCTGAGTTTAATCAAATGGATAGCAAAAAATCACTTGGCACTCAGGAAGTTTTTTATGCAAGATGAAATTAAATATTTCGTTTATTTAGTGCATCCAGTTCAAATGTTTAAACGTTTTCGGTCTAATCACAAGACCTTCATCAGAAACACTTTTGATGTACTGAAATATATATAAAAAAACAACATAAACATTTTTAAGGAAAAGGAAAAACATAATGCACATAGAATACATACAAAACATGATATAATCTGCTCAGAATAAAAAATACATCACATGTTATGTGAAAGATGACAGATGTGGCGGTCTGAACGGATCCGGACTGGTGCTCCGTGAGTCGTGAGCTTCAAAAGAGGACACTACGCACTGTGAACGTGTATAAGGAAAATAATGGGTACACCGTACTAATCATGAGTCCTATAGAAGGACTGTAGGTCCAGAATGCTGACAAACTTCAATCCTGAAGGATACTGATTAAAAGGTGATTTTGCAAGGCGTGGAGTCAAAGTGCTAGAGACAAAAGTGTAGGGTGAATACCTAAAACAGAAAATGTGACAACATGAGTAAGGCATCGCTGTTATTAGTCCCACCTAATGACAACACAACAGACACATAGGCACACCCCTATATGTTACCGAGAGGATCACCATATGCATAAAAACCTGGCTAAGAGTAGTTATATCAATGTAGTCCCCATAAAAAATATATATATACCAATCACGGCACTATATGCGGTACCTGGAAGCCAAACAGCAAGCTAAATGGGCCCAATGAGCCAGCGCACGACAATGCCCGGGAGGACGTGCCTGAGAAATAGGGAGAGGGAGCGGATATTATATAGCACTATATGCAGGCCACAATGCACAGCCGATCTATACGAGAACATGCTTATTACCTTTATGGTCCTGGAGAAGTGGGAAATAAACGCCGTGGCAGAGCGACAAAATCGCAAGGGACGTGGCGCTATAAAGATAAATATGCAGGAGATTGGTATCCATGAAACATTATGGACCGTTTGCGGGCTAATTTGTAACTGATCTCAATTTTACCTGATGTCTTCCACGAGTGTGGCGCTGAGCTGCAGGGGTTGCCGTTAATCCCGGGACCGCTATGCTATCGCGGTACTTCCGGGTATAAATGCGCGCTGAAGGTGGGTTACCTGACCCGCTGCGTCATAGTAGTCACGTGATCGCGGCCGAAAGGCCACGCATGCGCAGACCCGGCTCACAGGAGAGGGGCAGAACAACCTGCAGTGTACAGAGCCTCTAGCGCCTGCATAGTGGATAAATTAGAGCCCAGGACCGCGCCTGCGCAAACCTAGGTAAAGAAGATTGAGGGAGTGAAGCCTGCCATACACATAGGCCAGAGGGATAAATAGCAGTTTGTGAAAGCTACTATACGGGTGGGGCTTAGACAATGCATAGTGGCATTACTACTGGCTAACACGAGCACCTCGGACGATGTCAAGTGAGACTTTCTCCTTCAATGCGACAGAAGCGGCGGAGATCCTTTCTAAGGTAACCGCACCAAGCGATTTTCTTCAAATTCCTACCAAAGAACTCAAGAACCAGGACTTGGAGCGCGAGTCCAGAAGAGCAGTTAACCTAGAACTTCACATCATCACCATAGCTGAATACCTTCGAGTCCAAAGGATCCCACGGGGGCTGCGGGTCCCTTTACAACCTACATTCTTCAGGGAAGATAAAGACTACTGTACAAAATTTGAGCACATCCTGAACAAATGCTCGGCAGACCTGATGACGTTAACCCTCTCCTATCTACAAAAGAACCTGGATTCGGTAAACACTCAAATAAGTGCCATCGAGAATCAATTGACCAGTACGTTGCCCCAGGAGGAGTTTCAGGAACTCAAGTTAAAAAACCAAGAACTACTACGTATACACAGATCAGAACTAGAAAAGAAGAGAACGAAATTTCTGAGGGACACAGAGGATTATTTACAGAACCGCGTCTACCAGTGGCGGGACAATCGGCATTCCACCAGGCGGCACAGCTCCCTAAGCTCCTCTGGTTCCACCGACAGCAGGCCCGGCACCTCAAATACGTTTTCCTCCCATTCTTTTTTAGGGAACAATCGCGGTCGCCAAAAAGGAAAACGAGGCGGGGGGGCCAATGCCGCCGGGGAACCCAGAAACCAGATGGCAACTCGCTCTCAGGTAAGGACCTCCCACTGGTAGTCAATATTTCCTCAAAAAACCTAGACACGCACTAACTGGCTCTACTCCAGAAGAGCCTGTCTTTTTGCCCCATGTATAAGTTTAATTCCTTCGAACTTAGAACCTCTGCAGGTCCATACTATCGTAACCTCAGATTACGGGTCCACTTTTCTGAACAACCTCCTGCATTGAACTTACCCAGACAGGACAACACCTCTCTACTTGAACTTCGGGAACTGGGGCTACGTACTCCTAGTTCTTATATGCCACCACGGGCCAATCCACCAGTGGAAACCTTTGTCTCCCTAGTTGAGAGAGACATTTACTTATTGACTCGAGATATGGATCAGGGGAAGTTTCACTTCTGCGCCAATCTCTCGCAAGCAGAGAGACTTTCTTTGGAGCAACTATCGTCGGATAAGTCGTTGATAATAAAACAGATAAGGGCGGGGCTGTTGTAGTGATGGACAAAACTGATTACCTTGAGGAGGTATTCAGACAATTAAATGACACCACGGTTTACAGTGTCATACCACATAACCCTTTAAATCGTCTAGCCCAAAAGATCAAACCTATTATAGATTTCCACCTTCCAGCAGGAACTATTGACAGTAAGATGAGGGATTTCCTCATCAAATCAGACCCCATCACTCCAATTTTCTATGTATTGCCAAAAATACATAAAAGACTGGTCAAACCACCAGGGCGGCCCATCGTATCCCTAACAGATTCCATCCTCTCACTATTGTCCATGGTATTGGAAAAAATACTAACTCCATTAGTTAAAACCACCCGATCCTTTCTGTTGGATACCAACGACTTCAGGGTTATCAGGTCTATGGGCCCTATATCCCCCACATCCCTCTTAATCACCTGGGATATCAATAGCCTATACACGTCTATTATTCATGAGAAAGGCCTGTCAGCTACTGATAGACTCCTGAGTGAGAATAGGATAGACATTAAAATTCGCCATTTCTGTGCCGATCTCTTGGGCCTGGTACTCAAAGAGAATTATTTCATGTTTCAGGACACCTTCTATGCCCAGCAACAAGGCACATCAATGGGCTTAAATGTAGCGCCTCCATACGCTATAGCCTACATGGCGACTTTCGAAAACGATTTTGTCTATAATCATCCCCTATTCATTGCCCACTGCAAAATCTGGCGGAGATATATCGACGATATATTTTGTATTTGGGACGGCCCAATCGAGTCGCTTCTGCCCTTTGACAGCCACATTAATAATATTTGGCCAGAACTTAAATTTTCCATACAGCATGACACTAATCGCATTAGTTTTCTGGATACCTTGATATATAAGGAGAGGGGGGACACCCTGGCCATTGATCTATTTACTAAACCAACGGACCAAAATGGTCTATTACATTTCAGCAGCTGCCACCCTCCTTCAATTAAGAACTCAATCCCCAAATCACAATTTCATAGGGTTAATAGGATTGTCTCCGATGAGAACATTAAAAAAGTAAGATTCACCGAAATGGAAAATAAATTTGTTGACGGGGTTATCCACAAGGGATACTTATGGAGGCTAAACAGAATCTAACAGGCCAAAAACCCAAGGATAGTCAGAAGAGAATCCCCTTTGTCACAACTTTCCATCTCTTCTCTGGTCTAGTACAATCTACCATTAGGAGGCACTGGAATATACTAACAAAAAGTTATCCCAAAATTCCAGAATTCAAAATACCATTTTTGTCATGTTTCAGACGGGCAAAAAATTTGAAGGATAGATTGGTCAAAGCAGACGAGGGCCCAGGTACACTCCTCCCAAAACAGTCTTTTTTACAAACGCAGAGAAGGGGCACTTTTCCCTGCCTCAATTGTCTTCATTGTAGCAATGTACAAAAGGGTCCGTCAGTGTTTCACCCTCATACGGGCAAGGCTATACCTATCGGGTTTTTTCACCTGTGAGTCCACATATGTAATTTACCTGATCAAATGCCCGTGCGGCCTGGCCTACATGGGTGAGACCACACAGACAGTTAGGGACGGTGTCCCAACATAAATCCACTATCCGATGTAAAAAAAAACACCTTCCCCTTCCACATCATTTCATTGAAAAAAAACATAATGTCTCTCAGCTTAGGTTTCAGGTTTTGGAGCAGGTAGACCCCCTGAGGAAGGGCCAGAACCGCATTAAAATGCTCAAAAGAAGGGAAGCATACTGGATCTTCTCACTACAGACCCTAGAACCAAAGGGATTGAATAGGGACTATGACGTTTCAGCGTTCTTGTAATACACTGTATATCTTTGACTGTGAAGTGTTGTTGTAACATTGAGTTGCTGATTTTCTGATTTGTGTGTCTTTTAACAGTTTATATTTTCTTTCCTTTTGTCTAGAATCGCTAACACCTCATCCCGCACTGGGCACTGGCGTCACCCCACACGGTATAGTGATTTCTTCACATTACCCCCTGTTAGAGTGTCATCTTCCCTGGGTCAGGATTGTGTAACCATCTCAGGTGTACTGGCCTATGTTTTATTAGCCAGTAGTAATGCCACTGTGCATTGTCTAAGCCCCACCCGTATAGTAGCTTTCACAAACTGCTATTTATCCCTCTGGCCTATGCGTATGGCAGGCTTCACTCCCTCAATCTTCTTTACCTAGGTTTGCGCAGGCGCGGTCCTGGGCTCTAATTTATCCACTACGCAGGCGCTAGAGGCTCTGTACACTGCAGGTTGTTCTGCCCCTCTCCTGTGAGCCGGGTCTGCGCATGCGCGGCCTTTCGGCCGCGATCACGTGACTACTATGACGCAGCGGGTCAGATGACCCGCCTTCAGCGCGCATTTATACCTGGAAGTACCGCGATAGCATAGCGGTCCCGGGATTAACGGCAACCCCTGCAGCTCAGCGCCACACTCGTGGAAGACATCAGGTAAAATTGAGATCAGTTACAAATTAGCCCGCAACCGGTCCATAATGTTTCATGGATACCAATCTCCTGCATATTTATCTTTATAGCGCCACTTCCCTTGCGATTTTGTCGCTCTGCCACGGCGTTTATTTCCCACTTCTCCAGGACCATAAAGGTAATAAGCATGTTCTCGTATAGATTGTGGCCTGCATATAGTGCTATATAATATCCGCTCCCTCTCCTCTCCATATTTCTCGTGTTTAGTTGGATCATACTTTGTTTCATATTGTAATTAAAGAGAGAGGGAAAATCTATATAAAGCAAATTCTGTTTGGATATCAAGAGCTCAACTAAATCCTCCTCCTGATTTTCCTGGATATAGCAGGTAGACAACTAGCTACAGCAGAAGCTTTCCCACCGTGCCTTGTGTAATGAAGGGCAGAAGACTACCTAGACCCTCTACCGTCCCTATTATCTGTCTTAAAGGGAAACTGTCAGCATGATTGTGCACAGTAACCTACAGACAGTGTCAGGTTGGCGTCATTATACTGATTAAAATGATACCTGGGGTGATGAAATCTGTCTTGTGGTTATTGTTTTAATATTTATTTTCAGTTTTGAGTTACTGATATGCTCGTGCTCCGAGGTGGCCTGTGGGGAGGGACTTCATGTATTCACCAGTATGGCTCCTGACAGGTCACTGATCCCTTAGTGACCTGCCCCCTATTTTACATACTGATTATTATTATTTTGGAAAAATAATAATCACCTTCAGCAGGCGGGATGAAAATAGACCACGCCTCTTCACAAGCACAGTTGTGCTCTTTCCCTAGCGTGAGCTATTTTATCACCATTAAAGCAACCTACCTGCAATTTGATCTACTAACTGTTCTGAAGAAGGCCAGTATAAGCCGAAATGTCAAATTACATGAGTGGACTCCTTTTTTGTACAATAAACGTATATAATTTCAGCATTAAAATATTGGAGTGCCAAATTCCTTTTTTCTGCTATTTTATGGGCTGGAACCCTATTTGAGCCCCCTACAAGAGGACCACACAGCCTTTTTGTACTCAGATCATTAGTGATGGCCATGTTGATTACTGTGGCATCATGTTTTTCCAACGTAGAACATGGATGGTTGTGTTGAACTTCTGGAAAGACACCATGTAAAGATAGATATGAAATAGAGAGACTAGATAGTTAAGAGAGATAAAAATGACTGATGCCACCTGAGAGAGAATGGTTAATAGATCCAGCCAGGTGGCTCGGAAAGGATGGGTAGATGTGTGAGAGATTTAGCCATGCACTTTAGACTAATCCCACAACAGTGACAATCTTCTACTAAACTTTGAAGGATTTCCATGGTGGAGATAAGTCTTGTTAAAATGAACTTTTTATTTCATAGTCATATTCTTGATTGCAATATTCTTCGCTTAGTAATTTCTAATGCACTTTTCTGCCCTCTTCTAATGAATAGCCCTGCAGCATGTTTCCATCAGCTGTACAATCCTCTGGAGAAACCACTTAGCAACCTCACATGGAGTTTTCAGCTCTCCAGGGAATGGGCTGAACAAACCTAAGTGTGTTTGTAAGTCTCAAACGGACAAGATTTGTTCGAGCACCTACATAATCCAAAACATCAGCATTTTACATGTCTGACAAACACATAAAACATTATTTTAGCAATAAGTGTTACTATAACAGGAATGGCATTAAATTGCATGTCTACATGTGATACTCTAATGCAGTGGCACTATAAACATGGCTTCCACTTTCTCTTCCCGATCTGAGCCTATAAGGGTATATGGGGCTATCAAGAAGCTCTTATAACAATAAGGAGAGCTCATAATCCCTTTAAAATATATATTTAAAACATGTAAATTTGAGTGCTCATGAAATGGAACCCAACTATTACAGTATTAGTATTTGGAAGGACAGGCAATGTTCTTGAGCCATAGGGCCATCATAAAGAGGTTGTCCACTACTCTGACCTCTTCTCAATGCCTATGCTTCCCCCAGTAAAATAATGTTTATACTCCCCTCAGGTGCCAGCACCATTCCAGCAATGAGTGCACTGGCTCTCCAGGGGATCGCGTGTCATAACAATCAGCGCTGGCTTCATTCTCTTCTATGGACGTAATTAGCATCCAGAAGAAGTGATCACTGTGGCTGCTCTCTCACTACCTCCGAATGTCTAGATTTGTCCAAAGAAGGGGAAAGTGAAGCCAGTGCTGATTGACTGCGTGTGCCAACGCTGCTGGAATGGCACTAGTACCGGATGTGAGTATAAATATTATTTTATTGAGGAAACATAGGGATTCTTCCACTGAATATGTATCTAATGTACAGCAAAGTGGTTGTCCTTTACTGTGATATTGATGACCTATCAGAGGATAAGTATCAGTATTAGATCAGTCGGGAGGTCTGACACCTGCCACCTCCACAGATCAGATCCTATTAATTGTAACAAGAATCACTAATGGCATCTCTCCAGTGTATGGAGCCGTGGAGTTCCAGCTCCGAACACAGTTTACATCTGGCTGCTGCCAGTTAATTGGTGAGTTGCTTGGTGTCTGTGCTACATCGATCTGACATTGATGGCCTATTCAAAAGATAGTTTATCAATGTGAAAACAGTGGACAGCCCTTTTAAAGGCTTATATACAAAAAGAAGGTTGCACGCTATTGTGCTAAAGCATGTCAATGTGAAATATATGAAATATGAATAGCAATACGGCTTCTGATATGTAGGGACCCATCAGTTTTTTGAGACCACCTTGATGCTGGTTGATGGGCAGGCATGATTTGGCCAAATTTATGTGCAAAGCATCTCATTTTTTTTCCTAATATTCAGAAGCAGTATTGCTATTCTTTTCTCACATTGTCATGCTTTAGCACAACAGAGTGCAAGCTTTTTTTGTGTATTGTATATGGAGGTGGCTGCTCCTGGTATGCACCTATTCACACTGTCTTGGATGTGTCAGTCTTTTGTTACTTTTAAAGGCTTAGGGTACTGTCACACTCTGCAACTTTCCAACGATCACGACCAGCGATACGACCTGGCCGTGATCGTTGGAAAGTCGTTGTGTGGTCGCTGGGGAGCTCTCCAGCGACCAACGATGCCGAAGGCCCCGGGTAACCAGGGTAAACATCGGGTTACTAAGCGCAGGGCCGTGCTTAGTAACCCGATGTTTACCCTGGTTACCATTGTAAATGTAAAAAAAAAACAGTACATACTCACCTTCTGATGTCCGTCAGGTCCCTCGCAGTCTGCTTCCCGCTCTGACTGAGTGCCGCCGTAAAGTGAAAGCACAGCACAGCGGTGACGTCACTGCTGTGCTCTGCTCTTACTTTACGGCCGGCAGTCAGTCAGAGCGGGAAGCAGACTGCGAGGGACCTGACGGACACCGGAATGTGAGTATGTACTGTTTTTTTTTTTTTTACTTTTACGATGGTAACCAGGGTAAACATCGGGTTACTAAGCGCGGCCCTGCGCTTAGTAACCCAATGTTTACCCTGGTTGCAAGCGAACGCATCGTTGGATCGGTGTCACACACACCGATCCAACGATGACAGCGGGAGATCCAGCGACGAAAGAAAGTTCCAAACGATCTGCTACGACGTACGATTCTCAGCAGGGTCCCTGATCACTGCTGCGTGTCAGACACAGCAATATCGTATGGATATCGCTGGAACGTCACGGATCGTACCGTCGTAGCGACAAAAGTGCCACTGTGAGACAGTACCCTTAGTCACCTAACAACTATCTCTCCTGACTCTCTTATACACAGGAGTGTTTGGCTTGGCTTAGTGCTAGTGTTGTCTATGACGCATCAGTTTGGCAGTGGCTTATCTCCTCGCCAATCAAATTCATCAGGCCGGATGCATCTCTCTCCCAACATCATCTGTCAGGGAAGATTCGGGAGGCCTACATACACCTTAGATGGGCATCCGAATTCTGAGCAAAACACTCGATCGTCAGTTAAAATTATTTTTAAGCTTGCCTAAAAATCATTTTTCTCAGCGATGTATCCTCTTGTGTAAAGAGGACTTAAGCTACCTAAAACAATGGTAGCCTATGCGCCCAGAACGATCTATCACAAATCGTTCATTGCGCAAAGTTTAGCATGGTCTTCCTGTGTAAACAGGCTTTGAAATATATACTGATTGGCGGTTGCTTAGTGCTGCTGGTCGGTTCATGGAAATGGATCTTAAGCCTAAAAATCTAAGGTAGTTCTGCCATGTTTGTTGGTTTTGTAATGCACCATATTCTTTCTTTTGTGAAATTTGGCCACACCTAATACTATTATCCAGGGTCAGGCAGTTGAATCTGAATATCCTTTAGCATGCCCTTTCTATTCCTTAGACAAACCCTTTCTACACAGAATATTTTCTTTTTTATATGTACTTTTTTTTTTTTTTTTGTAAAATAAGGGGAGGGAAAAAAAGAAAATTGACACGAGTTTGTCTTTATGATCACATATTAATAGAGACTATTCATCCCATTTGGAAATATTTAGGCATTGTTTGCAAACTATGAATTTCGTAGATCATTTTATGTAAATTAAAAATGTTACGTATGTCTGAACAATGTCTAAAAAAACTGCCGTACATGAACTGGAGAGCATATTTCTATATCGGCATGTCTGAGTGCTTGCTTTTACGAGACAAACATTGAACTCAGCAATTGGTGTTATCTCAGTTTGACCTTATCGTAACTTTGGGCAAACCCATCTATTCTAAAGAACTGCATAGTAAGCAGTTTACTATTTTGTGCCATGAATTAAAATAGCAGAACTTAACTAAATGAGTCACATTAAGCCCTAAGCAGTCCTCTTCATATGCCACCATACATGTATGGGATCTACAAGATAACTGCTAAACACTGTTCATTTCGCCTACTGATGAGCCGAGGTTCTTTTTTTATTACATGGATTTTTTTTTATTATCAGTTCAGAATGGAAGGTAGCCCATATGAGTAACTGAGAAAAGCGTTCATTTGTATCCACGTATGAGCTCTTTTTTTCCCAGAAGAACAACGGATAGGGCATGTTTAAAATAAACCTGACATCTGTCATCACAGGAAACTAAGACACCCTTATAAACAATAGTTGGCCAAATCTGGCAAAATTGGTGGTTTAGCCAGCTTACATCGTAGGTGATTAACCATACTAAAGGGGTTTTCTCACAAAAAAAGTTAATGTTAAAGTTGATTTTAATCAATAGATCTTGGAATAAGTTCCACAATTGGATGTGTTAAATAAAATGTTCCTGTGCTGAGAATCTTATAAATGTGCCCCTGCTGTGTAATGGCTGTGTCTGACCGTACAGGGACATGGTCTGATCATACCATAGCTCCTGGGCAGGGGAGGAAGAAAAAGTATACAGATATTACAGTATGGGATCACAGCTTTTTGTGATATAAATTTCCCTGCCTGTTTTTAAAAAATGTTTTGCCTCCAAATTAAAGAATTATTTGGGATCCCGTGCTGTAATATCTGTACACTTTTTTTTACTTCCTCCCTTGCCCAGTAGCTGTGGTATGATCAGATCATGTTCCTGTACGGTGAGACACAGCCATTACACAGTACACAGCAGAGGCACATATCTCAGCACAGGAATATTATTTTTTAAAATCCAGTTTGGGAAATTATAAATATTCCAAGATGTATTGATAGAAATTAGTGATGAGCGTATATATTCTAGATTTCTCGATCACGCTCGGGGGTCCTCCGAGTATTTTTTAGTGCTCGGAGATTTAGTTTTCATCGCCTCAGCTGAATGATTTACATCTGATAGCCAGCATTAGTACATGTGGGGGTTGCCTGGTTGCTAGGGAATCCCCATATCTAATCAAGCTGGCTAACAGATGTAAATCAATCAGCTGCGGCGATGAAAACTAAATCTCCAAGTACTTACAAATACTCGGTGGACACCCGAGCGTGCTCGGGAAATCTCGAGTAACGAATATATTCGCTCATCACTCATCACTAAAAATGAATTTTGTTTGCGGGAAAAACCCTTTAAGAGTAATCAACAGGCAGAAGAGCAATGGCTGGATTTGAAATGGCATGACTGCAAAACCCAATCACTAGACTCAGTGATTGGCTGCAGTCGTCACATCATGTCTTGTCCGCTACGCTGCAGTCATATTAACAAAGCCAGGTGCTGTAGGAGCGTTCCAGTTAACATTCTTATTTTTTATTTTAAAAGAGGAAGCCTTTGACATAAAAAATGAAAATCAGAAAACACTTAGCATTGTGTGGTAAACTACAGATGTGTTTTTCCCTAACTCTCCTCTTCGCTTCAGATATATCCATGTGAATAACATTGGATGATTAGCTTTTATTTTAAAAAATAATACTTCACCAAAATAACACCACTTACAGAGTAATTCAGAAAGTTTATTTTTATTAAAATCTGTTTACGTCATTTACTGACATTCCGCATGTCAACAATGTTATAAAAAAATATTGTAAGTATGATTGCCTTGGGTAACCTTCCTGTGTATGTCACTCCCTGTGTGCTTTTCTTAGAATGAAGGTTTCACACAAATAGTGCCCCCTTTAACCCTCATGATGAGTCCATAAAATATCATTATCAACTACAAATGGGCTAAAGTTCCTCCTAAGGATAAACTAGTAGTATAATGTCTGTGTATAAGCTGTGTCCGGGGTACAGTGGGGCAAAAAAGTATTTAGTCAGTCAGCAATAGTGCAAGTTCCACCACTTAAAAAGATGAGAGGCGTCTGTAATTTACATCATAGGTAGACCTCAACTATGGGAGACAAACTGAGAAAAAAAAATCCAGAAAATCACATTGTCTGTTTTTTTATCATTTTATTTGCATATTATGGTGGAAAATAAGTATTTGGTCAGAAACAAACAATCAAGATTTCTGGCTCTCACAGACCTGTAACTTCTTCTTTAAGAGTCTCCTCTTTCCTCCACTCATTACCTGTAGTAATGGCACCTGTTTAAACTTGTTATCAGTATAAAAAGACACCTGTGCACACCCTCAAACAGTCTGACTCCAAATTCCACTATGGTGAAGACCAAAGAGCTGTCAAAGGACACCAGAAACAAAATTGTAGCCCTGCACCAGGCTGGGAAGACTGAATCTGCAATAGCCAACCAGCTTGGAGTGAAGAAATCAACAGTGGGAGCAATAATTAGAAAATGGAAGACATTCAAGACCACTGATAATCTCCCTCGATCTGGGGCTCCACGCAAAATCCCACCCCGTGGGGTCAGAATAATCACAAGAACGGTGAGCAAAAATCCCAGAACCACGCGGGGGGACCTAGTGAATGAACTGCAGAGAGCTGGGACCAATGTAACAAGGCCTACCATAAGTAACACACTACGCCACCATGGACTCAGATCCTGCAGTGCCAGACGTGTCCCACTGCTTAAGCCAGTACATGTCCGGGCCCGTCTGAAGTTTGCTAGAGAGCATTTGGATGATCCAGAGGAGTTTTGGGAGAATGTCCTATGGTCTGATGAAACCAAACTGGAACTGTTTGGTAGAAACACAACTTGTCGTGTTTGGAGGAAAAATAATACTGAGTTGCATCCATCAAACACCATACCTACTGTAAAGCATGGTGGTGGAAACATCATGCTTTGGGGCTGTTTCTCTGCAAAGGGGCCAGGACGACTGATCCGGGTACATGAAAGAATGAATGGGGCCATGTATCGTGAGATTTTGAGTGCAAACCTCCTTCCATCAGCAAGGGCATTGAAGATGAAACGTGGCTGGGTCTTTCAACATGACAATGATCCAAAGCACACCGCCAGGGCAACGAAGGAGTGGCTTCGTAAGAAGCATTTCAAGGTCCTGGAGTGGCCTAGCCAGTCTCCAGATCTCAACCCTATAGAAAACTTTTGGAGGGAGTTGAAAGTCCGTGTTGCCAAGGGAAAAGCCAAAAACATCACTGCTCTAGAGGAGATCTGCATGGAGGAATGGGCCAACATACCAACAACAGTGTGTGGCAACCTTGTGAAGACTTACAGAAAACGTTTGACCTCTGTCATTGCCAACAAAGGATATATTACAAAGTATTGAGATTAAATTTTGTTTCTGACCAAATACTTATTTTCCACCATAATATGCAAATAAAATGTTAAAAAAACAGACAATGTGATTTTCTGGATTTTTTTTTTCTCAGTTTGTCTCCCATAGTTGAGGTCTACCTATGATGTAAATTACAGACGCCTCTCATCTTTTTAAGTGGTGGAACTTGCACTATTGCTGACTGACTAAATACTTTTTTGCCCCACTGTATATAGAAATGCCTTCTCTCTGAGCTAAGCAGTGTTGATGCTGATCCATGGGTGATGATAGTTGGCCATCCGTAATTTTTTTAATATATATAACTGAATTTGTATTAAATTTCATATAATATTACGTTCAAGAAAAATAAAGACATATACAATCAGAGCAATTAAAGTTATACAATTAGAATGTGTACCACTTCTATATATTAAGGCAATTATCATTTAACCGAAATGGCATCTACTTATCAGATCTTATTCTTAAAGAATTGCATAAAGATAAAAGGACATGACAGGAAAGTGACACACGAGGATATGAAGGGAAAGGGTAGATGAAGATCCATAAATATAAATATTCCTATCTGACGAATGTCACCGCTTGCTACCATAGTCTTTAAGAGTCTCTTTGGACCCAATATATATCTCAGAGTCCACATCAACCGGTAACGTTCCAGTGTATTATTCAATAGGGCCGTAAGATATTCCATAACTCTAATATTTTGTAGAAAAAAGGAAAAATAAGTTGTCTCACCTAGTAAGCATATAGATTCCTTAAGTCCAGAACTCGCACGGATGAATTGATTAAGACGCAAGTCGAAACGTGTTGGTCCTAACGCTGCACTATGTGTACGATGCTGTTATGTGCAATGTTATATTCGGTGGAGCACTACTGGTGATTTTCTTATTTTAAATACCTCATTAAAAGCTATATTTTATTGCAAAGTCACAGTCTCTCGCTGGATTCAACCCATCTTCCACTGTTCTAATATTTTGTATTCTTAATTGAAGTTTGTTAAGTGAATGGAACTGAGTCGACCTCCGTTTGCAAGCTATCAGACATCTAGCAGCCGTCGTCATCTGTAGTAGAAGTTGTTTAATTTTACTACCCATCTGGAATGGCGAGATATTCATTAAATATATTTTTGAATCCAAAGGGATCCGGAGGCCAGTAACTTTGAAAATAAGGGACATAACCTTTTCCAAAAAAACCCTGGAGGACTGGACATAACTAAAACATATGGAGTAGGTCAGCTACTGACATTCCAAACCTCCAACAATGATCAGGAATTGTGTTAAGATTGGCAAGAGAGAGTGTATGGTACAAAACATAAGCAGTTTATATTGGTTTACCCTGTAGGTATAACATGTAGATGTCTTGGCCGCATTTCTCCATATCTGTAACCAGACCTGAGGGGAAAGATGTTCTAGAAATGTTCTCATTTAATCATGTAAAAGGTAATTCAGATTATCATCATCTGGGTTAGGATTGAGTAAAATATGGTAAATGTCCAATGTCAGGCCCTTAATTGAGACACCAGCCCGGCACAGTCTTTCAAACAGAGTGGGGAGACAGACTCCATGAGTTAAGAAAAGAGTGAATAAAATGTCTAATTTGTAAATATAGGTAGTGAGAATTGCTGGGTAGGTTATGATTAGTCTATAAACTATCAAAAGGTAAAAGAATCCTGAATTGTCTATCCACTATGTACACGAAGCAGAAAAGTTTTTTTATTAAACCATAGTTTTTAGTCTGGTTATTATTCAGGCTGTCCGGCAACTTTGGATTAAACAGGAAAGATGTCAGAGGAGAATGTTCAGAGATAAGTCAGAATCTTTTAGTTTAGAGCAGTGTTTCTCAACTCCAGTCCTCAAGACCCACCGACAGGTCATGTTTTCAGGATTTCCTTAGTTTTGCACTGGTGATAATTTCATCACCTATTCAAGCATTATTTCTCTTACCCCATGACGGCACCACGGAAAGAGAGGGATCCACCGTCAGGGACAGGAAACCCACAGGTTAAAAAGGCGGGACCTCTCTTCCACCTCAGTTCGGTTTCCTGTCCCTGATGGGGAACCTATAGGTCTGACATACCTGTCATCGCGGGATGCCGGGGACCATCTGGCAGAGTTCAGTCAGTGGGGGGCCCTGCCGCGGTCTTAGGTGGATTCTTTCCCTGAAGGCACGGTCTGGGGTCGGCGGGCCCTGCGCTGGTGCAGGGAAGAGGCAGTGAAGAGGAGTCTGCCACTTCCTTTCTCCAGTAAACTGGTAATAGGTAGTGGCGGCTACCTGGTAGATTACCGCCGGTCTGAGGCCCTGGGAGATGGTGGCGGCGGTCACCAATAGGAACCGCCGGCATTTAGAGCAGCGGCTGCTGTTGCGGTGCTACCGATGCTCCTGGGAGCCGGCTGCCAGAAACGCGCGTGGACTGGCCGCGGTCTAATGCGCAGGCGCGGCGGGTCATTTCCTGGTCAGCACAGGGCACCTCTAGGAAACCGGATGCCGGCTGACAGGCCGGAAATAAAAGCGACAGAGCAGCCTGATACCGCTGCTCAAAGATTTTCACCATTAGTGGAAAAGAGCAACTGGCAGAAGAGATTCTGCAATCACCCGCAGCAGCAACAGCAGCCTACTCAGAGTCACAGCTCAGGATCCCAATGCAGCAGAGGCTCCAGTGGATCCAGAAGAATGGCAACGGTCCAAGTCTAGGACGCACCTCCAAGACCAGTACCGGTATGTCCCTCATATTAGGAGGGTAAGTGACCTCCGTGAATGTCCATATTCTAAATAGGGGTTTATTGTGTTTCTTAGGGAAAGAAATGTACGGCGAAAACTAGACACAAAGTGTGTCCAATATGCTCTGCAGATTTACCCGCCACATGGATAAAAAAGCTCTGTGCCACATGCATAGAGAATACCATAAGTGAAGAATCCCCAAGATTCACATCTGATTTAAAGAACTGATTAGATCTCAAGTGGAAGATGCGTTGAAAAACGTAAAAAACCTTAAGAGAAAACACAAATCCAGACGTGAATCCCCGGATTCCAGTTCCAGTGAGGAACATAGTGTCCATTATAGTTCGGATAGTTCTCTGTCCTCTTCGTCGTCTTCTGCATCTTCAGAAGGCGGTCGTAACTGTTTTCCTATTGAGGAAACAGACGCGTTAGTAAGAGCAGTTAGAACAACCATGGTGCTGGTGGACACTCAATCTAAAATAACGGCACAAGACCTTATGTTTAGCGGCCTAGAGCAGAAGAAGCGCCGAGCGTTTCCATTAAACGAAAAAATACAGACCTTAATGAAAAAAGTCCTCTTAACTCCAAAGAGAAAATACCCATTTGACGACCCGGCATGTGCTTCTTGGGGAAAAGCGCCAAAATTAGATGTCGCTATAACGAAGGCCTCTAAAAAATTTGCGTAACCATTTGAGGATATGGGGACCCTTAAGGACCCTATGGATAAGAGAGCCGAAGTCTTCTTAAAGGGCTCCTGGGAAGCTGCTAGTGGGGGCTTAAAACCAGGAATAGCTGCTACATGCACGGCGAGAGTGTTAATGGTGTGGTTGGACCAACTAGAGTCCCAATTAAAGGATAAGATCCAGAGGGAATCAATATTGGACTCTGTGTCAATAATGAGGGGGGCTGCTGCATATTTAGCGGATGCCTCTATAGACTCTGTGAGACTGACAGCAAGGTCGGCTTCATTCTCAAATGCAGCCAGAAGAGCTCTATGGCTCAAATGCTGGCCAGGAGACTTACAAACCAAGGCAAAACTATGCTCTATACCATGTGAGGGAGAATTTTTGTTTGGGCCTACCCTAGATGACATTCTCGAAAAGGCCGTAGACAAGAAAAAAGCCTTCCCAGGTTTTCCTAACCAATCTTATAGACGGCCCTTTCGGGGTAGGAAATTTATGCGTAAACGCCCCCCAAAAAAACAAAAAGAAGGATGGGAGGATAGAAGATTTAAAGGAAGAGGCTTCATGTTCAACAAACCAGATAATAAGAAACAGCCCCAATGAAGGTATGCCCCAGGTGGGAGGGAGACTGACATACTTTCTTCAGGCCTGGGGAAAAATATCGGGAAGCACGTGGACACTAAATATAATGAAGACGGGACTAAAACTAAAATTTCATACGATGCCAGGCCACCATTTTGTCATAACACCACAAAGAAAATCAGAAATCGAACAACTGAGCCTGCAAAAGGAAATATACAGTCTTCTTACAAAGAATGTTCTACAGGAGGTTCCACAACAGGAGAAGAACACGGGTTTCTACTCCCCTCTTTTTCTCCGAACGAAGCCAGATGGGACTTTCAGAACAATAATAAATCTGGACAAAATTAAACAAATACCTAGTGACCCAGAGTTTCAAGATGGAAACAATAAAAACCTGTGTCAGAACCCTTCATCCGTCTTGTTTTATGACTGTAGTTGACCTAAAAGATGCATACTACCATGTGCCCATCCATCCGGATTACCAGAAATACCTCAGAGTGGTGGTGATAATGCAAGGGGAACTGAAACATTATCAATTCAGAGCTCTTCCATTTGGCCTTGCCATAGCCCCGAGGGTATTTACGAAACTAATGGCAGAAGAAATGGCTCATATAAGGGAACAAAACGTGTTGATAGTCCCATATCTGGACGACCTCCTAGTAATGGGCAGATCCTCACGCCATTGCAGTCAGCAGTTAAGGTACCGTCACACTCAGCAACTTTGCAACGAGAACGACAACCATCCGTGACGTTGCAGCGTCCTGGATAGCGATCTCGTTGTGTTTGACACGCAGCAGCGATTTGGATCCCGCTGTGATATCGCTGGTCGGAGCTAGAAGTCCAGAACTTTATTTCGTCGTCAGGTCGGCGTGTATCGTCATGTTTGACATCAAAAGCAACGATGTCAGCAATGTTTTACATGGAGCTAACAACCAGCGAGAATGATAAGTGAGTCGCCGTTACGTCACTGGATCGCTCCTGCATCGTTCTGGAGCTGCTGTGTTTGACGTCTCTACAGCGACCTAAACAGCGACGCTCCAGCGATCGGCTCGTTGTCTATATCGCTGCAGCGTCGCTGAGTGTGACGGTACCTTAACAACCAGCTACAACGATAAGTGAGTCGCCCATGCAAAGAGAAAAAGCGTTAAGCTATATAAAGGGGACCACCACTTAAATATAATAATATAAATTTTATTAATCAACTAGGAAAACAAAAACACCACTCTATTAAAAACAATTAAAACCAAGACCAAATGAACCATGGGTTCCACATGAGGAACCTCCCCCCTGGACATGTGTGATGGAACAAGATAGATAAGCAAATGAACAAATATACAGACAATCTTATAATGGTGCATGTAGTGATAACAGTAGTATATTTGTCCTAGATGGATAAATCAATAACACGGCTAAGGGTACTGTCACACAGTGCAATTTTGATCGCTACGACGGTACGATTCGTGACGTTCTAGCGATATCGTTACGATATCGCAGTGTCTGACACGCAGCAGCGATCAGGGACCCTGCTGAGAATCGTACGTCGTAGCAGATCGTTTGAAACTTTCTTTCGTCGCTTGATCACCCGCTGACATCGCTGGATCGTTGTGTGTGACACCGATCCAGCGATGTGTTCGCTTGTAACCAGGGTAAACATCGGGTAACTAAGCGCAGGGCCGCGCTTAGTAACCCGATGTTTACCCTGGTTACCAGCGTAAACGTAAAAAAAACAAACAGTACATACTCACATTGCGGTGTCTGTCCTCCGGCGTCTCAGCTTCTCTGCACTGTGAGCGCCTGCCGGCCGGAAAGCGAGCACAGCGGTGACGCGGTGACGTCACCGCTGTGCTTTCCGGCTGGCGCAGACACAGTGGAGAGAAGCAGAACGCCGGGGGACAGACACCGGAATGTGAGTATGTACTGTTTGTTTTTTTTACGTTTACGCTGGTAACCAGGGTAAACATCGGGTTACTAAGCGCGGCCCTGCACTTAGTAACCCGATGTTTACCCTGGTTACCCGGGGACTTCGGCATCGCTCCAGCGCCGTGATTGCAACGTGTGACCGCAGTCTACGACGCTGGAGCGATAATCATACGACGCTGCGACGTCACGGGTCGTAGCGATCAAAATTGCACTGTGTGACAGTACCCTAAGAGGACACCACCATGGAATGGTCACATGTGAATGTACAAACATGACACAACTCGCAGCATGAATGGCAAAAAAAATAGATATTTGCAAATCATGCATATCTAAACAATAGCTGCTGATGAGCATTTTGAACAATGTACAGCAGAAAATAATGTCTATAAATAGAACACTATATTGCTTTGCGCTGGCGTGTACTCCGGAGGACAGAGAATGAACTTCAATCCAATATTGCGGCCAGCATGCAGCCAGCGGGTAAGGAAAGGGTGAATCAAACACCCGAAAACCCCGCCCATATGACCCAAAACTGGTCCCGCCAAATTCAGGTGACAGGTTCCCTTTAAGGTTCAAATCACAGCACTAGGCGCCCTTTACAACTGTGACCTAGCAGGGAACCACTGGATAAAAAGGTTTATTAAAGCCTTAATTAGGTCTAAACCAGTCATACATCACACTTCACCTCCCTGGGACCTAAACCTAGTACTTTCCGCACTAACTAAAGCGCCGTTTGAACCTTTGTCTCAAGCTTTTTTAAAAATAGTTTCCCTGAAAACCTCTTCTGGTAGCACTAACCTCAGCCCGGAGAATTAGTGACTTACAGGCTCTATCAGCCTACCCGCCTCTAGCCCAGATACTAGAGGATAGGATAGTCCTTAGGACTGACCCATCCTACCTTCCTAAGGTGGCATCACGGTTTCATAGATCTCAGGAAATATCCTTACCATCTTTCTGCCCAAATCCCAAAAATGAAAAGGAAAGATCCCTACACACACACTAGATGTTAAGAGATGCCTGACCCAATATATAGCAGCCACAAGGGAGTGTAGGAGAGGTAGGTCTTTGTTTGTTTGTTTGTTTTCAGGGCCCAAACATAGGACACAAAGCATCAAAAGCCACGCTGGCGAGATGGGAAAGGGGGGATGCCATCACCCTATCATACACTTCATCCAATGAAGCTGTTCCAGATGGGAGTAGAGCTCATTAAACCAGATCGGTGGCAACCTCTTGGGCAGAGCGAGCAGGAGCATCAATTGACCAGATATGTAGAGCAGCCACTTGGTCTTCTCCCTCTACATTTTTCAAACACTACCAACTAGACCTATCTTCCTCTTCAGACCTAACCTTCGGTAGAAGGGTTCTAGAGGCAGTAATCTCACCCTAATACACATTCTATTAAATTCTCTTCGTGGTGCCGTCATGGGGTAAGGGAATATCGTAGTTACTTACCGATAACGGTATTTCTCTAATCCCATGACGGCACCCGTATATTCCCTCCCTTCACGTGTGGGTGTGCACACTAGTAATTAACCATTGATACTTAGTCATGCGGTGCCATAAAAAAAAAGGAGTTAAAATATTTTTGTTGTTTAAATAACCATTTAAGTTACAGCTGTAGTTCAGTTAAGGCTCCGTAAACCAACTGAGGTGGAAGAGAGGTCCCGCCTTTTTAACCTGTGGGTTTCCTGTCCCTGAGGGCGGATCCCTCTCTCTCCGTGGTGCCGTCATGGGATAAGAGAAATACCATTATCGGTAAGTAACCACGATATTCCATCACCTATGCAATACTAAGGAAATCCTGAAAACATGACCTGTTGGTGGGTCTTGAGGACTGGAGTTGAGAAACGCTGGTTTAGAGCATAAATCCCATATTGCCTTGGTAAAGACAATTGGGCCCAGCATATGTGGATCAAGTTTATTAGAAGAGGTCCCCCAGAGGAAAGAACTAGGGTATATTGGAGCTACACACAGCTTCTCTACCTCCATCCACCTAGAAAATGTTCTGAGGTTGGATCATCCTGGGATATGACATAAGTGGGTTGCCGAATAATACTTAACATCAGGAACCCCCAAACCACCCCCTGATTTGCTCGCATGTAGAATTTGATTTTAAATCCTGTGCCTTTTGTGGCCCCAAATAAATCAAAGAATAACTTATTAGAATATTGCGTATATCTCTCTATAAGTGACCCTCACTGGGAGGGTTTCAAACAGGTGGAGAAGCTTCAGGAGTATGGTCATTATGACCACTTAAATTCTTTAGAACCACAATATCATAAGGCCATTCCACATACCCAGCATTCGCTTAACTTCTGTGAACAGGTAAGGATAATTATGCCATTATATTGGTTTTGCAACTGGACGCCAGTCATATCCCCAGGTATGTTAAAAGGTTTCTTCTTGTAGTTACAATTTATTTTAATTGGCTTACCAAACTAGTCGGTATATTGAGGGAAGGGTTTCTGTTATGTTATTATTAACTTTGTAGCCTAACGGACCAAACTGGCTCACTACAGTGTGCAAATAAGGAAGGGTAATACAGTTGTGCTCAAAAGTTTACATACCCTGCCAGAATTTTTGCTTTCTTGGCATTTTTTCAGAGAATATGAATGATGACACCAAAACTTTTTCTCCACTCATGGTTAGTGGTTGGATGAGGCCGTTTATTGTCAAACTACAGTATTTTCTCTTTTTTAATCATAATGACAACCCAAAACATCCAAATGACCCTGATCAAAAGTTCACATACCCCATTTCTTAATACTGTGTATTGTCCCTTCTAACATCAATGACAGTTTGAAATCTTGTGGTAGTTGTGGATGAGGTAATGCCATGCTTCAGCACTCCCCAGACACCCTGAAGGGTGGAACCGTGACAGTAATGTGACCCTAGTCACTTCTCATGGCCAAGATATGAGTCCCGAGTGGTCAAGGAGTCCAAGGTCAGAAGCCAGGAGAGTATGTCATGAATAGAAGGAAGAGACAAAAGTGTAGTTTGGTAACGCTCTGAGGTCAGAGTACCGGGAGGATAACTGATCAGAGCTGAAAGGGTTAAACAGGCGGGTAGTCAGAATAAAGTCCAAGGTCAGGCAACAGATCAAACATATAGAACTCAAGGCACAGAGAGCACAGCACAAACCTCACAAGATGAACGTACATCTGGCAGTGTTCTGGGAAACTCAGCTCAGTTAAGAAGCATGGCCATTAAGTGGAATAATGAACATGAGACAGCCGACGCCTCACAGTCTCCAATAGGATAGTCGAGCTGTCAATCAACACACTGACAGCTCAGCACGCCCCTGTACCAGATTTGATGGCCAAGCTGTCAATCACAGTACTGACTGCTTCAGCACACCCCAGACACCCTGAGGGGTGGAACCGTGACATAACCTGTCTATTGTATTTGAAAAAAACAACATTGAAATCTCCAACTATCCAGGCAGATCGAGGAAGGCGCAAGAGCTTCAAGAACACCCGATTTAGGAATGAGATCTGCAAGACATTGAGCATAGTATAATACGTTGCATAGTATAATTGTGATATCTCTATATGTCCCTTGAAGTATAATATATGTACCCTGAGGGTCAGTGATTGCTGATAAAATTTGAACAGGACATGTCCCAGATAATAGAATCACTACTCCCGCTTTTTTTCTAGATTGGGATGCTAAATATATTGTTGGGTATAACTTTTTAGCAAAATTGCAATTCCTGTCTAAGTTTAAGTGAGTTTCCTGTAGAAAAGCTATGTCTTCAAGTTGTGTGCGTAGTTCATTGAGGACTAATGCATTTCTTGATGTTTGAATTGAGACCCTTAACATTTAGAGTTAAAATCTTAGCCATCATCTCTAATAAAGTGGAACATATGTTGTTTTACCTAAAATGTTGTACTGTTGAGCTACAATCATTCACAAAGGAGAACCGGTATAAAGTGCCAATATGCACCAGAAAAATATTTTATTAGAATTTACACATAAAATAAACAGAAGAAAAATATGTCTGCAAGGTTGCTACTAAGAAGCAGAGACTGCCACAATCAGTTATAGATAATATACGTATTACCACACCTATGCCTACTTTCATATACCCGTACATATAGCTCCATATACTACATAGTGTAGGGGTAAAAAACCCTGTCTCAATACATAAAAGTAATATGCTGGGTGAAAATGAAGATAAGCGGCACTTACATAAATCTGGTGTGGATCACAAGTGGCGTCCCCGCGGCCCCAACGCACGTTTCGCTTCTTCGTCAGGAGGCGTGTGTTGGGGAGGGGTGAGGCTGTATTTAAAGGACAGACAACCAATACACAAAGAGAAACGCATAGATTAACAATTAGCCAGCTGCCGATATGAGGCAAAATCCAAGCGACTTCCGGAACTCACTCGCGCATGCGCGGCCGACCATGCCCGTCATTGAGACGCATAGACTTGCGGCCATGGAACGCAAGCTAACATGGGCCGTCAATCAGACGGCGCATGCGCAAGCGTCCAAATGGCCACTCATGCAGGCGTCAAAGAGCATATCAGCCGCGCAAGCGCCGAGTCCGGGAGCTCGCATATGTAGCGCCCCCACCGCCGCAGGGCCAAGGGGTACCCGGTACCGGGCCTACGGGTCTCTGCTTCTGGGGTTGTCACGGCGGCTAGGCCCCGGTCCGTGACCCTGCCGTGGGGCGCACAGTGAATGATAGGTGTGGATGTTGGTAGTGGTGGTGCGGTGCAGTAAATAACGAGGACACCAGGTTGCAGTCTCTTTACTGAAGATCTCTGAGTCCACAGTCCAGAATACGGTTCACCAGGCTGCGCAAGTCCGGCCGGTCCAATGGCACCTCCAGAGTTCTCTTCACAGGTGGAAATCGGTGCCTTCCTTCTAGCGCTATGTGTTGCGGTCCTTCCCTGCTGTGCTTACGGAAAGTCCCCACAACCGTTGTGCCTGTTTCTTAAGTTCCCTCACAACTCGATTAAATGATGTTCTTCTAATCCTCCGTCCCTCCCTGATGTTCTGGTTGGGACGGCACCCGTTTGAGGGGTAGGCTCGGAGCTCTTCCGGGACCCTAGAGTCGCCCCTCTCCACAAGGTGCCCCCCAAGACTTCATAGGTGATTTGTGTGAGACAGCCCGCCTAAGACTGACTGTCCTGCCGCTGTTTAGAGTATTGCTTGAAGCTGAATGTTATAATACTCCCTCGGCGTTCCGGCCACCGGTAGTGCGCCTCAGTAGGGTGTTGCTCCGGTCTTACAGCACGACTCCTACTGGTATTTCTCCTATTGTTTGATCTCGTTTCTCACTCAGCACAATCTATCTCGCTTCTAGTCCTTTCTTGGGCCCCGCCGCTTCCCGGAGCTGGCGCGGACCCGTTACGTTCTTTCCAATGCCAAGCCTCTGTCAGGATCCCACCCCTGACAGAGACCCTACTGTATCTTCCCCTACAACACCCTCTGCCACAAGGTGTTGCCTGGTTCCAACCCAGTCAGCTTTCTGATCTAACTTCCTGCCTGACCCCCAGTTTACCCACTATGGTGGGGAGTGGCCTAATGAATAGCACCCTTAGCTCCCCCCGGAGGCCCAGCTGTGAAATGTATTGGTGTCTGTGATACCTGATCAGATGAACTCCTTCAGTGCCATCGGACGCACCGTAGCTCCCCATAGTGGCGGAGCCACAGTACTGCAACGACCAGGACTCTGGGGCGCTGCACATACAAAAAGAGAAAGAAAGAAGAATAAGCGCATTGTGCCCACCACATAAATAGATGTAAGTGCCTAAATTATTAGAAAAAAACTAACAGACTATACAATACAAAAATATTATTATACTGTAGTGAAAAATATTACTATATATAAAAATGAACATATAAACATATGTGCATATCAATGCCAAATATAAAAGCTAGTGGCGTTGTTGAAATATAAAAGTGCATGATAATTATATATCCATAACAGTACTCTTCTAGCCATACCATAAAGTGCAATGTGCAAAAAGTTAGAATAATTATACACAATATCATCATGTATATAATGAACATTATAATATATAATAGCCTGAGACTATATATATTTATAAGTGAAAAAGCATACACAAAGTGCTAAATGCAATAAAAAAAATAAATAAATCATGGTGCTAAAAGCAAAACAATACAATCAGATTCTTCCTCATATACACAGAAAGACAGCATCCATTGTCAAGATGGTATAGAAAATATAAAGTACATATTTAGTAATGAGTTTTTACTCCTTCTTTTCCACAAAGTTCTTTCCAGAAAGTGCCAAAGACAGCCATGCAGAAGGAGCGAACTGACTGAAAATTTATATATAGTAATATTTTTCACTACAGTATAATAATATTTTTGTATTGTATAGTCTGTTAGTTTTTTTCTAATAATTTAGGCACTTACATCTGTTTATGTGGTGGGCACAATGCGCTTATTCTTCTTTCTTTCTCTTTTTGTATGCGAGCTCCCGGACTCGGCGCTTGCACGGCTGATATGCTCTTTGACGCCTGCATGAGTGGCCATTTGGACGCTTGCGCATGCGCCGTCTGATTGACGGCCCATGTTAGCTTGCGTTCCACGGCCGCAAGTCTATGCGTCTCAATGACGGGCATGGTCGGCCGCGCATGCGCGAGTGAGTTCCGGAAGTCGCTTGGATTTTGCCTCATATCGGCAGCTGGCTAATTGTTAATCTATGCGTTTCTCTTTGTGTATTGGTTGTCTGTCCTTTAAATACAGCCTCACCCCTCCCCAACACACGCCTCCTGACGAAGAAGCGAAACGTGCGTTCGGGCGGCGGGGACGCCACTTGTGATCCACACCAGATTTATGTAAGTGCCGCTTATCTTCATTTTCACCCAGCATATTACTTTTATGTATTGAGACAGGGTTTTTTACCCCTACACTATGTAGTATATGGAGCTATATGTACGGGTATATGAAAGTAGGCATAGGTGTGGTAATACGTATATTATCTATAACTGATTGTGGCAGTCTCTGCTTCTTAGTAGCAACCTTGCAGACATATTTTTCTTCTGTTTATTTTATGTGTAAATTCTAATAAAATATTTTTCTGGTGCATATTGGCACTTTATACCGGTTCTCCTTTGTGAATGATTAAAAATAGTTTGGTTTATTGTGCCCTTTGAACTTTATATGGGTCTAGTGGTGTAGCTGTTGAGCTACAAGTCTGAGACAGTGCTGGCTTCTCCCCTTTTTTTTCTTTTACAAGTCTGAGACAGACCCATCTTAGGGTCAGTGAATTACCCATCATTAGTTTCCAGTCATTTTGAATCCTGTTGGATAAGAAACAAAAGGGAATGGGGAAGACAAGGACAGTGCATACGTAATAAGAACTAAAACATGTACACATCAAAGATATTAACAATAGGGAGAGAGGAGGAGCGAAAAATAATGTCCATTCTATCTACCCTCCTGGTAAGGGCTATAGCAAAAAACTCAGTAAGAGTTCTGGAATGCGAGTGGGGAGCAGTGAATATTTATTCTCTTTAATAGCGGGCACACGTGATCGCCGAGCCACAGGAAGCCGGTGGGTGCGGCTAACTCTGTGCCTGCTATTAAACAGAATAAATAGTCACTGCTCCCCACTCCCATAGTTTTGGGTGTGGAGTGCAGTGAATATTCCCGCAGCTGAGCTCAGTGTGTGAGGGTGCATGGCAGTGATGTTATGCACTGTTACACACTGAAATCAGCTGCTGGCATCAACACAGGACACCATGCTGTGGGGGAGAGGAAAAAAGGTGAGTAGAATAATTTTTTTTTATGGGGGCCATGTATACCAGGATGGGGATGAGGGGCTCATGTATACCAGAATGGGGATGATGGGGCCATGGATGCCAGAATGGGGATGAACGGGCCATGGATACCAGGATGGGGATGAGGGAGCCATGGATACCTGGACTGGGGGCCATACATACCAGGATGGGGACATATATATATTCCAGGATGGGGGACATTAGTACAGAATTGGGGGACATTACCCCATAAGTGTAAGCAGCAGATCCTCTCCCAATAACAATGCGTCATAACTACATTTTTTTCCTTCAATGTTTTTTTCCTCCTCTAAAACCTAGGTGCATCTTATGGTCTGGTGCACCTTATAGTCCACAAAATAAGGTAGCATAAAAAATGCACGGGCCACAGATGCAGGAGCCGGCGGATGTGGCTAAAGAGAAATTAATATTCATTTGTCTGTAATAGCGTACAGTGACAGCCGCAGCCACCGGCTTCCAGCACACATCCTACTTACCTTCCTGCGCACCCTCGCTGCATCTCGTTCATTCCGACCCCAGCAGCTATTGCGGCCGAGCGATCTCGTGGCCCCGCTCATTAAGGTAATGAATATTCACATCTCCACTCCCATAGGCGTGGAGTGAATATTCATTACCTTAATGAGCGGGGCCATGTGATCACTCGGCAGGAAGAGTTGCTGTCTCTGGAACGAGATGCAACGAGGGCGTGCAGGCAAGGTAAGTAGGATGTTTGTTGTTTTTTTTTATAGGAGCCATACATACAAGGATAGGGTATAAGGAGCCATGCATACAAGGACGGGGATGGGAAGCCATGCATAGAAGGACAGGGACAAGGGAGCCATGCATGAGGGGACAATGCATATCCGGCTTATACTCAAGTCAATAAGTTTACCCAGCTTGTCATGGAAAATTAGGTGCCTTGGCTCATACTCGGGTCAACTTATACTTGAGTATATATGGTAAATGATGAATTGGGGTCATAGTCTGCAACAGAATTTAGGTAGGTGGTGCGTGTAAAAGTAATATCAACATGAATGTCAAGAACCAAGTTATCCAAGGATAATATTGTCCAGAGCATCACATAGTGGTGTCATCTCTTCCCCAGGTGAGGAACAATCACCCAGCCCTCCACATAATGTGTAAGTAAACCTGATAATATAAGACTAGGCCACCTCCTTCCATTGTTGCATCATCCTGTTCTGATGTTCACATGTCCATTGTTGGTACAGATTGGTCAGCATTATCTTCTTGACTGATCTGTAGCTACACAGCCCGATATGCTGCTAGGTATTGTAATCAGTGCAGCCAGTATATTTTACCATTACTGTTTTGACCATTATATGTGCCCTGTAGGCCTCATTTAAAAAAAACATTACAGCTATTGGAGATGTTCCCGATGGCAACCAATCATGTTTATATCTTTTTTCTAGGACAGATTAGAAATTGAAAGCTGGGACATTTCTCTACTTTCTCAATGCACTTGTTTGCAGAAATCAGGTAATGTATGTAGTCACATAGCACTTTTGTGTGCACACTAAAATGTTTCTAGAACTGTCTCTATGGAAAGTCACAATCACAGTTTTTACTTGCAGTTTCTCTTGAAGTCAATGGTGTGAGGCAGTGACCGGTGTAATATGCGAGGGTCGATATGTATCCTCCGGGATGCGGACGGAGTCCTATTGGACCCGCTGGAGTGCCTTGTGGTGAAAGCAGGATGCCTCTGAGTCACGGGGTAAAATAAAAGTAAGCGCAGACATGGTCAAGCTATTTTGCCTGTGCATTGTTCAGGAAAAGCCAGTATGGGCTTTTTTTTTTTTAAATGGACTGCAGGAAGGAAGTGGTGCCGGTCCGTTTCCTCCAGGCCGGGTCTTGCAAGTGGCCTATGGCCACAGGTTATTCTAAAAACCCTTGCAGAAGAGGGTTGGGGGTGTCAGTGTGGAGTTTGCATGATGTAGAAAAGACAGCAAAAGCTCTGCCTGTGTGAGGGAACACAGAGCCCAGCGGAGGGAACTCCTGGCACCCCGCAGCATAATACTGTGGTGCAGTCGCCATCGGCAAGCGGACGTATTATTGGACTGTTTTGTTTCCCAGCTGCGATCTGGAGGATACCGTTTCTTTTGTTTGTAAGGTTTTTTTACATTAAACCTACGGTTACTTTGAATTTCCTGGGTCTCTGCCTCCTCACTGCATAGCGTGGACATCGCTGCACCACAATGGGAAATGCACGAACAATGCCAAACAAGGTCACCAATTAGGAGGCGGATAAAAGTCATAGGGCGGGGAACAGTTTCTTTTACATTGGCTAGACACATCACCTTATCTTCTTACACAGAGCCATGACTACACTATACAAGAGAACTGTGAGGAAAGATAGATCTAATCTACAACTGTGCCACTGACAGCGAGAAGTGTGAGACACTAACTTTGAGGAAAGATTTCCATGTAAAGGCCCCGTCTCACACAGCGACGCTGCAGCGATACAGACAACGATGCTGATCGCTGCAGCGTCACTGTGTGGTCGCTGTGTGGTCGCTGGGGAGCTGTCACACAGACAGCTCTCTCCAGCGACCAACGATCAGGGGAACGACTTCGGCATCGTTGAAACTGTCTTCAACGATGCCGAAGTCCCCCTGCAGCACCCGGGTAACCAGGGTAAACATCGGGTTACTAAGCGCAGGGCCGCGCTTAGTAACCCGATGTTTACCCTGGTTACCAGCGTAAATGTAAAAACAAACAGTACATACTCACCATCTGTTGCCCGTCAGGTCCCTTGGCGTCTGCTTCCCGCTCTGACTGAGCCGCCGTACAGTGAGAGCAGAGCGCAGCGGTGACGTCACTGCTGTGCTCTCACTTTACGGCGGCTCAGTCAGAGCAGGAAGCAGACGCCAAGGGACCTGACGGGCAACAGATGGTGAGTATGTACTGTTTGTTTTTTTTTACATTTACGCTGGTAACCAGGGTAAACATCGGGTTACTAAGCGCGGCCCTGCGCTTAGTAACCCAATGTTTACCCTGGTTACCAGTGAAGACATCGCTGGATCGGTGTCACACACACCGATTCAGCGATGTCAGCGGGACCTCAACGACCAAAAAAAGGTCCAGGCCATTCTGACACGACCAGCGATCTCGCAGCAGGGGCCTGATCGCTGGTACGTGTCACACATAGCGAGATCGCTACTGAGGTCGCTGTTGCGTCACAAAACTTGTGACTCAGCAGCGATCTCGCTAGCGATCTCGCTATGTGAGACGGGGCCTTAAGTGATCTCAGACAAATGTGTCTTTGCATTTGTCCATTGATTACAGGAAGAAAACAATAGGGCAATAAAATCAAGAAATTCATCAACAATGTATGATAAAAAAAATGGTACAAGGGATTTCCACCATATGTATTTCTGAAAGTCTTAAGCTGCATTTACACTGAAAGATTATCAAGATAATGGTGTACACAGGCTGACGACCACTCGATAAATGAGCAAACGTTTGTTCATTAGGTGAAATTAACTTTTGCGCAGTTCAAGAGATCATCGTTCTCAGTGCTGCATAGCAAACACGACCCACAGTGTGCACTGAGCGATCTATTAGGGTGCTTTCACATTGCATTAGGGCACCTGTTCATTGGCCCCATCAGGGCTTACGTCCGAACCTCCCACAAAATGGGATTCAACGGGGCCATAGACTATATTGATGCCGGCACAGCGATTGTAAGCTCTGCCGTGCATCGTTTGCCTACTGGAGGCAACTATATCAGTGTCCACCTCGATTAGGTGTAAATGCTCGAAAATGATGCACTACAGAGTGAGGGTATGTGCACACGTTCAGGTTTTTTCGCTTTTTTTTCTCTTTTTCGCAATAAAAACGCTATAAAAACTCATTAAAAACGCATACATTATGCATCCTATCATTTAGAATGCATTCTGCATGTTTTGTGCACATGATACATTTTTTTCCTTGAAAAAAACGCATTGCGGTAAAAAAAGCAGCATGTTCATTAATTTTGCAGGTTTTCTGCGTTTTTCCCGCTGTTCTATTTATTGGGAAAAACCGCACAAAAAAAGCGTCAAAAACTTGAAAAAACCGCATGCAGATTTCTGGCAGAAATGTCTGGTTTTTGTCAGGAAAATTTCTGCAAGAAATCCTGACGTGTGCACATACCCTCAATGTTCACTCTGCTGGCACCATTATAGTTTATGGCCCTGTCTGATGAGGCCTCCGAACAGGTGCCTGAATGCAATGTGAAAGCACCCTTACAATTCGTTTGTGCCACTGGTTGGGTCATGTACACGGACCCATATAACTGTTAATTTTGTTTCTTAAAGGGAATCTGTCACCCGCTGGACAATTTTGATCTATTACTATGGGCATACAGATAATAGAATGGTTAAAGCAGTCTTACCTGTATGCCTCATAGCTGTGGTGTAGATGTTGAGAAATGCAGTTATAATGTTTTACGTGCGAGGGGGTGTGCAGTGTCTGGAAGAAATCCCTGCCTCATATCTTTATTATAATGGCACCTGCCTCCCATTAGCGTCACACTGACCTGTGACGTGCAGTTGTGGCGCTGGAATCCAGGGCATGGGCTGTCCATTTGCACGGTTATGTGAAACATCCACCTTTCTATAGGCAGATTCTTCATTAATCTTCTGCACAGGCGCTGGCGAGTCACTGCACAATAGCAGAGACTCCCCTGCGCAGAAGATCGATGAAGACTCTGCCCATAGAAAGACTGATAAATTTCACATAACAGCGAGAGTGGATGGCGCATACGCGCTACTACAGCTCAACAACTGCATGGTGCAGGTCAGTGTGACATGCATGGTGCCATTATAATAAGAGGAAGCAGGGATTTCTTCTATGCACCTGTGAGGCAGTGACCAAAGTCATATGCGAGGGTCGCTATGTGCCCCCAGGATGCGCACACAAGCATATTAAGGCCATGGGAGTGCACTGCAGTCACAGGCATAGCTGTGATTGAAATGCAGAATAAAAGTGAGTGTTGGCTTTGGGCAAGCTATTTGTCCAATGCAGATTTAGGAAAACCTGTTATGGGCTTTTTTTTTAAACTGACTACAGGAAGGTAGTGGGGTGGTCCGTTTCCTTCCCCGGCTGGGTTTTCCATGTGACCTACGGCCACAGGTTATTGTAAAAGCCCTTGCAGCAGAGGGTTGGGGTGTGAAGTTTGCAAGCTGCAGAGCTGTCTGCTTCGCAAAAGCTCAGCCTGTGTGAAGCAACACAGAGCCAAGTGGAGCGAACTCCTGGCACCCCATGGCGTGATACGGTGGTGCTGTCGCCCTCAGCAACCGGACGTATTTACTTATTTCCGGACTGTCTTGTTTCCTGACTGCGATCCAGAGGATAACGATTGTTTTGTTCGTGAGTTTTTGGACATTAAACCTATGTTTACTTTGAACTTTCCTGGGTCACTGCCTCATCACTGCACAGTGAGGACACCGCTGCACTACATATGATGGAGAATGCGGGCAGTGTGAACTGAGCATACCCCAAAGCGTGCTGCATGTCGGTTATTAGGCCTGCAACACTGCAGCTCAAGCCGGCTGACAAGATTAAGGAAATACTAAGACAATTGGCCATCTCTCTAGTACAACAGATTGCGGCTCTGTGAGAGGCGCCCTCACTAATGACCTCGATCCGTTCTGAGGCCCGGTACAAGGTCCGGTCGGCACTGTGGAAGATGAGTCCTGAGGATGATATGGAGGCTTTCCTTACAGTGTTCGGGTGCACAGCAGAGCGGGAGAGCTTGCGGTTTTCCCAGTGGGCTGAAGTCGTGGCCCCCTTCCTGAAGGGAGATGCCCTGAAGGCCTTCCTGGACCTCAGTCGGGAGGATGCCCTGGACTATGAGAAACTAAGAAGTGAGATCCTTGATCGACTGGGGGTTAATACATATGTGCGGGCCCAAAGGGTGTTCCAATTGTCCTTTGACGAGTTTCGCCCTGCCAGGTCTCAGGCCTATGACTTGCTGCAACTGGTTAAAAAATGGCTTCAGTCTGAGAGGGTGGTGGTGGACCGGCCCGTGAGGGCTCTTTCAGCAGCCATACAGTGTTGGGTGGGGCAAGGGAGACCCAGGCACTCTGGACCAGGTAGTTGGACTGGTGGAGCGGTATACAGCCACTCAGGACTTTATACGGAACACTGCTCCACTTTGGCTGTCATGTAAGGCCCTGCCAGCCCCGGAGTCTGGGAAAAGTCCACGACCCTCCACTGGGGCCAATCCAGACTGAACCCGTATGGAGGGGGGTATCCCAAAGGGAGAGTGACAACAGACCTGTGTCCCCTAAAACAGTCCCAAGGTTCACTCGTTTTGCAGCTATTAAGTTTTGGCAGTGCCAAGGGCCAGGACATGTGGCTGCCAACTGCCCCTGACAGCTGAACCCATGGACTGTGTGTATGCTCGCTGTGTGTCTATGTACACCCAGCCAGTCGGAACTGCCACCACAGCCACTGCCGGTACCGAACCCCCAACTGTGCAAGGTACTCGTTAACGAGTACCCAACGGATACTCTCTTGGACTCGGGGAGCTTAATGACTCTAGTTCATGTGTCCCTTGTTGCCGGGGACAACCTCAATGGACGAAAAGCGGTGGTATGCTTACAAGAGGAACTCCGAGAGTACCCGACCGTGGAGGTTACGTTTTCCACCCTGTGTGGATAAGTAAGACTTGTGGGAGTGGTAAAAACTCTTCCATATGGAACTGTCTTGGGAAGAGACTTGCCCCTGTTCTGGTCCCTATGGGAGACCAGGGTTAACCTCCCAAGGTAAATGCTATTCTGGGCGTGGAACCCGAAGATCCCGAGTCAGGGATACCTGCCGTAGGGGTTGTCAACATAGGGACAGAGTATAACCCTGATAGGTTTCCCCTAGAGGTATTGGCAGGAGAGGTTGAGGAGACCCTACCGATCCCCAAACTGGAAGTGTCCCCTGGTAAGTTCAGGACAGCTCAGCTCCAGGATCGCATCCTGGCCCGGGCACGAGAAAGGGTGATTGAAATTAATGGAGTAGCTCAGTAACCAGGTGCAGAGACAGTTTTACCCCATATGGCTATCCACCAGGAGTTGTTATATCGGGTGGATAACGTCTGGGATGAGGTGGTGGAACAGCTGGTGGTACCCCAATCTTACCGTCGGGTGGTGCTCAACATGGCTCACACCCACATGCCAGGAGAACACTTGGGGGCCAAAAAAGATGCAGGAGGGCATCCTGCATTTTTTTTGGCCTGGAGTCTACGTGGAGGTCCAGAGGTACTGCGACACGTGTCCAGAGTGCCAACTATCCTCACCTACCACAAACTACCAGAGTCCATTGTTACCTCTGCCCATCAAAGAAGTACCATTTGAGCGGATAGCCATGGATCAGGTAGGTCCCATAGTGAAATGCGCCCGTGGCCATCAACATATTTTGATCATAGTGAACTACGCCACACGGTACCCAGAGGCAATACCTCTCTGCCACACCTCGGCCAAACTAGTAGCCCGTGAACTATTTGCCATGTTTTGTCACCTTGGGCTACCAAAGGAGATTCTAACAGATCAGGGGACTCCTTTTATGTCCAAGGTGACCAGGGAGCTACAGTGCCTTGCGAAAGTATTCGGCTCCCTGGAACTTTTCAACCTTTTCCCACATATCATGCTTCAAACATAAAGATACCAAATGTAAACTTTTGGTGAAGAATCAACAACAAGTGGAACACAATTGTGAAGTTGAACGAAATATATTGGTTATTTTAAATTTTTGTGGAAATTCAAAAACTGAAAAGTGAGGCATGCAATATTATTCGGCCCCTTTAACTTAATGCTTTGTTGCGCCACCTTTTGCTGCGATTACAGCTGCAAGTTACTTGAGGTATGTCTCTATCAGTTTTGACTGAAATTCTTGCCCATTCTTCCTTGGCAAATAGCTCGAGCTCAGTGAGGTTTGATGGAGATCGTTTGTGAACAGCAGTTTTCAGCTCTTTCCACAGATTCTCGATTGGATTGAGGTCTGGACTTTGACTTGGCCATTTTAACACCTGGATACGTTTATTTGTGAACCATTCAATTGTAGATTTTTCATTATGTTTGGGATCATTGTCTTGTTGGAAGACAAATCTCCGTCCCAGTCTTAGGTCTTTTGCAGACTCCAACAGGTTTTCTTCAAGAATGGACCTGTATTTGGCTCTATCCATCTTCCCATCAATTTTAACCATGTTCCCTGTCCCTGCTGAAGAAAAGCTGGCCAAAACCATGATGCTTGTAAAGTCAGTCAATCAAGAAACAGCTGACCGCACCACCAAGACGCTGAACTCATGAACCCACAGGCTGTCAGCATGAGCCGGCCACTAGATCTCGGGTGCTGGACCCAGAAAACATAACAGTGCAGCTGCGAGTAAGGAAGGAGACGGCAGCACTCACCGATCTTCAGTGCAGGTAAAACTTTGTTTGCAGTAAAATCTTCACGGCTCGGGGGTTTCCTGGAAACCTGTTGAAGTGCTTGAGCAGCGCGAAATTGCCGTCTTTTGACCTGTACACTCTGCTGTATATGCACCCCCGAGCCGTGAAAATTTTACTGCAATAAAGTTTTACCTGCACTGAAGATCGGTGAGTGCTGCCGTCTCCTTTCTTACTCGCAAAACCATGATACTGCCACCACCATGTTTGACAGTGGGGATGGTGTGTTCAGGGTGATGAGTTGTGTTGCCTTTACACCTAACATATCATTTGGCATTGTTGCCAGAAAGTTCGATTTTTGGTTTCATCTGACCAGAGCACCTTCTTCCGCATGTTTGGTGTGTCTCTCAGGTGGCTTGTTGCAAATTTTAAACTACACTTTTTATAGATATCTTTGAGAAATGGCTTTCTTCTTGCCACTCTTCCATAAAGGCCAGATGTGTGCAGTGTACAACTGATTGTTGTCCTATGGACAGACTGTCCCACCTCATCTGTAGATCTCTGCAGTTCATCCAGAGTGATCATGGGCCTCTTGGCTGCATCTCTGATCAGTCTTCTCCTTGTTTGAGATGAAAGTTTAGAGGGACGGCCGGGTCTTGGTAGATTTGCAGTGGTATGATACTCCTTCTATTTCAATATGATCGCTTGCACAGTGCTCATTGGGATGTTGAAAGTTTTGGAAATCATTTTGTATCCAAATCCGGCTTTAAACTTCTCCACAACAGTATCACGGACGTGTCTGTTGTGTTCCTTGGTCTTCATGATGCTCTCTGTGCTTCAAACAGAACTCTGAGACTGTCACAGAGCAGGTGCATTTATACGGAGACTTGAATACACACAGGTGGATTATATTTATCATCATTAGGCATTTAGGACAACATTGGATCATTCAGAGATCCAATTTTGAATTTCCACAAATATTTAAAATAACCAATAAATTTAACCCAACTTCACAATTGTGTGCCACTTGTTGTTGATTCTTCACCAAAAATTTTCATTTGGTATCTTTATGTTTGAAGCATGATATATGGGAAAAGGTTGAAAAGTTCCAGGGAGCCGAATACTTTTGCAAGGCACTGTATGTAAGCTGCTCCAGATTAAACGGGTACGTACGTCGGTGTACCATCCACAAACTAACGGATTGGTGGATAGGTTTAATTAGACCCCCAAAGCCATACTCAAAAAGGTGGTCGCCAAGGATGAGAGGGATTGGGACATGTTACTGCCCTATCTAATGTTTGCTATCCACGAGGTACCGCAGGCCTCAACAGGGTTTGAGTTATTGTATGGCAGGCACCCGAGGGGACTGCTGGACGTAGCCAAGGAGATGTGGGATCAGGAGCCCACTCCACAACAGTGTCATCGAGCATGTGGCAAGTATGCAGGACTGGATTACGGCCTTACGGTCCATAGTAAAGGAGCATCTGTTGAATGCCCAGGCCGCTCAGAGCCGCATATACTATGAAAGGGCCACAGTCAGGACCTTTAAAGAAGGGGACCGGGTGTTGATACTAGTGCCCACCTCAGAGAGTAAGCTCATGGCCAATTGGCAGGGGCCATTTGAGATACGAGGGAAGGTGGGCGAAGTGAATTATAGTGTGTACCAACCCGGGAAAAGGAAGCTTGAGCAACTGTATCATGTTAACCTTCTAAAAGCCTGGAAGGACCGGGAATGTTTGGTCACAGTAGCTACTCCAGTCGTACCAACCGGGAACCCTCTAACCCCAGACAGGGAAGCGGCCGGATGTGAGTTAAAAGTAAATTATGCCCTCACAAAGCAGCAGCGACATGAGGCTTGGGCTCTGGTGCAGCGGAATACGGACGTATTCTCAGAGCTGCTGGGGCAGACCTCGGTGATCCAACATGACATTGTCACCGAGCCCCAGGTAAGGGTACGGATGAAACCATACCAGGTGCCAGAAGCCTGGAGGCAAGCCATATTGACTGAAGTGAATCAAGTGCTTCAATTGGGAGTCATCGAGGAGTCTCGGAGTGAGTGGGCTGGCCCCATTGTGCTAAAACCTAAACCAGATGGGTCAATTTGCTTCTGTAACGACTTCAGGAAATTAAATGAGGTGTCAAAATTTGACCTCTATTCAATGCCCCAGGTGGACGAGCTAATTGAAAGACTACACTCGGTCCAAAGGTTACTGGCAGATTCCGTTAACAGAATCGGGGTCTGTATCACTATGTCATCTTGCCTTTGGGTTACATGGTGCTCCGGCCACATTCCAGAGGCTGATGGACATAGTGTTAGGACCTCATTGGAAATATGCGTCAGCCTATTTAAATGACATAGTCATCTTTAGTACCAACTGGGATACCCACATGTCGCAGATACAAGCAGTGCTGGAGTCTCTCAGAATCGCGGGGTTAACAGCAAACCCAAAGAAATGCGATATAAGACTCACGGATGCCCGGTACTTAGATTACGTGATCGGCAGCAGGGTTATCAAACCCCAAGTAAACAAGATCAAGGCCATCCAAAACTGGTCCAAGCCGTTAAGAACCATGCAGGTGAGAGCATTCTTCGGCATTACTGGGTACTACTGCTAGTTTATACCCAATTTTGCAGGGAAGTCGGCACCCCTAACTGACCTGCTAAAAGGTAAGAAGTCAGTGATGGTCCAGTGGAATCCTCAGAAGAAGCATTCCAGTCCTTGAAATTGGTGTTGTGTGGACAGCTGGTCCTAATCAGCCCCAACTTCAAGGAAACATTTATTGTGCAGACAGATGCCTCATAGGTAGGTCTGGGAGCTGTGCAGTCGCAAGAGGTGAATGGGGATGAGCATCCAGTTACCTAACCTACTTGAGCAGGAAACTAACCCCGACAGAGAAAAATTATAGCATAGTGGGGAAGGAGTGCATGGCGAATAAGTGGGCCTTGGAGTTCCTACGCTATTATTTGCTAGGGCATCAGTTTGGGTTGATAAAGGACCATTCTTCCCTCGCCTGAATGAGCAATGCAAGAGAGAGGAATGCTTGAGTCACCAGATGGTTCCTGTCCCTACAAAACTTTAGGTTCTCAGTGGAATATCGGGCAGGGAAGTCACAGGGAAATGCGGATGCCCTCACGGGCCTCCTGTATGGTGACAAATGTTCAACCCCACAAGTTTGAACAGGGGGGTATGTAAGGCAGTGACCGGGGTCATATGCGAGGGTCTCTCGGTGTCCCCCAGGATGCGCACACAAGCATATTAAGGCCATGGGAGTGCACTGCCGTCACAGGCATAGCTGTGTGTGTTTTTTTTACCATTTCGTACTATTGGATTAATAATGGATAGGTCTCATAATTGACGCCTCTCCATTATTAATCTGGCTTAATGTCACCTTACAATAGCAAGGTGTCATTACCCCATATCCCACTGCTACACGGGAATGGGAAGAGAGTGGCCAAGTGCCAGAATAGGCGCATCTTCCAGATGTGCCTTTTCTGGGGTGGCTGGGGGCAGATGTTTGTAGCCATGGGGGGGCAAATAACCATGGACCCTCTCCTGGCTATTAATATCTGCCCTCAGTCACTGGCTTTACCACTCTGGCAGAGAAAATTGCGCGGGAGCCCATGCCAATTTTTTCCGCCATTTAACCCTTTATTTTACAAGCTACAGCGCCCAAATTTTGCACATACACACTACTAACATTAGTAGTGTGGAATATGCAAAAAAAAAGGGATATGAGATGGTTTACTGTATGTAAACCATGTCTCATATCATGTCGGGTTTGTGAAGGAGAAATGAAAAGCCGGCAATTGAATTACCGGCTTTTCACTAACACCGCCGCGTATTTCTCGCAAGTCACACTGCTGATCCGTGTGGAATCCGTAGTTTTCTCGCCCCCATAGACTTTCATTGGCGATTTTTTTGCGCAATACGGTGACAAACGCAGCATGCTGCGATTTTCTATGGCCGTACAAGACCATATATTACGGATAAGTAATATACGGCAGATAGGAGCTGGGCCATAGAGATTCATTGGGCCGTGTGTAATGCGTATTTTACGGATTTAGTCTATGCGCTCATACGTCCGTAAAACTCGCTAGTGTGAGGCCGGCCTAAGGCATACAGGTGAGACTATTCTATTATCTGTATGCCCATAGTAATAGCTCAAAATCGTCCAGGGGGTGACAGATTCCCTTTAACATGCCTAATAGATACAGTATGATGCAATAAATACATCTTGGGGCATAACTAAACAATTTTCATTAGGTTTACCAAATGTATTATTGTACAATTATGACTAAGTATACAGTAAAATGTATAATGTACTGTATGTGTCATTTAGTTTTCTTTTATTGTTGTACTTACAATCCTATTGGTAACCGAAAAACAACCAGTCCAATAATATCAGTATTTCCGAAAATTTAAAAAAAAAAAAAGTAAGCAAAACCAGTCTATACAGATGTATGAAAATATATAATTTTATATAGAGAACAGAAAACATAATAAAAGCATGGAAAAACATTAACTCCTTAGTGAGAACCAATTTTGTACTTAATGACCAAGCCAATTTTTACAATTCTGACCACTGTCACGTTATGAGGTTATAGTTCTGGAACGCTTCCATGTATCCCACTGATTCTAAGAAAGTTTTTTCGTTACATATTGTGCTTCATGTTAGTGGTAAAATGTATTCGATATGACTTGCTTTTATTAATGAAAACTGAAATTTTGCAAAAAATAAAATAAAACTTAGCAATTTTCAACTTTTAATTTCTGTACCCTTAAATCAGAGAGTCATATCACACAAACTAGTTGATAAATAACATTTCCCACATGTCTACTTTACATCAACACAATAGGAAACCTTTTTTTTCTTTGGACGTAATAAGGGTTAAAAGTTGACAAGCGATTTCTCATTTTTCCAACAAAATTTACAAAACCATTTTTTTTAGGGACCACCTCACATTTGAAGTGAGTTTGGGGGATCAATAAAACAGAAAATACCCAAAAGTGACACAAGTCTAAAAACTACACCCCTCAAGATGCACAAAACCACATTAAAGAAGTTTATTAATTTCTCCTGAGTACGCCGATATCCCATTTGTGGGGAAAAGCCACTGTTTGGGTGCATGGCAGGGCTCAGAATGGAGGGAGCACAGTTTGACTAAACGCAAAATTGACTGGAATCAGTGCTGGGCACCATGTCGTGTTTGGAGACCCCCTGATGTACCTAAACAGTGGAAACCCCCCCCAATTCTAACTCCAACCCTAATACAGCCCTAATCCCAACCATAACCCTAATCACTACCATAACCCCAACACCACCCTAACCCCAACACAACCCTAACCCTAGCCCCAACCCTTACCCTATCCCCTACCCCAACCCTAGCTCTAACCCCAATCCTAACCCTAATGGAAAAATGGGAAAAATACATTTTTTGTATTTTATTATATTTACCTAACAAAGGGGGTGATAAAGGGGCATTTGATTAACTATTTTTTTTATTTTGATCACTGTCATAGGGTCTACCACAGTGATCAAAATGAACCAATAGGAAAAATCTCATATTATTGCCAGGTGCCGGCAGGCAGATTTTGGCGGGCACACTGTGCATGCGCCCATCATTTGCCTCCTGGAAGAAGACACCGATAGTCAGGGGACAGAGCCGGAGGGACCGGGGATACCGGGGGGAGGCTTGGGGGGGACCCCATTTCTCTCTCCTCTGATTTGCTCGATCATATCAGAGGAGAGAGAAGTAAATGGGAAATTGGACTTTTTTTTCGGTCACAGTTATAACGGCGATTGCAACACTGGGGACAGTAAAAGCCCATGTTCTCCGGGGTCTCGGCTACCCAGAGTAGCCGAGACCCAAGAGATTTTGCGAAGCTGGGGGGGCATTATAACCTTATTTCTCAGTGCTATTAAAAAGTGGCATTGAGGAAAAAGTACCCTTAATTGCCGCTGTTAAAAGGTGTATTGGCGGTCGTTAAGGGATTAAAAATGAGAGTTACAATGAGTGCAACACTACTCATGGAGCATATAAAAACACAAAAAAATTGAGCTTAACTTGAGTTGGTACACATGCAGAAGTTAAACGCATGTTCACATTGGCCACAAAACATTAAAACCTACAAGAGAAAAAGTAAGCAAAAACCCTGATGTAACTAAGTAAAAAAGCAAAAGTGCATTTAAATAACAGAGTTTTTAGTAATACTGTTTTCTGATAAAAAATAGCACAAAAGCCATCCCACCGCGTCAAGGTATCTCTGATCGGGACAGTCCTACACTGTCTAATATTAAAATCTTACCATGTGTCAATGTTGACCTCAGTGTGAATAAGGGCAGACAAAAGGACTGGCCCAACCAGGGAACACCAGACTGGGGAAGACAGGCTTTTTTACTTAGTTACATCAGGGTTTTTGCTTATTTTTTCTCTTGTAGGTTTTCATGGAGCATATAGTAGCATGGAGGATAGATCACATAGCTAGCCTATAAAGGTGCAAGGCATAGTGCTTAGCATGTAACCCCCTAGAGCAGAATCAAATATACAAATTCAAATAAACAAAATACCAAAGGTAAAAAATACCAAATCTTAATAATATATATTAACCCCTTTCTGACATTAGACGTACTATCCTGTCAAGGTGATATGGGCTTGTATGACCAACGATGAGATAGAACGTCTAACGCGATCAGCCGCGCTCACGGAGGGAGCCGCTATGTCACGGACCGCTCGTGGCACATTAACACCCGGAACACTGTGATCAAACATATAGCAGTGTTCCGGCGGCATAGGGAAGCATCGCGCAGAGATGGGGCTCCCTGCGTGCTTCCCCGAGACCCTCAGAGCAACGGACCCTCAGAGCAACGCGATGTGATCATGTTGCTCCCAGCGTCTCCTCCGTCCTCCTCCCTGCAGGCCCCGGATCCAAGATGGCCACGGGGCTCCTTCCGGGTCCTGCAGGGAGGTGGCTTGCAAGCACCTGCTGAGAGCAGGCGCCGGCAAGCCTCCTGCAGTGCCTGTCAGATCGCTTATCTGACACAGTGCATTGCAAAGTGTCAGATCAGCGATCTGACACTTTACCATGATGTCCCACACTGGGACAAAGTAAAAAAGTTTAAAAACAAAATATTTACATGTGTAAAAAAAAAAAATCCTAAATAAATAATAAAAAAAATATATATTGTTCCAATAAATACATTTCTTTATGTAAATAAAAAAAGCAATAAAAATACACATATTTAGTATCGCTGCATTCGTAACGACCTGACCTATAAAACTGTCCCACTAGTTAACCCCTTCAGTGAACACCGTAAAAAAAAAAAACTAGCCTAAAAACAATGCTTTATCATCATACCGCTGAACAAAAAGTGGAATAACATGCGATCAAAAAGACGGATATAAATAAACATTGTACCGCCAAAAAAGTCATCTTGTCCTGCAAAATACGAGCTGCCATACAGCATCATCAGCGAAAAAATAATATTTTTTGCATTACCACATTCTGAGAGCTATAATTTTTCCATATTTTGGTCCACAGAGTCATCTGAGGTCTTGATTTTTGCGGGACGAGTTGATGTTTTTATTGGTACCATTTTTAGGTACATGACATTTTTTGATCGCTTCTTATTCCGATTTTTGTTAGGCAGAATGAACAAAAACTAGCAATTCGTCAATTTCTTTTGGGGGGGCGTTTATACCGTTCGGCGTTTGGCAAAATTGATAAAGCAGTTTTATTCTTCAGGTCAGTACGATTACAGCGATACCTCATTTATGTAATTTTTTTTTGTTTTTGTGCTTTTATACAATAAAAACTATTTTATAGAAAAAATAATTATTTTTGCATTGCTTTATTCTGAGGGCTATAACTTTTTTTTTTTGGCAATATAAAGCGTCTTTTAGTGTGTTACAGCTGCCAAACCTAAAAACCCGCTATAAATAGTAAATCAAACCCCCCATTATCACCATGTTAGGGAAAAATAATAAAATAAAGGGTTAGAGTTGGGGCTAAAGTTAGGGTTGGGGCTAAAGTTAGGGTTAGAGTTGGGGCTAAAGTTAGGGTTGGGGCTAAAGTTAGGGTTTGGGCTAGAGTTGGGGTTAGGGTTTGGATTAAGTGTATGGTTGGGTTAGGGGTGTGTCAGGGCTAGGGGTGTGTTGGGGTTAGGGGTGTGTTGGGGTTGGGATTAGGGTTAGGGGAGTGGTTGGGTTAGGGGTGTGGTTAGGGTTGGGATTAGGGTTAGGGGTGTGTTGGGGTTAGGGTTGGAGTTAGAATTGGGAGGTTTCCACTGTTTAGGCACACCAGGGGCTCTGCAAACGCAACATGACGTCCGATCTCAATCCATACAATTCTGCATTGAAAAAGTAAAATGGTCCCTTCCGAGCTATGCCATGCGCCCAAACAGTAGTTTTATCCCACATATGGGGTATTAGCGTACTCATGACAAATTGGACAACAACTTTTGGGGTCCAATTTCTCCTGTTACTCTTGGGAAAATACAAAACTGGGGGCTAAAAAATAATTTTTGTGGAAAGAAAAAAGAATTGTTATTTTCACGGCTCTGCATTATAAACTGTAGTGAAACACTTGGAGGTTCAAAGTTTTCACAACACATCTAGATAAGTTCCTTAGGGGGTCTTCTTTCCAAAATGGCGACATGGCATTTTGCATTGAAAAGTAAAATGGCGCTCCTTCCCTTCTGAGCTCTGCCATGCACCCAAACAGTGGTTTACCCCCACACATGGGGTATCAGCATACTCAGGACAAATTGCACAACAATTTTTGGGGTCCAGTTTCTTCTGTTACCCTTGAGAAAATAAAAAATTGTGGGCGAAAAGATCATTTTTGTGAAAAAATATGATTTTTTATTTTTACGGCTCTACATTATAAACTTCTGTGAAGCACTTGGTGGGTCAAAGTGCTCACCACACATCTAGATAAGTTCCTTAGGGGGTCTACTTTCCAAAATGGTGTCACTTGTGGGGGGTTTCAATGTTTATGCACATCAGGGGCTCTCCAAACGTGACATGGCGTCCCATCTCATTTCCAGTCAATTTTGCATTGAAAAGTCAAATGGCGCTCCTTCCCTTCCGAGCTCTGCCGTGTGTCCAAACAGTAGTTTTCTCCCACACATGGGGTATCAGCGTACTCAGGATAAATTGGACAACAACTTTTGGGGTCTAATTTCTCCTGCTACCCTTGGGAAAATTAAAAACTGGGGGCTAAAAAAATCATTTTTGGGAAAAAAAATTTTTTTTTATTTTCACAGCTCTGCATTATAAACTTTAGTAAAACACTTGAGGGTTCAAAGTGCTCACCACACATCTACATAAGTTCCTTGGAGGTCTAGTTACCAAAATGGTGTCACTTGTAGGGGGTTTCTACTGTTTAGGTACATCAGGGGCTCTGCAAATGCAATGTGATGCCCGCAGACTATTCCATCAAAGTCTGCATTCCAAAACGCCACTTCCCTTCTGCGCTCTGCCATGTTCCCAAACATTAGTTTTCTCCCACATATGGGGTATCAGTGTACTCAGGACAAATTGTACAACAACTTTTTGGGTCCAATTTCTCCTGTTACCCTTGGTAAAATACAACAAATGGGATCAGAATTAAAATTTTTGTGAAAAAAAGTTAAATGATCTTTTTTTTTTTAAAACATTGCAAAAATTGCTGTGAAACACCTGAAGGGTTAATAAACCTCTTGAATGTGGTTTTGAGCACCTTGAGGGGTGCAGTTTTTAGAATGGTGTCACACTTGGGTATTTTCTATCAAATAGACCCCTCAAAGTGACTTCAAATGTGATGTGATCCCTAAAGAAAAAAATGGTGTTGTAAAAATGAGAAATTGCTGGTCAACTTTTAACCCTTATAACTACCTAACAAAAAAAATTTTGGTTCCAAAATTGTGCTGATGTAAAGTAGACATGTGGGAAATGTTATTTATTAAGTATTTTGTGTGACATATCTCTGTGATTTAAGGGCATGAAAATTCAAAATTGATAAATAAACTCAAGTAATGTCAAGGAAATGTTACCACTAACATGAAGTTCAAACATGTCAGAATCACCGAGATCTGTTGAAGCGTTCCAGAGTTATAACCTCATAAAGGGACAGTGGTCAGAATTTTAAAAATTCAAGTAAAAAAGGCAGCACACTGCAGCGCTAAGACATGCAAACATGAAACATGAAAACTGAACTGCAATACTGCACTAGAAATATGAAAAATGAGAGCGTTTAGCGCATAAAAATGGCCAATTTTATGTGTACCTGATAGCCCCTTTACGGCATCTCTCGTATATCAGGTCCTACGCTTGCCTACCTCGCTGAGAATAAACGTCTCCATGTGAATGGGTACCTGTGAAAACCTCTTCCTAGACTCATATTCTCTCTCTCTGTGGAGGGGTACTGGACCTGCTGCGATTAAAATATGAGTCTAGGAAGAGGTTTTCACAGGTACCCATTCACATGGAGACGTTTATTCTCAGCGAGGAAAGGAAGCATAGGACCTGGTATAAGAGAGATGCCGTAAAGGGGCTATCAGGTACACATAAAATTGGCCATTTTTATGCGCTAAACGCTCTCATTTTTCATATTTCTAGTGCAGTATTGCAGTTCAGTTTTCATGTTTCATGTTTGCATGTCTTAGCGCTGCAGTGTGCTGCCTTTTTTACTTGACTATGTATGAGTTGGTTACTCTAGGTTCAGCACCTGTTCACACTTAGTCTATGTGTGGATGTGACGGTCAGTTTTTTCAAATAGAATTTTAAAAATTGGCCTGGTCATTAACATGCAAACCACCCTTGGGGGTTAAGGATAGGTTCACACAGGGCGTTTTTGCTGCTTTTTTTCTGCAGCAAAACCTGATCTTCTTGGCAGGAAAGAAGCTGCGACAAAAACGCAGGTTTAGGTGCATTTTTTTGTGCGTTTTTTTTTTCTCTTTGTGCATGCCAATAAAGTTGAGTGCCCCCAGAGGAAAAAAAAACTTCCTGTAGATAGAATGAATAGATAGATAGATGATAGATAGATATATAGATAGAATGAATAGATAGATTACCTGCGGTAACCTCTTCACTGGCACTTTCCCATGGTCTAGAGGATACTTCAGGTCAGGCTGTAAGGGAGCGCAGGCTCAGTGACATTACCGCTAGTTACTGAGCCTGCACCCGCTGCGTATCATTCATTCCCCAGTAGTTTACAGCCGGGAGTGGTCGCATTAGGAGCGCTCCCAGTTGTAAACTTTATCTCCCCCAGATATGGATTACTGCCTGGGACACTCGTTATATTGGACTGCGTCGGACCAGGGAGTATTTGTGTTAGTTTATTATTTTTAATTTATTACAGGAGATCAATGGCTTCGCTTTGATTTACCTAAATAATAAAATGGTAAAACTGTGTGGTGTTTTATTTCATTAAAGGACTTTATTCTGCCTGTGTCTTTATTTACATGTAACACCTATAGGATTAGTAATGGATAGGTGTCTTATAGATGCCTTTCCATTACTAAGCCATGGGCTTAATGTCACTGGTGACATTAACCCCACAAATATTACCCCACTTGCCACCGCTACAGGGCAAGTGGAAAGAGCCGGGCAAAGCGCCAGAATTGGCGCATCTAATAGATGCGCCTTTTCTGGACAGCTGCGGGCTGCTATTTTTAGGCTGGGGGGCCTATATGAATATCCCCTTACCAGCCTGAGAATACCAGCCCCTAGCTGTGAGCTTTAGTAAGGCTGGTTGTCAAAAATGGGGGGGGACCCCACGCCGCTTTTTTAAATTATTTATTTAAACAATTTTTTAAAAAGCGTGCGGACCCCTTTATTCTTGATAACTAGCCTTGCTGAAGCTGACAGCTGGGAGTTTTGTCTGGCTGGTTATCAAAAATAGGGGGGAACCCAAGCCGTTTTTTTTTTTTTTTTTTAATTATTTATAATGCAGGAGCAGCAGATGAAAACTCCCATCTGCCGCTCCTGCTGTCACTGTAATTAGCGTTAGCAGGTGTCAGATTATGGGATCAGTAGTCCCATCGGCTGACCGGAGGTAAAGTTTATACCTCCGATCACAGCTGAGCGCTCCCGCTGTCTTCTGACAGCGTGGGAGCCGCGGCTCTCTGACCGGCGGGGATGATTTCCCCGCTGATCAGAAGCGGTGTTTGCGGCGCTGTCATACATATGACAGCGTGTCAAACACTGTAATGTCGGACCCCCATTCAAGTAAATGGGGTTCGGTTCCGCTCTGCTGGATGACAGGCTGTATGGACGCATCATGCAGCCTGCCATCTAGAGGTAGCAGAGCCAAATGTGAGGTCGCATCTGGCTGTCCTTGACTTTTCTGCAGCAAATACGCTGCAAGAAAAGTCAACCTGCGTATTTGCAGCATTTTTTCACCATCCATTCAATGGGTGAAAAACGCTGAAAAAACGTTAAAAGAAGTGACATGCTCTATGTCCAAAAAATGCAGCAAAGCACAAAATCCTGATGACACAAAAAACAATGTGTGCGCATGAGATTTGTGAAATCTCATAGGTTTTGCTGGTACTGTAAAAAGCAGCTGAAAATTAACATAAAAAAGCAGCAAAAAAAAAACAGCAAAAATGCCCTGTGTGAACTTACCATAAAGGAACAGATGAAGTTATGTACACATGATCACAAGAATTGTATTCATATGTGGCATAGACGTCTAGGACACAGACATCCTAAGAGTATAATGTCATTACAAAAGAAGAATTTGACAAAACACCTATTGATATCTGATTGCTCAATTACCATAAAATGTGAATGTTGTATAAAATCTAAAGCCACAAGAGTATCTATACCTAAAGAGAGTGAGACAAAAAGCACAAGACCACTTGACTTGGTACACACTGATGTATGTGGACCACATCAGGAGGTAATAGATATATGGTGACCTTCATAGATGACTACTCAAGATACACAGTCACGTACTTGATAAAGAATAAAAGTGACGTTTTTGAAAAATTATAAAACTATGTGACAAAGTCAAATAACAAGTTTCAGAGGAAGCCAATCATCATCAGAAGTGATAATGGAGATGAATTTACAGGACACCAAATAGAAAACTACTTAAGACAGAATGGAATAGAGCATCAAAAGACTCTTCCATACACACCTGAACAGAACGGGGTAGCAGAGAAGAAAAACAGAACTCTGACTGAAATGATAAGATGTATGCTAAGGGTACCGTCTCACAGTGGCACTTTGGTCGCTACGACGGCACGATCTGTGACGTTCCAGCGTCGCTTGATTATCGCTCCAGCGTCGTAGACTGCGGTCACACTTTGCAATGCACGGCGCTGGAGCGATAATTTCATGACGTATTTGCGATGTAGAAGCCATTGGTTACTGTGCGCACATCGTATACAATATCGTGCACACCTGTGTCACACGATGCAATCATGCCGCCACAGCGGAACACTTGACGACGAAAGAAAGTTTCAAACGATCTGCTACGACGTACGATTCTCAGCGGGGTCCCTGATCGCAGTAGCGTGTCAGACACAGCGATATCGTATGGATATCGCTGGAACGTCAAGGATCGTGCCGTCGTAGCGACCAAAGTGCCACTGTGAGACAGTACCCTAACATAACACTCCAAACTACCAGAGAAATACTGGGGTGAAGCAGCAATGACAGCTACTTATCTGCAAAACAGACTTTTTTCATGAAAACTGAAACAAAACAATACAAACTGTGGCAAGGTAAGAAACCAAGTGTGAATCATTTAAGAGTTTTTTTGTTGCAAAGTTTTTGTGTTTATTCCAGAAGAAAGACGCTCCAAACTTCAAAACAGAGCCATTGAAGGAATATTTGTCAGATATAGTGACAATTGGAAAGGATACATAATCCTAGATCCCAAGACAGACAGAATCACACAGTGTAACATTTATTGAAGATCTAAATGATGACATAATGACATCACTAGTAGCGAAAAATGAGAAATACGACAGTGATATAACTGCAGAAACATCTGATGAGAAAGAAGTGGAAATTGATGAAAATCAAAAAAATGAAAGTCAAGAGCTACAGCCCCATACAGACACAGAACCAAGACGCTCAATAAGAGAAAACAAGGGAAGACCACCTCAACATCTTTCATACAAGGCAAGTACAAATAAAATTTAGGCCGGGATCATACATACGCGAGATACGGCCGAGTCTCGCATGTGAAAACCCAGCTCTGGCGCCAGCACTCTGGAGTGGAGCGTGTAGCCGCACAGCAATACATGGAGCTGCACGCTCTGCTCCGGAGTGCCGGCGCCAGAGCTGGGTTTTCACCTGCGAGACTCGGCCGTATCTAGTGTATGTGTGATCCCGGCCTTATGAACCTACATCTTGAGAGGACATATCTCAACTTTCAGAAGAAGAGGCCAACAAATGGATAAAGGCTGCAGAAACAGAAATAAAATCCGTGCATGATTCAAAGACATGGACGCTGACAGAACTACCAAAAGAAAAAAAGGCTATAGGATGTAAATGGGTTTTTAAAGTAAAATGCCAAACAGACGGCACAGCTGATCGATACTGAGCAAGACTCGTAGCTAAAGGCTATTCTCAGAAATATGGAGAAGACTATCACAATCAGAACTTTGTTTGCAGTTGCAGCAACAAAGCAAATGCAGTTGAAACATCTGGATGTAAAGGCAGCATTTCTCAATGGAGACTTAACAGAAGGAATTTACATGGAACAACGTCCAGGATTTAAGGATAAAAGGAAACCAAACATGGTTTGTAAGCTACGGAAAAGTATATATGGTTTAAAACAAGCCGCTAAAGCATGGAATGATAAAATCAAAGAAGTACTCATAAATGAACATTGTATATAGACAAAGCGGATCCTTGTCTATATACAATGAGACTGACAGACAGATAATAATAATAATAATAATTTTTATTTATATAGCGCCAACATATTTCGCAGCACTTTACAATTAAGCGGGGACATATACAGACAAATTCAATACAAGTTAAAACAATTTAAACAGTGACATTAGGAGTGAGGTCCCTGCTCGCAAGCTTACAATCTACAAGAAAATGGGGGGGACACAATAGGTGAAAAGTGCTCGTTATTTCAGGTCTGGCAATTATAATAAATAGGGATTTTCATATAAAGCTGGATGATCCAGTCATCAGCCCGTGTGTTTAAGTGCAATAGTCAAGTATCAAGTGCAGTTATCATGTGCATGGAGGGTGTGGAGACAGACAGGGCCGCCATCAGGGCATTACAGCCGTGACTGGCGTATGGGGCCCGGTGGGCAGAGGGGGCCCGCATCGGGCCCCCTCTCATCTGCTCACCGGGCCCCTGCCAGCAGCCACAGGCTGAACCGGACCCTTAGCGGCGGCCGGCGCTTCAGCTGTTTAACGCTATTGACGTGCGGGCCCGCGCCCGCACGTCAATAGTTAACAGCCGCCAGCCAATCTGAGGCTGGCAGCTGACGTCAGCCGCAGCGTGCATGTCGCCGGCGTCTGACGTCATTGTCAGTCGCCGGCGAGTGCACGCTTCAGCTGCGTGGAGAGAGCAGGAGCGTGGCAGGTAAGCAGAACTTGGTTTGTGTTTTTTTATTTTGAGCGGCGATCCGGGGGGCCCAGGGCAGAACGCTGGACACACTGGGGCAGAACGCTGGACACACTGGGGCAGAATGCTGGACACACTGGGGCAGAACGCTGGACACACTGGGGCAGAACACTGGAGACAGATGGGGCATGACTGGAGACAGATGGGGCATGACTGGAGACAGATGGGGCATGACTGGAGACAGCTGGGGCATGACTGGAGACAGATGGGGCATGACTGGAGACACAGGGGGCATGACTGGAAACACAGGGGGCATGACTGGAGACACAGGGGCAGAATGGTGATACGGGCATGATTGGAGACACTGGAGGCAGGATTGGAGACAGATGGGGCAGGATGGAGAGATCATATAGGGCAGGATGGATACTCATTAGGGCAGGATGGGAGAACATATGGCTGACGCCAGGAATGAGACACACGGGGGCTAGGATGGCAAATATTACCATAGGGGCTAATTAAGGGATATTATTACTGCAGTGATGTATTTGTTTTATTTTTTGAGTACACTGTTTTAAATGGTGGGGCGGTCCTATTACTGTGTAGAGTGATACTATGTCGCCTTCTTCATGTGGTGTAATGTAGAAGTTGGGAAAATTAAGTAATATGTTCTGCAAGTGGAACTCGAGATAACTGTTATTTCCTGCAGAGACGAGTCCTGGCTGGATGAAGTGATGGCGGTCTGTGCGGGATGAAAGATGAAGGACTTCACCTAGAGACGTCACTGGTGAGTCAGTGTGTTACCTATACACTGACACTATACACTGTATACTATATACAGAGGTCCTGTGTATAATGTCACCGGTGATAACTGGATTACTTATACACTATATACAGAGCTCTTGTGTATAATGTCACTGGTGATCACTGTATTACCTGTACACAGACACTGCATACTAAGTACAGATCTCCTGTGTATAATGGCACTTATCGTGATAGTATTGTGGGGGGTTTTTTATTATTGATCAGTATTGTAGTATTCAGTCACTATGTGGTGGTAATATGTGGTCTGGTCATGATGTTGTGGTATTTGTTCCTTGTATTTGATGTTATTCGATCATTGTGGTGGTAATATGTCATCTGGTCATAGTGTGGCGGTATTTGTGCCTTGTAGATAATATTATAGGTCACTGTGGTGATAATATGGTGTCTGGTCATGGTGCTGTGGTATTTGCTCCTTGTATGTGGTATTATAGGTCATTTTAAAAATTGAAAAATAAATAAAAATATACCTAAATTGTATTGCATATTTTAACAAATATTTAATAGGTTACAGTAGAGTAGGGCCTGGCCAAAAGTGTCAACCTTGTCATTTTGGTGGCTTAAAAAAATCTTTTGGCCAAAACAAAAGCTGCCGGCTATATGTGTGATCTGGTGATGGGAACTGTCAATGTGTGATAGATGAGAAGTGGAGATTTTCCAAGAGAGCGGTGGGACTGTGGACAGTTTGAGGGGTGGAGCGTGGAGGCAGGGCTGGGGTGGAATCTGGGCGGAGTCTCAAGGGGGCCCCGGAAATTTCTAGTGGCAGCCCTGGAGACAGATGAATAGTAGGGTGCAGATTTAGAATAATATTTGGAAGGAGGGAACAGGGCAAAGTTAGTTTACGGAGTAGTTGATGTGGTAGGCTTGTTTGGAGAGATGGGTTTTTAGAGCGCGCTTGAATGGGTCGGGGCTAGGTATCTGTCTGATCGTCTGGGGAAGTGCATTCCAGAGAGCTGGCGCAGCACGAGAGAAGTCTTGGACATGGAGGTGCGAGGTTCGGATTACGGGGGATGTTAGCCTTAGGTCATTTGTAGAACAGAGGCGATAGACAGAGATGAGAGAGGAGATATAAGGCGGTGCAGAACTGTGGAGGGCTTTGTGGGTGAGAGAGATGAGTTTATACTGGACCCTGTAGCGAATGGGTAGCCAGTGTAATGACTGGCACAAGATGGAGGCATCGGTGAAGCGGTTGGACAGAAATATGACCCTGGCTGCCGCATTGAAGATGGATTGGTGAGGAGAAAGTTTGGTAAGAGGGAGACCGATCAGAAGAGAATTGCAGTAGTCCAGACAGGAATGAATGAGAGCGACAGTAAGAGTCTTAGCAGTTTCAAAGGTGAGAAAAGGTCGGATTCTGGAGATGTTTTTAAAATGCAGGTGACAAGAGCGAGTGAGTGATCGGATATAGGGAGTGAAGGAAAGCTCGGTGTCGAATATGACCCCAAGACAGTGGGCATGCTGCTTGGGAGTTATGGTTGAACCCTCCAGGGTAATTTTGATGTTGGGAAGAGTGAGGTTAGTAGAAGGGAGAAACACAAGAAGTTCCGTTGGATCTATGTGCTGATATGTGGACGATATTTTAGTTTGTTTTGAAAAAGAAAGGGATGAAGCAGAGATAGTGAAAACTTTGGATCAACACTTCGAGATCAAAGATCTGGGAAATGTGAAACAGTACCTAGGAATACAGATAGAAAGAGAAGATGGGAGTGTCCTTCTTAATCAAAATCACATGATTCAAGACATAATTGAAACAATTGGTTTGAAAGAGGCAAAACCAGTAAAGTCTCCAATGGAAACCAACTATCTGAAGGAAATAAGTAGAGAACAGAATCTGTTACCGAATAATAAACAATACAGAAAGGCAATGGGAAAATTATTCTATCTTGCGACTGTTACAAGGCCAGACATTGCAGCAGTGGGAATTTTGAGCAGAAAGGTGTAAAAGCCAAACAAAATGGATTAGAATGCAGTGAAGAGAGTAATCCATTATTTGAAAGGGACTAGCAGTGTTAAACTGAAACTACCTGCAAGTGAGAAAAGCATTTTAACCAGATACATTGATGCAGACTGGGCTGGAGATCCAATTGACAGGAAATCTATCAGTGGCTATCTTTTCTTGCTCTCAGGTGGACCAATTAGTTGGACTAGTAAGAAACAATCTATAGTAATACTGTCGGACAGAAGCAGAATATGTTGTCGCAGCACATGCCAGTCAAGAAGTTCTATGGTTACGACAACTGCTAACAGACTTAGGACAACAACAATTGGAACATACAAAGATATATGAGGACAATCAAGGATGTCTAGTTCTTGCTCAGATTGAAAGAGTTAATCCAAGAACTAAGCACATTGATGTGAAGTTTCACTTCTTGAGAGATCACCAGGAACAAGGAATCCTAAATTTAGAATACTGCCCAACTGAAGATATGACAGCAGATATTTTCACAAAGGCATTGAATGCTGAAAGACATCAGAGACTGATTAAGAAATTAGGCTTAACTGAATAAGTCCTTACTGTTGAGAAAGGGTGTTGGCAGATATGCAACAGATACAGACTTATTTGTGTGCAGGAGGAGTTTACACTTTTCTGACAGTAGATAGCGATGTTGTTACTGTTATATGCTTAGTTAAATGTAATGCACATACTTGTTGTACTTTGTTTTCACTTTGTCTCTGGTAAAAAGTCCTTCAGACTTCCTGTTATGCTGTATTAAGAAGCTGATGCATGTATCTCATGTTCTGTATTGATAAAAGTTGAATTACGCCATATAATCTACTCTCACAAGTTTCTTCTCCGACAAAACTATGAAACACAGTCAAGCCCAGCACGTTTGGTCTTGTATACAGGGGTGTTCACACTGGGATGCATTGAGAGAGTGCTGGCCAGCCCGCCTAATCGAATAGTAGGGTTGTGACCAATAGGCTGAGAACCAGATACTATGCATTACCTTTATGAGAACAGCGCCCTATACAGGCCTTTATTGTGCAAATGTATAAAAAACAGTCACCCCCTCCATAAATGGGTAGGTGGTGACTGGCTGTCTATTTAATATTTTGCACCTGTGTTGCCAACATCTTGCTATATGGGCTCGCTGCACCCTGTAGTGTATTTGTTCAAAGACCTGGGCAAATAAGCGGTGCTGCCTTTTTTTCTGCTGTGTTTTGAATTTTTGGAGGATTTTAGTCCTCTTTTGTGGCTTTGCAATTAGTTTATCTGTTAACCCCTTCCCGACCTTTGACGCCACGTAGGCGTCATGAAAGTCGGTGCCAATCCGACCCATAACGCCTATGTGGCGTCATGGAATGATCGCGTCCCTGCAGATCGGGTGAAAGGGTTAACTCCTATTTTACCCGATCTGCAGGGAGAGGGGGAGTTGTACTTCAGCCCAGGGGGGGTGGCTTTGCCCCCACGTGGCTACGATCGCTCTGATTGGCTGTTGCACTTTCAACAGCCAATCAGAGCAATTTGCAATATTTCACCTATGAAAATGGTGAAATATTGCAATCCAGCCATGGCCGATGCTGCAATAGCATCTGCCATGGCTGGAAATCATGTTCTGCCCCCCCCCCCCCCACTGCCCCCGATCGCCTCCCCAGTCCTCTGTTCTGTCCGGTACCCCCCTCCGTCCCCCTGTCCGCTCCCCCGTGCTCCTGTCCGCTCCCCCGTGCTCCTGTCCGCTCCCCCCGTCCTCCGATCCCCCCCTGTGCTCCGATCCACCCCACCACCCCATCATACTTACCGAGTCTCCCGAAGTCGGTCCGTCTTCTCCCTGGGCGCCGCCATCTTCCAAAATGGCGGGCGCATGCTCAGTGCGCCCGCCGAATCTGCCGGCCGGCAGATTCATTACAAAGTACATTTTGATCGCTGTGGTAGGTTCTATCACAGCGATCAAAATAAAAAAATAATAAATAACCCCCCCCCCTTTATCACCCCCATAGGTAGGGACAATAATAAAACAAAGAAAATATATATTTTTTCTTTTTCCACTAGGGTTAGGGTTAGAACTAGGGTTAGAACTAGGGGTAGGGTTAGGGGTAGGGTTAGGGTTATGGCATGTGCACACAGTGCGGATTTGGCCACGGATCCGCAGCGGATTGGCCGCGGATCCGCAGCGGATTGGCCGCTGCGAATTCGTAGCAGTTTTCCATCAGGTTTACAGTACCATGTACACCTATGGAAAACCAAATCCGCTGTGCCCATGGTGCGGAAAATTCCGTGCAGAAACGCTGCGTTGTATTTTCCGCAGCATGTCAATTATTTGTGAGGATTCCGCAGCGTTTTACACCTGTTCCTCAATAGGAATCCGCAGGTGAAATCCGCACAAAAAAACACTGGAAATCTGCTGTAAATCCGCAGGTAAAACGCAGTGCCTTTTACCTGCAGATTTTTCAAAAATCGTGCGGAAAAATCTCACACGAATCCGCAACGTGGGCACATAGCCTTAGGGTTAGGGTTGAAATTAGAGTTAGGGTTGGAATTAGGGCTAGGGTTGGAAATAGGGTTAAGATTAGGCTTGTGGTTAGGGTTACGGACAGGGTTAGGGGTGTGTTGGGGTTACAGTTGTGGTTAGAGTTGGGATTAGGGTTAGGGTTGGGATTAGGGTTAGGATTAGGGTTAGGGTTGGAATTAGGGTTACGGGTGTGTTGGGGTTAGGGTTGTGGTTAGGGGTGTGTTGGGGTTAGGGTTGTGATTAGGGTTATGGCTACAGTTGGGATTAGGATTAGGGGTGTGTTGGGGTTAGTGTTGAAGTTAGAATTGAGGGGTTTCTACTGTTTAGGCACATCAGGGGTCTCCAAACGCAACATGGCGCGACCATTGATTCCAGCCAATCTTGCGTTCAAAAAGTCAAATGGTGCTCCCTCCCTTCCAAGCCCCGACGTGCGCCCAAACAGTGGTGTACCCCCACATTTGGGGTACCAGCGTACTCAGGACAAACTGGGCAACAATTGTTGGGGTCCAATTTCTCCTGTTACCCTTGCAAAAATAAAAAATTACTTGCTAAAACATAATTTTTGAGGAAATAACAATTATTTTTTATTTTCACGGCTCTGCGTTATTAACTTCTGTGAAGCACTTGGGGGTTGAAAGTGCTCACCACACATCTAGATAAGTTCCTTCGGGGGTCTAGTTTCTAAAATGGGGTCACTTGTGGGGTGTTTCTACTATTTAGGCACATCAGGGGCTCTGCAAATGCAATGTGATGCCCGCAGACCATTCCATCAAAGTCTGCATTTCAAATGTCACTACTTCCCTTCCGAGCCCTGACGTGCGCCCAAACAGTGGTTTACCCCCACATATGGGGTACCAGCACACTCACAACAAACTGTGCAACAAATATTGGGGCCCAATTTCTCCTGTTACCCTTGTGAATATAAAAAATTGCTTGCTAAAACATCTTTTTTGAGGAAAGAAAAATGATTTTTTATTTTCACAGCTCTGCGTTGTAAACTTCTGTGAAGCTCTTGGGGGTTGAACGTGCTCACCACACCTAGATAAGTTCCTTGGGGGGTCTAGTTTCCAAAATGGGGTCACTTGTGGGGGGTTTCTACTGTTTAGGCATATCAGGGGCTCTGCAAACGTAACATGATGCCCGCAGACCATTCCATCAAAGTCTGCATTCCAAAACGTCACTACTTCCCTTCCGAGCCCCGGCATGTGCCCAAACAGTGGTTTACCCCCACATATGGGGTATCAGCGTACTCAGGAGAAACTGGACAACAACTTTTGGGGTCAAATTTCTCCTGTTACCCTTGCAAAAATAAAAAATTCTGGGCTAAAAAAATATTTTTGAGGAAAGGAAACACATTTATTGTTTTCACGGCTCTGCGTTATAAACTTCTGTGAAGCACTTGGGGGTTCAAAGTGCTCACCACACATCTAGATAAGTTCCCTTGGGGGTCTAGTTTCCAAAATGGAGTCACTTGTGGGGAGTTCTGTTGTGAAATTGGATTCTGGGCTCCCCCGGTGGCCACTGGTGGAATTGAACTTGTGTGCATCATCCTCTCTGTTCACCTGTTCCCATCAGGATGTGGGAGTCTCTATATAACCTTGCTCCTCTGTCAGTTTCATGCCGGTCAACAATGTAATCAGAAGCCTTTCTTTGCATGTTCCTGCTACTAGACAACTCCCAGCTAAGTTGGACTTTCGTCCTTGTTTGTTTTTGCATTTTGTTCCAGTTCACAGCTGCTGTTTCGTTACTGTGTCTGGAAAGCTCTTGTGATCTGAAATTGCCACTCTGGTGTTATGAGTTAATACTAGAGTCTTAAAGTAATTTCTGGATGGTGTTTTGATAGGGTTTTCAGCTGACCATGAAAGTGCCCTTTCTGTCTTCCTGCTATCTAGTAAGCGGACCTCGATTTTGCTAAACCTATTTTCATACTACGTTTGTCATTTCATCTAAAATCACCGCCAATATATGTGGGGGCCTCTGTCTGCCTTTTGGGGAAATTTCTCTAGAGGTGAGCCAGGACTGTATTTTCCTCTGCTAGGATTAGTTAGTCGTCCGGCTGGCGCTGGGCGTCTAGGGATAAAACGTAGGCACGCTACCCGGCCACTGTTAATTGTGCGGCAGGTTTAGTTCATGGTCAGTTTAGATTCCATCTTCCAAGAGCTAGTTCTGATATATGCTGGGCTATGTTCTCTCGCCATTGAGAATCATGACAGTTTGACCGGCCAAAAAGGGTTAAATTATTGGCTGAGAAAGGAGAGAAAAAAGAAGTCTGCTGAAAATTTTTTTTTTTTTTTTCTCTAGTTCTGAGTGTGCTCATAATTGAATCACTTGCTAGTCTGCCTATACTGCAGCCTTCCTCTCTTTCTCTCCTTCTAATCCTTGAATGGCTCTGTGTTCACCTGTTTGAAATGGATCTTCAGAGTGTAGCTACAGGTTTGAATAATCTCGCCACGAAGGTACAAAATTTGCAAGATTTTGTTGTTCATGCACCTATGTCTGAACCTAGAATTCCTTTGCCTGAATTTTTTTCAGGGAATAGATCTTGCTTTCAAAATTTTAAAAATAATTGCAAATTGTTTTTGTCCCTGAAGTCTCGCTCTGCCGGAGATCCTGCACAGCAGGTCAGGATTGTAATTTCCTTGCTCCGGGGCGACCCTCAAGATTGGGCTTTTGCATTGACACCAGGGGATCCTGCGTTGCTCAATGTGGATGCGTTTTTTCTGGCCTTGGGGTTGCTTTATGAGGAACCTCATTTAGAGCTTCAGGCGGAAAAAGCTTTGATGTCCCTATCTCAGGGGCAAGATGAAGCTGAAATATACTGCCAAAAATTCCGTAAATGGTCTGTGCTTACTCAGTGGAATGAGTGCGCCCTGGCGGCGATTTTCAGAGAAGGTCTCTCTGATGCCATTAAGGATGTTATGGTGGGGTTCCCTGTGCCTGCGGGTCTGAATGAGTCCATGACAATGGCTATTCAGATCGATAGGCGTCTGCGGGAGCGCAAACCTGTGCACCATTTGGCGGTGTCTACTGAGAAGACGCCAGAAAATATGCAATGTGATAGAATTCTGTCCAGAAGCGAGCGGCAGAATTTTAGACGAAAAAATGGGTTGTGCTTCTATTGTGGTGATTCAACTCATGTTATATCAGCATGCTCTAAGCGTACTAAGAAGCTTGACAAGTCTGTTTCAATTAGCACTTTACAGTCTAAGTTTATTCTATCTGTGACCCTGATTTGTTCTTTATCATCTATTACCGCGGACGCCTATGTCGACTCTGGCGCCGCTTTGAGTCTTATGGATTGGTCCTTTGCCAAACGCTGTGGGTATGATTTGGAGCCTTTGGAAGCTCCTATACCTCTGAAGGGGATTGACTCCACCCCATTGGCTAGTAATAAACCACAATACTGGACACAAGTAACTATGCGTATTAATCCGGATCACCAGGAGATTATTCGCTTTCTGGTGCTGTATAATCTACATGATGTTTTGGTGCTAGGATTGCCATGGCTGCAATCTCATAACCCAGTCCTCGACTGGAAAGCTATGTCTGTGTTAAGCTGGGGATGTAAAGGGACTCATGGGGACGTACCTTTGGTTTCCATTTCATCATCTATTCCCTCTGAGATTCCTGAATTCTTGTCTGACTATCGTGACGTTTTTGAAGAACCCAAGCTTGGTTCACTACCTCCGCACCGGGAGTGCGATTGTGCCATAGATTTGATCCCGGGTAGTAAATACCCTAAGGGTCGTTTATTTAATCTGTCTGTGCCTGAACACGCTGCTATGCGAGAATATATAAAGGAGTCCTTGGAAAAGGGACATATTCGTCCTTCGTCATCTCCCTTAGGAGCCGGTTTTTTCTTTGTGTCTAAGAAAGATGGCTCTTTGAGGCCGTGTATTGATTATCGGCTTTTGAATAAAATCACGGTTAAATATCAATATCCGTTACCACTGCTGACTGATTTGTTTGCTCGTATAAAGGGGGCCAAGTGGTTCTCTAAGATTGATCTCCGTGGGGCGTATAATTTGGTGCGAATCAAGCAGGGGGATGAGTGGAAAACCGCATTTAATACGCCCGAGGGCCACTTTGAGTATTTGGTGATGCCTTTTGGTCTTTCAAATGCCCCTTCAGTCTTCCAGTCCTTTATGCATGACATTTTCCGCGATTATTTGGATAAATTTATGATTGTGTATCTGGATGATATTCTGATTTTTTCGGATGACTGGGACTCTCATGTCCAGCAGGTCAGGAGGGTTTTTCAGGTTTTGCGGTCTAATTCCTTGTGTGTGAAGGGTTCTAAGTGCGTTTTTGGGGTTCAAAAGATTTCCTTCTTGGGATACATTTTTTCCCCCTCTTCCATCGAGATGGATCCTGTCAAGGTTCAGGCTATTTGTGATTGGACGCAACCCTCTTCTCTTAAGAGTCTTCAGAAGTTTTTGGGCTTTGCTAACTTTTATCGTCGATTTATTGCTGGTTTTTCTGATGTTGTTAAACCATTGAGTGATTTGACTAAGAAGGGTGCTGATGTTGCTGATTGGTCCCCTGATGCTGTGGAGGCCTTTCGGGAGCTTAAGCGCCGCTTTTCTTCCGCCCCTGTGTTGCGTCAGCCTGATGTTGCTCTTCCTTTTCAGGTTGAGGTCGACGCTTCTGAAATCGGAGCTGGGGCGGTGTTGTCGCAGAGAAGTTCCGACTGCCCCGTGATGAGACCTTCTGCTTTTTTTTCCCGTAAATTTTCGCCCGCCGAGCGGAATTATGATATTGGGAATCGGGAGCTTTTGGCCATGAAGTGGGCTTTTGAGGAGTGGCGTCACTGGCTTGAGGGGGCCAGACATCAGGTGGTGGTATTGACTGACCACAAAAATTTAATTTACCTTGAGTCTGCCAGGCGCCTGAATCCTAGACAGGCGCGCTGGTCGTTGTTTTTCTCTCGGTTTAATTTTGTGGTGTCATACCTACCGGGTTCTAAGAATGTTAAGGCGGATGCCCTTTCTAGGAGTTTTGAGCCTGACTCCCCTGGTAATTCTGAGCCCACAGGTATCCTTAAGGATGGAGTGATATTGTCTGCCGTTTCTCCAGACCTGCGGCGGGCCTTGCGGGAGTTTCAGGCGGATAGACCGGATCGTTGCCCACCTGGTAGACTGTTTGTTCCTGATGATTGGACCAGTAGAGTCATCTCTGAGGTTCATTCTTCTGCGTTGGCAGGTCATCCTGGAATCTTTGGTACCAGGGATTTGGTGGCAAGGTCCTTCTGGTGGCCTTCCCTGTCACGAGATGTGCGAGGCTTTGTGCAGTCTTGTGACGTTTGTGCTCGGGCCAAGCCTTGTTGTTCTCGGGCTAGTGGATTGTTGTTGCCCTTGCCTATTCCGAAGAGGCCTTGGACGCACATCTCGATGGATTTTATTTCGGATCTGCCTGTTTCTCAGAAGATGTCTGTCATCTGGGTGGTGTGTGACCGTTTCTCTAAGATGGTCCATTTGGTTCCCTTGCCTAGGTTGCCTTCTTCTTCCGAGTTGGTTCCTCTGTTTTTTCAAAATGTTGTTCGTTTGCATGGTATTCCGGAGAATATCGTTTCTGACAGAGGGACCCAATTCGTGTCTAGATTTTGGCGGGCATTCTGTGCTAGGATGGGCATAGATTTGTCTTTTTCGTCTGCTTTCCATCCTCAGACTAATGGCCAGACCGAGCGGACTATTCAGACCTTGGAGACATATTTGAGGTGTTTTGTGTCTGCGGATCAGGATGATTGGGTTGCTTTTTTGCCATTGGCGGAGTTCGCCCTCAATAATCGGGCCAGCTCTGCCACCTTGGTGTCCCCGTTTTTCTGTAATTCGGGGTTTCATCCTCGATTTTCCTCCGGTCAGGTGGAATCTTCGGATTGTCCTGGAGTGGATGCTGTGGTGGAGAGGTTGCATCAGATTTGGGGGCAGGTAGTGGACAATTTGGGGTTGTCCCAGGAGAAGACTCAGCTTTTTGCCAACCGCCGTCGTCGTGTTGGTCCTCGGCTTTGTGTTGGGGACTTGGTGTGGTTGTCTTCTCGTTTTGTCCCTATGAGGGTTTCTTCTCCTAAGTTTAAGCCTCGGTTCATCGGCCCGTACAAGATATTGGAGATTCTTAACCCTGTGTCCTTCCGTTTGGACCTCCCTGCATCTTTTTCTATTCATAATGTTTTTCATCGGTCATTATTGCGCAGGTATGAGGTACCGGTTGTGCCTTCCGCTGAGCCTCCTGCTCCGGTGTTGGTTGAGGGTGAGTTGGAGTACGTTGTGGAAAAGATCTTAGACTCCCGTGTTTCCAGACGGAAACTCCAGTATCTGGTCAAATGGAAGGGATACGGTCAGGAGGATAATTCTTGGGTGACTGCCTCTGATGTTCATGCCTCCGATCTTGTCCGTGCCTTTCATAGGGCTCATCCTGATCGCCCTGGTGGTTCTGGTGAGGGTTCGGTGCCCCCTCCTTGAGGGGGGGGGTACTGTTGTGAAATTGGATTCTGGGCTCCCCCGGTGGCCACTGGTGGAATTGAACTTGTGTGCATCATCCTCTCTGTTCACCTGTTCCCATCAGGATGTGGGAGTCTCTATATAACCTTGCTCCTCTGTCAGTTTCATGCCGGTCAACAATGTAATCAGAAGCCTTTCTTTGCATGTTCCTGCTACTAGACAACTCCCAGCTAAGTTGGACTTTCGTCCTTGTTTGTTTTTGCATTTTGTTCCAGTTCACAGCTGCTGTTTCGTTACTGTGTCTGGAAAGCTCTTGTGATCTGAAATTGCCACTCTGGTGTTATGAGTTAATACTAGAGTCTTAAAGTAATTTCTGGATGGTGTTTTGATAGGGTTTTCAGCTGACCATGAAAGTGCCCTTTCTGTCTTCCTGCTATCTAGTAAGCGGACCTCGATTTTGCTAAACCTATTTTCATACTACGTTTGTCATTTCATCTAAAATCACCGCCAATATATGTGGGGGCCTCTGTCTGCCTTTTGGGGAAATTTCTCTAGAGGTGAGCCAGGACTGTATTTTCCTCTGCTAGGATTAGTTAGTCGTCCGGCTGGCGCTGGGCGTCTAGGGATAAAACGTAGGCACGCTACCCGGCCACTGTTAATTGTGCGGCAGGTTTAGTTCATGGTCAGTTTAGATTCCATCTTCCAAGAGCTAGTTCTGATATATGCTGGGCTATGTTCTCTCGCCATTGAGAATCATGACAGAGTTCCTACTGTTTAGGCACATCAGGGGCTCTGCAAACGCAACCTGACGCCCGCAGAGCATTCCATCAAAGTCTGCATTTCAAAACGTCACTACTTCCCTTCCAAACCCCGACGTGTGCCAAAACAGTGGTTTACCCCCACATATGGGGTATCAGCGTACTCAGGAGAAACTGGACAACAACTTTTGGGGTCCAATTTCTCCTGTTACCCTTGGGAAAATAAAAAATTCTGGGCTAAAAATCATTTTTGAGGAAAGAAAAATTATTTTTTATTTTGACGGCTCTGCGTTATAAACTTCTGTGAAGCACCTGGGGGTTATAAGTGCTCACTATGCATCTAGATAAGTTCCTTGGGGGGTCTAGTTTCCAAAATGGGGTCACTTGTAGGGGAGCTCCAATGTTTAGGCACACAGGGGCTCTCCAAACGCGACATGGTATCCGCTAACGATTGGAGCTAATTTTCCATTCAAAAAGTCAAATGGCACGCCTCCCCTTCCGAGCCTTGCCGTGCACCCAAACAGTGGTTTACCCCCACATATGAGGTATCGGCATACTCAGGAGAAATTTCCCAACAAATTTTAGGATCCATTTTATCCTGTTGCCCATGTGAAAATGAAAAAATTGAGGCTAAAAGAAATTTTGTGTGAAAAAAAAGTACTTTTTCATTTTTACGGATCAATTTGTGAAGCACCTGGGGGTTTAAAGTGCTCACTATACTTCTAGATAAGTTCCTTGGGGGGTCTAGTTTCCAAAATGGGGTCACTTGTGGGGGAGCTCCAATGTTTAGGCACACGGGGGCTCTCCAAACGCGACATGGTGTCCGCTAAAGATTGGAGCCAATTTTTCATTGAAAAAGTCAAATGGCGCTCCTTCCCTTCCGAGCCCTGCCGTGCGCCCAAACAGTGGTTTACCCCCACATATGAGGTATCAGCGTACTCAGGACAAATTGGACAACAACGTTCGTGGTCCAGTTTCTCCTTTTACCCTTGGGAAAATAAAAAAATTGTTGCTAAAAGATCATTTTTGTGACTAAAAAGTTAAATGTTCATTTTTTACTTCCATGTTGCTTCTGCTGCTGTGAAACACCTGAAGGGTTAATAAACTTCTTGAATGTGGTTTTGAGCACCTTGAGGGGTGCAGTTTTTAGAATGGTGTCACTTTTGGGTATTTTCAGCCATATAGAACCCTCAAACTGACTTCAAATGTGAGGTGGTCCCTAAAAAAAATGGTTTTGTAAATTTTGTTGTAAAAATGAGAAATCACTGGTCAAATTTTAACCCTTATAACTTCCTAGCAAAAAAAAAATGTGTTTCCAAAATTGTGCTGATGTAAAGTAGACATGTGGGAAATGTTATTTATTAACTATTTTGTTTCACATAACTCTCTGGTTTAACAGAATAAAAATTCAAAATGTGAAAATTGCGAAATTTTCAAAATTTTTGCCAAATTTCTGTTTTTTTCACAAATAAACTCAGAAATTATCGACCTAAATTTACCACTAACATGAAGCCCAATATGTCACGAAAAAACAATATCAGAATCGCTAGGATCCGTTGAAGCGTTCCTGAGTTATTACCTCATAAAGGGACACTGATCAGAATTGCAAAAAACGGCAAGGTCATTAAGGCCAAAAAAGGCTGGGTCATGAAGGGGTTAAAGACCACTCTTTTGTCTATTTCATTCCCACAGTCAGAGTAGTTGATACTTCCTATCACAAAAATTGAATGTATATCACCAATGTATATCATCAGTGTTTGAAGTCACAAATGTTCTAGAAAAGTGGAATATGTTATAGCTGCAAAGGAGGAACTAACTCCACATTACTACCTATGGATTTAGAGTGGGGTGTCAGAAAAGCTCCTGTACTGTAGGTGTAATGTGTAGGTGTCGCAACACATTTGTCCATATGGTCTACCTCTTTCACTCTTCGTGCCATATATGTTAGGATTTGCGTTAACTTGAACTTTGAGGATGAAGGAGAAATCTGGTTTTAAATCCAATGACGATTTTCAAACCAGATGGGAGGGCTAGTGAATGGTGCCAAATAATATGGAGATAAAAGTGAAGCTCATAATCCAGTAATCATTTCACTACTGCAGCTGCCATTGTAAGAAGGTATTATTCATCTGAACTCAAGCCATGTGTAACAATTGCATAATGTGCTTGCTTTTGCTTTTACTTTTGTTATTACACGTTTTCCCACTAAGACAACCACTGTTTTTGTATCTTAGTAGAATAGAATGAGGTCTTTTAGGGATCACCTCTATGAACCAGAAGCGAGAGCCGATCTGCAGCTGATTTTGCCAAAGGAAGATCTGTAAAAGCATATCCCACTCTGACAAACGTGAGCCATCCACGTATTAAATGGATGGTCAGTCATCTGAATGGAATGTTATTTTTCCAAGCAAAATCAGCTGCCTAATAAATAGTCAACTTAACATGAAAAAATCCTGAATATAAGGCTAAGTTCACACTGGGCACTTATGCTGGGTTTTTTTATGCTAATTTTCAGCTGCTTTTTACAGTACCAAAGATTTTAGAAATCTCATGCACACACATTGGGGTTTGTTTGTCATCAGTATTTTGTGCTTTGCATGGTTTGTTGGACATGTCACTTCTTTCAGAATTTTTTCAGCGTTTTTCACCCATTGACTTGAATGGGTGGTGAAAAAACGCTGCAAAACATAGGCAGCATTTTTTGTAGTGCATTTGAAAAGACAAGAACAGCAGGATGTGACCTCATACTCAGCTTTGCTAAATCTAGATGACAGGCTGCATGGTTGCATGATGTGACCATACAGCCTGTCATCCAGCAGAGACACTGAGCAGCGTAAATTATTCTAATTTACTGAGATAATGACTTTTGGGTTTTCATTGGCTGTAACATCAACATTAACAGAAATAAACATTTGAAATAGATCACTCTGATGGTAATGACTCTGTATAATATGAGTTTCACTTTTTGTTTCGAATAACTGAAATACATTAACTTTATGATGATATTCTAATTTTGTGAGAAGCACCTGAATATTGAAACCCGTGATCTTCAATGATGCTCACCCTGCGAGCCCCCCTACAAAACGCTTACCGTAATATAAATCCAGCAGTCGATAGATGGACAACGGCATCTAATTCAATTGTAACCTCAATCCCTGATGAAGCCAGTATAGCTGGTGAAACATGTTGGGGAGGCTTTAGGAGCAATTTTAATAGCATTATCAGTGTATGTGTAGGGGGATTAGACGGGTTATAGGTAACGGCCGCACCTAATCCCTTACCCCTGAACACTGCCAGTGGACATGATTAGGGCTATGAGAAAATTTATGAGACATGAGTTCTGTTACTAGTACGCTATTGGCCCAGCATAAGCACACAGAGTGCAGAATTTTAAGTCTTATTTCCATTTTAAATTGATTAATAAGTTATTTTTTGGGGTCCTTAGTTAGGAATTTTTTTTGCCTTTAGCAATCTGTGAATTGTTTGAAAAATGGGGTGATGTATAGGGTGTTCTGTTGTTCTGGCACTTCTGGAGCCCTACAATTGGGTCATGGAACCCGCAAACCACAACAGTAAAAGGCGTACTCAGTAGAAATTTTTTCAACAAACTGATGTCCATGTTTTCATATTAAATCTTAGAAAAATTTAAAACTTGGGGATAAAACAACATTTTAGTGGTAAAAATGTAATTAGTGAACATGTATTCCCTTAAAAACAAGATTTTTATTACAAATTTGATTTAAAACACACCACCCAGTGCTAAGTGGCAGAAAAAAGTCTGCCTAAATAATGCAAAAAAGACCAAAGTCTAGCGCATACCCTACAATAACCTTTCCTGTCCCCTGCCTGGGTGTGGAAGTTGGCACCCTAATAACGATTTTTTGGCGCCCCCACTCAACGTGGGCTAACCCTCACTGCCCTGACTCACCCTATTATACAGGTGAGAAAACAATAATGTATAAGAACAGAGATGAAGAAAGACAAAAAACTGGTCAAAAAAATAAAAAAAAAACAATATAATGAAATTAGCAAAAAGAGGAAGGAAGGCAAGGAGCAAAATAAATGCTATCATTACCTTGCAGGGATCCAGCCCCTACGATGCATCAATCGCTATAAACTGCTAGATTGCAGTGGGTATGCTACCAGATATGCCACATACACATAATACTTTGGCATAAATCCAAACTATTACCCATACCACAAGATAAGTATATCCTATGAGCTGTCAAACCAATTCCAGCACAGATATCATTCATAGAGCCAGTAACTGCCCATCAATGAGGCTGACAACATCAATTGTCATTACAAAGTGCCCATAAGGGTGCACTGGATCAAACTATAGGGTATGTATGAGTAGCAGGCTACTCATCTATGGCATCCGGTATCTGACATCCTCTTTGACGGGCCTCCTGATGAACCGAACCACGGGGAAACGCGTTGAGGCACAACGTATTCTGATAAGTAACACGCAATATTGCGGACACTATTGACATACCCTATAGTTTGATCCAGTGCACCCTTATGGGCACTTTGTAATGACAATTGATGTTGTCAGCCTCATTGATGGGCAGTTACTGGCTCTATGAATGATATCTGTGCTGGAATTGGTTTGACAGCTCATAGGATATACTTATCTTGTGGTATGGGTAATAGTTTGGATTTATGCCGAAGTATTATGTGTATGTGGCATATCTGGTAGCATACCCACTGCAATCTAGCAGTTTATAGCGATTGATGCATCATAGGGGCTGGATCCCTGCAAGGTAATGATAGCATTTATTTTGCTCCTTGCCTTCCTTCCTCTTTTTGCTAATTTTATTATATTGTGTTTTTTTTTATTTTTTGACCAGTTTTTTGTCTTTCTTCATCTCTGTTCTTATACATTATTGTTTTCTCACCTGTATAATAGGGTGAGTTAGGGCAGTGAGGGTTAGCCCACGTTGAGTGGGGGCGCCAAAAAATCGTTATTAGGGTGCCAACCTCCACAGCCAGGCAGGGGACAGGAAAGGTTATTGTAGGGTATGCGCTAGACTTTGGTCTTTTTTGCATTATTTAGGCAGACTTTTTTCTGCCACTTAGCACTGGGTGGTGTGTTTTAAATCAAATTTGTAATAAAAATCTTGTTTTTAAGGGAATACATGTTCACTAAGTTTTGATTCTAATTCCCAGTATGTCAATTTTTTTCTAACATTAAAAATGTAATTATTCTTTCTTTACCGCCCAATGATATAAAATTCTGTGAGGCACATGTGGTGTTGATATGATCAGGGCACCTCTAGATGAATTCAGTGGGGGACGTAGTTTGTAAAATGAGATCACTTATGGGGTTTTTTTTTGCTATTATTCAGACACCTGCGTCTCTGCCAATGTGACATGGCACCCTTAAACCATTCCAGCAAAATATGAATTCCAATATGGCGCTACTTCCCTTCTGAGTTTTGCACTGTGCCTCAAAAGTAGTTTTCAATCATATGTGCGGTATTGGTATACTCAGGAGAAATTGCACAAGTTTGGAGGTCCATTTTATTTAAATTCCGTGAGGGGTCTAGTTTCCTACATGGGGTCATATGTGGGGTGTTTCCACTATTTGGGCACATCAGGGTCTCACCAAACACAACATGACACCCGCAGACTATTCTATCAAAATCTGCGTTCCAAAACATCACCCCTTCCTTTCAAAGCCCTGCAGTGCACCCATTAATAATAATAATAATAATAATAATAATCTTTATTTATATAGCGCCAACATATTCCGCAGCGCTTTACAGTTTAACAGTTTCAAACACAACAGTCATAGGTAACAATGTTAACAATACAGTAATAAAGCAAAATAAGACAAAATAAGACGACCCTGCTCTTGAGAACTTACAATCTACAATGAGGTGGGGAGATACAAAGTGCAGGTGTGTATTTACAATGATGTATTTACAATGATGGTCCAGCCATCTTCAGGGGGTGGGGGGTAGATGGAGATAGTGAATGGGCTACACACACACAAACATAAAATGACTGATTAGGGAACGCGATAGGCCGCTCTGAACAAATGAGTTTTGAGCGAGCGCCTAAAACTATGCAAGTTGTGGATGGTCCTAATATCTTGGGGTAGAGCATTCAGTTTCCCCCCACATATGGGGTATTTCCATACTCAGGAGAAATTTCACAACATATATTGGGGTCCAGTTCCTCCTGTTAACCTTGTAAAAATAAAAAATTGGGGTTAAAAGAACATTTTTGTGGGAAAATTTTGTTTTTTTATATTTTCACGGCTCTACGTTATAAACTTCTGTGAAGCACTTGGGGGTTCGAGGTGCTCATCACATGTCTAGATACATTCCTTTATTGGTCTAGTTTCCAAAAAGGGGTAAATTGTGGAGGGTTTACACTGTTTAAGCACATCAGTAGCTCTCGAAAAGCGACATTGTGTCCGCTAATGATTCCAGCCAATTTTGCACTCCAAAAGTCCAATGGCACTCCTTCCCTTTCAATCCCTGCCATGCACACAAGCAGTAGTTTTCCTCCACATATTCGGTATCGGCATACTCAAGATAAATTTCACAGCATATTTTATGGGCCATTTTCTCCTGTTACCCTTGTAAAAATACTATGTACTATGGGTATGAGTGTCTCCAACCACCCCCTCCACATAGTAACTATAGAGGGTTTGGTTGACACTACAAAGGTGTCAATCATGACCAATGATTGATGATGATCAATCTCAGCTTCAAAGAGTGGCAGATGGTCATTGTAGCCAGGCTGGATATTTTCTAGTTAGTATGTGGAGGGGGTGGTTGGAGACACAAAGTATTTCAAATGCAAGGTGCTTGCACCTAAATTAGCCCATTGTCCAGTCACAGACCAGCAATTTTAATATTATAATCAAGGCCATCCTGAAAATGAGCCCAGGACCAGACACATAAAAATATGGGTAACTCAATGAAAAGGTCTTTACTTGTTGGGGTCGTCCTGTGCTGATTGTGATACATATTTCATTTTTCCTTCCCTCAAGGAAACAGAAGAATAACTTTAGATGGAAACGTTTAGGTATTTCTGTTGTTTCTCCCTTTTTATTTTATAACTGTTTTGCATGTTTGTGTGTCATTTAGTTTTTATACCTTTTTAGTACTGTACTTTTTATATTAAAGCTTAAAATGTAAATAGGTTTGGTCTTTTTATGTTCCAGAGAATCCATAGCCTTTCAGAGAGTGTGCGACCTTTTTGAATGTCAGACAATAGCATATTTCGGGGACTCATCACTCTATGTCATTGATCAGTGGTGGCAGCGTGTTGTGTAGCCATGGTACGTGGACTGTGCCAGTGTGTGATTTAGGCCATGTGCACACGTTCAGTATTTTTCGCGTTTTTTTTGCATTTTTTCGCTATAAAAACGCTTACATATGCCTCCCATTATTTTCAGTGTATTCCGCATTTTTTGTGCAAATGTAGCCTTTTTTTCAGCAAAAAAAATCGCATCGCGGAAAAAAAAGCAACATGTTCATTAAAATGCGGAATTGCAGGGGATTCCGCACACCTGGGAGTTCATTGATCTGCTTACTTCCCACACGGGGCTGTGCACACCATGCGGGAAGTAAGCAGATTATATGCGGTTGGTACCCAGGGTGGAGGAGAGGAGACTCTCCTCCACGGACTGGGCACCATATAATTGGTCAAAAAAAAGAATTAAAATAAAAAATAGTCCTATACTCACCTTCGATGTCTTCCCGCCTCTCCACTGCATGCTGTCGCTTCGGTTCCTGTAGCTGGTGTGCGGTGAAGGACCTGCCGATGACGTCGCCGTCTTGTGATTGGTCGAGACCGGTCATGTGACCGCTCACGTGACCGCGACGTCATGGAAGGTCCTGCGCGCACACACCAGCCATACGGAACGGACGCCGGTGAGGAGATCAGCTGTCTGCGGGTGAGTATAAGCATTTTTTTTATTATTTTTAAACATTCTATCTTTTACTATAGATGCTGCAAAAGCAGCATCTATAGTAAAAAGTTGGTCACTTGTCAAACGCTATGTTTGACAAGTGTGACCAACCTGTCAGTCAGTTTTCCAAGCGATGCTTCAGATCGCTTGGAAAACTTTAGCATTCTGCAAGCTAATTACGCTTGCAGAATGCTAAAAAAAACGGGAAAAAAACGCAAAAAAAAAATGCGGATTTCTTGCAGAAAATTTCCGGTTTTCTTCAGGAAATTTCTGCAAGAAATCCGGACGTGTGCACATACCCTTAGGGTACCGTCACACAGTGCCATTTTCATCGCTACGACGGCACGATTCGTGACGTTGCAGCGTCGTATAAGTATCGCTCCAGCGTCGTATACTGCGGTCACACGTTGCAATACACGGCGCTGGAGCGATAATTTCATGACGTATTTGCGATGTAGAAGCCGTTGGTTACTGTGCGCACATTGTATACAACCTGTGTCACACAATGCAATCATGCCGCCACAGCGGGACACTAGACGACGAAAGAAAGTTTCAAACGATCTGCTACGACGTACGATTCTCAGCGGGGATCCGGATCGCAGTAGCGTGTCAGACACTGCGATATCGTAAATGCATCGCTGGAACGTCACGAATCGTGCCGTTGTAGCGATCAAAATTGCACTGTGTGACGGTACCCTAACACTCACTTTGCAGATTGTAACTGAGGTAAGATTGAGCAAGAAGAGATAAATTGCATTGAAGAGCAAACGGATAACAATCTTTTGAACTTTTGACTTTCAGGCTCCATATCTCACCATCCATTACTGCTTTGATCGTGAGACTACAATCATTTTATACACAATCACCTTGGCTATCTTATGCATAAGTTTGACTTGAAACTATTTAGCAAATGATTAATTATGCAGATTCTTGTCATGTTACTGCATTGTTGCTGTTTTACTCCTGGTGGTGGAAAAATATTTTTCTTCCCGATTACTACAAAATGCAACCTGTTCTCACATTCCCTAATATCTCAGTCTATTATTAGGTTGATTCCCATTTGAAAGGTCATTGGTTCGAATCAAGGAGCAGCCATGAAGACGGTTTCCCAAGAAAAGAGAAACAGCATCTTTCAGCTCATTGATAGCAGGCTTTTGGCCAAGAAAATTGCTAAACTGCAGCATGTGAGTGCCATAACAGTTGAAAGAATACGAAATGAAGTCTGTCCATCCATTCAGAAGCCAAAATGTGGACATCCAGGTGAAATTTCAGAGTCAACAAGTCGGCTCATCCCAAGGTCTATCAATTCTGGCACGACGAACATAGCAGTGGAGGTGGCTCGTATGCTTCATAATAGTGAGATCACAGACATCAATGAATTACACAAGTGTAGAATGGTGGCACGAAAAAAGGTGAAGAAGCCTCAATTTCACTACTGTCATAAGATGCGTTGGTTTGAGTTTGCAAACAAGTAAGAAAAGTGGACATTTAACCCCTTCATGACCCAGCCTATTTTGACCTTAATGACCTGGCCATTTTTTGCAATTCTGACCATTGTCCCTTTATGAGGTAATAACTCCGGAGCGCTTCAACGGATCCTAGCGATTCTGCAAATGTTTTTTCGTGACATATTGGGCTTCATGTTAGTAGTAAATTTAGGTCGATAGTTTTTTAGTTTCTTTGTGAAAAAAAAAATCGGAAATTTGGCAAAAATTTTGAAAATTTCACATTTTTCAAATTTTGAATTTTTATTCTGTTAAACCAGGGAGATGTGACACAAAATAGTAAATAATAAATAACATTACCCACATGTCTACTTTACATCAGCACAATTTTAGAAACAAAATTTTTTTTTGCTAAGAAGTTATACGGGTTAAATTTTGACCAGCGATTTCTCATTTTTACAACAAAATTTACAAAACCATTTTTTTAGGGACCACGTCACATTTGAAGTTAGTTTGAGGGGTCTATATGGCTCAAAATACCCAAAAGTGACACAATTCTACAAACTGCACCCCTCAAGGTGCTCAAAACCAAATTCAAGAAGTTTATTAACCCTTCAGGTGCTTCACATCAGCAGATGCAACATGGAAGGAAAAAATGAACATTTAACTCTTTAGTCACAAAAATGATCTTTTAGCAACAATTTTTTTTTATTTTCCCAAGGGTAAAAGGAGAAACTTCACCACGAAAGTTATTGTACAATTTGTCCTGAGTACGCCAATACCCCACATGTGGGGGGGAACCACTGTTTGGGCACACTGCAAGGCTCGGAAGGGAAGGGGCGCCATTTGACTTTTGAATGAAAAATTAGCTCCAATCGTTAGCGGACACCATGTCTCGTTTGGAGAGCCCCTGTGTGCGTAAACATTGGAGCTCCCCCACCAGTGACCCCATTTTGGAAACTAGACCTCCCAAGGAACTAATCTAGATGTGCGATGAGCACTTTGTTCCCCCAAGTGCTTCACAGAAGTTTATAACGCAGAGCCGTGAAAATAAAAAATCATTTTACTTTCCTCAAAAATTATTTTTTAGCCCGCAATTTTTTATTTTCACAAGAGTAACAGGAGAAATTGGACCCCAAAAGTTGTTGTCCAGTTTGTCCTGAGTACGCTGATACCCCATATGTGGGGGGAACCACTGTTTGGGCACACGTCGGGGCTCGGAAGGGAAGTAGTGACGTTTTGGAATGCAGACTTTGATGGAATGGTCTGCTGGCGTCACGTTGCGTTTGCAGAGCCCCTGATGTGCCTAAACAGTAGAAACCCCCACTTGACCCCATTTTGGAAACTAGACCCCCCAAGGAACTTATCTAGATGTGTGGTGAGAACTTTGAACCCCCAAGTGCTTCACAGAAGTTTATAACGCAGAGCCATGAAAATAAAAAATCATTTTTCTTTCCTCAAAAATAAGTTTTTAGCCCCTTTTTTATTTTCCCAAGGGTAACAGGTGAAATTAGACCCCCAAAGTTGTTGTGCAATTTTTCCGGAGTACTCTTGTGCCCCAAATGCTTGGGTAAACCACTGTTTGGGCGCACATCGGGGCTCGGAAGGGAGGGAGCACCATTTGACTTTTTGAACGCAAGATTGGCTGGAATAAATGGTGGCGCCATGTCACATTTGGAGACCCCTGATGTGCCTAAACAGTGGAAACCCCTCAATTCTAACTCCAACACTAACCCCAACACACCCCTACCCTAATCCCAACTCTAGCCATAACCCTAATCACAACCCTAACCCCAACACAACCCTAACTACAACCCTAACCCCAACACACCCCTAAGGCCTCTTTCACACTTCCATTTTTTTTAATCCGTCACAATGCGTCAGCGCGACGTATCGACGGATGTGTCAAAAATAGTGAAAAACAGATGCAACGCATACTGTATTTCAACGGATCCGCTAGAAGGTTCCGTCGAAAAACTGGATCCGTTTTGTCCGTTTTACCATCCGTTTCATCCGTTTTTTTGACAGATCCGTTTTCCATGCCTAAAAATGGGAGTCTCCCAAATGTGATTGGCTACTGGAAAATAGGGAAACCAATATATTGACTGGCTGGCTGTCTTCAGGCTGGCAGGAGTCTTGCTGGCACATTTGGGGGTGACGCCCCAGGCCAGGTTTATATAGATTTGGGGCCTGTCTGGCCAATTGGCTAAAAATTCCTGATTCTGAGCATGCTTAGTGCAAAAAAACAGATTCCAGCGCTGGATTCTGTCATACGACGTGTCACAACGGATCCTGCGTCCATAGGCTTCCATTCTAGTCAATGACGTATGCCGCAGGATCCATCGTGACACGTTTTCCCGACGCAGACAAAAAACGTTACATTGAATGTTTTTTCCAGACAACGGTCCGCCAAAACACGACGGATCCGTTGCACGACTGATGCGATGTGTGGCCATCCGTCGCGATCCGTCGCTAATACAAGTCTATGGGAAAAAAACGGATCCTGCGGGCACATTTGCAGAATCCGTTTTTTTACCAAAACAACGCATTGCAACGGATCTGAAAGGACGGAAGTGTGAAAGAGGCCTAACACTACTCCTAACCCTAACCCTAACCACAACCCTAATCCCAACCCTAACCCCAACACAACCCTAACCCTAATCTTAACCCTATTTCCAACCCTAAACCTAATTGCAACCCTAACCCTAAGGCTATGTGCCCATGTTGCGGATTAGTGTGAGGATTTTTCCGCACAGTTTTTGAAGACTCCGCAGGTAAAACGCACTGCGTTTTACCTGCAGATTTACCGCGGATTTCACCTGCGGATTCCTATTGAGGAACAGGTGTAAAACACTGTGGAATCCGCACAAAGAATTGACATGCTGCGGAAAATACAACGCAGCATTTCCAGGCGCCAATTTCCGCACCATGGGCACAGCGGATTTGGTTTTCCATATGTTTACATGGTACTGTAAACGTGATGGAAAACTGCTACGAATCCGCAGCGGCCAATCCACTGGGGATCCACAGCCAAATCCGCACCGTGTGCACATAGCCTGATTCTAACTCTAATTCTAACCTTAACCCTAACTGCAACCCTAACCCTAATTGCAACCCCATCCTAACACTACCCCTAATTGCACCCCTAACCCTAATTCTACCCCTAACCCTAATTGCAACCTTAACTCTAATTGCAACCCTAACCCTAGTTCTAACCCTAATTCTAACCCTAACCCTAGTTCTAACCCTAACCCTAACGGAAAAATAAACATAAATATATTTTCTTTATTTTATTATGTTCCCTACCTATGGGGGTGATAAAGGGGGGTTCAATTATTTTTTTTATTTTGATCGCTGTGACAGAACCTATCACAGCGATCAAAATCTACCTGGAATGAATCTGCCCGCTGATTCGGCGGGCGCACTGCGCATGCGTTCGCCATTTTGGAAGATGGCGGCGCCCTGGGAGAAGACAGACGGACACCGAGAGGGACACCGGAGCATGGTAAGTATGCGGGGGTGGGATCGGACCACGGGGGTGAGATCGGACTGCAGGGGAAGCGGACAGGAGGACAGAGGGGAGCGGAGGACAGCAGAGGACAGGACGGAAGACGTGGATCGGTGGCAGGGGCAGATCACGGTCTCCAGCCATGGCCGATGATATTGCAGCATCGGCCATGGCTCGATTGTAATATTTCACCAATTTTCATTGGTGAAATATTACGATTGCTCTGATTGAAAGTGAAACGTCACTTTCAATAGCCAATCAGAGCGATCGTAGCCACGGGGGGCGAAGTCACCCCCCTGGGCTCAAGTACCACTCCCCCTGTCCCTGCAGGTCAGGTGAAATTACTGTTAACCCTTTCACCCGACCTGGAGGAGCGCAATCCGACCATGACGCATATGCTGCGTCACAGGTCGGATTGGCACAGGTTTTCATAATGCATACTCTGCGTCAAAGGTCGGGAAGGGGTTAAAGATTTGAAACAGGTGATTTGGAGCAATGACACGAAAATCAATAGACTAGGCTCTGATAGGTGCAAATGGGTCTGAAAGAAACAAGGGAAAAAGGGGCTAGCGGATTGAGAAAATGAAAAAAATGTCAAGTTCGGTGGAGGTAGAGTGATGATAAAGGGTTGTTACACATCCAAAGGTATTGATTGGATACTTGACCAGGATCGATGGTGGTCTCAATGCTGAGCTATATGTGAGTATCCTACAAGATGAGTTACTTCGTACACTCAAGTACTATGGGTATGAAAATGACAACATAGTGTTCCAACAGAACAAAAACACGAAGCATACGTCAAGACTGGCAAAGAAAGGGTTCAATGACAATGAAGCAGAGGTGCTAGAATGGTCCCCACAGTCTCCAGACCTCAACCGAATCAAACTCTGGTGGGTAGAATTGAAGACAAAACTGTATAGATACCCAAGTGAGTCAACCATTATGCACCAATGTGTAGGAACGTGTAGAAGAGACCTGAGATCAAATTTCAGTTGACACATGTTAATCTGATCGAGAGCATGCCCAGAAGGAATCTGGCAGTGTTGAAAGCCAAAGGTAGATTTATAAAATAACTAACAAAATAAAAAAAATAAAAATTTAGATCTTTAGGAGCAAAACAGTAGCAATGCAGTGACAGGACAAGAATCTGTGTAACTGATCTTATGCTAAATACTTACAAGTCAAATTTATGCATGAGATAGCCAAGATGATTTTCTATAAGATGGTAGTCTCACGATCAAAATAGAAGTGGATAATGATATATGGAGCATGAATGTCAAAAGTTCAAAACATTGTTACCCTTTTGCTCTTCACTGCAATCCTTGCACATGTGAAGCGATGGTCGGGGAACCTCCACGGTGCAGTGAGACTACCATACACAAGATGAGGTGCAAACAAGAAAGGGTAAATTTATTGGAAGGCAAGGAATGAAGTGGAAGAGGAAGGTGCAAACGGGTATGCAATGGCAAAAGATAATTTACAAGAGTTGTATTCTTTAGCTGGGCCGTCAAATAGCACAGTGCTCCAACTATTACAGAATCAATATATGTACACAAGCAAATGCAAGCAATAAACAAAGAATGATGCTACTCTACGTATAGCCTCCCTGGCCTCTCTAAGCAGGTCACACGGCTGCTGTGTTCTGTCTGTTAAAGCCTACACTAGGCCCTGATATGTGCACAAAACAGGAACAAACTCACGGTGATGTTGGGGACTCAGATCCAGTCCCGAGGGGCACCCAATAGTCTAGTACGTTGATGCGAACGGCTCTCTGCCAGCTCCGTGAAACGTGGTCTTCTCCTTGCTTCTGGGTCCGGGAGGTGCTCCTGGAAACTGTAAATCCCTTTCTCTGTATCTTCATGGCTTCTCAAACTAGCACAGGACAGCCACCATTGCTGCACCCGAAGAGTCTGTCCAATTTCACGAGTCCACTCCGTCTCAGGCTGTGGGTCTTCTTTCACAGGTACAAGCACAGGCGCTCTCTGCAGCAGCTTTTTGCTCACATGCTCTAAAGCATTAAGCCTTCCCCTCAGCACAGGGCAGTTCATTCACCCAGTCTATTGCAGGGGTGAGCAGAACATTCCATCACACCAGACAAGGGGGTGCTGTCTTTTAAAGTGGCAGCGTGTTGCTTACTGTCCATAACAGCACCACCCCCCTACATGCCTCCCTATTTAATGATGGTCATCCTCGGCCATCACAGCATCAAGGTACAGTGTAATGAAGGAATGTGCAATGTGGAAACAGCACCTATAGAGGAGGCAACAAAGTAGGGAAAAAAAGGTACACTGTTCTACGTATCGGACTGGTGGAGCCCCTGCAGTAGACCCCTGGGATCTCCGAAGCTCTTGGCTAACAGGCAAGGCTTGACTATCTTCCAGAGGAACACTTGCTGCAGGGGGCTCTTGTCTCATCCTCGCGTGATGGTAGTGGTACATCCATGGGATTAATGTCTCTGTACGGCTGGGGACCCCCTACTGTGTCAGGGACGGTCCACCACTCATCATCGATTTCACCATCAGGCATGACAGATTCAGGAAGTGGAGTAGTGCCTTCAGGCGGCAATGGCGCAGAACAAACCTCAGACTGGCAGGGCCACAGCATATTTCTGTGAAGTACTCCAGGGACGGACGCCCCACTCTCAATCTGCACCTTGTAGACCGGGCCATCAGCATACACTCACTCGATTACTCTGTATGGCTGTACTTCCCATCTCACTTAGTTTTCCCTTGGGGTGTTTCTCTCTGACCAATACTTGGTCTCCGGGTTGGAGCGGTATCTCTTGAGTCGGTTTGCGGCCCGTATGTTCTTTTTCCTGCAGCTGCAACCATTGATTCTAAACATAATGTTGGCCCCACATTTTATTCTCCAGACCTCCCTAGGATATAGCTAATGGAGCGCCACGATTTGGTGTCCTGCACAGGTGACTTGTGACTTCACCCAGCCAGAATACCCACTGCACAAATGTCAAAACTCTGCTCCTGAATCAAACATTTTTTCATATATTTCCTTGTAATAAAAAAGTAAAATCCTACAGGGCTGTTTGCTTGGCTTTCTATATCTTTCTATATTTGGAAAGGCAGTAGATAATCATTGCAAGGTTTCTGGTTACTTAAAGGGGCAGCATTCATATTATATCATAACAGGCTGAACAGACAGAACATAACAGGGTAAAACATAACTCAGGTTCGTCAGTCACTTCAGTAGTCCAATACAGGCCAAGAATACAGTATATATATTGAGAAAGGCTGTGACAATACTTCTAAGATCAGCCCCTTCCAGACATCAGTGGAGGAGCTAGGTGACATTTACAGCATAAATGGGACCGCCCTATGAGCACGTGCCAGCTCATTTACATCAAGCTTCAAAGTTCACCTTCACTATAATCAAAAGTCTATATGTGGCCAAAAAGGTATGTTTTACCTTGTATTTTACAACCCTAACAAGAGTTGTATTTACTTTAGTGACCATAAAGTTGTTAAACTCACTTTCTACACAGTTTTAAAGATTCTGTTCCCTACTTTTGTATACGGTCAGGATCCAATAACACCTCTTTTGTCTCAGATTTGGTATTTATAGTAAAAAGCAAACCGCTGCCATTGCAAGGCCTTACGACTGTCAGTGACAAAAAGACAATTCTCAATTGGCATTTGTATTATGGGTAGACAGACCATTTCCTTTTAGGCTGGGGTCACACGACCAATTTTCTCTCATCCGAGAATATCGGGTCGATTCTGCTAATCACACAGTGACCAGACTCAGAGAGATTTTCTCAGATGTGGAGAAGATGGACTAAAAAAAAATTCTCCATATTCTCCATTCTGCCAGTCCATGAAAATCGAAACACACTCAGATGTTATCCGACGTTTTCCATTGACTCCTTGATTTACATGGCCTAGTGTGATCCGATAATCCGATCCATCTCGGGCATGCTGCGATTTCTGACATGTGCACAGGTCACTATTTTGTTCGATTGCACTCAGACCGAAAATATAGTCATGTGTATGAGCCCTTACTATTACTCATCTAACCATTTTACCTATAGATTAAAGGTAATAAGTTATTATCTATCTGTCAGATAGACGGAAGTCCATGTAATAATTATATAGGTACTACGGAGTCTGATAGCATGGGATAAAGCCAGTCCGAGAGCAAAGTTGCAGCAAAAGAATGTATTTACTCGAAACAGAAATGGAAACAGAACTAACCCAGATATTTCTGCAATTGTAATGAGGTCATCAGCTCTATATATATATATATAATTGTCTAAGGGTTTTTCTGTCTGTCCTGGAAATCCCGCGTCTCTGATTGGTTGAGGCCCAGGCGGCCTCGACCAATCAGCGATGGGCACAGTATCGACGTAAATGTCATAATGGTTGCCATGGCGACGATGATGTCATAAAGGTTGCCTCGACCAATCAGCGACGGGTACAGTCTGCCGCAAATTCTGAAATCATCATTGTCCATATACTACGGGGACATGCATATTCTAGAATACCCGATGCGTTAGAATCGGGCCACAATCTAGTAGTAAATAATAGCAAACAGAACATAATACAGATATTCCTGCTATAGTGACGAGGTCCTCAGCACAATATAGTAAATCACAGCAAACTGAGAGGCGAACAGATATTTAAACAAGGAAGTCCGATAAGGTTATTAGTGCGAATGCACACAATACTTAAATGAGGAAGTCCAGCAAAACTTGATCACACATGTGCACAGTACTTGTTAGTAGCAGTCCAATAATTCACAGATGATGCGTTGTGTGAATGCAGTCCTGGGAAAGAGAGGACGAGGGAAAAAAAAGGGAGAGCGCTATCTAAGCGTAGCAGATGAGTAAATCTTTCTTGATGAGACAAGCACAACCTAAATCTTGCTCACCTGGTGTGGTTGTGAAAAGAGGCACAACACTGGGAAAAGTTTTGCAAAGAAGATCCTTCCACTGGTGTGCAGCCAGTCGCAGCAGTTCCAGAGGCGAGAGGTAGCTGAATGGGGAAAGGCAGACCACCTAGTAGTGAGCAGCAGAAGCAGGGAGTTCTCCAGCAAACAGGCAGAAGCTCAGGAGACAGCAGCACAAAATACTCAGGCACAGGAGACCACATGACCCGGACTTAAATAATCAGGACAGACAGGATGTTCCCTGACAGGGCGAGATCCAAGACTCCATCTTGGATCAGGGCGAACAGGCACCAGGAAAGTCCGGAATCCTTACAGTCCAATTGATCAACAGAATGAGGATATTTTATCGCCATTAGAATGGAGCTGCAGCATGCACGCCCATGCTCCAGTAGCGTAGTTACCGGGGGGGCAGAGGGTGCTGGCGCCCCAGGCCCGGTGCTCAGAGGGGGCCCACCCGGTGCTGCGCTACTGTGACTATGCAGTTACCTTCTGCGGCAGAGCAGGGAGAATCGAACTCCCGGTGCCTGCAGTGGGCCCTCTGCCTGTCATCGCAGGGTCAGCTGTACCGGCATTTAGTCGATACAGCTGACCGCAATGATGAGGGAAGGGAGCTGCGCTCCTTCCCCCATCATCCCCCTGTCAGCATCTGATGTCGGCGACGCTGACAGCGGGCACGATGAGTCACTACCCGGCGCCCGCTGTCAGGAGATGAGCGGGAGCTCAGAGCACCACAGGAACCAGGAAGAAGAGGTGAGTATTTATTTTTTTTAAGGGGTGCTGCCTTATACTACAGAATCTGCCTATGGGGGGTCCTGCCTTATACTACAGAATCTGCCTATGGGGGGTCCTGTCTTATACTACAGGGTCTGCCTATGGGGGGGGTCTGCCTAATACTACAGGGTATGCCTATGGAGGGGTCTTCCTAATGCTACAGGGTCTGCTTAAACTGCTTAATACTGCAGGGTCTGCCTAATACTACAGGGTTTGCCTATGGAGGGGGTCTGCCTAATACTACAGGGTCTGCCTTATAGTACAGGGTCTGCCTATAGGGGTGCTGCCTTATACTACAGGGTCTACCTATAGGGGTGCTGTTTTATACTACAGGGTCTGCCTATAGGGGTGCTGCTTTATACTACAGGGTCTGCCTGTGGGGTGCTACCTTGTGCTATAGAGTCTGCCTATGGGGAGTGCATTATACTATATTGAGGACTATCTGGTGCATTAAACTATATTGAGGACTATCTGGTGCATTATACTATATGGAGGCCATCTAGAGGGGCATCACACAGTGTGGGGATTACAGTGTTGGAGCCATCAAACAGTTTGGAGACTACTAAGGGGTCAGTATACTGTGTATAAAAGAGCGTCATACTGTGTATAGGGGAGCTGTACAGGGGAGAGACTCGGGACATTATTAAATGTAAAGTGGGCACTTATTGTTATAGGGGAACTCAGGTTACTGTGGCTATCAAAGGGGCACACAGGGCAATATTACTTTCTAGGGGGCAAAATGTGGGCACTGTTTTCTAGGGCACTTGCACCCGGCATTACTATATTATAGAGGGGTGCCTTAGAATGTAGAGGGCACAGAGAACCACACAGCAGGTGCAGTAATAGGGACACATACGGCAGCAGTGGCTCAGTATTGAGGTATCAGGTGCAGTAATAGGGACACATACGGCAGCAGCGACTCAGTATTGGGGTATCAGGTGCAGTAATAGGGACACATACGGCAGCAGCAGCAGCAGCTCAGTATTGGGGTATCAGGTGCAGTAATAGGGACACATACGGCAGCAGCAGCTCAGTATTGGGGTATCAGGTGCAGTAATAAGGACACATACGGCAGCAGCGACTCAGTATTGGGGTATCAGGTGCAGTAATAGGGACACATACGGCAGCAGCGGCTCAGTATTGGGGTATCAGGTGCAGTAATAAGGACACATACGGCAGCAGCGACTCAGTATTGGGGTATCAGGTGCAGTAATAGGGACACATACGGCAGCAGCGGCTCAGTATTGGGGTATCAGCAGGATGAGGAGTTTGTGCAGGTTGTGAATAGATAGTGATGGGGCTGGAATATGAGAAGTGAAATGTGTCGTTGTTGTATTCTCTGCAGACGAGTCATTGCTGGAAGAAGTTGTGTCGGTCTGGGCCAGATGGGAAAAGTGACGACTAGTGTTGAGCGATACCGTCCGATACTTGAAAGTATCGGTATCGGAAAGTATCGGCCGATACCGGCAAAGTATCGGATCCAATCCGATACCGATACCCGATACCAATACAAGTCAATGGGACTCAAGTATCGGACGGTATTCCTGATGGTTCCCAGGGTCTGAAGGAGAGGAAACTCTCCTTCAGGCCCTGGGATCCATATAAATGTGTAAAATAAAGAATTAAAATAAAAAATATTGCTATACTCACCTCTCCGACGCAGCCTGGACCTCAGCGAGGGAACCGGCAGCGTTGTTTGTTTAAAATTCGCGCGTTTACTTGGTTACGTGAAGTCCCGGCTTGTGATTGGTCACGGCGGCCATGTTGCCGGGACGCGGACCAATCACAGCAAGCCATGACGTAATTTCATCACGGCTTGCTGTGATTGGTCCGCGTCCCGGCAACATGGCCGCCGTGACCAATCACAAGCCGTGACGTCACGGGAGGCTGGACACGCGCGCATTTTAAAATGCGCGCTTTTCCTTCCTCCCGGCTTGTGATTGGTTGCGCCGCGGTCAACCAATCACAAGCCGTGATGTCACGGGAGGCTGGACACGCGCACATTTTAAAATGCGCGCGTGTCCAGCCTCCAGTGACGTCCCGGCTTGTGATTGGTCACGGCGGCCATGTTGCCGGGACGCGGACCAATCACAGCAAGCCGTGACGTAATTTCGTCACGGCTTGCTGTGATTGGTCCACGTCCCGGCAACATGGCCGCCGTGACCAATCACAAGCCGGGACTTCACGTAACCAAGTAAACGCGCGAATTTTAAACAAACAACGCTGCCGGTTCCCTCGCTGAGGTCCAGGCTGCGTCGGAGAGGTGAGTATAGCAATATTTTTTATTTTAATTCTCTCTTTTACACATTATTACATTAATGTTGTTGCGATACCCGATACCCGATACCACAAAAGTATCGGATCTCGGTATCGGAATTCCGATACAGCAAATATCGGCCGATACCCGATACTTGCAGTATCGGAATGCTCAACACTAGTGACGACTCCATCATAAAGTGCATTAGCGGTAAGTCACCATCTATAACTCTGCTGTGATCTCTTGTATGTTCTGTAGGACTGGTATCTACCACTTAGTAGATTGTGAGCCTTCGCGGGCAGGGTCCTCTCTCCTACTGTACCAGTTATGACTTGTATTGTTCAAGATTATTGTACTTGTTTTTATTATGTATACCCCTCCTCACATGTAAAGCGCCATGGAATAAATGGCACTATAACAATAAATAATAATAATAATATGGCAGTAATATCAGTGTTGGTCTTTATATAGAGATTATCTTCAGTAACAGCGCGGTCATCTTCTGAGGTTCTCCTCCACTATTAGGGTGCGTCACCGAGTTGTAATCAAGGTTACCTGTTTAGGGGCCCACTCAGAAGCTTCGCCCCCCGAACCAAAACCCCAGCTACGCCTGCATGCTCCATTCATTCTTTATTAGGTTGCCAGAAGTCGAGCACAGTGCTTAACAACCCCCTACGAAATAAATGCACTACTGGTCTGCTGATCTATAGTGGTCCCAGCACTCAGACCCTCACCAATCAATAACTTATCTATCACATGGATAGGTGATAACCTGTTTTCCTGGGAGATCACCTTTAAATACTTTAGGGTATTGCTGAGTTAATGTATATTAATATTGTGCCCCCGTATATGACACTTATCAGTGCTGGGACATCTTGGACTTGGGGGAATAGATTTGGAAGGGGCACATACTTCACCTTTTTTCTTACGGTTCACTCTTCGCCTGCATCTCATTTTCTTTCCTTTCAGATTGGACCTACGTGTCATTAAAGGTATCTGAACCCCAATGAAAGTGACATTTTAACATTCATCTTAGTTTCCTTATTGTTTGCTGCTTTTTAAGAGTTAACTGTTTGTGTCAGTGATAGTTTCTATTGCCAGCTTAGCTTCCTATAAGGCAGGGGTTAAAGAGAAGCATATAAAGAGAAGACATTTCTGATGAGCTCCTGAAAGTTTGTCATGTCACTGCTCTGTCCTGTGTGGGAGGCTGCAGGAGACTTATCAGCTCTGCCTGTGATTACCCACAGGGGTCCCAGCTGTGTGAGGTCTGTGCCTTGTGATAAAGGTGCCCAGAAGAAGGCATGAGCTGGTGAGACACTAACAATGTGTCCTCTGGGTGGAGACATCTCCTGGAGACAGAAGCTCAGGGAGGGAGGGGGCAGGGATTCTGCAAGTGTGCTAACTCCCCGGTTCTCAGCAGGTTAAATGCTCCGATCCTCTTTGACAGCAGCTAGTGCTCAGCTCAGGAACCAAGGGCAGGTTACCCTGTAACAGCTGCCTGCCAGGATGTCTCACTGACTAGCTGACACAACTCTTCTGCCTGCACTTCGTGCCCATTCTCCTGCAGGGTATGGATGGCTACAGGTATGAGGGTGATGCCCAGCAAGGGCTGTATGACTACCGGCTCATTGTGGGGGATGTGAAAGAACCCCCAGTGTCTCCTGCTATTACCTCACGAAGGCGTTCTTTGCTTAATGGTTGCTCCCCTGTACACAGTGGGCATCTTCATGGGCATGAGACAGCAGCTCAGCGGTACAGTGCCACAAGACTTCAGGCTGGTTATGAACCTGAAAGGTAAGGGCATCATCACATCTTCATGGTTACTCAATGACTGCACTTTCCTTGGTGCTCCACAGTTGTAATGCGGAGCATGCAGGTGCTGGAAAAGTTAACTAGAAGTTACTAGGAGTGCCACTGATTGCTAGAAGAAAAGTGCCACTGCTAGCTAGAGGAAAAGTGCCACTGATAGCTAGAAGAGTGCCACTGTTAGCTAGAGAAGTATCACTGTTCGGTAGAGGAGTGCCACAGATAGCTAGAGGGAAAGTGCCACTGATAGCTAGAGGAGTGCCACTGTTAGCTAGAGAAGTATCACTGTTAGCTAGAGGAGTGCCACGGATAGCTAGAGGAGTGCCACGGATAGCTAGAGGAGTGCCACTGTTCGCTAAAAGAGTGCCACTGTTAGAGGAGTGCCATGGATAGCTACAGAAGTGCCACTGATAGCTAGAGGAGTGCCATTGTTACGGCTCAGGCCGGCGTCACACTCAGCGTAAGACAATACGGTCCGTTTTTTACGGCCGTAATACGGAGAAATGTTCCCAAAATAGTGGTCCGTATGTCATCCGTAGGCAGGGTGTGTCAGCGTATTTTGCGCATGGCATCCTCCGTATGTAATCCGTATGGCATCCGTACTGCGATATTTTCTCGCAGGCTTGCAAAACCGACATCTAATGGATTTATGTGCTCAAATGTTCGGTAAAACATATATACAGTATATATATATATATATGTATATATATATATGTCATTGAGACACATATATATATATTCTGTATTTATATTTAATTCAGCGCGATATATGTGAAAAGCCGGTAATTCAATTGCCGGCTTTTCATTTCTCCTTCACAAACCCGACAGGATATGAGACCTGGTTTACATACAGTAAACCATCTCATATCCCCTTTTTTTTTTTTGCATATTCCACACTACTAATGTTAGTAGTGTGCATGTGCAAAATTTGGGTGCTGTAGCTGCTAAAATAAAGGGTTAAATCGCTGAAAACATTGGCGTGGGCTCCCGCGCAATTTTCTCCGCCAGAGTGGTAAAGCCAGTGACTGGGGGCAGATATTAATAGCCTAGAGAGGGTCCATGGTTATTGGCCCCCCCTGGCTACAAACATCTGCCCCCAGCCACCCCAGAAAAGGCACATCTGGAAGATGCGCCTATTCTGGCACTGGCCACTCTCTTCCCACTCCCGTGTAGCGGTGGGATACGGGGTAATGAAGGGTTAATGTCACCTTGCTATTGTAAGGTGACATTAAGCCAGATTAATAATGGAGAGGCGTCAATTATGTCACCTATCCATTATTAATCCAATTGTATGAAAGGGTTAAAAAACACACACACACATTATTAAAAAGTATTTTAATGAAATAAACAAACAGGTTGTTTTAGTATTTTATTGCTCTCTCAATCCATCCGGAAGACCCTCGCTTGGCAAAATAATAAACCAACAATATACATACCTTCGGATGAACTGTCAGGTCCCACGAAGTAAATCCATCTGAAGGGGTTAAATCATTTTACAGCCAGGAGCTGCGCTAAAGCACTGCTTGTGGCTGTAAAAACCCCGGGTGCTGAAAGTAAAGCTGGGTGATCTGTACTTAGATTGAGTCGCGGTGAGGCGCCCTCTGGTGGATGAACTCATATGAACTCGAGCGTGGGAACTTTTCCAAGGCTGCAGTTCATGAGAACATCCACCAGAGGGCGCCTCACCGCAACTCAATGTAAGTAAAGATCACTCAGCTTTCCTTTCAGCACCCGGGGTTTTTACAGCCACGAGCAGTGCTTTACCGCAGCTCCTGGCTGTAAAATGATTTAACCCCTTCAGATGGATTTACTTCGTGGGACCTGACAGTTCATCAGAAGGTATGTATATTGTTGGTTTATTATTTTGCCAAGCGAGGGTCTTCCGGATGGATTGAGAGAGCAATAAAATACTAAAACAACCTGTTTGTTTATTTCATTCAAATACGTTTTAATAACGTGTGTGTGTGTGTGTTTTTTAACCCTTTCATACAATTGGATTAATAATGGATAGGTGACATAATTAACGCCTCTCCATTATTAATCTGGCTTAATGTCACCTTACAATAGCAAGGTGACATTAACCCTTCATTACCCCATCTCCCACCGCTACACGGGAGTGGGAAGAGAGTGGCCAAGTGCCAGAATAGGTGCATCTTCCAGATGTGCCTTTTCTGGGGTGGCTGGGGGCAGATGTTTGTAGCCAGGGGGGGCCAATAACCATGGACCCTCTCCTGACTATTAATATCTGCCCTCAGTCACTGGCTTTATCACTCTGGCGGAGAAAATTGCGCTGGAGCCCACGCCAATTTTTTCCGCCATTTAACCCTTTATTTTACAAGCTACAGTGCCCAAATTTTGCACATACACACTACTAACATTAGTAGTGTGGAATATGCAAAAAAAAAGGGGATATGAGATGGTTTACTGTATGTAAACCATGTCTCATATCCTGTCGGGTTGGGGAAGGAGAAATGAAAAGCCGGCAATTGAATTACCGGCTTTTCACTAACACCGCTGCGTATTTCTCACAAGTCACACTGCTGGTCCGTGTGGAATCCGTATTTTTTTCGCCCCCATAGACTTTCATTGGTGTATTTTTTGCGCAATACGCTGACAAACGCAGCATGCTGCGATTTTGTACGGCTGTAGAAAGGCGTATATTACGGATGCGTTATATACGGCTGATAGGACCTGACCCATTGGGAATAATTGGGCCGTTTGTTAGGCGTGTTTTACGGACATATTTTATGCGCTCTTACGTCCGTAAAACTCGCTAGTCTGACGGCAGCCTCATACTTGGGTGAAATACGGCCGAGTCATGCATGGTAACACCAGGCCCTGCAGCCGGCACTTGGGAGCGGGGCGTGCAGCTCCATGCATTGCTGTGCGGCTGCACGCTCCGCTCTGGAGTGCCAGCGGCAGAGCCGGGTTTTAACCTGCGAGACTCGGCCGTATTTCACACAAGTGAGTATGAGCCCTTAGCCAGAGAAGTACCACTGTTAGCTAGAGGAGTGCCACTGATAGCTAGAGGAGTGCCACTGTTAGCTAGAGGAGTGCCACTGATAGAGGAATGCCACTGTTAGCTAGAGAAGGGCCACTGTTAGCTAGAGAAGGGCCACTGTTAGCTAGAGGAGTGCCACCAAAAGCTAGAGGAGTGCCACTGATAGCTAGAGAAGTGCCACTGTTAGGGCTCATACTCACTTGCGTGAAATACGGCCGAGTCTTGCATGGTAACACCCGGCTCTGTCGCCGGTACTTGGGAGCGGAGCGTGCAGCTCCATGTATTGCTGTGCAGCCGCACGCTCCGCTCTGGAGTGCCGGCGGCAGAGCGGGTTTTAACCTGCGAGACTCAGCCGTATTTCACGCAAGTGAGTATGAGCCCTTAGAGAAGTACCACTGTTAGCTAGTGGAGTGCCACTGATAGCTAGAGGAGTGCCACTGTTAGCTAGAGAAGTGCCACTGTTAGCTAAAGGAGTGCCACTGATAGCTAGAGCAGTGTCACTGATAGCTAGAGGAGTGCCTCTGATAGCTAGAGAACTACCACTGTTAGCTATAGGAGTGCGACTGTTAGCTAGAGGAGTGCCACTGATAGCTAGAGGAGTGCCACTGATAGCTAGAGCAGTGCCACTGTTAGCTAGAGGAGTGCCACTGTTAGCTAGAGAAGTGCCACTGTTAGCTAGAGAAGTGCCACTGTTAGCTAGAGGAGTGCCACTGTTAGCTAGAGGAGTGCCACTGATAGCTAGAGGAGTGCCACTGTTAGCTAGAGGAGTGGCACTGTTAGCTAGAGGAGTGCCACTAATAGAGGAGTTCCACTGATAGAGGAGTGCCACTGTTAGCTAGAGGAGTGCCATTGTTAGCTAGAGGAGTGCCATTGTTAGCTAGAGGAGTGCCATTGTTAGCTAGAGGAGTGCCACTGATAGCTAGAGAAGTGCCACTGTTAGCTAGAGAACTACCACTGTTAGCTAGAGGAGTGCCACTGATAGCTAGAGGAGTGCCACTGATAGCTAGAGCAGTGCCACTGTTAGCTAGAGAACTACCACTGTTAGCTAGAGGAATGCCACTGATAGCTAGAGGAGTGCCACTGATAGCTAGAGCAGTGCCACTGTTAGCTAGAGGAGTGTCACTGTTAGCTAGAGGAGTGCCACTGATAGCTAGAGAAGTGGCACTGATAGCTAGAGCAGTGCCACTGTTAGCTAGAGGAGTCCCACTGTTAGCTAGAGGAGTGCCATTGATATCTAGAGGAGTGCCACTGTTAGCTAGAGGAGTCCCACTGTTAGCTAGAGGAGTGCCACTGATAGCTAGAGAAGTGGCACTGATAGCTAGAGCAGTGCCACTGTTAGCTAGAGGAGTCCCACTGTTAGCTAGAGGAGTGCCATTGATATCTAGAGGAGTGCCACTGTTAGCTAGAGGAGTGCCACTGTTAGCTAGAGGAGTGCCACTGTTAGCTAGAGCAGGGCCACTGTTAGCTAGAGGAGTGCCACTGATAGCTAGAGCAGTGCCACTGTTAGCTAGAGGAGTCCCACTGTTAGCTAGAGGAGTGCCACTGATAGCTAGAGAAGTGGCACTGATAGCTAGAGCAGTGCCACTGTTAGCTAGAGGAGTCCCACTGTTAGCTAGAGGAGTGCCATTGATATCTAGAGGAGTGCCACTGTTAGCTAGAGGAGTGCCACTGTTAGCTAGAGGAGTGCCACTGTTAGCTAGAGCAGGGCCACTGTTAGCTAGAGGAGTGCCACTGATAGCTAGAGCAGTGCCACTGTTAGCTAGAGGAGTGCCACTGTTAGCTAGAGGAGTGCCACTGATAGCTAGAGGAGTGCCACTGTTAGCTAGAGGAGTGCCACTAATAGAGGAGTTCCACTGATAGAGGAGTGCCACTGATAGAGGAGTGCCACTGATAGCTAGAGAAGTGGCACTGATAGCTAGAGCAGTGCCACTGTTAGCTAGAGGAGTCCCACTGTTAGCTAGAGGAGTGCCATTGATATCTAGAGGAGTGCCACTGTTAGCTAGAGGAATGCCACTGTTAGCTAGAGGAGTGCCACTGTTAGCTAGAGGAGTGCCACTGTTAGCTAGAGCAGGGCCACTGTTAGCTAGAGGAGTGCCACTGATAGCTAGAGCAGTGCCACTGTTAGCTAGAGGAGTGCCACTGTTAGCTAGAGAAGTGCCACTGTTAGCTAGAGGAGTGCCACTGTTAGCTAGAGGAGTGCCACTGATAGCTAGAGGAGTGCCACTGATAGCTAGAGAAGTACCACTGATAGCTAGACGAGTGCCACTGATAGCTAGAGAAGTGCCACTGTTAGCTAGAGGAGTGCCACTGATAGAGGAGTACCACTGTTAGCTAGAGGAGTGCCACTGATAGATAGAGGAGTGCCACTGATAGAGGAGTGCCACTGACAACTAGAGGAGTGCCACTGATAGCTAGAGGAGTGCCACTGATAGCTAGAGAAGTGCCACTGTTAGCTAGAGGAGTGCCACTGATAGCTAGAGAAGTGCCACTGTTAGCTAGAGGAGTGCCACTGATAGCTAGAGAAGTGCCACTGTTAGCTAGAGGAGTGCCACTGTTAGCTAGAGGAGTGCCACTGTTAGCTAGAGGAGTGCCACTGTTAGCTAGAGGAGTGCCACTGATAGCTAGAGCAGTGCCACTGTTAGCTAGAGGAGTGCCACTGTTAGCTACAGAAGTGCCACTGTTAGCTAGAGAAGTGCCACTGTTAGCTAGAGGAGTGCCACTGATAGCTAGAGGAGTGCCACTGATAGCTAGAGAAGTACCACTGATAGCTAGACGAGTGCCACTGATAGCTAGAGAAGTGCCACTGTTAGCTAGAGGAGTGCCACTGATAGCTAGAGAAGTGCCACTGTTAGCTAGAGGAGTGCCACTGATAGGAGTACCACTGTTAGCTAGAGGAGTGCCACTGATAGATAGAGGAGTGCCACTGATAGAGGAGTGCCACTGACAACTAGAGGAGTGCCACTGATAGCTAGAGGAGTGCCACTGATAGCTAGAGGAGTGCCACTGATAGCTAGAGAAGTGCTACTGTTAGCTAGAGGAGTGCCACTGATAGCTAGAGAAGTGCCACTGTTAGCTAGAGGAGTGCCACTGATAGCTAGAGAAGTGCCACTGTTAGCTAGAGGAGTGCCACTGATAGAGGAGTACCACTGTTAGCTAGAGGAGTGCCACTGACAACTAGAGGAGTGCCACTGACAGCTCAAGGCCATGAAAGCCGCATTTCTTTCTTATTAAAAAAAAAGTTAAAAAATGTATCTTATTTTTCATCTCTTAGTTGTTTATTATTTTGGCTGAACATTATAACAGTACAGCACAATAGGGGTACAGCCGGAACCGTATTCATCCAAATAGCACAAATTTTAAAAGATAGTAAATCAATTAGTGCATATCGCTGTGTATGAAATTCTTAGGTCTCAGAATTATTTTTCAGCCTGATCCACAGTCTCAGTCCTTAGACATTTATATAACCCAAGGCAGGTGCAGATGGCCAACTTTCAGTCAAAACTTCAGATCGCACTTGGACCAATGTTATTCTATGGGCCATGTATGTCAGATTTTTTCCTCGGACTAAGCCGGTCCAAGCAAAAAAATTGCTTTGTGCCCAAGTTTTGGATCGCATTCGGCCGTGCAAGTCAATGAGTCTGTTGAAAGCATCAGATTGCCCTCAGATGAGAGCTGTCCAATTTCCACAGACTGAAAGAATGGAGAAGATGGATACATTTTTTCATCTTCCCCTCGTCCGAGAGAATCGGAGCACACTATGATCAAACTCTGGTCCGAGTTTGATCAGAGTGTGATTAGCATAATCAACCCGATTCTCTCGGATGAGAGAGTAAACTCTGGTGTGACTCTATCCTTAGGGCTGTCACTACATGGTGACTTTGGCCATGACATAAGTTGCACGACCAAACAGGGCTGCCACTAGGAATTTCTGGGCCCCATACTGGCAAAATGTTTGGGCCCCAGTGAGCCTCCGCCTGGGCTCCATCCCAGCTCCGCCTCCATTCCTCTAGCCTTCCACAATCCCACCACCCACTCTTGGAAAAACTCCACTTCTGCACCATGTCCTCACCAATCACACATTAACAGTTCCGTTAGAACATCATATCACATACATAGCCAGCAGCTTTTGTTTTGGCCACAAAAAAATGTAAGCCGCCACCATGACAAGGTAGACTCTTTTGGCCGGACTCTAACTTCTTAAACATTTGTTAAAATATCCAATACTCTTTTTTAGGTATATTTTTATTTATTTTTCTTTTAGGGAATCTGTCACATGCATTTTTTAAACTAATTGAAACCTGATTGTGATAATTTTTATATAATCAGCATTTCTGATTGCAGATTATTGTATTCTGTTTTCTGTACATTTATGGAAGCTGCTCTCTTGCCTGTTTGGAGAGATGGACATTGGACATATGCATGTACATATATCATAAGACATTATGAGGGACTCTATTTTCTTGGGAGAGTTTTCTATATATCTTCTCATATTTAATGACATGCAGATGTCATTGTGTAGGAAAGGGGAAGAGGTGAGCTGTGACATTACCTACTGCGAATGGTGGATTCTGTTATCTCTCATTACAATCCTACTTCTTATGAGAAAGAGGCAAAATACAGACTCCTGGCCAGGATCTGACTAGAGGAGTGCAACCTCGCTAATGCAAGTATATTGAATGAGACTGTTCCCATGCAGTGGGATTCTGGCCTGGAGTCTCCGTTTGCTTCCTTGCAGCCATGTGACTGCCGTTCCTGGTTCTGACGATCTGAGGATTCACAATTCTGCAGTCACATTGAGTGACACATAGAGGGACTGCAGACTTGTGGATTTAGACCGGACAAACCCTTTAAGGCTCATTCAGCCGTCTGAATATCGGTCTGCGCTCGGACTGCAGTGCATGGACTGGCCACGGGTCTCCTGTCCTGAACTCAGCAGCCGCAAAAAATGTATGAGGATGCGGGTCACGAGAACGGCACCCAGTCAATGCACTGCAGTCCAAGCGCAGACCAATTTTCCCCTTTCAATAATTACACTGCCATAATAATAAAGATGTTTCCCAATCATATACCCACCCACTTGCATCAATAATTCTCTCCTCTCCCCCTTCCACCCTCCAATCAAAATGTATAAGCTACTAGATGATCCTGAGCACTGCTGCCTGATTTTGTAATTGGGCATTTGGTTCTGCAACATATCAGGATCATCCAGTAGCTTATACATTTTGGCTGGGGGATGGAAGGGGTGAGAATGATTGTATCATACAATCACATACTGAAATGGTGGGCAAATTAATAAATGGACTTAAGTAAGTTTCTCACACAGCCAGTTGTGCGGCCGCACCCGCCATCCAGTTAAGAAGAATCTATTGGCCGCCTCCTCAGTCTCAGCCTGCCCGCCGCCTTCTCAGCCTGCCGCCTTCTCAGCCTACCCTCCGTCTTCTCAGCGTGCCTGCTGTCTCCTCAGCCTCAACCTGTCCACCCTCCTTTTTCTCACACTGTCCACCCGTCTCGTCCTCACACTGTCCGCCGCCGCAGCCTCCAATGGCACACAGGGATAGGGAATAAAGAGGCATGCATACAGGGACGGAACTGGGGAGGCATGCATACAGGGAAGGAATGGGTGAGGCATGCAGACGGGGCAGGGACGGGGAGGCATTCATACCAGGACAGGAAAGAGGGAGGCATGCAAACAATGACAGGGACAGGGGAGGCATTCATACAAGGACAGGGAAGGGGGAGCCTTGCATAGCAGGACAGGGATGAGGGGACAATGCATACCCTGCTTATACTCGAGTCAATAAGCTTACCCAGTTTTCCGTGTCAAAATTAGGTGCCTCTGCTTATGCTCGAGTATTATTATATACGGTATTTATGGGTATATTATTATTATTATGTGATTTTAAAAAAAAATGTTTACAATTTTTTTTTACTTTTCTCTCCTTAGTCCCTCTATGGGACTGTAACTTTTATCACTGATCACTGGCATAATACATTGCAAAACACCAGCATTTCAATGCTTTATACATGTCAATGCTGCTCTGACAGAAGCCTCTTAGAACATGAGGGGATGAGAGGGGGCCTGTGCAGAGACGAAATGGGCCCCTCAACACACGGGCCTCATAGTGGCTGCATGGGTTATACCCCTGCAAGCAGAGTGTCAAGTAATTTATACACTGCAAGAATCAGGGTCTCTGTCTGTAAATCCTGCTGCTGTGACCTGTGAGTAACCTTTATTTTATTTCACCATATTAACTGGTTAGTTTTATGTGTAAAATTCTCAGACAACCCTTTTAAGTAAGTTTCTCTGCAATAGATGTTGTAAGTTTAGATTGCAGTTGAAGTACTGCTGCATTGTTTTCAGAACACATTTTGCTTTTTAATCAACTGCTGTTTGTATGAGACCTGGTCACACTAGAAGGTTATACAAATTCACACTTTTTAATAGCAGGATGGGAGTTTCATATTTGTGGGTTATGAGACCAGCAGGTGTCTTTCATGTGTTCTCTTTTGTTTCCTTTCAGTGACTGGTTTATTTCAATTACATTACTGGTACTTTACATTACAAGACAAGTCATATCATAGTGTTAGCAGGTCTGCTACAGAGCTGTGCCTCATTATGACTAAGGGTACTGTCACACTCTGCAACTTTCCAACGATCACGACCAGCGATACGACCTGGCCGTGATCGTTGGAAAGTCGTGTGGTCGCTGGAGAGCTGTCACACAGACCGCTCTCCAGCGACCAACGATGCCGAGGTCCCGGGTAACCAGGGTAAACATCGGGTTACTAAGCGCAGGGCCGCGCTTAGTAACTCGATGTTTACCGTGGTTACCAGCGTAAAAGTAAAAAAAAAAAAACGTACATACTCACATTCCGGTGTCCTTCAGGTCCCTTGCCGTCTGCTTCCCGCTCTGACTGAGTGCCGCCGTAAAGTGAAAGCAGATTACAGCAGTGACGTCACCGCTGTGCTCTGCTCTTACTTTCCGGCCGGCAGTCAGTCAGAGCGGGAAGCAGACGGCAAGGGACCTGAAGGACACCGGAATGTGAGTATGTACGGTTTGTTTTTTTTTACTTTTACGCTGGTAACCACGGTAAACATCGGGTTACTAAGCGCGGCCCTGAGCTTAGTAACCCGATGTTTACCCTGGTTACAAGCGAACGCATCGTTGGATCGGTGTCACACACAACGATCCAGCGATGACAGCGGGAGATCCAGCGACGAAATAAAGTTTCAAACGATCTGCTACGACGTACGATTCTCAGCGGGGTCCCTGATCGCAGTAGCATGTCAGACACTGCAATATCGTATGGATATCGCTGGAACGTCACGGATCGTAGCGACCAAAGTGCCACTGTGTGACAGTACCCTAACACAGTACAGCAGAGCTGAACCTTGTCTCATTACAAATACAACAAATATGTTTGTAGTTGCCTTCTCATAAACCTGTCAGCTATGTTGTACTGCCCTTCTCCCACACTGGCTGCCTGTGAGATGGAAGCTGAAGCACTACGAGATGACAGCAGTTCCGGATGTTTTTATAATGAAACAAACTTCACTTCTGCTGTACTGTGTTGGCTCTCATCTCACTGCAGAGCTGAGTGTGATTATGAGAGGAAAGTATCAGTCATCACTTGGTTCACAGTTGAGATCAGAGCTAACATAGTACAGCAGAAATGAAGTTTGTTTAATTGCAGAAAACATTTGTAGCTTATAGATTGTACATTTGCAGCAGGGTTCTCACTCATCCTGTAACTGTTACTTTGTGATGTCTTTATTGTCTGTACATGGCCCCACTTAATTGTAAAGTGCTGCAGAATATGTTGGTGCTATATCAATTATTATATTAATATTATTAGCAGCAGTCCTCTCACAGTGCTGGCAGCTTTCATCTCGCAGGTAGTCAGTGTGGGGGAAGGGCAGTACAGCACAGCTCATAGCTCCATGAGAAGACAATTGCAAATGTGTTTGTAGCGAGACAAGGTTAAACTCTGCTGTACTGTGTTAGTTAAAATCAGGCACAGCTCTGCAGCAAGGCTGCCAGCACAATGAAAGGACAAGTGCTTCAAATATTTGTAAGGCCAGTGTCACACTTGCGTGTGCAATGCGAGAAACTCACGTGAGTCTTTCGCATCAATACCCGGCACTGGCACTCGGGACCGGAGCGTTGAGTTCCGGTCCTGAGTGCCAGCGGCAGTGTCGGGTATTGATGCGAGAGACTCACGTGAGTTTCTCGCATTGCACACGCAAGTGTGACACTGGCCTAATGAGACAAGTTCACTTCTGCTGTACTGCGTGATCTCGATGCAGAGTTGTGTGTGATTATGAAAGCATAGTGTCAGTCATTACATGTCTCATACTGCTAAGACATCAGATTGCAGATATCAAGGTATCATTTAATTCAACTTTCTATGACCTGCATGCCCATATAGCTGGCTTATGAGGACTGATCCTACTGACATACTCCCTTTAAACACTTGCATTCTATAACCTCTGCATTGCACTGTGTATTGTCAGCTGCAGAATGGGTTAACGGAGAATCCATCAGTGAGCTCGTTCCAATGGGAGAGTTTCTAATTCTTTCATCTGACAATTTTTTTGAGCTGCATACAGCGGATTATGGCCACAGAATACATGAAAGGTGAATATACAGGGAAACAATAAGTCTGTAAATGCCTAAGGGTGCAAAGTTTTTAATTAAAGCAAATTTCAAATATGATTGTTAGCCTCAAATACATGCATTTAAGTAAAAAAATAATTTACTGTACATAGAATACAAAATAATACAAAATAGATGCTATTGACAAGTTAGAAAAAAAAATGTTACCCAACATTTGAAGTAATCACCTATCTGCAGGATACCACCAGAACCCCCACCATTCACAAGAATGGGGGTTCTCAAATGACACTTTTGAAAGGAGCCCCTGCTCTTCTGTCCATTACTTTTCTATGAGACTGCTGGAGATAACTGAGCACAATGCTGAGCTTTCTATAGTAGTCCCATAGATTCCATTTAGGAATTTTAAAACCCTGACATTGGGATTGGTAGAGCCCACAATGGTCAGACCCAAACAACCATAACATTAGAACCTTTCAAGAAATAATTAAAAACGTCCATTCATATTCCACTTAGAAATACCTGCTATAAACTTTCTGGAATATGAGTTCTCCATGAAGAAGCCTAGCTAGTGTCTTACAGTCAAGGCTTAATGGAAAAATATATGTCAAATTCTATCAATATCCACTCTGGATTGAAAAAGAGTCAATAACCCCAAAACAGCTGGCTATATTTTCCTTTTGGTGGAAACTATGTGTCAGGTGTATACCGCAACAGAGAGGGTTCAGAAGACCACGGTGTCTGATTTCACGTACTTCTGCACTAATTAGCAGCACTTTGCCATCATATTAAACAGTGCAGGCTTCTGCTAGCAATGCATGGGTTAATCTGTTGAGTTGAGAGCTCCTGGAGCTTTCCTGCTTTGATCCTCTCAGCTGTTCAGTATTGGCCACTCTGTTCTGCTATATATACTCTCCTCTGGCAAATCAGGGATTGCCAGTGTTAGTTTCATACTGCCTGGTTCTGCATTTGGAGTTGTTGGTTGTTTAAGAAGGCATTTGGAGTGTTGTTCAGAAGATTGTTGTTTGGCGATTTGTTTATGTGCATATCCTTACCCTTTCCGATTTGTTTTTTCCTTCCTTTACTTCCTGATGTTTCACTCTGTTTGTGAGTGCATATTTGCATGATTGGTATTTTCTTTTATCATTGTACATCTTCCCTTGCTAGTCTGGTTTGTGTATTGTTATACACTATGGCATTCCACTCCCTTGGGTGGGGGAGAGACAGATAAGGGCTGATTTAGAAGTTCAGCAAGGCACGTGACCTCGGCGTTTGTACCATCCGAAGTAGTTTGGGGAACAGGGATAGATAGGGCACTCCTAGCTTTAGGGATAGGGAAGGAGCCAATAATCCAGGATTTCCTACAACAGTGCCGTGACACTGTGGTTTGGCTATAATCTCTAGTTAGGTTTCAAGACTCTTCTATAGGTCTGACATTGACTTACATAGTAGCTTCCTCCAATGGGTGGCACTAGCAGTTTTTCTTCGTTCTAAGGCCATGTTCACACGTTCAGCATTTGATCAGTATTTTACATCAGTATTTGTAAGCCAAAATCAGGAATGAGGGAGGGGACAGATAAGGGCTGGTTTACTAGGTCAGAAAGGCACATTTCAGAGGACAAGTAGAGTAGAAACATATGCATATGCACCATTGGCTTACAAATACTGATGTAAAATACTGACCAAATACTGAACGTGTTAACTTGGCTCAGAAGAGCGATAATTTGGCACCTAGAGAACTATATCAAAGGGTTCTCATTCCACATCCTGCTCTAAAAATCCAGAAACAACTGTCAACAGATGGTTTCTCTACCTTTTGGACTCGACTCTGGTTGGGTTGAAATCCCTCTAAATTTTTCATGTAGGAGGAGATACAATTACCATGCCTACCATAGAATAAAATGTAGTTTCAGGTTAAAAAAAAAGTTTTAATAAGTTATAAGTTCATGCCTAAATGTTGCTAAGGCCCAAACATTGTAATGCCTTTTGAGTGTTCTAGTTTTCTTGTTTAAATATTGATAAACCATTATAAAAATTATAGATTTTGACCATTGCTACAAACACTTACGGTAAGTTTATATGTTATGAAACTTAAAAAAAACTTTATAATGAAACCTTAGCAATACTTGTAATGCTGTGCTCTTGCATAAATTAGAAGTCTGTGTGAAAATTGAATATTTTGACCTATGATCCTGAAAAAGTATGGATCTCTGGAGGGAAGTTTGTAATTATGGTCTTCAGCATACACAGTACATTGCAAGATTCTCTATCACTGTACTCTTCTGCAATTCCCTAGAGTGCTGTATGCTAAACCTCTAACTTAGCTAATGCTAAACACCAGCTTGGAAAGTGCATTCACTTACATAGAATGTATGTTAATCCTTCCAAGGTGGAATGAAATGACTGCTCATTCTTTATATGTGCAAACCAATGTACAGTGACCTACTGTAAATGATTATTTTTGTGCTTGTGGTTTGTTATTTAAAAAAGGCCACATGATGGTGATAAATGGTGTATTGGTCAGAAAATCTAAAAACACACCAATGAATCTATTAATTAGGTCTCTTTTTGTTCTGACAGTACTGTGTACATAACATTAACTCAATGGGATTGGTAACACTCATATTAATAGTATGTACTGTGCGTATAACATCAGTTTGACAAAACAATCCTTGCTGAACAATGGAGATCTGTCTTGTAGGATTTGTTTGCCATACGAGAAAATGTTAGGGTTGTCTGGTTTAGGAAAACATTTTTAATACCTGATTAGGGCACTCTGGACTAATTAAAGAGAACCTGTCAGAAAGATTTAGCAGTATAAAGTAAAGGCATGACACTGTTGTAGTGATTAAACTGATATATTTGGTGAAGGAATCTGATCTCTGGTTCTTGTTTAATCAACCTCTAAAGTTTTCTTCTAATGATATATCTGTGCTTTGGGGTGGAACTGAAGGTTGGGTCTTCTCCTCTGACCAACCATGTTTCTATGACAAGTCACTGATTATTCAGTGACCTTACTCCTTTTTGAAATTCCCCACCATTGCAGTCATTGGGGTTGGCGACCCTTGCGCAGTATGATTCCACAGCCTGTCTTCAGGTCTTCAATAAAACTGCGCCAGAGGTAGCGCATGCGCAGATCGAGATTTTGACTTCATGAAGACACCATAGACTCAGGATCTCGATGTGAGTCCCGAAGTTCCATTACTTGGACACTGTTTACAGTGACCTGACACTCCTGAGGGTCCTCTCTAGGACGAGGAACAGCACTCCAGGCAGGATAGGCGAAGTAGGATTATGCTGCAATCCATTGGTTCTGAGACTTGGTCAGTTCCACCATTTCTATGTACTGAGGTCCTATGTGAACCTTACCCCCGGCATTGCGGACAATGCTTCTCCTCCGCACAACGCCACTTAAAGAGACGGCTCCCAGCTCTCAGCGCTCCTTCAAGGCGCACCAACGAAGCGATGACACTGTAGTAATGTCAATTTCCTGCAGGACAGCTTCTTCATGCTTCAGACTGTCTTTCCAGTGCTGCAGCTGTTTTTACCCAGCACATCTTTAGACAGCAATTGACTGTGCTCTCTGCGACTTCATGTCCACATTGCATCCACTAATTGTAGAGATTCATTCTTTGATAGGCTTAAGGCAGCATTCACACAGGCAATGCAGTTTTGGTCCAAACACGCAGTTTTTATTCCACAGGTTGCACAGCACCAAAACAAATTCATAAACATAAATCTCTAGACCTGTGGAGGTGGTAACTTAACAGAACAGATCCCGGCTACTCATACATGGCTGAGCTAGCCCCAGCTCAGTCAAACAAAACAGATATTGTCCACTGCCACCACTGATACTTGTGGTTCTCTGCACAATGCCTGTGCAGACTCTTTTCAGAGCAGAATTCAAACCTGTCTCTCTTTTCAGCTCCTAGACACCTCCAGTTTAATCAGCTCCACCGAACTGACTGCCTTAAGGTACCTTCACACTAAACGATATCGCTAGCGATCCGTGACGTTGCAGCATCCTGGCTAGCGATATCGTTGTGTTTGACACGCAGCAGCGATCAGGATCCTGCTGTGATATCGCTGGTCGTTGGTTAAAGTTCAGAACTTTATTTGGTCGTCAGATCGCCGTGTATCATTGTGTTTGACAGCAAAAGCAACGATACCAGCGATGTTTTACAATGGTAACCAGGGTAAATATCGGGTTACTAAGCGCAGGGCCGCGCTTAGTAACCTGATGTTTACCCTGGTTACCAGTGTAAAATGTAAAAAAACAAACAGTACATACTCACCTTCGCGTCTCCCGGCGTCCGCTTCCTGCACTGACTGAGCGCCGGCCGTAAAGTGAAAGCACAGCACAGCGGTGATGTCACCGCTCTGCTGTTAGGGCCGGCACTCACAGTCAGTGCAGGAAGCGGACGCCGGGGGACGCGAAGGTGAGTATGTACTGTTTGTTTTTTTACATTTTACACTGGTAACCAGGGTAAACATCGGGTTACTAAGCGCGGCCCTGCGCTTAGCAACCCGATGTTTACCCTGGTTACCCGGGGACATCGGCATCGTTGGTCGCTGGAGAGCTGTCTGTGTGACAGCCCTCCAGCGACCAAACAGCGACGCTGCAGCGATCGGCATCGTTGTCTGTATCGCTGCAGCGTCGCTAAGTGTGAAGGTACCTTTAGTCATGTACCAACAACCTCATCTCCCTAATGCTCTCAATGTTCAGTGAAAAACAGAGAAGCAGCAGAAAAGCTCGTTGTCACAAGACCACAAGTATGAAAATCGCATATGAGTGAAGTGTCCATGTGACGACTACTGGAACCTGCAGAGCTGAATCCTGACATCACAGGCTTCTGAAATCTCACAACGAATGCACTGCACACTTTTAGGATTCTCCCTTGCCGGTGGACAGTCATGTCAGCACAAGCATGTGATTTGTATACATCTGACCACATTCCGACTAGACGTGCCCGGCCTCACCCAGTTCATTTTCATTGAGTGAGGCCACACATGTCTAGTCAGCACATGACCGCATGTATGTAAATCGCCAGCACGAGAGAATCCTGACAGCGTGCAGTGCGCAGTGTGAGAATTCAGAAGTCTGCAGTCACAAAGAATGACTGCAGACTCATCACAAACCTGGACATCCCCTTTAATGCTCCTAATATAAATAAAAACATGAGAGTTGGTCAGTATCACAAATAGCATTTATATCCAGGTACCTTATAGATGACGTCGTCTCTGGAGCCGATCTCCTTCTTTTCTTCATCTTGTCCAGACCCCATGATGAGTTCTCTCATCCACAGCCGTCTCTGCAGATTTCCATCTTCTCCGCTCTTTTGTAGAAAATCTCCACATGATGCCCTTAAAGATAGAAGTGTCATTATAATGCTACTGAATAAAAAATTGCCCCTCACTATATTGTCTGCACAAAATATGACCCCAACATTGTCCCTCTTATGGTACATGCTCTTCACACTGACCTCTCCATTCCATACCGGCCCCCTCTTCACACTGTCCTCTCACACTGTGTCCCCCCCTATAGGGCCCAGTATTTATACTGTACTCTCATCACACACACCCTCCTTGGTATACTGTCCCCTCCTGGCTGTGCCCTTACACTGTCCCCCCATGCTACAAACCCACTACTCAGTTTCTATTCTGTTCCCACTCACTTTTCTCCCCCCATACTGTCTCCTCACACTATTCCCCTCCCTCCTCATACTGTCTCCTCTCACATCCCTCCTGTTCACCACTGTCTCCTCATATATTTAACCCTTCACTTTCTATACTGCCTGCTCACCTGACTCCCCATACTGTGTCTGCACACATCCCATCACCCTCACCCCCGTACTCTGTGCACATCCATTTTTCACATCGCTACTCATACTGTGTTCACATACATTTGCCCGTCGCTCCCCATGTCTGCTCCCATCCCCCATACTGTTTCCTCATACATGCCCCCATTCCCCCAGTACTGTTTCCCCATCTCCCCCTTTGCTCTACATTTTGTGCCCTTAAATCTCACCCCACACATTAAGCACCCCCATCCCCACTCCAATTCTCCCCACACATAATAAATCCCCCCATCCTCACTCAAATTGTCCCCCCTCCCATGCACTTAATCTTCGGTGTCTTCTGCTCCGCTGGAGCACTTACCACCATTGTTCGCCTCTGCAGCGCGAGTGAGCAACATCAGCAGTGTGATCATGTGATCTGATCACGCTGCTCACATCGCTCTGACCCGGCAGTCAGAGCTTCAATTGTACTCACTTCTGTAAGATGTTACCTGGGCAGGGGCGGACACTGACAGCTTGGGGCCCCTGTGCAAGAACTGTGTCTGGGCCCCCCTCGTTTTATGGCGACAAAGCTATATAGATAAAGCCATACACATATACATCATGTGTATATATTACACGCCGTATATACTCGAGTATAAGCCGACCCGAGTATAAGCCGAGGCACCTAATTTTGCCACAAAAAACTGGGTAAGCTTATCGACTCGAGTATAAGCCGGGTATGTATTGTCCCCTCATCACTGTCCATCATGTGTGGCTCCCCCCTCTTGTCCTGCTCTGTGTGGCTCCCCTGTTATATGCATGGCTCCCCCATCCAATCTTGTATGCGTGGCTCTGCTCCCCCCTCCCATCCTTATATGCTTGGCTCTGCTCCCCCCTCCCATCCTTATATGCTTGGCTCTGCTCCCCCTCCCATCCTTATATGCTTGGCTCTGCTCCCCCCTCCCATCCTTATATGCTTGGCTCTGTGGAGCGCCCCCACACCGCCGCAGGGCCGAGGGGTACCCGGAGCCGGGCCTCTGGGATCTCAGTCCTGGGGTTGTCACGGTGGCTAGACCCGGTCCGTGGCCCTGTCTGTCAGTGGGGGACGTCCGGTGCAATAAGTGGTGTTGTAACGGTGCAGTTGTGGGGTGCAGGTCGCGGTAAATATCAAGGACACCAGGTTGCAGTCTCTTTACTGAAGATCTCTGAGTCCTCAATCCAGAATACGGCTCACCAGGCTGCGCAAGTCCGGCCGGTCCAATGACACTTCCAGAGTTCTCTTCACAGGAGGAAATCTGTGCCTTCCCCCTAGCGCTATGTGTTGTAGTCCTTCCCTGCTGTGCTTACGGAAAGTACCCCACAACTGTTGTGTCTGTTTCTGATGTTCCCTCACAACTCGACTAGATGATGTTCTGCTAATCCTCCGTCCCTCCCTGAGGTTCGGGTAGGAACGGCACCCGTTTGACGGGTAGGCCTGGAGTTCTTCCGGGACCCTAGAGACGCCCCTCTCCCACAATTGCCTCCCAAGACTTCATAGGTGATTTGAGTTAGACAGCCCGCCTGAGACTGACTGTCCTGCCGCTGTTTAGAGTATTGCTTGAAGCTGAATGTTATGATACTCCCTCGGCGTTCCGGCCACCGGTAGTGCGCCTCAGTAGGGTGTTGCTCCAGTCTTACAGCACGACCCCTACTGGTATTCTCCTATCGCTTGATCTCGTTTCTCACTCAGCACAATCTATCTCGCTTCTAGTCCTTTCTTGGGCCCCGCCGCTTCCCGGAGCTGGCGCGGACCCGTTACGTTCTTTCCGATGCCAAGCCTCTGTCAGGATCCCACCCCTGACAGAGACCCTACTGTCTCTTCCTCCACAACACCCTCTGCCACCAGGTGTTGCTTCGTCCAATCCAGTCAGCTTTCTGATCTAACTTCCTGCCTGACCCCCAGTTTACCCACTATGGTGGGGAGTGGCCTAATGAATAGCACCCTTAGCTCCCCCCGGAGGCCCGGCTGTGAAATGTATTGGTGTCTGTGATACCTGATCAGATGAACTCCTTCAGTGCCATCGGACGCACCATAGCTCCCCATAGTGGCGGAGCCACAGTACTGCAACGACCAGGACTCTGGGGCGCTGCACTCCCCCCTGGTTAAACACAGTACTCCGGGACTGGGAAGAAAACAACAATACAAGTTTAGCAAAAAGACATACAGTTTGGTTGAGTGCAATAACAGTAAGTATACTTGAACAAGCTTCCCTTTATGGGAGGTGAGGACACTTGAACGTTACAAAACATGGTTAAATATCATAGCAACATGCTATAATTAACTTTCCTTACCCAACCGGGTATTCTACTAAGTGCAAAAATTGTTGAACAATAATTTAACCTTGCCCTTAAGGACATACACTCTTAGTCCACTAAAGACCTTCCTATAATCACATTATAAGGTATTTTAACTTTTTCATTCTCCTTCTTTAAATCTGCAGGACCGCCTGTCCTATCGGCACCAGACCTACTGCCTCTCCTTTCTGTTACAGGACCGCCCCGTTCAGCCAGGGCCTACTGCCTTTTCAACTACTATACACAGTATAGAACATAACATTACTTTCAGTTTAAGAGCACTGAGCCATCTCTACATGACTCCTATGAGGACTCAGGGTTTACCTTCTATCCTAACTATCTATCAACATTATCAAGCATTTTCTTCTGAACATTAAGCCTTCTCATTATCTTTCTTTCTATCATGCATGCTGGACTCTACGTCTATCCCTACGGGTCCACTGCATCCTTCTTCTACCTTTCACCTTTTTACTTCTCAGAGCACATCATCAGTATTTCTTCACATTTAACTAATTAAACACATATAACTTTCTCGTACAACATTATCATCACTTTTCTCTCATCAACATTATTGCTACTTGTCTTAAGCAATATTTCTATCGAAATGCGGCAAATGAACATCCCCTTTAAGAGAGGACCAAGTCTCTGTGAGGTAGCGTATTTTCTCAAGCTACCAGTCCATACTCAGCAAAGGTTCCAGTGCGGTATCTTCGCAAAGAGTCCTTCTTTAAGTAAAACCAGTAGGGAGCGCCTTTAATAAGGTGCAAACTATGTACAAGAAGTTCGGATCATGCACTGTTCATGATTTCAGCAGTTCTAAAACTTGTGCAAAAACTTTGGAAAGACAAACAAAACAAAACACTAGGGATCCCGGGTCAACAAAAGGATCCCTTTAAAAGTTTACCCTGGACGGGTTTAGCAGAACACAGGAAAACAGCAACTATTTACAGATTCATGGTATCGAGGTTTATTCTCTTGGTAGGTTGCCAGACATCAGCTGATGGTGGACATCTCCCGACCGTGCAGGCTTCAGTCCTTGGTCCACGGCTGATGCGGCGGTAGTCTGTTCCCAATTCAGCACGGCAATGGTGTGACCTTCTCGCCGGACTCCATCCAGCCCAATCCGGGGGGCCTCCCACCGGAGGATGACTCCCTCCGGGCTCACATCTACGAACTCCCCCGTCTGGGTCGGTGGCAGAGGTATCAGCCTCCCCACTGCACTGGGGGATAATACCCCTAGCCCCGCCAAGAGGAAACGGTTATTGTGAAGGCGAGGATCGATCGCAGGATCGGGATCGGTCGGGGGAGCAAGGGCGCTTTCTATACCTGCGTCTGATGTGATTCCACCGATGTCGATCTGTTTCATTAACGAGGACGCTGGAGTCGACTGCAACCCGGACCGCAGCCCCTCCTCGGCAGCCTCCGGATACGGCTCCGCTCCCCATAGCTCCTCCTCGGCTAGTTCCGAAGTCAGGATAGGTCGGCTCAGCTCCGCTACCGGCTCCGAGGAACTCAGGTCCTCCCGCTGCGGTGGACGCGGGTCCTCCTCTGATGGGTGAGGACAAGCCGGGATCACCTCGCCATTGTTCGAGCCCCTGCTGTTCATCGTCGCTGCCCGGCATTCGGCGGCAATGCATGCATCTGACTCTGCCATCTCTCCAAGGTCGAGCTCCTCCTTCACCCCGTTCCCGCCATCGCAAGTCAGGGGGCGGTTCTCTGCTTTGAGGCAGGTCATCGCTTTGCAACAAGAGGCGTAGGGGGCGATCACCGCTTCTGGCGCCACTTTGGTAGTCCCCTCCCATGGCACGCCCTCCTGCTTCTCTGGCGTAGCAATGGCGGCGGTTTTCTGGCGGGAACTTTTGGCGGTAAATGGCGCAGCACAGTCTTTGCAATAAAGTACAGTCCAAGCACAGTAAATCACAGTTCCAAGGCACACATGACCTGATTCCTCAGGCTTAAGTAGATCCTGTTCGTGACGCCAAGTTGGAGCGCCCCCACACCGCCGCAGGGCCGAGGGGTACCCGGAGCCGGGCCTCTGGGATCTCAGTCCTGGGGTTGTCACGGTGGCTAGACCCGGTCCGTGGCCCTGTCTGTCAGAGGGGGACGTCCGGTGCAATAAGTGGTGTTGTAACGGTGCAGTTGTGGGGTGCAGGTCGCGGTAAATAACAAGGACACCAGGTTGCAGTCTCTTTACCTCTTTACTGAAGATCTCTGAGTCCTCAATCCAGAATACGGCTCACCAGGCTGTGCAAGTCCGGCCGGTCCAATGACACTTCCAGAGTTCTCTTCACAGGAGGAAATCTGTGCCTTCCCCCTAGCGCTATGTGTTGTAGTCCTTCCCTGCTGTGCTTACGGAAAGTACCCCACAACTGTTGTGTCTGTTTCTGATGTTCCCTCACAACTCGACTAGATGATGTTCTGCTAATCCTCCGTCCCTCCCTGAGGTTCGGGTAGGAACGGCACCCGTTTGACGGGTAGGCCTGGAGTTCTTCCGGGACCCTAGAGACGCCCCTCTCCCACAATTGCCTCCCAAGACTTCATAGGTGATTTGAGTTAGACAGCCCGCCTGAGACTGACTGTCCTGCCGCTGTTTAGAGTATTGCTTGAAGCTGAATGTTATGATACTCCCTTGACGTTCCGGCCACCGGTAGTGCGCCTCAGTAGGGTGTTGCTCCGGTCTTACAGCACGACCCCTACTGGTATTCTCCTATCGCTTGATCTCGTTTCTCACTCAGCACAATCTATCTCGCTTCTAGTCCTTTCTTGGGCCCCGCCGCTTCCCGGAGCTGGCGCGGACCCGTTACGTTCTTTCCGATGCCAAGCCTCTGTCAGGATCCCACCCCTGACAGAGACCCTACTGTCTCTTCCTCCACAACACCCTCTGCCACCAGGTGTTGCTTCGTCCAATCCAGTCAGCTTTCTGATCTAACTTCCTGCCTGACCCCCAGTTTACCCACTATGGTGGGGAGTGGCCTAATGAATAGCACCCTTAGCTCCCCCCGGAGGCCCGGCTGTGAAATGTATTGGTGTCTGTGATACCTGATCAGATAAACTCCTTCAGTGCCATCGGACGCACCATAGCTCCCCATAGTGGCGGAGCCACAGTACTGCAACGACCAGGACTCTGGGGCGCTGCATCTGCTCCCCCCTCCCATCCTTATATGCATTGCTCTGCTCCCCCCTCCCATCCTTATATGCTTGGCTCTGCTCCCCCCTCCCATCCTTATATGCTTGGCTCTGCTCCCCCCTCCCATCCTTATATGCGTGGCTCTGCTCCCCCTCCCATTCTTATATACGTGGCTCTGCTCCCCCCTCCCATCCTTATATGCATGGCTCTGCTCCCCCCTCCCATCCTTATATTCGTGGCTCTGCTCCCCCCTCCCATCCTTATATGCGTGGCTCTGCTCTCCCTCCCATCCTTGTATGCGTGGCTCTGCTCCCCCCTCACATCCTTATATGTGTGGCTCCCCCGTCCTCCTTCATCCTCCCCCATCCTCCTTCATACACACCCGTCCTCCTGGTTGACCCCAGACTTTAAAAAAACAAACAAAAAAAACCTTGCTCAGGTGCCGCCCCCCGCTTCCTGGTGCCCTAGGCACATGCCTATTGGCAAATACGGCCCTGCATGTAGGAATAGTCCTGTGAATTCCCACAGCTTTTAACTTGTTTACTACTGTCTTGCAAGTATAATGGTATTGTGTGTTTATTTTTTGCATAGTAATGATGCAGCTTGTATAAATATGCAAACTTAACAAGTGGATGTATGTCATGCTCTCCAATGCAAAACTGGTGTGTCATGATATACTTTAGATATACAATAGATTATTCAACATTATTTTATTCTTTTATTCACTAATAACAATGTTTTCAACCTGAAATGGCGTTACATAGTTATATATTTCATGTAACTTTTTAAAGGAAACAGAAAAGTAACAAAGATGGAAGTCCCATATTAACAGACTATACAATATCCTAAACTAGCATTAGGTAAAATACTCAAATTCAAAATATTATTGTCTTTCTTTTTTTTGATAAATTTTAAAACAATCACTAGCAGACGGAAAGAAATATACAATTCAATGCTGCTCACATTATAGCTTAGTCCAAAAAATGAAAAATTTGCTCCATGCAAATCACTAGGGTTTGTGCCTCAATAGTCATTCAAACACACATTAGCATACACATTCCAATTCTGACCATGCAAAAGAGTGAGTTTAGCTGTGGGGAGAAGTAGAAAATGTTAATTTATACTTTCAGTTTCTGCTACATTTTTTTACGAGTGCTCTGATTATTGTTCTTGTCCTCAACCAGTCCATTCACACAAGGGTCTTTAGGAACACCATTCTTTGCATTGCAGGCTGTTTTGGCAATTGAACCCCAACTATCATACATGTATTTCTTACCCTGTATATGCATAAGTTATAAACATAGTGGTAAAGTCATTTTATGAAAAATACACCTCTTTGAATAGTAGCTGGTGTCTCTAATCTGCAGTGGTTAGCTAAGGCTGCTTTCACACATCAGGTTTTTGCCGTCAGGCACAATCCATCGAATGTTGAAAAAAACGGATCCGTCGCAGATTGTGAAAAACTGATGCGACGGATCCGTTTTTTCAACGGATCCGACTAGCATATCCAGATAATTGGATTAAAAAAAAATTGGAGCATGCTCAGTTTAAAAAACCGGAATCCGGCGCCGGAATCTGTCATTTTCCGGATCTGGCACCTTCCGGTTCCCATAGGCTTTCATCCTAGCAAAAAGACGAAAGTGCCGGATCCGGTGCTTCGGCTTTTTCCCCGGAGACAAAAAAGTTACTGTGTACGTTTTTTCCAGGCGCCGGAAACAACATTTTTGCCGGATCCGGCAAAAACCGGAGAAAACATAAGGTTATTCGGCGCAATCCGGCGCTAATACAAGTCTATGGGAAAAAAACGGAACCGGCGGCATCTTTCGCTGGATCCAGTTTTTTCAAAGTTTGCCGGATTGAGCCTGACAGTTAAAGACGGATGTGTGAAAGTAGCCTTAGAGCTTCTATCACATAGATATAGGTAGACAGTCCTGTAATCCGGCATTTAATGATCTGGCGCCAGATTATTTCTGCTGTAAGAACCACGTGTACATGAATGCGATGGCTCTCTCTTATGGTTCATAGAAAGAAGTGGGTGACTCCCTTCTATAACATCCCGTGTATTATTAGAGCTTTTATAAATGAGATTTTATTACAGTTGCGTTCGTAAAAAAGGATTTTTAAGCATAACACTATTAATCATCTGATATGGCACCTACTACTAGTATTCTGCAGAAGTTTCTCAATTGGGGAAATAAACAAGAAAATGTCAAAACACAAGAACTAACAGTGAGACAAAAGGCAAGAGTTCCCTGTCCATAAACGTTTACATTGCTATTAGCTAACAGTTAAACACATTAATATACTATATGATAATACTTGGTCCTCAATATATAATTTCTGAGACAGATGCCTGCAGAGATTGGTTTAAGCTTCATTTACATTGAAACATTACTTTGAATTAGCTTTTTTAAGAATGCTTGTTTCACGATAATCTTTCAGTGTAAACAAGGCGCTGATCACCCGATGAGCAAACAGAGCGCTCGTTCATCAGGTGAAATGATCCAATAGATCATCGATTTCTGCTGTGTAAATAGACCTTGTACTGCTAAGAATGGTGACAGGCTGTGCGCCCTGAATGATCTACTACAAATCAGTGGGCATTGTTTACTGCAGTCAAACGACTGCCGTTCAGTAAATGCTTACCGATCGGCGGCTGTTTAGTGCCGCCAGTTGGTCTGTGTAAATGGACTCTTAATTGACTTAGGGTACAGTCACACATTGAAATTTTCATCGCTGCGACGGCACGATTCGTGACGTCGCAGCGTCGTATAATCATCGCTCCAGCGTCGTAGACTGCGGTCACACGTTGCAATCACGGCGCTGGAGCGATGCCGAAGTCCCCGGGTAACCAGGGTAAACATCGGGTAACCAAGCGCAGGGCCGCGCTTAGTAACCCGATGTTTACCCTGGTTACCAGCGTAAACGTAAAAAAACAAACCGTACATACTCACCCGTCGGTGTCCTTCAGGTCCCTTGCCGTCTGCTTCCTGCTCTGAGTGCAGCCGTACAGTGAGAGCAGAGCGCAGCACCGCTGTGATCTGCTCTCACTTTCCGGCCGGCACTCAGAGCAGGAAGCAGACGCCAAGGGACCTGAAGGACACCGACGGGTGAGTATGTACGGTTTGTTTTTTTACGTTTACGCTTGTAACCAGGGTAAACATCGGGTTACTAAGCGCGGCCCTGCGCTTAGTTACCCGATGTTTACCCTGGTTACAAGCGAAGACATCGCTGGATCGCTGTCACACACAACGATCCAGCGATGTCAGCGGGTGATCAAGCGACGAAAGAAAGTTCCAAACGATCTGCTACGACGTACGATTCTCAGCAGGGTGTCTGATCGCAGTAGCGTGTCAGACACTGCGATATCGTAACGATATCGCTAGAACGTCACGAATCGTAACGTCGTAGCGATGGAAATTTCAATGTGTGACGGTACCCTTACTCTGAAAGAATTAACTTTGATTAGTTTACAATATCACATACATACAGTCCTATTAGGGTATGTGCACATGGTGCGGATTTGCTGCGGATCCGCAGCGGATTTTACCGCGCAAAAACGCTGCAGATCCGCACTGTGATGTACAGTACAATGTTAGTTAATGGGAAAAAAAAAAGATGTGCAGACGGTGCGGAAAAATCAGTGCGGAATTGCTGCGGATTTCAAAGAAGTGCATGTCACTTCTTTTGTGCGGATTTGCAGCGTTTCTGCACCCCTCCTTGTTAAAAATCCGCAGTGGCAAAATCCGCAGCAATTCCGCATAAAAACCGCACAAAAACCGCAACAAATCCGCGGCTGCGGATTTTGCCAGGAGCTGCGTATTTTGTGCAGAAAATTCTGCACCTCTTTTTTTACGTGTGCACATAGCCTTTATGGTTGTCCCATCTCAAACATTTATGGGATATGATCAAGATCCACAAGGACCTGCATCTATAAATACCTTTGAAAGCGGTCCTGTCACCCCTCTAGACAGGGGGTTTTACAGGTGGTTCACCATTAAATAAAGGCAGTTACAGGCAGAATTCAATTCAAACAGCTCCACCTTACATCAGGACCAGATGCTGCAGGTCATCTACACAAGTGATGTAAGCGATCAAAATATTGTAAGTTCATATCTGCTTATTTTATTGTTAAAAAGGTAAATAAAGTGCTCAAAAGTATAAAAAAAAGTTTACTAACCCTCCATCACAATTATGATATACATTAGTAAAATGTTTACTTATGAAAAAAAATAGCCTTAACAAAGCTTTGAAGGACAAATAAAAACATGTAGAGCTCATTGAATTTGGTGACACAAAAAGATAATTTCTTTATCGCTTCATTGGGGGACACAGGTAACCATGTTTTAGTTTTAGCCCGGCAGCTTCCTGCCTGCATCACTGTTCACCCGTGACAGGACGCCGCACAGAATATCGCGGCACTGAATGGCTGTAGCCATTGTGTGTGGCGTCCTATCGCAGGTGAACAGTGAGGCAGGCAGGAAGCTGTAACGCCCCAGGTAACCGGTTGTTACAGTGATGTTGCCTTCCTTTCAGGGAGGGCGTTATCATGCTTGGAGGCAAGGAGGATTCCCTTTACCAGGTACCTACATACAACACATTCTGAATCCAGGCCAGAAGGGGGAGCTCTGAACCTGGATTTAGGGGAGCTTCCCTAGATTTAAGTGTTCTGGACTGGAGGAGGAGTTAGTCAGTCTGGAGAGACAGTGGAGGAGTGAGGACGGAGAGTGCACAGTGGAGCCGTGAAGCCTGGACTGAGCTGCAGCTCCAGGAAAGGAAGTGAACCCGATGGGTTGAATGTAGTGAAGCATCTGAGGAAAGAAGCACAGGAGAAGGAAAGGGGCTCAGAGGGGAACTGTGACCGGGCACCCTCAGAGCCGAAGTGCAGGAACCGGGCATCGGGAGCCCAAGGCTGTGTTGTACTCCAGGTCACACGGCAGAAGCGGAGGGCATAGGACTTTGTTATTTGCCCCCACCCACACTTGAAGGTGCAGCAGTACACTAGGAGCCTGGGTTGTGATAGAGACCCTATAAAAAGGCTCACACTGCCCATCATACAGGTAACTGTCCCAGGACAGGAGAGAGAGGACTTTGTATGGAAGCCACAGGCAGCAAGGACCTCGCATACGAGTGCGAGTAGGAAGGCTTACGGACCTCACCTGGGAAAGGGATGACCTTTGCCTCCAGGCCGGCCGGACCACATCACCACCTGTTTCTGGTACCCTGGACTGCTACCAGTAAACCAGGTAAAGACGTTACAACTCTGTGTCCTCCATTTATTTGCCGGCATACACCATCCCTGCCCTGCACATCGGGAGCCCTGGGGACCCCGCTTCACCTGTGGGAAGCGTCACCATTTATGCTGGAGTAACATCACCCCAGAGGACCCCTTTAAGCAGCATCGGTCCCCTCTGACAGAGAACCACAGGTGGCGTCACGAATACAAACTTTAATACAAATCCCTTGAAAAGACCTTTCCCCCTTTAATTGGGCGCCCAGGGCCACGGACCGGGTCGCAGCCACCGTGACATCCCCTTTAAGTGCAACCGGACCCAGTACCGAGTATCCCCACTGCCCTGGCGGGCGACTCAAAGCTGCCGGGCTAGAACTAAAACGTGGTTACCTGTGTCCCCCAATGAAGGCTCCAAGAAAGAGATTTTACGGTGAGTACCAAAAATCCTTCTTTTCTGTATTCTGCTCCAAGAAGGACAAGTTGTGAGGAGACCCAAATCCAGGAAGAAGGGGGGTCGCTAAGACCTGCAAATGTTCACATATTGAATCACCTTTCTCCAATCTATACCATGTGGAAGGTGCATAACAGCCATATCAAAAGCTTTTTTTTTTTTTAACTACATGAAACTGTAAAAAATCAGATTAAGTCTTGTGGGATAATTCTGCGATATCTCTTGTACGTTGACGTGCCAGTTATTGCCACTTGTCAGATCTTGGTTTATCACTCTGGCAGATCACAATAAGCATTCGCCAATATGTTGGCACCTTTCAATGTTGGGTGTCCCAGTATTTGGGAGAGCAATAACAAACTGGAATGACAGCAAAAGGTGCACAAAGCTGAACCTGTGTAGGGATGGCTCATCAGATTAGAAGAATGGCACGTAATCGTCCATCCTGTACTGCAAATGAAATTTGATGTTAAATACCCCACCTACGGCGTCAAATAGTGTCTGCACAAACCGATAGAAGGTGTTTGCACAAGATTGGGCCACGTGCCAGGCATCTAGCTACAGGTGTTTCATTGACCTCATATTACTGATTTCAAAGGCTTTCATGGCGCAGAGCAAGATGGTAATGAAGGCTGGAAAGGTGGTCTGTCCTCTTCAGCGATGTCGTGGTTTTGTCTTGATCTCAATGATAGCCAGAGATTGACCAGGAGAGGTCTTCACGAGGGAAAGTCATACCTCTCCTACACCCGGGATTATCATGTTGGGCAGCATAATGAGGCTGGGCCTCTCTAGTCTTAAAACAAAGTACACTAACACCTCAGTATTACATTAACTTTGTTAAGGAACCAGTGCTATGGATATTTCTCTAAATTGTCCTAGGAACCATTTTTTAACTCAACCACATCAGGCCACATGTTGTGGCAGCCTACATTGACTAAACCTGCTACCATGGCCTGCAGCATTTCTGAAATTGTCTGCCATCGAACACATCTGGGACATCACTGGTACTGGCAATGGCAAAGGAGCCGCCTGCAGCAAATATTGATGAATTGTGTGCCCAAGTACACTCAGGATGGCAGAACATTCCTCAACCATTAATAACCTCACTGATAGCATGCCAAGGTGTAGGTGCCTATATTTCTGCATTTTGCACAAGTAATAATAAGAGATGTTTTGAAAATGTAGTTTCCATTTTTTCATAGTTTTATTAATGGGAACCTGTCACCAGTTTTTGAGCCTATGGACAAATGGCACCACGTTTATCTGCACCTGCTCTGCATCCCACAAACATGTCTATCAGCTCCTGACTCCCCCTATACACCCAAAAAATACAATTTAATATGCCCCCACGCTGTATGTAAATATGGGTGATGCGGTCGTTGGGCATCCTTGCTGTGGCGTCTGTGCCTCCTCTCTGCTCCTAATCGCGTCCTCCTGCTTTGATTGATGTGATGCGTCATCCACATTGTGAACCAAGATATTGCGCCAGCGCAGTAGCCTCACAGGACCGCATAGGCGCACTCTGCTCTGCTCTACTGTGAGCACAGCATAAAAATACACTGCACAAGCGCCCACCTTTGATTGATATGAATGACACAGATGACATCACTTTGCGCTTGCGCAGTGCTGTTTTATGCTTTTTTTAGTTTTGGCCACCAGTTATTTACACAAAAATTGTTGTTCCAAGAATTTTTTAAAATTTTTACCATATGGAAGGACAGCCCCATTGGTTTCTCACTTTTTATTTCCTCCCCTCAAACAAGCTATCATTCTGTCTGCATGTTTTATTTGCTATTAATATAACATGCTGACAGAATAAAAGTTTTGCAATCAGTTTCCAATAAGCTAAATAAGTGAATGCCAGTAAGTTTTCAGTGAAGATGGTATTTAAAGCATACGTGTTGTGGCCACAATGTCAGCTATGATTTTTTAGATGATGGACTGTAAGATTTGTTATTTCCATCATTGTTGTTTTATTACTAAGTGTAAAGTTAAGCAACTTTCTAATAAGTTTTTATCAAACAGTTTGTACCATTTTACTGCTGCATATTCGCTCCAAGTCTATTAACCAGTCCTGTGTTTGCAAACCTGATACAAATCTATCAAAGTTCCTGCTATTGCTTACTTTTCTCTAGTTTCATCTGCCTTTATGTCAGTCATAGCAGACAAGAGAAGGGAGGGGTATGTGCATTAATCTCAAGAGAGGAGACAGGGAAAAAGCATCCACAGTCTCAGAGAGGGCAGAGAAAACGGGCTACAGATAAGGAGAAACGCACATGAAGAAGAAATACAGTGGGGCAAAAAAGTATTTAGTCAGTCAGCAATAGTGCAAGTTCCACCACTTAAAAAGATGAGAGGCATCTGTAATTTACATCATAGGTAGACCTCAACTATGGGAGACAAACTGAGAAAAAAAAATCCAGAAAATCACATTGTGTGTTTTTTTATCATTTTATTTGCATATTATGGTGGAAAATAAGTATTTGGTCAGAAACAAAATTTCATCTCAATACTTTGTAAAATATCCTTTGTTGGCAATGACAGAGGTCAAACATTTTCTGTAAGTCTTCACAAGGTTGCCACACACACTGTTGTTGGTATGTTGGCCCATTCCTCCATGCAGATCTCCTCTAGAGCAGTGATGTTTTTGACTTTTCGCTTGGCAACACGGACTTTCAACTCCCTCCAAAGGTTTTCTATAGGGTTGAGATCTGGAGACTGGCTAGGCCACTCCAGGACCTTGAAATGCTTCTTACGAAGCCACTCCTTCGTTGCCCTGGCGGTGTGCTTTGGATCATTGTCATGTTGAAAGACCCAGCCACGTTTCATCTTCAATGCCCTTGCTGATGGAAGGAGGTTTGCACTCAAAATCTCACGATACATGGCCCCATTCATTCTATCATGTACCCGGATCAGTCGTCCTGGCCCCTTTGCAGAGAAACAGCCCCAAAGCATGATGTTTCCACCACCATGCTTTACAGTAGGTATGGTGTTTGATGGATGCAACTCAGTATTCTTTTTCCTCCAAACACGACAAGTTGTGTTTCTACCAAACAGTTCCAGTTTGGTTTCATCAGACCATAGGACATTCTCCCAAAACTCCTCTGGATCATCCAAATGCTCTCTAGCAAACTTCAGACGGGCCCGGACATGTACTGGCTTAAGCAGTGGGACACGTCTGGCACTGCAGGATCTGAGTCCATGGTGGCGTAGTGTGTTACTTATGGTAGGCATTGTTACATTGGTCCCAGCTCTCTGCAGTTCATTCACTAGGTCCCCCCGCGTGGTTCTGGGATTTTTGCTCACCGTTCTTGTGATCATTCTGACCCCACGGGGTGGGATTTTGCGTGGAGCCCCAGATCGAGGGAGATTATCAGTGGTCTTGAATGTCTTCCATTTTCTAATTATTGCTCCCACTGTTGATTTCTTCACTCCAAGCTGGTTGGTTTTTGCAGATTCAGTCTTCCCAGCCTGGTGCAGGGCTACAATTTTGTTTCTGGTGTCCTTTGACAGCTCTTTGGTCTTCACCATAGTGGAGTTTGGAGTCAGACTGTTTGAGGTGTGCACAGGTGTCTTTTTATACTGATAACAAGTTTAAACAGGTGCCATTACTACAGGTAATGAGTGGAGGAAAGAGGAGACTCTTAAAGAAGAAGTTACAGGTCTGTGAGAGCCAGAAATCTTGATTGTTTGTTTCTGACCAAATACTTATTTTCCACCATAATATGCAAATAAAATGATAAAAAACAGACAATGTGATTTTCTGGATTTTTTTTTTTCTCAGTTTGTCTCCCATAGTTGAGGTCTACCTATGATGTAAATTACAGACGCCTCTCATCTTTTTAAGTGGTGGAACTTGCACTATTGCTGACTGACTAAATACTTTTTTGCCCCACTGTATGTACAGGTTAGAAGCTGTGCAGATGTGAGTTAATAAAGACAATCGTTCCCTGTATACAAACTTTACTCACATTTCAAAGCAAGTCCCTGGTGGCTTTTCCCTACCCTACTCTCGTTGACTAACAATTATTTCCTTTTGTGTATGTAATGCAAGACAAATGTCAGTCCATGTGACTGGGGTAGAGAGAAATCATCAAGAGATATGACTTATGCTAATCATCTGAGACATATGCATAGTCCTTTCCCACTGCAGCATTTCAGAGTGAAATACGCGCTGAAATAATGTAGACAGTGTATAATTCATGATGCTTGTGGTTCAGGCAGAATGAAGTTACGGTAAGGTTCCATTAAAAAAAAATCACCCTTTAGTTCTATCAAAATACCAAAAACTATGCTTTCAAGTTACTTTTCAGAATAAGGTGTCCTGTGTATGTACTCGCCTGAAGTCTCCTCTGGGAGTCAGGGGAGGAAAGGACCTGCAGTGATCTCTCCTACATACAGTACAGCACAGAGAGGGAAATGCCTGCTCTTTGTTCACCTTTTAGCTCACAGTGACAAGCTGCAGTAACATTGAGAACAATATACAGCAGAGCTGAGCTGTCTTGATCAAGCTATGATGTGAGGTAAAGCATTTGTCGCACAGCTCTGCATGATGCTTTTTCTCTCTCCCCGTTCCCTTCCCTGCTCCTCACTCCTCCTTTCCCTCCCCTTTCCATAGAGGATAATGGGCTCACCTCTGTCTGTACTCCTCTGGGCATGATGGGCTTGAGCTGCTTTTTCACAGTGAATGATAAGTTCAGGAGGCAGGGGAAGAAGTTTCTGATAAGTAATACTAATATATTTACATAGCGTCAACACATTCCGCAGCACTTTATAATTAAGAGGGGACATGTACAGACAATAAAGACAACAACAAGTACGATACGATACGATACGATACACTTTATTGATCCCGTGGGAAATTATGGTATCACAGCAGCACAACTTACATCATAAGAATCATAAAATGAATTACTTAATTGACATGACAGTTTGTTGACAGAAGAACATTATACATTAGAATAGGACATACACAGCGGGTGAACTGAAAAGTAGAAGAAATAAAGTAGACATTCACCTTTATGATTTAACCCTAATGTTATTGTTGTACATTCCCATAGCAGTTGGCACAAACGATTTCCTAAATTTTTCCTTCTTACACCTCAGAAGTATTAGCCGGTTACTGAAGGTGCTCTTCTGTCTCATGAATAGCACATATAATGGATGTGCATTATTGTTCATGATTGTCATACACTTTTTCAGAGTTCTTCTCTCCACTACCTCCTCAAGAGAGTCCAGATTGCAGCCCACAGCAGAGCTTGCCTTTTTGATAATCTTATTCAGCTTATTAGCATCAGAGGCCCGCACACTACTACCCCAGCATATGATTGCAAAAAAGATGACACTTGCCACTACAGACTGGTAGAACATTTCTAACATTTTGCTGCACACATTAAAAGACCTCAGTTTCCTTAGGAAATACAATCTGCTCATCCCCTTCTTGAAGACAGTCTCTGAGTGGCATCTCCAGTCCAGTTTGCTATCCAAATGGACCCCCAAATATTTATAACTCTCCACCTGCTCTACCTCCTGACCAGCAATAGTGATCGGTAAGCATTCCAACTTAATCCTGCTATAGTTGGCCACCAACTCCTTGGTTTTCTTAACATTTAGTTGTAGATAGTTACCATTGCACCAATCCACGAAATTCAACACCACCCTTCTGTATTCCTCATCCCCCTGATCTCCCCTAATACATCCCACAACCACGGAGTCATCCGAAAATTTTTGAAGGTGGCAAAGATCAGATTTATACTGAAAGTCCGATGTATACAGTGTGAAAACAAAGGGCGCATGCACCGTTCCCTGGGGGGCACCTACACTGCTCAATAATCTGCTTGACACAACTGCTCCCATCTGTACAAACTGTGGCCGATCTGATAGGTAGTCAATTATCCAATTTCTCATCCCCACCTCCACCTTCATATCAGTCATCTTTTTGTGTAGTAAAGGTGGCTGCAGGGAATTAAATGCACTCGAGAAATCAAAGAACATCGCTCGCACCATGGTTCCGTCAGTCTCCAGAAATGAATGTACACTATGTAACAGAGAAAGAATAGCATCATCCACCCCCAATCTATGTTGGTAAGCAAACTGAAGGGGATCGATAAAAGCATTGACCCTTGGTCTTAAGTGAGCAAGCACTAATCTTTCCAAGGCCTTCATAGCGTGAGATGTTAAGGCTACAGGACGATAGTCATTTAGGGTTGCAGGAGAAGAAGTCTTGGGTACCGGCACCAGACAGGAAGTTTTCCATAACACAGGTACCCTCTGTGTTTGTAGACTTCCATTAAATAGGAGTGTAAAGACAGTACATAGCTGGTCTGCACAAACTTTAAGGACACGTGAGCTGAGTCCATCAGGTCCAGCAGCTTTACCAATGTTAAGTGACTTAAACTGCCTCCTCACATCATTTTCGGATACTCTAAAATTAGTCTGCTCCTCCTGCAATATCGATGTTCAACAGTTACCGAAGGAATGAAGGCCCTGCTCACAAGCTTATACAAGGAAATAAGAGGGACACAATAGGCAAAAAGTGCTTGTCATGTATGGTCCAGCCATCGTTATAATAAACTAGATGGTGGCCCAATTCTAACGTATCGGGTATTCTAGAATATGTAGGTAGTATATAGCACAGGCTACGTACTATATTGCACAGTGACGTAGTATATAACACAACCGACGTAGTATATAAAATAGCTACGTAGTATATAACAGAGCTATGTAGTATGTAACACAGCGTACGTAGTATATAGCAGAGCTACGTAGTGTATAACACAGCCATGTAGTATATAACATAGCCACATAGTGTATTGCACAGCTACGTAGTGTATTGCACAGGCAGGTAGTATATTGGTCAGCCACGTAGTATATAGCAGAGCCACGTAGTATATAACATAGCCACGTAGTATATTGTAGAGCCACGTAGTATATTGCACAGGCACGTAGTATATTGCACTGCCACGTAGTATATAACACAGTCACGTAGTGTATTGCACAGCTATGTAGTGTATTGCACAGCTATATAGTATATTGGTCAGCGACGTAGTATATAGCAGAGCCATGTAGTATATAACATAGCCACGTAGTATATTGTAGAGGCACGTAGTATATTGCATAGCTACGTAGTATATTGCACAGCCACGTAGTATATAACAGAGCCACGTAGTATATTGCACAGTCAACGTAGTATATAACAGAACCAACACAGCCACATAGTATATTGCACAGCTACGTAGTATATAACACAGAGCACGTAGTATATTGCACAGCCACGTAGTATATTGGACAGTCCCGTTGTATATTGCACAGTCACGTTGTATATTGCCCAGCTACATAGTATATAGCACAGAGATGTAGTATATAACAGAGCCCACGCAGTATGTAACAGAGCCCATGTAGTATATAGCAATGTGGGCACTATATGCGTGGTTAAAAAAGACTTAAAATAAAAAATAAACATATACTCACCTTCCGAAGGCCCCTTGAAGTCCTGGCGCCTGTGTGCGGTGCACGCGGCAGCTTCCGGTCCCAGGGTTGGTATGAGCACAGGACCTGTGATGACGTCGCGGTCACATGACAGTGACGTCATGGCAGGTCCTTCTCGCATAGCATCCTTGGCACCGGAACCTGCCGCTTGCACTGACGAGGACAGCGTGTGACGTCGGAAGGTGAGAATAACCTTTTTTATTATTATTATTATTTGTAACATTAGATATTTTTACTATTGATGCAGCATTCGCAGCATCAATAGTAAAAAGTTGGTCACACAGGGTTAATAGCTGCGTTAATGGAGTGCGTTACACCGTGGCATAACGCGGTCCGTTAACGCTGCCATTAACCCTGTGTGAGGGCTGACTGGAGGGGATTATGGAGCGGGCACTGACTGCGGGGAGGAAGGAGCTTCCATTTTGCCGCCGGACTGTGCCCGTCGCTGATTGGTCGTGGCTGTTTTGCCGCCACCAATCAGCGACTTGGGATTTCCGTTACAGACAGACAGAAAGACAGACAGACAGAAAGACGGAAGTGACCCTTAGACAATTATATAGTAGATAGGGGATTTCAAATAAGCTGTATGTTCCGATCATCAGCCACTATCTAAGTACAGTTACCAAGTGCTATTGGGTGCATGGAGGATGCAGAGATAGCATAGAAAGGAGCAGATTCTGTGAAAATTTTAGAAAGAGGGAACATGGGAGAGTTGGGGTAAATTGAGGTGATAGACCTGTCTAAAAATATGTGTTTTTAAACCACGCTTAAAAACATGAAGATCAGGTATTAGATCGTCCAGAGTAGTGCATTCCAGAAAACTGGCGCAGCATGAGAGAAGTCTTGGAGACAGAATTGGGAGGTTCAGATTATGGAGGATGTTAGTCTTAGATCAGTTGCAAAGCAGAGAGCATGTGTAGGCAAATATGTAGGATATAGATATAGGGTGGTGCAGAACTGTGGAGGGCAATGTGGGTGAGAGAGATAAGATTGTATTCTGTTGCAAATGGGAAGCCAGTGCAATGAGTGGCACAATAAGTAGGGAAGTAAGCTGACTTCTATGGTAAGATAAATCACAAAGTTTCTTATAATCACCTGTACTAATTATTTATGCAAAGTTTGTTGTAAGTTCAGTTCCTTTTTATTTTTTTCTGTTTTTATTTATTGCTTATAGTTAGGTCCAGATATATTTGGTCAGTGGTGCAAGTTTTGGCATTTTAGCTGTTTACCCAACATATTCAAGATACAGTTATATAATCAATATGGGCTTAAATTGCAGACTCTTAGCTTCAACTTAAGGGTATTCACATCCTAATTAGAGTAAGGATTTAGAAATTACAGCTCTTTAATATGTAGCTGCCTCTTTTTCAAGGAACCAAAAGTAATTGAACAGATATTTCAAAAGTCTTTATTCAGCTGCATGGGCTATTCCCTACTTAATCCATTATCAGTTAAGCAGGTAAAAGGTCTGGAGTTGATTCCAGGTATTGCATTTGCATTTGGAAGTTGTTGCAGTGAACCCACAACGTGAATTCAAAGGAGCTCAGCTTACATAACAAAGGCTCCCGTCCAGAGCCAAAAACCAGTTACGAGTTATCATTTTGTGGAATCTAATAAACATAAAATAATCACCAAACATTGCACCTCATTAAACCTTATTGGGCAGAGCTCCGCCATCTAATCTTTTGTGTATCTAAAAGAGAACATACATTAACTACCCCACCTGCAAATGTATATGAAATGTGTTGAACAGAGTTAGGTGCCAACATCCCCACAATATATTGAAAGAGAAGGAAATATTTTGTGACTGGAACCAAGAAAAAAACGTAACACTTTACAAAAATATTCTGTACGTCAAGTGCATTGTTGGTGGAACATTGGCCTAAAAATCAAAATCCAATTTGAAAAATGCCTTGGACTTGTGTGACTATAACATTAGCACTTTCTCAGCATGTGTTTGTGTTCTAAAATATTAGATTTCATTGTCCCCATTAATTTACAATTTATGAATATGCAGATCTGTCCTGATTGCACTGCTTTTTGCTCAACAGCAGTATCCCATGTGTCATAACTGCATTAAAAATAAATTTGTATGTGATTAACTCTTCTGATTCTTGATTAGTGCTTTTTTTGGGGAAGCTTGTAACAGTATGTACCGTATGTTTACTACAATGTGTATGTTTACTAACTAGAGGTTGTATGAAACTAAATTTTAAATACCGATAGTTGCATAGACATTTTTCAAGACTTAAAGTGTTATAAATCATAATGTGGTCTCAGATTTCTGTACATTAATTGTTTGCCAGTTCCACCTATTTTTAAATCTACGCTGATTTGACTTATTGAACAAATTTTGCACCAGTTTTTTTGCATCATGCAGAACTTTTTCTTTTGTCCTAAAAAACTGACATGTAACAGAGATCAGACGGCCCTCATAAAAATAAATACTGGCTATGGCATCAGATATGCAATGGATTCATTAATTTCATGTGACTATTTCTAAAAATGGAGCAAACAAAAGCATATCAAAAGAAAAGTGTGAGCATAGCATTATGAAAGTACAAGTATATGAATATTTTCTTTTCAATACATATTATATTCAGTACGTAAAATAGGGGGCAGATCACCGACCTGTCACAAGCCATACAGCTGAATATGTAAGCAGAGCACCACATAAAGTCCCCCTCCAGGGCTGCCCCGGATCACGAGTATCTCATTAATCTTGAAAACTACAAATAAAGATTAAACAACAACCACAGGACGGATTTCATTAACCATGTTATCGTTTTAATCAGTATAACGGCGCTGACCTGACACTGTGTGTAGGTTACTGTGCACAATTCTGCTGACAGATTCCCTTTAAGGTTAGGCTTCTTTCACACTTCAGTTGTTTGGCGTCAGTCAGCTCCGACATTGTGACGGATCCGTCAAAATTGTTGAGAAAACGGTTCTAATGGATCCGTTTTTGTGACGGATCAGTTACACTGTTCCGTCAAAAAAACGGATCCGTTAGAACCATTACTACTGTTTTTCCATCCGTTGAAACAGTTTTTTGACGGATCCGTTTTATAAAAAGGGAGGATCTCAATGTGATTGGCTACTGGAAACTACTGGAAAACTATATATACTGTGTATTTACACCACAGCTTTGAAAGGTTGTAGAGAAAGTGGCAAAGATGGAAGGGGTGCTGGTGAATATTGTGAAGATATGTGCGGATTTCACTTTTGAGCCTAAACGGTTGGCAGTCATCGTTCGAGACAAGGAGGAAGAAAGACTGCGCATCCTGCGGCAGCGGCGGAAGAGAAGGCTGTGGATTCATCCTATCACAGCCCAACGCATGACCCGTGGTGTTTATTCCACACTTTACATTGAATTGAGGGAAAATCCTCAAAAATTCTTCAGCTATGTGAGAATGAAAGCGGAAAATTTCGAAATTTTGTTGGGCCATGTGGAGGAATCTATACGGAGACGAGACACCCAGATGCGCTTCTCCATATCACCAGCGGAGCATCTCATGGTGACTATTCGGTAAGTTATTTTTTTTTTTATGATTCTCATTCATCAGACTTATAACTATAATGTTGTTTTTTGAAGTTTTTATTAATTATTGTCTTTTCCTTTTGTTAACAGATTCCTTGCAACTGGAGAGTCGTTTTCATCCCTACATTTCCAGTTCAGGCTTGGGATATCCACAATCTCAGGGATCATCAGAGAGACCTGCCGGGCATTGTGGGAGTGCTTACAAGCGGAATACATTCCAGAGCCATCACAGTAGAGGTGGCTGGAGATTGCCCACAACTTTGAACAAATATGCCAGTTCCCAAATTGTGTCGGAGCAGTCGATGGGAAGCAGATAAGGATTGTAAAACCTTCTGGCTCTGAATCAGAATTTTACAACTACAAAAAGTACTTCTCAATTGTATTGATGGCCATAGCCGACGCACACTGCAAGTTTATCGCTGTGGATATCGGTGCGTATGGACGCGCAAATGACTCCCAGATGTTTAAAACTTCACCAATGGGGCGTCATTTGTATGGAGAGACATTTGACTTTACACCGCCTAGACCTCTCCCTGGAACCACCGGTCCACCATTACCATTTGTGTGGGTTGGAGATGATGCCTTCCAGCTTTCACCACACTTGCTTAAACCCTATGGAAGTAGTGGACCCAGAGGAAGAAAATTTTTAATTATCGCCTAACCAGAGCACGAAGAGTTGTGGAATGTGACTTTGGCATCTTAACTGCTAAATGGAGAATCCAACTAACTGCAATTAAACTGCAGACTGAAACTGTTGATGATGTGGTGAAGGCTTGCGTGGTACTTCACAATTTTGTTTTATCCAAAGACCATGTTTCCCTGGAGGATAATGTGTCAGAAACCACCTTGCGGGATTACCAAAACACAAGTTTTCGCAGTCCAGTAGCAGTCTCCAGAATGCGGGACAATTTTGCAGACTACTTCATGTCTCCTCAAGGATCAGTTGACTGGCAGTACGAAATGGTGTAAAAATAATTTTTTTGCACACTTGTGAATATACCATGTTTTTTGTTTTGTTACAAAACCTTTGGACTTTAACCTCACAGTATTGTATGTTTTGAACCGGTACCCCTTTACACATTTTCTACTGTTACTTTTACCATAACCTTGGTGGTTTTAATACAGTTTAAAAAAAAAAAAGGAAAGACAATAAAATTGTTTTTGAACCAAAAAAAGTTTTATTTATTTACAAGTTCTCATAATTTGGGGTGGAGATAGTAGTGGAGGGGCTGACAGGGCGGACCACGTCGATAGTGGGGGACAGGACATCACAGGGAAGAACAGAAGTGGAATGGGTGGTGAAAACATGAGGTTGGGCAGGGAGTTGAGGTACAGAAGTGGTCTGTGGGAGGTATGGTGAAGGTGTTGGTGGGATTGGGAACGGTGAAGTTAAAGGGGAAGAATGGAAAGGGGAAGGTAGGTACTGGGAAATACTGAGGGGTGAAGGAAGGAATGGCGAAGGAGTAGAAGTAGGATGGATGGGAGGAGGATGGACGGGAGGAGGATGGACGGGAGGAGGATGGACGGGAGGAAGGATAGACGGTGGCTTGAGAGGGGAAAGGTGTTGAAACATGAAGGGTAGGTGGAGGGGCTTGGGACATCGCCTGCGCTAAAGCAGTGTGGCAGCCTTGCATCACATGCATCTGCAGGTCAGGAGTTAGATTTTCCATGTGCCTGAGGACCGACTGAAAAAAACAGTGTCTTGGTGACTGGTTTGCATCTGAATGCATCCTATCCAGTCGACTGCTGAGTTCAAGTATGCTTTTATTAAGCATATTGTACCCAGCAGATGTTTGCTCACCCAAAAGCTTGATGGCATTCTGGAAGGCTGCATTCAGATGCAAAAACTCAGGTGCATAGCTCCTTTCCTGACCTCTCTGGCGCTGCCGTCCTGACCCCAAAGGTGGTCTAGATGTTGCGGCAGTGTCAGAGGGGTGGGGTAAAGGGAACTCTTACTCATCACCTGCAGCTTCAAGTGACGAAGTCCGCCCTGCTGCTCCAGCGCTGGTGGATGGGGCCGAGGGATCACACAAAAGGGAAGGTACAGATACAGAGGGGTCGACGTGGACCCCGGTGGCGGACTCCTGAGAGATCGCTCCAGAGGGGTGCAACTCTGATGCAGGCTCCCGAGTGCTGCAGACAGTGCTGTTAAAGAAGAAAAAAAAATTAGTATTTTGATATTACAATTGCCCTTGCTGCCAAAAAAATATGAAGGTTACACATTTTAACAGTTTGACTGAAAACATGTGTTGAATATTTACCTTCTGCTCAGCAGCGTCGACCGGAGGAACGACAGGGCTCTGGCATATTTATATCTGCTCCTGCGTCCTCTAGATCCACTCAGGGCCTGCATCTCCTTGTTAAACTCCCTCTTGAAGCGATCCCTGAGTGACCGCCACCGCACGATAACCCTGTTACCTGGAAAGATAAAGCAAAAATTGGTTACTATACAACACAATAAATCATGCTAACACAAGTTAATGAAGTGTGAATACTTACGCGCTAGATCCTGGGCCCCAGCGTCGAGTTCCTCCCAGTTATCCAGAACAGCACTGCACACTTCCTTCTATAGCCGCCGGGTGACGAACTGGTCAGCATGGCGGCGGTCCGCCATGTTCCACAGCGGCTCCCGACTTTGGACCGCTTGAATGAGGGTGTCCACATCAATGCCCTCCTCTTCCTCAGCCTGTTCGGGAGCACGCTGTGAAGCCTTAACAAAAAAAAAGAATAAAAAGGGAAAGATTATACCACATGAATTTTACAGTTTACTAAACACCAAACTAAAAAGGAACTTACTCTTCGGTGACCGCCGCGATTAGCATTCCGACGACTATGGGAGGTGCTTTGAGGAACTCTACGTCGAGCCCCGGATTGTGAAGACTAATAAAAAAAATAAATAAATAAATAAATTATGTGCTTGGATGGAGGCATATGTACTGTGTGTGTGCTGTGCTGAATGTTTGTGTTGGGTGTAGTGTGTTTTATGTGAGGATCGGTCTCTGCAAAAACTTACACTATGCGCTCCCGCTCCTCTCATTTCTCCACCCTGCCCGTCTCCTTCTGGAAGCCCCTCTGCTTCATCTTCCTCTGAAAACAGAATAAATACATATAGGGTTCAAAAACATGTTACCAGAGATGTACCCCAAAAAATTTATGAAGAAGAAAAAAATCACCTGAGGTGGCTGACAATGTGAGGGGGGGCTCTCAGAAGAAGACATTATGGTCCTGCGTCTGTCTTGGGTCCTTGCTGCGTTTCTCTTGGGTCCCGCTTTTCTTGGGTCCCTAAGAATCTGCAAGTATAAAGAGAGTTCTAAGCTACTATACAAAAGGATAGATAAAGCTTTCGGGACTTTATACTTACATCTGTTTTCCAAACTCTTGGGTCCTTGCTGCGTCTGTCTTGGGTCCCGTTTTTCTTGGGTCCCTAAGAATCTGCAAGTATAAAGAGAGTTCTAAGCTACTATACAAAAGGATAGATAAAGCTTTCGGGACTTTATACTTACATCTGTTTTCCAAACTCTTGGGTCCTTGCTGCGTCTGTCTTGGGTCCTTGCTGCGTTTCTCTTGGGTCCCGTTTTTCTTGGGTCCCTAAGAATCTGCAAGTATAAAGAGAGTTCTAAGCTACTATACAAAAGGATAGATAAAGCTTTCGGGACTTTATACTTACATCTGTTTGCAAAACTTGGGGGGGCCTGGCTGCGTCTCTCTTGGGATCTTGCTGCATTTCTCTTGGGTTCCTTGCTTGGTCCCAAGAATCTTCCAATTTAAACACAGTTTTAATTAGAATGATTATGTATTGGTATGCCAACATACATTTTGATTCCCCACAAAAAATTATTACACAAAAAAAAATAAAAAATTGTGTTAACTGTTCCCTTCAAACTTGATATGCTTGATGCACAAGCTGCAAAACAGTTCACCTCCTGTTTCACCCCAAAATTCCTTGAAAGCAACACCAAAACTACTTGATATGCGCCATGCGCATTTTGCTAAACCTACCCCACCCCTCCTCCAGACACAGTTTCAACCTTATAAAAAATTTCCCTCATTCAAAGTTAAAATACCAATACCCAAAAATGATAATTATGGTTACCCTACAGTTACTATTTTCTAAAACCAGATAACATTTTCTAGACCAAAGGTTTGCATTCTGCATTTGTATATAGAACCTCAAACACCTTTATTGAATGTAGACCCAGTTTTAAATTTATCTTGAAATCATACTACGGACAGTTTTGTGGAATTTTTATTACAATTTTTTTTTTTTTCTTTTTTTTTTTGTTGGAAAGTAGGAGCTACACTGCTCTTTATTTTAAATACCAGTACAGTATGTTAATGTATGAAAAATAACAAAAATGCAGGACACACATCACACGGCATTTATACACACACCACACACATGTCACAGCACAGCCATTCAAAATACCAGCACAGTATGAACAATAAAAACATGCAAGGCGGGCACACACACACACACACACACACACACACTGGCAGAACTCATGCTGGATGGCAGTACTCACATGGCAGTCTCTGGCAGGGTCTTGCTGGCTGCTAGCAGGGTCTGTCTTGCTGGCAGGGTCTGTCTCTCTTGTTGGCAGGGTCTGTCTCTCTTGCTGGCAGGGTCTGTCTCTCTTGCTGGCAGGGTCTGTCTCTCCTGCTGGCAGGGTCTGTCTCTCCTGCTGGCAGGGTCTGTGTTCTCTCTTGATGGCACATTGAGGAATGAGGCCCACCTGTCCTGTTAATATAGTTTTGGGGTTGTCTGGGCAAAGTATCTACTTTTTGGAGCATGCTCAATTTAAAAAAAAGGGATTGAGGCGACGGATCCGCCAAATGACGGTTCGCGACGGATCCGTCGCCCATAGACACCCATTGTATGAAATGGCGGTCGCGACAGATCCGTCGCGAACCGTCAATTAGGCGCAGACAAAAAACGTTACAATGTCCGTCAATGTCTAGACAACATCCGCCAAATTTCGACGGCGGATGGAACGGACGACCATCCGCCACAATCCGTCGCTAATGCAAGTCTATGGGAAAATAGCAGATCCGCCAAAAAAAAATGGCGGATCCGCTATTTGAGGAAAATGGCGGTTTCAGACTGACGCCAAAAGACTGAAGTGTGAAAGAGGCCTTAGACTTCAGAAAGACAGATATTAATGGACTCAGAAGGAGGGTAGACAAGGTCCAATGGCTGGATGTTCTAAAGGACAAAAATGTCCAAGAAGGATAGGAGATTTTGCTAAATCAAATTCTTACTGCACTCTCAGTAACAATCCCGAAAACAAGAAAGAATTGCAAGTATTTAAAGAGACCAGGATGGATTAACATAGAATTAAATACTTGCTATATAGGAAAAAAGAAATGTATATCAAATGGAAAGAAGGGGGCATATCTAAAGAAAAATATAATGCTGTCTGCAGGAAATGCAGGGTGTTAGAAGAGCGAAAACCAATAATGAAGTGAGGCTTGCTAGAGAGGCCAAAAGCAATAAAAACGGATTTTGGGGGTATGTAAAAAAAAAAAAAAAAAAAAGGTCAAAGATGCTATAGCAGGGGTGGGCAATTAATTTTCCCAAGGGGCCACATGAGAGACCGTGACTGTTGTGGAGGGCCGAACAAATAGGCTGCAATGAATTAAGCACAATAATAATATCAACATATAATTATTAATATAATAATTATAATTAATATTAATTATCACTCAATATTGAGCAGAATTAAGTATGCCGACATTACTCTATATAACGTTTGAACCCGAATACAGCTTCTTCTATATCGTATGAGGCCCACACAGCCTCCCCATGTCCAACATATGAGGACCACACAGCCTCCCCATGTCCAGCATATGAGACCCACACAACCTCCCCATGTCCAGCATATGAGGCCCACACAGTCTCTCCATGTCCAGCAGATGAGGCCCACACAGCCTCCCCATGTCCTGCATATGATGCCCACACAGCCTCCCCATGTCCAGCATATGAGACCTACACAACCTTCCCATGTCCAGCATATGAGGCCCACACAGTCTCTCATGTCCAGCATGAGGCCCACACAGCCTCCCCATGTCTTGCATATAAGGCCCACACAGCCTCCCCATGTCCAACATATGAGGCCCACACAGCCTCCCCATGTCCAGCATATGAGGCCCACACAGTCTCTCCATGTCCAGCATATGAGGCCCACACAGCCTCCCCATGTCCTGCATATGAGGCCCACACAACCTCCCCATGTTCTGCATATGAGGCCCACACAACCTCCCCATGTCCTGCATATGAGGCCCACACAGCCTCCCCATGTCCTGCATAAGAAGCCCACACAGCCTCCCCATGTCCACAATAAGACCCCCATAGCTTCCCCATGTCCACAGTAAGAGCCCCATAGCCTCCCCATGTCCACAGTAAGACCCTCATAGCCTCCCCATGTCTACAGGAAGACCCCCATAGCCTCCCCATGTGCCGCCAAACATACCATATACATAAATAACTAAAAAAAACAAAACACATACTCACCTCGGTCCCATTCCCCGGCACTCTGCTTCTGCTCCTGTCTCGGTGTCTCCGGTGCGCTGGCCTCCGCAGTACACAGCTGACACAATGAAATGACGTCATTGCATCAGCTGTTTCACATGTTGATTGGTGAAGGAAGTGGCCTGAGACCCCTCATCCACCAATGCAGTCAGCGTGGATATAGACAGTGAGTGGGCACGGTACTGACAGTGGGCCACTGTTTTCAGCCCCGCGGCTGTCTCAGTCCAGATATGGCCTGCGGGCTGCACTTTGCCCAGGTCTGTGCTATAGGATTTTTACAGGGTAAAAAGGATGAAGTGGTCAAAAATGATTTTGAGAAATCCGAATTTTTAACCCCTTTACCTCCAAGGGTGGTTTGCACGTTAATGACCGGGCCAATTTTTACAATTCTGACCACTGTCCCTTTATGAGGTTATAACTTTGGAACGCTTCAACAGATCCCGGTGATTCTGACATTGTTTTCTCGTGACATATTATACTTCATGATAGTGATAAAATTTCTTTGATATTACCTGAGTTTATTTGTGAAAAAAATGGAAATTTGGCGAAAATTTTGAAAATTACGCAATTTCCCAACTTTGAATTTTTATGCAATAAAATAACAGAGATATGTCACACAAAATACTTAATAAGTAACATTTCCCACATGTCTACTTTACACCAGCACAATTTTGGAAGCAAAATTTATTTTTGTTAGGGAGTTATAAGGGTTAAAAGTTGACCAGCAATTTCTCATTTTTACAACACCATTTTTTTTTAGGGACCACATCTCATTTGAAGTCATTTTGAGGGGTCTATATGATAGAAAATAACCAAGTGTGACACCATTCTAAACACTGCACCCCTCAAGGTGCTCAAAACCACATTCAGGTGTTTCACAGGAATTTTTGGAATGTTTAAATAAAAATGAACATTTAACTTTTTTTCACAAAAAATTTAATTCAGCTCCAATTTGTTTTATTTTTACCAAGGGTAACAGGAGAAAATGGACCACAAAAGTTGTTGTACAATTTGTCCTGAGAACGCAGATACCCCATATGTGGGGGTAAACCACTGTTTGGGCGCATGGTAGAGCTCGGAAGCGAAGGAGCGCCATTTGACTTTTCAATGCAAAATTGACTGGAATTGAGATGGGACGCCATGCTGCGTTTGGAGAGCCCCTGATGTGCCTAAACATTGAAACCCCCCACAAGTGACACCATTTTGGAAAGTAGACCCCCTAAGGAACTTATCTAGATGTGTGGTCAGCACTTTGACCCATTAAGTGATTCACAGAAGTTTATAATGCAGAGCCATAAAAATAAAAAATCATATTTTTTCACAAAAATGATCTTTTTGCCCCCAATTTTTTAATTTCACAAGGGTAAGAGAAGAAATTGGACCCCAAATGTTGTTGTCCAATTTGTCCTGAGTATGCTGATACCCCATATGTAGGGGTAAACCACTGTTTAGGCGCATGGGAGAGCTCAGAAGGGAAGGAGCGCCGTTTGACTTTTCAATGCAAAATTGACAGGAATTGAGATGGGACGCCATGTTGCGTTTGGAGAGCCACTGATGTCCCTAAACATTAAAACCCCCCACAAGTGACACCATTTTGGAAAGTAGACCTCCTAAGGAACTTACCTAGATGTGTGGTGAGCACTTTGACCCATTAAGTGATTCACAGAAGTTTATAATGCAGAGCCGTAAAAATGAAAAATCATATTTTTTCACAAAAATGATCTTTTTGCCCCCATTTTTTTATTTTCCCAAGGGTAAGAGAAGAAATTGGACCTCAAATGTTGTTGTCCAATTTGTGCTGAGTACGCTGATACCCCATATGTGGGGGTAAACCACTGTTTAGGTGCATGGGAGAGCTCGGAAGGAAAGGAGCGCCATTTGACTTTTCAATGCAAAATTGACAGGAATTGAGATGGGACGCCATGTTGTGTTTGGAGAGCCACTGATGTGCCTAAACATTGAAACCCCCCACAAGTGACACCATTTTGGAAATAGACCCCCTAAAGAACTCATCTAGATGTGTTGTGAGAGCTTTGAACCCCCAAGTGTTTCACTACAGTTCATAACGCAGAGCCATGAAGATAAAAAAAAAAAAAAATTTCCACACAAATTATTTTTTAGCCCCCAGTTTTCTACTTTTCCAAGGGTAACAGTTGAAATTAGACCCCAAAAGTTGTTGTCCAATTTGTCCTGAGTACGCTGATACCCCATATGTGGGGGGAACCACCGTTTGAGCGCATGGCAGAGCTCGGAAGGGAAGGAGCATCATTTAGAATGCAGACTTAGATGGATTGGTCTGCAGGCATCACATTGCGTTTGCAGAGCCCCTAATGTACCTAAACAGTAGAAACCCCCCACAAGTGACCCCATATTGGAAACTAGAACCCCCAAGGAACTTATCTAGATGTGTTGGGAGAACTTTTAACCCCCAAGTGTTTCACTACAGTTTATAACACAGAGCCATGAAAATAAAAAATCCTTTTTTTTTCCACAAAAATTATTTTTTAGCCCCCAATTTTGTATTTTCCCAAGAGTAACGGGATAAATTGGACCCCAAAAGTTGTTGTCCAATGTGTCCTGAGTACGCTGATACCCCATATGTTGGGGTAAACCCCTGTTTGGGTGCATGGGAGAGCTCGGAAGGGAAGGAGCACTGTTTTACTTTTTCAACGCAGAATTAGCTGGAATTGAGATCGGATGCCATGTCGCGTTTGCAGAGCCCCTGAAGTGCCTAAACAGTGAAACCCCCCCAATTATAACGGAAACCATAATCCAAACACATCCCTAACCCTAATCCCAACGGTAACCCTAACCACACCGCTAACCCTGACACACCCCTAACCCTAATCCCAACCCTATTCCCAACCGTAAATGTAATCCAAACTCTAACCCTAACTTTAGCCCCAACCCTAACCCTAACTTTAGCCCCAACCCTAACTGTAGCCTTAACCCTAGCCCCAACCCCAACCCTAACCCTTGCCCTAACCCTAGCCCTGACCCTAGCCCTAACCCTAGCCCCAACCCTAACCCTAGCCCTAGCCCTAACCATAGCCCTAACCCTAATGGGAAAATGGAAATAAATACATTTTTTAAATTTTTTAATTTTTCGCTAACTAAGGGGGTGATGAAGGGGGGTTTGATTTACTTTTATAGTGTTTTTTTAGCAGATTTTTATGATTGGCAGCCGTCACACACTGAAAGACGCTTTTTATTGCAAAAAATATTTTTTTGCGTTACCACATTTTGAGAGCTATAATTTTTCTATATTTTGGTCCACAGAGTCATGTGAGGTCTTGTTTTTTGCGGGATGAGTTGACGTTTTTATTGGTAACATTTTCAGGCACGTGACATTTTTTGATCACTTTTTATTCCAATTTTTGTGAGGCAGAATGACCAAAAACCAGCTATTCATGAATTTCTTTTGGGGGAGGCGTTTATACCGTTCCGCGTTTGGTAAAATGGATAAAGCAGTTTTATTCTTCGGGTCAGTACGATTACAGCGATACCTCATTTATATCATTTTTTATGTTTTGGCGCTTTTATACGCTAAAAACTATTTTATAGAAAAAATAATTATTTTTGCATCGCTTTATTCTGAGGACTATAATTTTTTTATTTTTTCTTTGATGACGCTGTATGGCATCTCGTTTTTTGCGGGACAAGATGACGTTTTCAGCGGTACCATGAATATTTATATCTGTCTTTTTGATCGCGTGTTATTCCACTTTTTACTTGGTGGTATGATAATAAAGCGTTTTTTGCCTCGTTGTTTTTTTTGTTTTGCTTTTTACGGTGTTAACTGAAGGGGTTAACTAGTGGGACAGTTTTATAGGTCGGATCACTACGGACGCTGCGATACTAAATGTGTGTACTTTTATTGTTTGTTTTTTTATTTAGATAAAGAAATGTATTTATAGGAACAATATATATATTTTTTTTTTTACACATGTGAAATTTTTTTTTTTACACTATAACATTCCCGCAGGGGGGGGCATGATGTTATAGTGTAAGATCGCCAATCTGACACTTTGCTGTGCACTGTGTCAGATCGGCGATCTGAAGTGCACAGATCCTGGAGGCTTCTCGGCTCCTGCTCTGAGCAAGAGGTAAGAGACCCTCGGAGCAACACAATCACATCGCGTTGCTCCGGGGGTCTCAGGGAAGCATGCAGGGATCCCCCTCCCTGCGCGATGCTTCCCTATACCGCTGGAACACTGCAGTCATGTTTGATTGCAGTGTGCCGGGGGTTAATGTGCCGGGGGCGGTCCGTGACGGATGTCAGCTGCGATAGTCAGCTGACACCCGGCCACGATCAGCCGTGCTCTCCCCGTGAGCGCGGCCGATCGCGCTGGACGTACTATCCCGTCGGTGGTCATACGGGCCCACCCCTCCTCGACGGGATAGTACGTCCAATGTCAGAAAGGGGTTAAATTCCTATTTTGCTGTTGTGTTTTCTAAGAAAGCAAATGTAACATCAACTGATCTTCACTGTGCTATCGAAGGAATAAAATAATCCACCCTTTCTATAAACAGAGAGATGGTGAGGGAACACTTAGCTAATTTAAATTAATTTAACCCCTTCCCGACCCATGACGCCACGTAGGCGTCATGAAAACCCGTGCCAATCCGACCCATGACGCCTATGTGGCGTCATGGAATGATCGGGTCGCTGCAGATCGGGTGAAAGGGTTAACTCCTATTTTACCCGATCTGCAGAGACAGGGGGAGTGGTACTTCAGCCCAGGGGGGGTGGCTTCACCTCCCCGTGGCTACGATCGCTCTGATTGGCTGTTGAAAGTGAAACTGCCAATCAGAGCGATTTGTAATATTTCACCTAAAAAACTGGTGAAATATTACAATCCAGCCATGGCCGATGCTGCAATATCATCGGCCATGGCTGGAAAACCTGAAGTGACCCCCCCCACCCCACCGATCGCCCCCCCAGTCCTCCGTTATGGGGTCCGGTCCCCTCCGTCTTGTGCTCCGCTCCCCCGTCCTCCAGCCCGCTCCCCCCCTGCTCCTATGTCACCCCCCGGTGCTCCGACGCCCCCCCGTGCCCCGATCTCCCCCCCCCTTATACTTACCGAGGCTCCCGGTGTCGGTCCGTCTCCTCGCTGGGCGCCTGTTATGACCCCAATGGCAGAGGGTCTCAGGAATCAATACCAAATCTGCAAACACAAAAAACCAGCTCATAGGGCAGTGGTAACTGGGCTGACCATATAGCTAATCCTAGCACCACAAATAGAAGTAGCCGGGGAACGTGCCTACGTTGGTTCTAGACGTCTCGCGCCAGCCGGAGAACTAACTAACCCTAGAAGGGAAAAGAAAGACCTTTCTTGCCTCCAGAGAAAAGACCCCAAAAGTTGGATACAAGCCCCCAACAAATAATAACGGTGAGGTAAGAGGAAAAGACAAACATAAGAATGAGCTAGGTATTTAGCAAAGAGAGGCCCACTAGCTAATAGCAGAATATAGTAAGATGACTTATATGGTCAGCAAAAACCCTATTAAAATATCCACGCTGGATATTCAAGAACCCCCGAACCGTCTAACGGCTGGGGGGAGAACACCAGCCCCCTAGACCTTCCAGCAAGGTCAGAAATCACATTTAGTACAAGCTGGACAAAAATAGTAGCAAAGCAAGTAACTCAAAAAAACAAAGAAGTAAGACTTAGCTTAATTTTGCAAGAGCCAGGACCAGCAGACAGGAGCAACAGAAGGATCTGATTACAACGATGCCAGGCACTGGACTAAGGATCCAGGAAGTTAATATAGCGACACCCCTGGACTAACGACCCAGGTGAGTGCCAAACAGAAAAAAGACAATCCCAGAGTCATACCACTAGTGACCACAAGAGGGAGCCAAAAAGTCTAATTCACAACAGGCGCCGCCATCTTCCAAAATGGCGGGCGCATGCTCAGTGCGCCCGCCGAATCTGCCAGCCGGCAGATTCATTACAAGTACATTTTGATCGCTGTGGTAGGTTCTATCACAGCGATCAAAATAAAAAGATTAATAAATAACCCCCCCCCTTTATCACCCCCATAGGTAGGGACAATAATAAAATAAAGAAAATATTTTTTTTTTCTTTTTCCACTAGGGTTAGGGTTAGAACTAGGGTTAGGGTTAGAACTAGGGTTAGGGTTACGGGTAGGGTTAGGGGTAGGGTTAGGGTTATGGCATGTGCGGATTTGGCTGCGGATCCGCAGCGGATTGGCTGCGGATCCGCAGCGGATTGGCCACTGCGAATTCGTAGCAGTTTTCCATCAGGTTTACAGTACCGTGTACACATATGGAAAACCAAATCCGCTGTGCCCATGGTGCGGAAAATTCCGTGCAGAAACGCTGCGTTGTATTTTCCGCAGCATGTCAATTCTTTGTGCGGATTCCGCAGCGTTTTACACCTGTTCCTCAATAGGAATCCGCAGGTGAAATCCGCACAAAAAAACACTGGAAATCTGCTGTAAATCAGCAGGTAAAACGCAGTGCCTTTTACCTGCAGATTTTTCAAAAATGGTGCGGAAAAATCTCACACGAATCCGCAACGTGGGCACATACCCTTAGGGTTAGGGTTGGAATTAGAGTTAGGGTTGGAAATAGGGTTAAGATTAGGCTTGTGGTTAGGGTTACGGATAGGGTTAGGGGTGTGTTGGGGTTACAGTTGTGGTTAGGGTTGTGATTAGGGTTATGGCTACAGTTGGGATTAGGATTAGGGGTGTGTTGGGGTTGGTGTTGAAGTTAGAATTGAGGGGTTTCCACTGTTTAGGCACATCAGGGGTCTCCAAACGCAACATGGCGCCACCATTGATTCCAGCCAATCTTGCATTCAAAAAGTCAAATGGTGCTCCCTCCCTTCCAAGCCCCGACGTGCGCCCAAACAGTGGTTTACCCCCACATTTGGGGTACCAGCGTACTCAGGACAAACTGGGCAACAACTGTTGGGGTCCAATTTCTCCTGTTACCCTTGCAAAAATAAAAAATTACTTGCTAAGACATAATTTTTGAGGAAAGAACAATTATTTTTTATTTTCACGGCTCTGCATTATAAACTTCTGTGAAGCACTTGGGGGTTGAAAGTGCTCACCACACATCTAGATAAGTTCCTTCGGGGGTCTAGTTTCCAAAATGGGGTCACTTGTGGGGTGTTTCTACTGTTTAGGCACATCAGGGGCTCTGCAAATGCAACGTGACGCCCGCAGACCATTCCATCAAAGTCTGCATTTCAAATGTCACTACTTCCCTTCCGAGCCCTGACGTGCGCCCAAACAGTGGTTTACCCCCACATATGGGGTATCACTGTACTCATAACAAACTGGGCAACAAACATTGGGGCCCAATTTCTCCTGTTACCCTTGCAAAAATAAAAAATTCTGGGCTAAAAAAATATTTTTGAGGAAAGGAAACACATTTATTATTTTCACGGCTCTGCGTTATAAACTTCTGTGAAGCACTTGGGGGTTCAAAGTGCTCACCACACATCTAGATAAGTTCCCTTGGGGGTCTAGTTTCCAAAATGGAGTCACTTGTGGGGAGTTCCTACTGTTTAGGCACATCAGGGGCTCTGCAAACGCAACCTGACGCCCGCAGAGCATTCCATCAAAGTCTGCATTTCAAAACGTCACTACTTCCCTTCCGAGCCCTGACGTGTGCCAAAACAGTGGTTTACCCCCACATATGGGGTATCAGCTTACTCAGGAGAAACTGGACAACAACTTTTGGGGTCCAATTTCTCCTGTTACCCTTGGGAAAATAAAAAATTGTGGGCTAAAAAATCATTTTTGAGAAAAGAAAAATTATTTTTTATTTTCACGGCTCTGCGTTATAAACTTCTGCGAAGCACTTGGGGGTTCAAAGTGCTCACCACACATCTAGATTAGTTCTTTGGGAGGTCTAGTTTCCAAAATGGGATCACTTGTGCGGGAGCTCCAATGTTTAGGCACACAGGGGCTCTCCAAATGTGACATGGTGTCCGCTAATGATTGGAGCTAATTTTCCATTCAAAAAGCCAAATGGCGTGCCTTCCCTTCCGAGCCCTGCCGTGCGCCCAAACAGTGGTTTACCCCCACATATGGGGTATCATCGTACTCAGGACAAACTGGACAACAACATTTGGGGTCCAATTTCTCCTATTACCCTTGGGAAAATAAAAAATTCTGGGCTAAAAATCATTTTTGAGGAAAGAAAAATAATTTTTTATTTTGACGGCTCTGCGTTATAAACTTCTGTGAAGCACCTGGGGGTTATAAGTGCTCACTATGCATCTAGATAAGTTCCTTGGGGGGTCTAGTTTCCAAAATGGGGTCACTTGTAGGGGAGCTCCAATGTTTAGGCACACAGGGGCTCTCCAAACGCGACATGGTGTCCGCTAACGATTGGAGCTAATTTTCCATTCAAAAAGTCAAATGGCACGCCTCCCCTTCCGAGCCTTGCCGTGCACCCAAACAGTGGTTTACCCCCACATATGAGGTATCAACGTACTCAGCAGAAATTGCCCAACAAATTTTAGGATCCATTTTATCCTGTTGCCCATGTGAAAATGAAAAAATTGAGGCTAAAAGAAATTTTGTGTGAAAAAAAAGTACTTTTTCATTTTTACGGATCAATTTGTGAAGCACCTGAGAGTTTAAAGTGCTCACTAAGCTTCTAGATAAGTTCCTTCGGGGGTCTAGTTTCCAAAATGGGGTCACTTGTGGGAGCGCTCCAATGTTTAGGCACACAGGGGCTCTCCAAACGTGACATGGTGTCTGCTAGCGATGGAGATAATTTTTCATTCAAAAAGTCAAATGGCGCTCCTTCCCTTCCGAGCCTTACCATGTGCCCAAACAGTGGTTTACCCCCACATGTGAGGTATCGGTGTACTCAGGAGAAATTGTCCAACAAATTTTATGATCCATTTTATCCTGTTGCCCATGTGAAAATGAAAAAATTGAGGCTAAAATATTTTTTTTGTGAAAAAAAAAGTACTGTTTCATTTTTACGGATCAATTTGTGAAGCACCTGGGGGTTTAAAGTGCTCACTATGCTTCTAGATAAGTTCCTTGGGGGGTCTAGTTTCCAAAAATGGGGTCACTTGTGGGGGAGTTCCAATGTTTAGGCACACGGGGGCTCTCCAAACGCGACATGGTGTCCGCTAAAGATTGGAGCCAATTTTTCATTGAAAAAGTCAAATGGCGCTCCTTCCCTTCCGAGCCCTGCCGTGCGCCCAAACAGTGGTTTACCCCCACATATGAGGTATCAGCGTACTCAGGATAAATTGGACAACAACGTTCGTGGTCCAGTTTCTCCTTTTACCCTTGGGAAAATAAAAAAAATTTCGCTAAAAGATCATTTTTGTGACTAAAAAGTTAAATGTTCATTTTTTACTTCCATGTTGCTTCTGCTGCTGTGAAACACCCGAAGGGTTAATAAACTTCTTGAATGTGGTTTTGAGCACCTTGAGGGGTACAGTTTTTAGAATGGTGTCACTTTTGGTTATTTTCAGCCATATAGAACCCTCAAACTGACTTCAAATGTGAGGTGGTCCCTAAAAAAAATGGTTTTGTAAATTTTGTTGTAAAAATGAGAAATCACTGGTCAAATTTTAACCCTTATAACTTCCTAGCAAAAAAAAAAAATTGTTTCCAAAATTGTGCTGATGTAAAGTAGACATGTGGGAAATGTTATTATTTTGTGTCACATAACTCTCTGGTTTAACAGAATAAAAATTCAAAATGTGAAAATTGCAAAATTTTCAAAATTTTCGCCAAATTTCCATTTTTTTCACAAATAAACTCAGAAATTATCGACCTAAATTTACCACTAACATGAAGCCCAATATGTCATGAAAAAACAATCTCAGAATCGCTAGGATCTGTTGAAGCGTTCCTGAGTTATTACCTCATAAAGGGACACTGGTCAGAATTGCAAAAAATGGCAAGGTCATTAAGGCCAAAATAGGCTGGGTCATGAAGGGGTTAAAACACTGGTCCAGATGAATTACATCCTAGGGTACTGAAAAAGATAGCAAAGGAAATTGCAGTACCACTAGCCAGAATCTTTGAAAAATCTTCAAAAAAGTAAAGATGAAGCCAGGAAATTACAGGCCAGTGAGCCTTATTTCTATACAAGGAAATATATTTGAACAAATTATTAAAAAGCATTTATGTACAGAAAGCACTCAAATATATACCTTCTGTCTCTTATTGGGAAATGGCGTTACAGATCCTGCACAAGACCTATGTTTCACCAAAACGTAGTTATCTGATGGGGAATCTGGCGAGCCCGGCCTGTTCTAGATGTGGGGAACCTGAAGCGGACCATTATCACTGCTTTTGGGCTTGTCCACAAATTCAATTGTTCTGGCAGCGTATACATACCTTCGTGTTGACGCACACCTCATATAACATCACACTTACTTCAGCCTGGGCTCTCTTTGGTCATATTATGGATAGTGATGTCCATATACCATACCATGATAAAAAATTCCTTTTTATTATCTCAGCTGCAGCTCGTAAAACAGTTCTGCAAAACTGGTTGGCGCCTAAAGTGCCCACATTGCGACTTTTCCTAGAGAAACTTGCTTTTCTGTTTAGAATGGACTGGATAGACGCTTCCCTCCAGAAAGAGAAAAGAACTCAGACATTCTTTGACACATGGGAACCATTTATAGCGATTCTTCCGGCTCACACTAAGCAAGGAATCAGAGATTGTTTTAAGATGACTACTTGGTTCTTGGAACAAACAATAGCAGGTCGTCCGCCTCTGTGAGGATGATTTGCGGTTTGGGACATATGAACCTGCGGATGTGGGAGTGGAAGCCGTGTGCTCTCCCCCCTTCCCCCTTCCTCCATTTTCCTCAGGTGTTCTCCTCCCCCCCCCCCCCCTTTATTTTCCTAAGTATTTTCCTCATGCTTCTCTGTGTTTTTTTTTTTTTTTTTTTGCCCATTCCGGCATAACGTCAAAATATGGCAGTGACAGATATTAAGGACCAAGAACAGATCTTTCAAATTAGCCATTTTACTTATTTGTTATGTTTATGCAAATTATTCTATTTACTTACATTGTATTGCTCGTGATGTAACGTAACATTGACTGATTGATATAAGAATGTGCAAATTTTTCTTTTTTTTTTTTTTTTTGTCTAAATTTTATATTTGTATTGTTAAGAAAGTTTAATAAAAACATTATTGAAAAAAAAAAAAAAAAAAAGCATTTATGTAAGTACTTGGATAAAAATACAGTAATTAGCCAGAGCCAGCATGGGTTTGTAGCAAACAAGTCATGCCAGACTAATCTAATTTCTTTCTTTGATGGAATCAATGGCAAGGTGGATCAGGGAAATGTGGTAGATATAGTATATCTTGACTTCAGCAAAGTATTTGATAAAGGATTTCATACTATTCTTATTTAAAAAATGACCAAGTAGTATGGGATTGACAAAGCTACAGTTAGGTGGATTCATAACTGGCTCAGTGACCATACTCAAAGGGTGGTAATAAATGGTTGCACATCCAATTGTAAGAGTGTTTTAAGTGGGGTACCACAAAGCTCCGTCCTTGACCCAGTGTGGTTCAACATTTTTATTAATGATCTAGATAAGAGAACTGAATGTAAACTAATCAAATTTGCAGATTATGCAAGGCTAAAGGTACCTTCACACTAAGCGACTTTGCAACCATAACAATAGCGATCCGTGACGTTGCAGCGTCCTGGATAGCGATATCGTTGTATTTGACATGCAGCAGCGATCTGGATCCTGCTGTGATATCGCTGGTCGTTGCTGAAAGTTCAGAACTTTATTTGGTCATCAGATCGGCGTGTATCGTCGTGTTTGACACCAAAAGCAAGATGCCAGCAATGTTTTACAAAGGTAACCAGGGTAAATATCGGGTTACTAAGCGCAGGGCCGCGCTTAGTAACCCGATATTTACCCTGGTTACCATTGTAAAAGTAAAAAAAACAAACAGTACATACTCACCTTCTGCTGTCTGTCACACGTCCCCCGCCATCCGCTTCCTGCACTGACTGTGAGTGCCGACCGTAAAGTAAAAGCAGAGAACAGCGGTGACGTCACCGCTGTGCTGTGCCTTAGGGCCGGCACTCACAGTCAGTGCAGGAAGCGGACGGCAGGGGACGTGTGACAGACAGCAGAAGGTGAGTATGTACTGTTTGTTTGTTTTTTACATTTACGCTGGTAACCAGGGTAAACATCGGGTTACTAAGCGCGGCCCTGCGCTTAGTAACCCGATGTTTACCCTGGTTACCTGGGGACTTCGGCATAGTTGGTCGCTGGAGAGCTGTCTGTGTGACAGCTCTCCAGCGACCACACAGCGACGCTGCAGCGATCGGCATCGTTGTCGATATCGCTGCAGCGTCGCTTAGTGTGAAGGTACCTTTAGAGGGATATCTAATACTAGAGAAGACAGAGAAAGGATTCAGAAGGATCCAGATAAGCTAGAACAATGGGCAGTAACTGATAGAATGGTATTTAACAGGAAGAAATGCATGATTCTGCATCTGGGCAAGAAAAATGAAATGTACATCTACAGAATGATAGGGATAGAGCTAAGCAACAACACGTGTGAAAAAGACTTGGGTATACTAATAGCTCACAGACTGCACGTAAGTCAGCAGTGTGATGCAGCAGCAAAAAAGGCAAACACGGTTCTAGGATGTATTAAGAGAAGCATAGAGTCTAGATCACGTGAACTAATTATCCTCAATTCTTCTTTGGTCAGACCGCATCTGTAATACTGTGTCCAATTCTGGGCACCACATTTTAAAAAAGACATCGAAAAACTGGAGATAGTTCAGAGAAGAGCTAACAGGATGCTGAGAGGACTGCTAAGTATGTCCTACGAGGAACGGTTAAAGGATCTCGGGAATTTTATCCTGCAAAAAAGAAGGCTAAGAGGAGACTCAATAGCTGTCTACAAATATCTGAAGGGATGACACAGTGTACAGGGGTCATCCTTATTCTCATTTGCACATGGAAACACAAGAATCAATGGAATGAAACTGAATGGGAGGAGACACAGATTAGATATTAGAAAAAAACTTTTTTGACACTGAGGGTGATCAATAAGTGGAACAGGCTGCCATGAGAGGTGGTGAGTTCTCCTTCTATGGAAGTCTTCAAACAGAGACTGGACAGTCATCTGTCTGAGATGGTTTAGTGAATCCTGCATTGATCAGGGGGATGGACACGACCCAGGATGTCTCTTTTAACTCTAATATTCTATGATTCTATGTAATGCCACCAAGCAATATCCGAATTTTTCTCGGACAGCATTCATACCCATTGAATAGAATCGATGTATTCACACATTCCAGATCCATGAAACTTAAAGGCTAGTCTATTCAAATCTGCACTCATATCTTCCAAAGGATTTTTATTGTCTTGGAAACAAGCACACGTCTTTTCAACATAAAAAATGGAAGAAAACCAAAGCAATTAGGATGCACCTAGCATGACAATTGAGAAAAATGGGTCTGTTTCCATCGGATGGGAGTACTCACGCGTATAACAGAGCTGTCCCAAAAAATACTACTATATGCTGAATCCAGAAAAAGTCAATAGTTGATGGCATAAAAAAATATATACTCATATTTTCTTATAATTGTTCCTCACTGACATCAGAGGTAATTGATTGAAAAAAAACAATGCAAAGTAAACTCATTTTAAACACCAGTCGACCAGCCTTTGTCCAGTGTCCTCATATTTCGATAAAATTGCTTTTTTGCAGGACCAAAAGACTCTGTTGCATTTTTAGGTCCTCACTGTGGCAGATCGTGCTTTGCACTAAAGGTACCTTCACACGAAGCGACGCTGCAGCGATAGCGACAACGATGCCGATCGCTGCAGCGTCGCTGTTTGATCGCTGGGGAGCTGTCACACAGACCGCTCTCCAGCGACCAACGATGCCGAGGTCCTCGGGTAACCAGGGTAAACATCGGGTTGCTAAGCGCAGGGCCGCGCTTAGTAACCCCATGTTTACCCTGGTTACCAGCGTAAAGTAAAAAAAACAAACAGTACATGCTCACCTGCGCGTCCCCCAGCGTCTGCTTCCTGACACTGACTGAGCTCCGGCCCTAACAGCACAGCGGTGACGTCACCGCTGTGCTTTCACTTTCACTTTAGGGCCGGCGCTCAGTAAGTGTCAGGAAGCAGACGCTGGGGGACGCGCAGGTGAGTATGTACTGTTTGTTTTTTTTACTTTTACGCTGGTAACCAGGGTAAACATCGGGTCACTAAGCGCTGCCCTGCGCTTGGTAACCCGATGTTTACCCTGGTTACCAGTGTAAAACATCGCTGGTATCGTTGCTTTTACTTTCAAACACAACGATACACGGCGATCGGACGACCAAATAAAGTTCTGGACTTTATTCAGCGACCAGCGACATCACAGCAGGATCCTGATCGCTGCTGCGTGTCAAACTAAACGATATCGCTAGCCAGGACGCTGCAACGTCACGGATCGCTAGCGATATCGTTACAAAGTCGTTTCGTGTGAAGGTACCTTTAGCTCTATAAGCAGTAATCCTGTCAACTGTTTTTTAGGTTCAGCTTTAGGATATTTGGCAACCTTAGACCTGATAAACAGCTTAACACTGATAAATCTGGACTATGTTTGGAGTGGAATCTGTTGTTCAGTCTTCGGGACTGAGCTTGTAATAGTTGCTCTATGCGAAGAGCGAACCAGATAAAGATACAAATGTTAATTTTACAATTAGAAATAATTCACTGTCCTGAAATTAATATAGCAGGCTATAATTGTATCATGTGATGACTTACATCTTAAAATCTATTTGTAGGAAGCATCGTAAGTTTGTGGGTTACAAAGCCTAATATTAGCTCCTGATGAAAGCTAATAAGTAGTTGGGTATTAATACAGAGGTGTATCTAGGTAAATTTTTTGAGCCCGCCTGAGACTCAACCTCAGCTCCACCTCCACCCTTCGAACCTTCCACGGTCCCACAGCCCACTCTTGGAAAACTCCACTTCTGCACCACATCTTCACCAATCACACATTTAACAGTTTCTATCGAAGAAACGGCCATTAGCTTTTGTTTTGGCCTAAACATTTTGTAAGCCTGCCACCATAACAAGGTAGACTCTTTTGGCAGGGCCCTACTATATTCTCACCTATAAAAAAGATATTAAAATATCAAATACTCTTTTTAGGTATACTTTTATTTTTTTTAAGGGAATGTGTCACATACATTTTCTAAAATAACCAATGATACCACATACAAGGAACAAATACTGCCACATCATTACCAGACCACATATTACCACCACACAGTGAACGAATACTACAATACTGATCATTATTAAAAAAAAAACACAATACTAATATTACCATAAGTGCCATTATACACAGGAGCTCTGTACATAGTATACAGTGTATAGTGTCAGTGTACAGGTAACACACTGACTTACCAGTGAAGTCTCTAGTTGAAGTCCTTCATCTTCGCTTTTCTTCATCCACATCAAACTGCCATCACTTCTTCCAGCCAGGACTCGTCTCTGCAGAAAATAACACACAGTTATTTAGAGCCCTGCTTCCAGAGCACATTCCCCACTTTTCCCTAACTTCTACACTATGCCAGATGAAGAAAAGGTGACATAGTGTCGCCCTGCATAGTAACACGACCCCCCAACTGAAAATAGTATACTCAAGGATAAAATTCATCACAGCAGTAATAATATCCCTAATTGCCCCTACAGTAATAATGTCCCACATCTGGACCCCTTCTGATTATAATGTCCCATACCTTGGCCCCTATGTGTCTCATTCCTGGCCTCAACGTGTGTCAATCCTGGCCCCCAACGTGTCTCATTCTTAGCCCCATATATCTGTTCCCCATATTGCGGCTTTTGTGTGCAAACAAATTAAAAATAAAGGTTTCTTCTTACCTGTCCACGGTCCAGCGGCACGCTCTTCCTTCTTGAAACAAAAGAGCAGCTTCTCTCACCCAGTCTGGGCCCCCCTCTTTGCTTCTGCTCGCTGGGCTCAATATAACAGTACGGGTAGTAATGACCTGATGGTGGCCCTGACTGCTGGACCCCGGAAGCAGAGCTGAATCCTGACAGTGATATTATTACATGCTGTTAGGATTGGCATGCTACAGGGCTTCATTTTAGAATTAAAGGGCTTGTCCAGGTGTGATATGAAATTCTGATGTCACTTTAGGTGACTGCAGGCTTTATTATCACAGTGCATGAACTGGACACTTTTAGGATTTTCCCTTGCTAGTGGCAAGAGTGGACGGTCATGTGAGCATAAGTATGCGATTTGCATACTTCTGGGCACATTCTGACTAGAATTGTCCAGCATTGCCCAATTCATTTTTATTTAGTGAAGCCATGCATGTCTAGTTGGCATGTGACCACATGTATGCAATTCACCACCAGAGTATCCTGACAGCTTGCAGTGCACACTATGAGAATTCAGAAATCTGCAGTCACATAGAATGATTGCAGACTCATCACAAACTTGGACAAGCCCTTTAATGTTCCTAACATAAATAAAAATATAGTAACCCCTAACTTGTCATATGACACAACACTTTATTACGATAGCCATGTATCACATAACCACCATCAATGGCACATCAATTGCAATGTCAGGTCAAACCCATATACATTTGTTTCGCATGAACCTACAATTTCCAGTACGCTCTTAAGAATAGTAAGGAGATACTGGGAGTTTTTGTTATCAGACATCATCAGGCTGTGGACCATACAGGAACCACAGTACTGATAAGAAGTAGTCAGCATCTCAAATAAACATTTACATCCAGATACCTGATAGATGACATTGTCTCTGATTGGAGTCGTTCTCTTTCTTTTGTTCAACTTGTCAAGACGCCATGATGACTTTTCACAACCACAGCCGTTTCTACAGACTTCATCTACTCCTGCCCAGGGGCGGACACAGACTGCAGAGGGCCCCTGTGCAAGAAATTTTCCTGGGCCCCCCCCCCCATACTGCAACAAAGTTATGTAAACATATAGGTTGTAATATTTATTATCTGTTTAGAACACAACTATCAAATCTAAATAATAAATTCACGTTCAATATTACACAACTGAATATAACACAAAGCAGTCATCTATAAAGCTGTGCCGCCACATATAATGCTCCATACAATTCATTATGGCCCCATAGATGCTCCATATAACGCTGTGCCGCCACATATAATGCTCCATAGTCCATACAATTCATTATGGCCCAGATGCTCCATATAATGCTGTGCCGCCACATATAATGCTCCATACAATTCATTATGGCCCCATAGATGCTCCATATAACGCTGTGCCTGTGCCGCCACATATAATGCTCCATACAATTCATTATGGCCCCATAGATGCTCCATATAACGCTGTGCCGCCACATATAATGCTCCATACAATTCATTATGGCCCCATAGATGCTCCATATAACGCTGTGCCTGTGCCGCCACATATAATGCTCCATACAATTCATTATGGCCCCATAGATGCTCCATATAACGCTGTGCCTGTGCCGCCACATATAATGCTCCATACAATTCATTATGGCCCCATAGATGCTCCATATAACGCTGTGCCTGTGCCGCCACATATAATGCTCCATACAATTCATTATGGCCCCATAGATGCTCCACATAACGCTGTGCCGCCACATATAATGCTCCATAGTCCATACAATTCATTATGGCCCAGATGCTCCATATAATGCTGTGCCGCCACATATAATGCTCCATACAATTCATTATTACCACATAGATGCTCCATCCATAATATGGAGCATCTATGGGGCCATAATGAGTAATGGAGCATTATATGTGGCGGCACAGCTTTATATGGACTCCCTCCCTATAAAGCTGTGCCGCCAGATATAATAAATGCTCCAATTCATTATGGCCCACATAGATAGATGCTGAGTGTCTGATGCTCCGTCCATATATAACGCCTGTGCCGCCACATATAAATGCATACTCACCTCGGCTCGACTCTCGTCTCTGCCCGCCCGCTGGTCCTCACCGTCCCGTCTCTCCGCACTGACTGATCAGGCAGAGGGCGGCGCGCACACTATACGTCATCCGCGTCACCGCGTGCCCTCTGACCTGAACAGTCAGAGCGCAGAGACGGGGCGGGAAGATGGAGCGGCGCGTGGATCATGGACAGGTAAATATACTCACCTCCTGCTCCTGGCTCCTTCTCCCAGACCCGGACTGTGGACAGATCATGGTCTCCGCAGACTCCGGGCAGTGGCGGGCGCCGGGCACGGCAGCTTCTGAGGCTGCTCCAGCGGTCATGTCACTCGCCGGCCCGGCGCTCATTACAGCAGGAAATTCAGGAATGATGATCCACGCGTCGCAGCGGCAGGCAGGCTGCAGTGCAGCAGCACAGTCACGACTCACGAGTCACAACAATTGTCGATTGCCGACGTGCCGTGCATGTCCGTCGGGTCGGGCCCCCTCCCCGCTCTGGGCCCCGGTGCGGCTGCACCGGTTGAACCGGCGGTATGTCCGCCCCTGCTCCTGCCTTTTGCAACACATCCCGACATGGTGATTCTCCTGAATGAAAATATTTGCCCTACGCTGAGCCCCTGAATAAAGAATTGCCCCTCACTATATTCCGTGCACAAAATATGACCCACATAAAATGCAACCACCATACTTCGGACCGCCACATCAGGCGGCCTGACAGCGCAACCCTGCTAGCTGTGCCAGGGGCAGATGCCGTGCCTTTTCCCCCCTGAATACACCTCTGTATAATTATATTGATTATTGGTAAGAGTGTGCAATCTTCACGTACTAATAGAAAAGCTCTTGGAATAATTTGATTATTCCACAATACGAGCTATGAGCATGTTACATATCAAATGCATTGTAGCATGCAAATTAGCTATGGAATATGGCTGATACTGAGGATATGTAATCTTCTCTCCTGGGGTATGTCTGCTATGCTAATTGTCCAATGCATATTTGTATGCCCTGAACCGTAGAACTCACAGATCCACCTGCAGAGTCGGAAAATAAATCAAGTTGAGTAAAAACATGTAAAAGGAAAATTTGATGATTTAATCAAATGGTCTGTATTCTGAAGGTTTTACCTCAGACTTGTGAAAGAACTTTTTTATCCAAGATAATGGTAAAGGCTCCCATACACATTAGACTAATGTCGGCCGAATCTAACAATATCGATGAGTTCGGCCTACAGTCTATTGTGTATAGGGGTTTGGACAACTGATGGACAGGAGAGTTGTTGACCGCACATATCCGATTTCAGACTGATAATTGCATTGTTCTCCCGGAGATAAACTGCCGGACGACATGTCAACTGGCGGCTTTCTCACAGAGAACACAAGAGTGCTCTGCCAAACGAGTGCTCCTATGTATGGGAAAGTCAGCTGAGATGGATGTCTGCCGAATGATCAGCTTAAGAGCTCATGCAGACGAGTGCAAATTCTCCCATCTGAGACCTTATATAAACGACACTCTGATCAAACTCTGACTAGAGATTGATCAGATATAGATGGTCAGCATAGTGTCATCCGATTCTCTCGAATGAGGAGAAGATGTAGAAAACAAATTCTCTGTCTTCTCCATGGTGTCAGTACGTAGAAAATCAGATAGTCATCTAAGTGACTTGCATGGCCAAGTGCAACATGCAGTGATTTTTTTTCCTGTAAGTCTCTGTTCAAGGAACAAAATCTCACATGTGCATGGCTCCATAGACTAACATTAGTCCGGGTGCGATCCAATGATTTGTTGGATTACACACGGGCCAATAATATGCCTGCCTGCACCTGCCCTAAAAGTATTATACGACCGGATGATGACATTTTGGGGTTTTACTTCATAAAATAAAGGGAAAGATCATGGCTCACCACACTGGCCATTCAGTTTCTTTCTTAACCTATTCAAGTCTTAAACTGGTACAAATGTAAGTCCTGGCTTAATGGCATATGGCATTAAATATCCCATATTCTGTATATAAAGTTGAATAAACGTATGTAATTCTACTGACAGACGTGGATTCCATCACTAGGTCACTTACATTCATATTTATAGGAAACTTGTAAGCACGTATCTACTGCTCAATCTGAGGGCAGCATAAAGTAGGGGCAAAGCTAGATCACTTTTATTAATGCTATAGTTTTCATAAAATCATTCTTTATTAGCTGCAGGAGTAGGCTCAGTATACAAGCCAAGTGATATTCACAAGCCACAGACCCTCACACTGCTGATAGGGAAAAAGTTGTCAGGCGGGCTGGATGGCAGCAGCTCAAGAATACAAGCACTGGGCAGTGTGAGCATTTCATTCAGAGGACGCCAGCCTGCTGCTTATAAATAATGATTTTATGAAAACTGATATGAAAAGTAAATGACCAAGATCAGATAAGCCTGCATACACCTGGTGACAGATTCATTTTATTAATGAGTGCAATACATACTGTATACATAAACCTAAATTACAGGCAGGATAATATTGCAAAGATGCATTCCTGGTTTGCTAGGTGTCCTTGGAATTAGCAATGTCTGAGCTACAATAAGGGTACGTTCACACTAGGCGCTTTTTCACTGCAGCAAAACCTGATCTCTTGGCAAGTAAGAAGCTACAGAAATAAAGCATGTTTTCCTTGGTTTTTCATTCATTTTTGTGTGTTTTTTATGCGGTTTTGGCATTCTAGATTTGTCTTTTGTGCATGCTGATAAAGTTTAGTGTTGAAAAAAAGTCCTATTCCATAGAATCAGATTTTGGCAGGAACCCTGATACTTGCGTTTTTTCACTACCCATTCAAGTCAATGGGTGAAAAACTCTGAAAAAACACTGAAAGTGATATGCTCTATTGTAAAAAAACATGCAAAGCACAAAATACTGATGACAAAAATCAAATGCGTGTGCATGAGATTTCTGAAATCTCATAGGGTTTGCGGGTACTGTAAAACGCAGCTGAAAATTCGCATTAAAAAAATGCTGAAAAAAAAAATACACTGAAAAAAACGCCTAATGTGAGCTTAGCCTAAGGTTATGTTCAAATACAGCAGTTTTGCCAGAGTGTTGGTGAGAAAAATGTGAGGCAAAATATTTTTTTTTACATGTTTTCACGTGTATTTTTGCAGCTGTTGTACTTTTTATTTTCATTTATTCATTTATTTGAATTTGGAAAACATTGCAAAAATGCTGAAGGAATTGACAAGGTACAGATTTCAAAAAATTCCCATATGAGATTAATAAAGGATAAGGAAGAAATCCAAGATACATCCCTTACATCTCCTCCCTCATTTCTGTCTATCGGCCTAACCGACCTCTGCGCTCTGCAAATTACTTCCGACTAACCTCTGCACTAATCCGTACCTCCCACTCCTGACTCCAAGACTTCTCCCGTGCTGTGCCAATCCTCTGCAATGCTCTACCCCAAGAAATTAGGACCATCCACAATTTGCATAGTTTTAGGCGCTCCCTCAAAACACATTTGTTCAGAGCAGCCTATCATATTCCCTAATCAGTTATTTTGTGTGTGTGTAGCCCATTCACTATCTCCATCTACCCCCCACTCCCTGAAGATGGCTGGACCATCACTGTAAATAGATCATTGTAAGTACACACCTTTAGGCCGGCGTCACACTGGCGAGTTTTACGGACGTAAGAGCGCAGAAACTACGTCCGTAAAACTCGCATTACATACGGCACAATTATTCTCAATGGGGCTGCTCCTATTAGCCGTATATTACGGTTCAGTATTATACGGCTTTCTACGGCCGTACAAAATCGCAGCATGCTGCGTTTGTCAGCGTATTGCGCAAATAATACGCCAATGAAAGTCTATGGGGGCGAGAAAAATAGGGATTCCACACGGACCTGCAGTGTGACTTGCGAGAAATACGCAGCGGTGTTAGTGAAAAGTCGGTAATTCAATTGCCGGCTTTTTCCTTCTCCTTCACAAACCCGACATGATATGAGACATGGTTTACATACAGTAAACCATCTCATATCCCCATTTTTTTTGCATATTCCACACTACTAATGTTAGTAGTGTGTGTATGCAAAATTTGGGCGCTGTAGCTGCTAAAATAAAGGGTTAAATGGCGGAAAAAATTGGCGTGGGCTCCCGCGCAATTTTCTCCGCCAGAGTGGTAAAGCCAGTGACTGACGGCAGATATTAATAGCCAGGAGAGGGTCCATGGTTATTGGCCCCCCCTGGCTAAAAACATCTGCCCCCAGCCACCCCAGAAAAGGCACATCTGGAAGATGCGCCTATTCTGGCACTTGGCCACTCTCTTCCCACTCCCTGTAGCGGTGGGCTATGGGGTAATGAAGGGTTAATGCCACCTTGCTATTGTAAGGTGACATTAAGCCAGATTAATAATGGAGAGGCGTCAATTATGTCACCTATCCATTATTAATCCAATTGTATGAAAGGGTTAAAAAACACACACACATGATTAAAAAGGATTTTAATGAAATAAACACAGCGGTTGTTGTAATAATTTATTGTTCTCGCAATCCATTTGCAGACCCTCGCTTGGAAAAATAATAAACGCACAAGATACATACCTTCTGGTGAACCGTCTCGTCCCACGAGGTAATCCATCTGAAGGGGTTAACTAATATTACAGGCAGGAGCCCTGCAAATGCAGCTGTGTGCTCGTGCTTGTAATTCCCCGGCGAATGAATGAAATGTAGGTCATTGACCTACATTTCCTTCAGTCGCGGTGATGCGCCCCCTGGTGGATGTCCTCATATGACCTGGAGCGTGGGAAAAAGTTCCCAGGCTGCAGTTCATGAGAACATCCAGCAGGGGCGCATCACCGCGACTCAATGTAAGTACAGATCCAGCTTTCCTTTCAGCACCCGGGGATTACAGGCACGAGCGAGTGGTTTATCGCAGCTCTGCCTGTAATATTAGTTAACCCCTTCAGATGGATTACTTCGTTGGACGTGATCTGACATCAGAAGGTATGTATCTTGTGCGTTTATTATTTTGCCAAGCGAGGGCCTGCAAATGGATTGCGAGAACAATAAATTATTACAACAACCGCTGTGTTTATTTCATTAAAATCCTTTTTAATCATGTGTGTGTGTGTTTTTTAACCCTTTCCTACAATTGGATTAATAATGGATAGGTGACATAATTGACGCCTCTCCATTATTAATCTGGCTTAATGTCATCTTACAATAGCAAGGTGGCATTAACCCTTCATTACCCCATAGCCCACCGCTACAGGGAGTGGGAAGAGAGTGGCCAAGTGCCAGAATAGGCGCATCTTCCAGATGTGCCTTTTCTGGGGTGGCTGGGGGCAGATGTTTTTAGCCACGGGGGGGCCAATAACCATGGACCCTCTCCTGGCTATTAATATCTGCCCTCAGTCACTGGCTTTACCATTCTGGCGGAGAAAATTGCGCGGGAGCCCACGCCAATTTTTTCCGCGATTTAACCCTTTATTTTAGCAGCTACAGCGCTGAAATTTTGCACATACACACTACTAACATTAGTAGTGTGGAATATGCAAAAAAAAAAGGGGATATGAGATGGTTTACTGTATGTAAACCATGTCTCATATCCTGTCGGGTTTGTGAAGGAGAAATGAAAAGCCGGCAATTGAATTACCGGCTGTTCACAGATATCGCGCTGAATGAAATATAAATACAGAATATATATATATATGTGTCTCAATGACATATATATATATACATACTGTATATATGTTTTAATGAACATTTGAGCACATAAATCCATTAGATGTCGGTTTTGCAAGCCTGCGCGAAAATGTCGCAGTACGGATGCCATACGGATTACATACGGAGGATGCCATGCGCAAAATACGCTGACACACCCTGACTACGGATCACTATTTTGGGAACATTTCACCGTATTTCGGCCGTATTACGGCCGTAAAATACGGACCGTATTGTCTTACGCCGAGTGTGACTCCAGCCTTACTTTGTATCTCCCCCACCTCATTGTAGATTGTAAGCTCTCACGAGCAGGGTCGTCTTGACTGTGTTGCTTTAATTATTGTATTGTTAACATTGTTACTGATGACTGTTGTGTTTGAAGCTGTTAAACTGTAAAGCGCTGCGGAATATGTTGGCGCTATATAAATAAAGATTATTATTATTATTATTATTTTCTCCTGGTGAGTTATCTACTAATCCTGTGGAGTTGCCATCCTGTGAAGGATTGCTTTGATGCAGCTATCCATCACATACCTTACGTTACATCCTTCTCTTTCCCTTCTGGCTATTAGTGCTCGACATCCCCTAAACGGCATTTCTGCTTTTTTTTTTTTTATTTGTGAGTTTTATCTTTAAATATCTTGGGATCTCTTCCTTGTCCTGTATTAATCTCATATGGGAATTTGTTGTTTCATTGTATATGAAGTGCCCCTTCTATGTTGGGCATTTGTTGATCTAAGCTGCAGATTTAGAAAAATGGCCTGTCAGCTAACAAGACACAAGGAAAAAATACTTTGCTGTTACTGTAAAACACAGTGTTAGGTTTCTGTACAAAAAAAAGTCAGGAAATATGACACTTGTGAGCATACCATAATGCAGCATGATAGTTTTTTTTTATCTCATTTATCTCAGATGACAGTAATTCAAGCAAAAGCTCTAGTCTAAGCAGACACTAAACAAGCAGGTAACTTTTGGAGCTTTCAGAAAAAAAAAGTTTTTACATTATTCATAGCCAGGGCCGGACTTAGCCCAAAAGGCGCCCTGTGCGAGACTGCAGGACGGCGCCCCCCCCCCCTCCAAACTTTGAAAGAAAACAATAACTCTTTAATATTCACAACAACACGTTTACTTAGAAAACTTGTGTTTCCCTGCAAAACACTTGAAGAAACACTAATATTGCAATAACGGGAATTATAAAGTGCTTTAAAGCGGACCAAAAGGAAAAAATGACGCTTGGTCCAAAGCCATATGGGCTGACAGCCAATCAGAGTGCAGAGCGGCGGCCTGCAAGGCCAAACACCGCCACACCATGACCAGATGACATATTACCACCACAGTGATCGAATAATATCAAATACAAGGAACGAATACCACAACATCATGACCAGACCACATATTACCACCACATAGTGACTGAATACTACAATACTGATCAATAATAAAAAAAACCACAATACTATCACCATAAGTGCCATTATACACAGGAGATCTGTACTTAGTATGCAGCGTCTGTGTATAGGTAATACAGTGATCACCGGTGACATACACAGGACCTCAGTATATAGTATACAGTGTATAGTGTCAGTGTATAGGTAACACACTGACTCACCAGTGACATCTCTAGGTGAAGTCCTTCATCTTTCATCCCGCACAGACCGCCATCACTTCATCCAGCCAGGACTCGTCTCTGCAGGAAATAACACAGTTATCTCAAGTTCCACTTGCAGAACACATTACTTAATTTTCCCAACTTCTACATTACACCACATGAAGAAGGCGACATAGTGTCACTCTACACAGTAATAGGACCGCCCCTCCATTTAAAACAGTATACTCAAAAAATAAAATAAATACATCACTGCAGTAATAATATCCCTTAATTAGCCCCTATGGTAATAATATTCGCCATCCTGGCCCCCGTGTGTCTCATTCCTGGCGTCAGCCATATATTCTCCCATCCTGCCCTAATGAGTATCTATCCTGCCCCATATGATCTTCCCATCCTGCCCCATCTGTCTCCATCGTATCCATCCTGCCCCATCTGTCTCCAATCCTGCCTCCAGTGTCTCCAGTCATGACGCCATGTCTGTCATCCTGCCCCGTGTCTCCATTCTGCCCCTGTGTCAAGCATTCTGCCCGTGTCCAGCATTCTGCACCAGTGTCCAGCATTCTGCCCCAGTGTCCAGCTTTCTGCCCCAGTGTCCAGCTTTCTGCCCCAGTGTCCAGCTTTCTGCCCCAGTGTCCAGCTTTCTGCCCCAGTGTCCAGCTTTCTGCCCCCGTGTCCAGCTTTCTGCCCCCGTGTCCAGCTTTCTGCCCCCGTGTCCAGCTTTCTGCCCCCGTGTCCAGCTTTCTGCCCCAGTGTCCAGCTTTCTGCCCCAGTGTCCAGCGTTCTGCCCCCGTGTCCAGCTTTCTGCCCCAGTGTCCAGCTTTCTGCCCCAGTGTCCAGCGTTCTGCATCAGTGTCCAGCGTTCTGCCCCAATGTCCAGCGTTCTGCCCCAGTGTCCAGCTTTCTGCCCCAGTGTCCAGCTTTCTGCCCCAGTGTCCAGCTTTCTGCCCCAGTGTCCAGCTTTCTGCCCCAGTGTCCAGCTTTCTGCCCCAGTGTCCAGCTTTCTGCCCCAGTGTCCAGCTTTCTGCCCCCGTGTCCAGCGTTCTGCCCCCGTGTCCAGCGTTCTGCCCCCGTGTCCAGCGTTCTGCCCCCGTGTCCAGCGTTCTGCCCCCGTGTCCAGCGTTCTGCCCCCGTGTCCAGCGTTCTGCCCCCGTGTCCAGCGTTCTGCCCCCGTGTCCAGCGTTCTGCCCCCGTGTCCAGCGTTCTGCCCCCGTGTCCAGCGTTCTGCCCCCGTGTCCAGCGTTCTGCCCCAGTGTCCAGCGTTCTGCCCCAGTGTCCAGCGTTCTGCCCCAGTGTCCAGCGTTCTGCCCCCGTGTCCAGCGTTCTGCCCCAGTGTCCAGCGTTCTGCCCCAGTGTCCAGCGTTCTGCATCAGTGTCCAGCGTTCTGCCCCAATGTCCAGCGTTCTGCCCCCGTGTCCAGCTTTCTGCCCCAGTGTCCAGCTTTCTGCCCCAGTGTCCAGCTTTCTGCCCCAGTGTCCAGCTTTCTGCCCCAGTGTCCAGCTTTCTGCCCCAGTGTCCAGCTTTCTGCCCCAGTGTCCAGCGTTCTGCCCCCGTGTCCAGCGTTCTGCCCCCGTGTCCAGCGTTCTGCCCCCGTGTCCAGCGTTCTGCCCCCGTGTCCAGCGTTCTGCCCCAGTGTCCAGCGTTCTGCCCCAGTGTCCAGCGTTCTGCCCCAGTGTCCAGCGCTCTGCCCCAGTGTCCAGCGCTCTGCCCCAGTGTCCAGCGCTCTGCCCCAGTGTCCAGCGCTCTGCCCCAGTGTCCAGCGCTCTGCCCCAGTGTCCAGCGCTCTGCCCCAGTGTCCAGCGTTCTGCCCCAGTGTCCAGCGTTCTGCCCCAGTGTCCAGCGCTCTGCCCCCCCTGTGTCCAGCTTTCTGCCCCGTCTCCAGCTTTCTGCCCCAGTGTCCAGCTTTCTGCCCCAGTGTCCAGCTTTCTTCCCAGTGTCCAGCGTTCTGCCTCCCTGTGTCCAGCTTTCTGCCCTGCCCCCCCCCCCTCCCGATCGCCGCTCTCAATAATAATTAAAAAAAAAAAACAAGTTCTTCTTACCTGACCGCGATCCTGCTCTATCTGCTTATCGGTGGGGGCGGCCATCTTCCTGAGGCCGCGCGTGCGCAGGTGGAGTGCTCTGCTGCCCGGGGCTTCAGGAAAATGGCCGCGGGATGCCGCGCATGCGCAGATGGAGATCGCGGCGGCCATTTTTCTGAAGCCGAGAAGCGAACAGCCAGGTAAATTCTGCGCCGCCGGCGACCCGCCCCCCCGCATTGTGCCGCCCCCCGCATTGTGCCGCCCCCTTCCTACGCCACTGCCAGGGGGGGCCCGATGACCGGGGGCGTGGTAACCGGAACGCTGGCAGATGGAAATTTTAGAAAACGGCTGCCCCGTACCGGGTTGTACCGGCTGAATCCCACCCCTGATTTTGATGTAATGTGACATTAATCTGCTGAGCTCAATAAATGCGCCCCTTGTATGCTAACGAGCCTTGGCGCCCTGTGCGGCCGCACAGGTCGCACAGGGCAAAGGCCGGCCCTGTTCATAGCTCTTTTGTACATGCAATTCTCCTGAAATTTTGTATGTCGCAAATAGAAGCCTATGGAGAAACACACGAAGAAAAACATCATACTCTAAGCATGTGGTGCTGACATGCAAAGACCACTGACTCAAAAAAAGCCACAAATCAAAATGCTGTGGATATTGATGAATACTGCACTTTAGAAATTAAAGAAGGCTCATCAAAATGTTTTCTCCATTATCAGTCATATTTAGCAATGTAATGGTGTGTATGGGTACCGTCACACAGTGGCACTTTGGTCGCTACGACGGTACGATCCGTGACGTTCCAGCGATATCCATACGATATCGCAGTGTCTGACACGCAGCAGCGATCAGGGACCCTGCTGAGAATCGTACGTCGTAGCAGATCGTTTGGAACTTTCTTTCGTCGCTGGATCTCCCGCTGTCATCGCTGGATCGTTGTGTGTGACAGCGATCCAGCGATGTGTTCGCTTGTAACCAGGGTAAACATCGGGTAACTAAGCGCAGGGCCGCGCTTAGTAACCCGATGTTTACCGTGGTTACCAGCGTAAAAGTAAAAAAAAAACAGTACATACTCACATTCCGGTGTCTGTCCCCCGGCGTTCTGCTTCTCTGCACTGTGAGCGCCGGCCAGCCAGAAAGCGAGCACAGCGGTGACGTCACCACTGTGCTTTCCGGCTGGCACAGACACAGTGGAGAGAAGCAGAACGCCGGGGGACAGACACCGGAATGTAAGTATGTACTGTTTGTTTTTTTTAACTTTTACGCTGGTAACCACGGTAAACATCGGGTTACTAAGCGCGGGGCCTTCGGCATCGTTGGTCGCTGGAGAGCTGACTGTGTGACAGCTCCCCAGCGACCACACATCCACTTACCAACGATCACGGCCAGGTCGTATCGCTGGTCGTGATCGTTGGTAAATCGTTATGTGAGACGGTACCCTAAGTGTATTAAATTGCTTTCTGACTGCCATCTTCCCTGGTTTCCAGCATTGCTGCAGACCTCTTATAACCCACGTGACCTGAAAACAGACTAACCACCTGTGGAGTGGAAGTCAATTTGTCAATGTACAGGTGCTTCTCACAGAATTAGAATATCATCAAAAAGTTAATTTATTTCAGTTCTTCAATACAAAAAGCGAAACTCAAAACTCATATATAGAGTCATTACAAACAGAGTGATCTATTTCAAGTGTTTATTTCTGTTAATGTTGATGATTATGGCTTACAGCCAATGAAAACCCAAAAGTCATTATCTCAGTAAATTAGAATACTTTATAACACCAGCTTGAAAAATGATTTTAAAATCTGAAATGCTGGCCTACTGAAATGTATGTTCAGTGAATGCACTCAATACTTGGTCGGAGCTCCTTTTGCATCTGAGTCGCCCACCAGGGCAGGGTACTCGGTACCGGATCCGGTCGGCTATTAAAGGGGATGTCACAGTGACTGCGACCCGGTCCGTGGCCCTGGGATTCACAGTAAAAGGGGAAAGGTCTTTAAAGGGAATTGTGAATAAGTCTGTCGTGATGCCACCTGTGGTGTTCGGTCAATAGGGGGACCAACGCTGCTTTAAAGGGGTCATGTTGTTGGGATGTTGTTGCAGCAATGATGGTGACGCTTCCCATAGGTGAAGCGGGGTCCCCAGGGGTCCTAGGGTGTATGGTGATGATGGTGTTTACCGGTTAATGAGTAAAGGATACAAGATGTAGAGTCTTTACCTGGTTTACTGTAGTTGGCAGGCCACAGTCCAGGGTACCGGCAACAGGTACATTAGGAGTCCAGGCAGCCCGGAAACAAGTGGAATCCCCTTGGCAAGTCAGGTTGGGAGCCTTCCACTGCACGCTTGCTATAGTCCCTTGCTGTCTGTAATGTCCTAACAAGGTCCTGGTTCTTTCCCCTGTCCTGGGACAGGTACCTGTATGGTAGGCAGCTTGAGCCGTTCCTTCTGGGGTCTCTGCATGGTGTCTCCAGGCTCCAGGGTGCTGCTGTACCACAGGCTTAATTTCGGCAATATACATGTAGTCCTGTGCCCTCTGGTTCTGCTAGGTGTCCCACAGTTCCACTCTAGCCTCGGGCTCCCGGTACCTGATCTCTGCGCTTTGGCTCCTCAGAGGCCCACTTGTAGCCTCCTTGAACCCTGAAATCTCTCTTCTGCTCCTTTCCTGTCTGCTCTCCAAACTGTCTGATCCAGACTAAACTCGCTCCTCCTCCAGACCAGGATTTTTATTCAGGGAAGCTGCCCTAAAACAGGGTTTTGAGCTCCCCTTCCTGGCCTGGATTCAGAAGGTGTTGTGTGTGTGAGGTTTACCTGCCAAAGAGATCCCTCTTGTTTCCAGGCATAGCACTACCTTCCCCAAGAGGAAGGCAGTACTATTGTGGTACCCGAACTCCTTGGGTTCCACACATCAATTACTCCATCAATGCGGCATGGCATGGAGGCGATTAGCCTGTGCTGAGGTGTTATGGAAGCCCAGGTTGATTTGATAGCAGCCTTCAGCTCGTCTGCATTGTTGAGTCTGGTGTCTCATCTTCCTCTTGACAATGCCCCATAGATTCTCCATGGGGTTAAGGTCAGGTGAGTATGCTGGCCAATCAAGCACAGTGATACTGTTGTTTTTAAACCAGATATTGGTACTTTTGGTAGTGTGGACAGGTGCCAAGTCCTGCTGGAGAATTAAATTTCCATCTCCAAAAAACTTGTCTGCTGAGGGAAGCATGAAGTGCTCTAATATTTCCTGGTAGACGGCTGAGCTGACTTTGGTCTTGATAAAACACAGTGGACCTACACGAGCAGATGACATGGCTCTCCAAACCATCACTGATTGTGGAAACTTCACACTAGACCTCAAGCAGCTTGGATTATGTGCCTCTCCACTCTTCCTCCAGACTCTGGGACCTTAATTTCCAAATGGAATGCAAAATTTACTTTCCTTCTGTAGTGTATCAATGACTGCCTTCTGGGCATCTGGCTCCATGATTGTAGAGCCTACTGAAACAGACTAAGGGTCCTTTTTAGACGCTTAGGAATCCTTTGCAGGTGTTTTTTGTTAATTGTTCTAATTTACTGAGATAATGACTTTAGGGTTTTCATTGGCTGTAAGCCATAATCATCAACATTAACAGAAATAAACACTTGAAATAGATCACTCTGTTTGTAATTACTATATAATATATGATTTTCACTTTTTGCATTGAAGAACTGAAATAAATTAACTTTTTGATGATATTCTAATTTTGTGAGAAGCACCTGTAAGTTTATGGGGCTTCATTCTGAGTCTCATAGATGTACACTGGGAAAATTGCACCACCCCACCTAGTAGACGCTTATGAGCTGGTAAAGCAGTCATGTGGGACCAAAGAGCAGTGGAAACTGGAGCAGAAGGAGATCTGTAAATATTATAATACATTTACACATTATTACATAAATATTTCGTGAGGATGAGACTTCTTTAAATAAGTTGCCTACTACATTCTATTCATTTAAAAATGGGCCGGAAATAAAAAAAAACAAAAAAAAACCCACAAACCTACCAGATCCCTGCAATGCCGCTGCATTGCTGCCAGTGTCCCCAAGGATTCCTCTGACTTCCTTTTCTGGCTTGAACAAAACGTGCCTACTGCAGCTGTCATCTGATGGCCTCCACCAGCAGAAGTCAGATCGTCGAATGACACCAGCAGAAGTAAAGAGGAACCTCAGGGGTCTGATAGGTGAGTATGTGTTTTTATAGGACCGCTATAGGCCCATTTCCTATTTTAAATTTACAAAATGTAGTGGACTATCGCTTTAAGGACACAACATAATTTGGGTCTTATAGGGGTTTTCTCAAGTTGTATTGTCAGGAGCAACTACTCCTCTGCCTCCCATTTGCTGGGAACGATGCGTTCCTGAAGATGGGCAGTTCATACCAGCGGCATGGTCACTGGTCTGAATGCGTCACTTTACCAGGTTGCAAGAGAGGCAGCTTTGCCTTCGTAGCATCGAATAAGCCTAGGAGGACTGATCTTAGCAGGATCCAGCTATCATGCCAGCTCCAGCATGGCACCATCAGGCTTTACAACATAGGGCCTGATAGTGGCACATGCTTCTTATATAGGTAACCGACCACTCTAAGACATCAGGGTAATGGGTACAATGGGCAACAAGCTGTACACTAAAAACTAAAATTCCCTGAATTTTTGACAATTAGGGGAATTTTTAAAGAGTTTTTTTTCTGTACAAGTCCTCAACAATTTTAACTATTCAAGCACTTCAGACAACCTCTTTGACGATGCACTAATTTTACATAAATGTACATTTCAAGGGTAGATTTTTTTAAGTTACAAAAAGTTTACAGAAACCATTTTGATTTTACACATGGGCATGTCAAATGTCTTGGCATATTGTAAAACCACCTCTCAATCTAAGGAATTTGCTAAATTATTACAGACAGTCACCTTTCTCAATTTTTGAAATGCAGTTTCTTATCCCGTGTTCCAGGTTGAAATTAGGTTCTAGAAATCGATTGTGAGTGGTATCATTCACCAGGGGCACCATTAGTTGGTCACACATGCACAGTTCAGTCTCTTTTTGATTGTTCTTTGCGTCACTCTGTAGTATCAGTTTCTGTGTTCGAGGAGCACTGAGAAAATCAGTGAAGGAAGTCACATGGGATTACAAAATGGTATCGTGCCAGGCAAGAATGCACAACCCACCTATATTTGGAGCAGAGTAGCATTACGGAGAAATGAACAGAGCCCACCATAAACATATCCCATGGACATAAGGAAATTATGAAAATGTGGCGATTTTTACAAAACAACTGATCCATATGTAATAAAATCTATTCTACGTTTGACCACAGTAATATGCATGGAACTTTAGTTTGTAGGATAACACATTTAATGACCAACTTTTAAAAATTTCTTGTAAGAAAATAAAAAAAAACTACATGTAGAATTGATACTGATGTCTACTACTTTATTTTACACAATCTTTACATTTAACAAATAATATTACATGTTTATGAAGACCTTTATCAATTAACGTAAAGCAAATTCTGCTAGTTGATCAGTAACAAAATCGTAACTATTCTATCATTTGGAATCATTTTTGGACTTCTTTTTCTCAATTACTGCTGACTAAACACTAGGCTCAGTATTGGATGAGAATATACAGGTGAAACTATGAACAGACATAAGCAAAACCATTCCACTCGTTGCAGGCATCTTACCTCTATATTGACCAATATCCCAATAGTAAAGAAAATATACATATAGCAACACTAATATAAATGGATTGATCAGGAAGGCACATTGACATGTTTATGGCCGCATTAACAATTAGTTTCCTAAGGTCTCGTTATATTCCATTAGTGTAATCTCTCATTTCAGCATGTTGCAGTTAATTATTATGAAATTGTATCAGTACTAGTTTTCCTGTAATTCTATAGCTGTTCCACTGAAAGGGTTAAGTGACCTCACTGCCTATGTAAATCGGCTTGCGATAAAGACTGGCACTGTCCAGTAACACAGATTACTCCACTGCTTACCTTGGGATAGAGATGGGACATGACATCTATTAATCCAAGCTGTTGTGTCAGGCTAATTTTATGCAGTCCTCTTTAGAGCGTCTTTCAGAGGACACAGCGGTGAACAGGGACAAAAGGTTTGCACATTTAATGCTCTTACTTTCTGCTGCATGCAATAACAGCATGTACTGCATGGAATTAGAAAGCAGAACAAATGGTACAAGCATAAGCGTTCACTTTCAGGCCAGGGCTAGATGGTGACTTTGGCCACGACAGGAACGCCATGTGCTGCAGAGTAATTCAGGTAAAAGAACAAAACCAAAGAAAAGACAATGTGTGCATATACCCTAATAAAAATAAATAAGAAAAAAAGGCAACTGCATTAAATAATTAACATAGAGTACTTAGTAAACACTGTTTTTGATCAAAAAAAGCATAAAGCTGTCCCACCGCGACAAGGTGTACCCAATTGGGACAGTATCTACACTCTCTAATGTTAAAACCTACCTATTGTGAAGAGTGGCTGAGTGTCACCCTGTCTCAGCAGAGTAATGCAGGTGTAGGGGGTCACGTTGCGACTACTGATGAGCTAACATGCTCAGATAATGTCTTACCGGAGCATGCTCTGATGTTATCTGAGCATCTGGGTGTGCTCGTATATTATGTGATTGCCTGCTATGGAATCCCCAAAGGTTCTGTTTGTCTAACAACCACAAATCATGCAGCCGCAGGGACTTGAACATAATATACAAGAACACCCAAGATAAGACGTTATCTGAGCACATTCGCTTATCACCAGTAGCTGTGACCAGGCCCGGTAGGCCCTCGGCTCTGTACTACAAAGTGGGCCGCTGGTCCTTTAAAACGTCTTACTAAAGGCCCTGTGCGCGCGTGCTCTGTCACTTGCGCGCACTGTCAAGGGCCGTGGCGGCACTTAACAGTACGTGCTTGCCGCGGCGGCCCTTGTCAGCGCGTGCATTCGGCCCTTGTCAACACGTGCAAGCGGCCCTTGTCAGCGCGTTCGTGCTGCCCTTGTCAGTGTCTGCAAGCATGAGAGTTTGTGCGCACAGGGCATTCAGTCACAAGTTTGAAAGGACCGCCACGGCGCACGCAGTGCTCTCCTGTTTGATGCTGGCCATAATGTATATAGACTGATGTATATACATTATATAGGTGATACTGTGCCTGCTATAAATACAATATATAGGTAATACTGCTGTGGATATCTTGCATAGGTGATACTGAGACTATACACACCAGTCACAGTATCACCTATAATATAGGTATACCGCAGACTCACAGCATCACCTATATAATGTATATACAGCAGTCTATATGCATTACAGTCATATGAAAAAGTTTGGGCACCCCTATTAATCTTAAGCTTAATGTTTTATAAAAATGTTTTTTTTTTTGCAACAGCTATTTCAGTTTCATATATCTAATGTTGGACACAGTAATGTTTCTGCCTTGAAATGAGGTTTATTGTACTAACAGAAAATGTGCAATCTGCATTCAAACAAAATTTGACAGGTGCATAAGTATGGGCACCCTTATAATTTTCTTGTTTTAAATACTCCTACCTTCTTTTTACTGACTTACTAAAGCACTTTTTTTGGTTTTGTAACCTCATTGAGCTTTGAACAAGGACAATCCTCAGGCCACCGCCAGAGATCTGCAGCATCAACTTGCTGCAGATGGTGTCACTGTGCATCGGTCAACTATACAACGCACTTTGCACAAGGAGAAGCTGTATGGGAGAGTGATGCGAAAGAAGCCGTTTCTGCAAGCACGCCACAAACCGAGTCAGCTGAGGTATGCAAAAGCACATTTGGAGAAGCCAATTTCTTTTTGGAAAAAGGTCCTATGGACTCATGAAACCAAGATTGAGTTGTTTGGTAATACAAAAAGGCGTTATGCATGGCGGCAAAAAAACACAGTGCGTTGTATAGTGGACTGATGCACAGTGACACCATCTGCAGCAAGTTGATGCTGCAGCTCTCTGGAGATGGTCTGAGGATTGTCCTTGACTGATCTCACCATTCTTCTTCTCTGCCTTTCTGATGTTTTTCTTGGCCTGCCACTTCTGGCCTTAACAAGAACTGTACCTGTGTTCTTCCATTTCCTTACTATGTTCCTCACAGTGGAAATTGACAGGTTAAATCTCTGAGACAGCTTTTTGTATCCTTCCCCTGAACAACTATGTTGAATAATCTTTGTTTTCAGATCATTTGACAGTTGTTTTGAGGAGCCCATGATGCCACTCTTCAGAGGAGATTCAAACAGGAGAACAACTTGCAAGTGGCCACTTTAAGTAGCTTTTCTCATGATTGCATACACCTGGCTATGAAGTTCAAAACTCAATGAGGTTACAAAACCAAAAAAAGGGATTTAGTAAGTCAGTAAAAAGTAGGTAGGAGTATTTAAAACAAGAAAATGATAAGGGTGCCCATACTTATGCACCTGTCAAATTTTGTTTGAATGCAGATTGCACATTTTCTGTTAGTACAATAAACCTCATTTCAAGGCAGAAACATTACTGTGTCCAACAGTTGTTAGATATATGAAACTGAAATAGCTGTTGCAAAAAAAAAAACATTTTTATAAAACATTAAGCTTAAGATTAATAGGGGTGCCCAAACTTTTTCATATGACTGTATATAGGTGAAATTACGACTGCTATAACCACAATATACAGTATAGGAAATACTGCTGTATATATGTTACATAGGTGATATATACATGCATACATAGGTGATAATGCGGCTATACACACCAGTCACAGTATCACCTATATAATGTATATACAGTAGTCTATATACATTATATAGGGGTTCCTTCGACTGCTATAAATACAATATATATATGTGATACTGCTGTATATATGCTACATAGGTGATACTGTGACTATACACCACAGTCACAGTATCACCTATATAATGTATACACAACTGTCTATATACCTTATACAGGTGATACTGCGACTGCTGTATATACATTATGAATATGATGCAACTGTATAGTTGTAGTATCACCTATATAATGAATATACAGTAGTCTGATATATATTCAGCAGTCGAGGTGTCTCCCATATGATATATATGCGTGACTCCTATGTGATGTATGCAACATAATATACTGTAGTATATATTGTAGTATAATGCTGTCTTAACCCCTTTCTGACCTCGGACAGGGTAGTACGCCTGAGGTCAAAACCCCCGCTTTGATGCGGGCTCTGGCAGTGAGCCCACATCAAAGCCGGGACATATCAGCTGTTTTGTATTTACTAGTTAAATGCTGCAGTCAAACGCTGACAGCGACATTTAACTAGCGCTTCCGCCATCGGGCCGGAAATGCACGAAACGCTGACCCCGTCACGTGATCGGGGGTCAGCGATACGTCAGGATGACAACCAGAGGTCTATTGAAGACCTCTATAGTTGTTGATGCCGGATTGCTGTGAGCACCACCCTGTGGTCAGCGCTCATAGCAATGCAGTAATTCTGCTACATAGCGGCGATCTGAGCATTGCTCCTATGTAGCAGAGCCGATCAGGCTATGCCAGCTTCTAGCCTCCCATGGCTATTGAAGCATGGCAAAGTATAGTATGTTTTAAAAAATATGAAAAAAATAAAAGAAATATAAAAGTTTAAATCACCCCTCTTATGCCCCATTCAAAATAAAACAATAAAAAAAAATATCAAACCTACACATATTTGGTACCGCCGAGTTCAGAATCGCCTGATCTATCAATAAAAAAGGATTAACCTGATCGCTAAATGGCGTAGCGAGAAAAAAATTAGAAACACCAGAATTACTTTTTTTGGTCGCCGTGAAATTGCATTAGAATGCAATAACGGGCGATCAAAAGAATGTATCTGCACCGAAATGGTATCATTAAAAACGTCAGCTCAGCACGCAAAAAAGTAAGCCCTCGCCCAACCCGAGATCCCAAAAAATGGAGACCATACGGTCTCGGAAATTGCACAATTTCATTTTTTTTTTTTTTAGCAAAGTTTGGAATTTTTTTTACCACTTATATAAAAAATAACCTAGACATGTTTGGTGTCTATGAACTCATAATGACCTGGAGAATCATAATGGCAGGTCAGTTTTAGCATTTAGTGAACCTAGCAAAAAAGCCAAAAAAAAACCAGTGTGGGATTGCACTTTTTTTGCAATTTAACCGCACTTGGGATTTTTTTCCTGTTTTCTAGGACACAACATGCTAAAACCAATGATGTCGTTCAAAAGGACAACTCATCCCGCAAAAAATAAGCCCTCGCATGGCCATATTGACGGAAAAATATAAAAGTTATGGCTCTGGGAAGGAGGGGAGCGAAAATCGAAAACGCAAAACCGGAAAAAGCTGGGGTTCATATATTGTATAATGTAGAATTGTGTGTGTATATATATATATATATATATATATATATATATATATATATATATATAGTATATAATGCACAGATGTTTATATAGTATGTTGCTGTGTATATAGTGTGGAATTCACGCTATATACACTGGCACATCTCTACATCAGAGTTCAGTTTTATCCAGGGCCTTAGTAGGACAAAATGAGAGTCCTCTGGAAAGCACGGCCAGCTCCACTTTGTTGGGTGTATTAAAAGGTAACTTCAAATCTCTGCGAGACAGAAGGATCTGGGAATATAAGCTGATGATGACCTTTGACACTCTCAGTGCAGGAATGAATGTGTCGTATGGATTTATCTCCTTTTACATCAACTAAGGAATTTGCTCCTCAGACCATGTGGGGTCACCATAACATAGAACCAGACCCCAATCAGAGGACAATAAAACATTCCTTATCTATGAACTGTTCCAATATTTATGGACATAACTGTTTATCACTCACATAATGGTAATTCTGGTTAACGTCACCTGTCTCATCTATTTTTCTGTGCTGTGTTGTGCATAAATATGTGATTCTTCAAAATGTCTATTAGTCCATGCCTGATGAAGAGACCTGAGTAGTTTCGAAAGCTTGCAATTTGTTACCATCTTTTCAGTTAGCCATTAAAAGGCATCAACCACTGAGGACTCTTAAATCTAAATATTGAGCTATTGTACAATAGATTTCACTCATGTAATGTAAGAAGTGAAATCTTCGGCATTGTACTATACCTATATTTCCCTATTGTATCTGTGCATCATATATCGTGGTATGTGTTAAAGGGGGGGGGCCCACTGAGACTCTTTTGCCCAGGGCCCGCGAAAACATGGAGCCAACCCTGTATACACTGCACAGTACCACTTCTGTCCTGTATATACAGTTGTGGCCAAAAGTATTGACACCCCTGCAATTCTGTCAGATAATACTCAGTTTCTTCCTGAAAATGATTGCAATCACAAATTCTTTGGTATTATTATCTTCATTTAATTTGTATTAAATGAAAAAGCACAAAAAGAATTGTCCTAAAGCCAAATTGGATATAATTCCACACCAAACATAAAAAAGGGGGTGGACAAAAGTATTGGCACTGTTCGAAAAATCATGTGATGCTTCTCTAATTTGTGTAATTAACAGCACCTGTAACTTACCTGTGGCACCTAACAGGTGTTGGCAATAACTAAATCACACTTGCAGCCAGTTGACATGGATTATAGTTGACTCAAACTCTGTCCTGTGTCCTTGTGTGTACCACATTGAGCACAGAGAAAAGAAAGAAAACCAAAGAACTGTCTGAGGACTTGAGAAACCAAATTGTGAGAAAGCATAAGCAATCTCAAGGCTACAAGTCCATCTCCAAAGACCTGAATGTTCCTGTGTCTACCGTGCGCAGTGTCATCAAGAAGTTTAAAGCCCATGACACTGTGGCTAACCTCCCTAGATGTGGACGGAAAAAAAAAATTGACAAGAGATTTCAACGTAAGATTGTGTGGATGTTGGATAAAGAACCTCGACTAACATCCAAACAAGTTCAAGCTGCCCTGCAGTCTGAGGGTACAACAGTGTCAACCCGTACTATCCGTCGGCATCTGAATGAAAAGGGACTGTATGGTAGGAGACCCAGGAAGACCCCACTTCTTACCCCGAGACATAAAAAAGCCAGGCTGGAGTTTGCCAAAACTTACCTAAAAAAGCCTAAAACGTTTTGGAAGAATGTTCTCTGGTCAGATGAGACAAAAGTAGAGCTTTTTGGGCAAAGGCATCAACATAGAGTTTACAGGAGGAAAAAAGAGGCATTCAAAGAAAAGAACAGTCAAACATGGTGGAGGGTCCCTGATGTTTTGGGGTTGCTTTGCTGCCTCTGGCACTGGACTGCTTGACCGTGTGCATGGCATTATAAAGTCTGAAGACTACCAACAAATTTTGCAGCATAATGTAGGGCCCAGTGTGAGAAAGCTGGGTCTCCCTCAGAGGTCATGGGTCTTCCAGCAGGACAATGACCCAAAACACCCTTCAAAAACCACTAGAAAATGGTTTGAGAGAAAGCACTGGAGACTTCTAAGGTGGCCAGCAATGAGTCCAGACCTGAATCCAATAGAACACCTGTGGAGAGATCTAAAAATGGCAGTTTGGAGAAGGAACCCTTCAAATATCAGGGACCTGGAGCAGTTTGCCAAAGAAGAATGGTCTAAAATTCCAGCAGAGCATTGTAAGAAACTCATTGATGGTTACCGGAAGCGTTTGGTCGCAGTTATTTTGGCTAAAGGTTGTGCAACCAAGTATTAGGCCGAGGGTGCCAATACATTTGTCTGGCCCATTTTTGGAGTTTTGTGTGAAATGATCAATGTTTTGCTTTTTGCTTCATTCTCTTTTGTGTTTTTTCATTTAAGACAAATTAAATGAAGATAATAATACCAAAGAATTTGTGATTGCAATCATTTTCAGGAAGAAACTGAGTATTATCTGACAGAATTGCAGGGGTGTCAATACTTTTGGCCACAACTGTACACACTGCACAGTATCACTCCTATTGTCCTGTATATACACTGCACAGTACCACTCCTCCGGTCCTGTATACACACGTGGTCAAAATTGTTGGTACCCCTCGTTTAATGACAGAAAAATCCACAATGGTCACAGAAATAACTTGAATCTGACAAAAATAACAACAAATAAAAGATCTATGAAAATGAACAAATGAAAGTCAGACATTGCTTTTCAACCATGCTTCCACAGAATAAAAAAAAAAACATATGAAATAGGCCTGGACAGAAATGATGGTACCCCTGAAAATAATGTGACAAAGGGGACATCAAGGTGTGTTCACTAACTAGCATCACAGGTGTTTACAATCTTGGAATCAGTGAGTGGGCCTGTATATAGGGCTACAGATACTCACTGTGCTGTTTGGTGACATGGTGTGTATCACACTCAACATGGACCAGAGGATGCGAAGGAAAGAGTTGTCTCAGGAGATTAGAAAGAAAATTATAGACAAACATGTTAAAGGTAAAAGTTATAAGACCATCTCCAAGCAGCTTGATGTTCCTGTGACTGCAGTTGCACATATTATTCAGAAATTTAAGATCCATGGGACTGTAGCCAACCTCCCTGGACGTGAATGCAGGAGAAAAATTGATGACAAATCAAAGACTGATAATATGAATGGTAACAAAAGAGCCCCGAAAAACTTCTAAACAGATTAAAGGTGAACTTCAAGCTCCAAGCAATAGTGTCAGATCGCACCATCCGTCGTTGTCTGAGCCAAACTGGACTTTATGAGAGATGACCAAGGAGGACACCATTGTTGAAAAAAAAATCATAAAAATGCCAGACTGGAATTTGCCAAACTACATGTTGACAAGCCACAAAGCTTCTGGGAGAATGTCCTATGGATAGATGAGGCAAGAATGGAACTTTTTGGCCAGGCACATCAGCTCTATGTTCACAGATGTAAAAATGAAGCATATCAAGAAAAGAACACTGTCCCTACTGTGAAACATGTAGGAGGCCCTGTTATGTTCTGGGTCTGCTTTGCTGCATCTGGCACAGGATGTCTACAATCTGTGCAGGGTACAATGAAATCTCAAGACTATCAAAGAATTCTAGAGAGAAATGTGCTGCCCAGTGTCAGAAAGCTTGGTCTCAGTCACAGGTCATGGGTCTTGCAACAGGATAATGAACCAGAACAAACAGCTAAAAACACCCAAGAATGGCTAAGAGGAAACATTGGACTATTCTGAAGTGGCCTTCTATGAGCCCTGACCTAAATCCTATTGAGCATCTTTGGAAAGAGTTGAAACATGCAGTCTGGAAAAAGCAACCTTCAGACACGAGACAACTGGAGCAGTTTGCTCTTGAGGAGTGGGCCAAAATACTTGTGGAGAGGTGCAGAAGTCTCATTGACAGTCAGGGCCGGACTGGCCATAGGGCACTTCTGGCAAATGCCAGAAGGGCCGGTGCTAGTGGTGGGCCGCTCAATCCGCCGCCCCCGCCGTCGCATTCAACTATACCGGCGTATAGACGCCGGTACAGTTGAATGCAATGATGGAGGAGAGAGCGTCTACAGACGCTCCTCTCCCATCATTCCCCGCTCTGCCTCTGACACTGCGGGTGCGCGATGATGTCATATCATCGCGCACCTGCTGTGTCCCGGGCAGACTGCAGCTGCTGAGACAGGAGCAGGAACCAGGAAGCAACGCTGGGCACGAGGAGAGGTGAGGAGAGTTTTTTTTTTTTCTGGACTGTGGGGCCATTCTCGGAGGAGGTGAGGGGAGGAAGAGAAGAGATGTGGGCTGTATATAGTTCTCTGTGGGCTGTGCTCTGTGCTGTATACTGCTGTGGGCTGTATATAGTTCTCTGTGGGCTGTGCTCTGTGCTGTATACTGCTGTGGGCTGTATATAGTTCTCTGTGGGCTGTGCTCTGTGCTGTATACTGCTGTGGGCTGTGCTCTGTGCTGTATACTGCTGTGGGCTGTATATAGTTCTCTGTGGGCTGTGCTCTGTGCTGTATACTGCTGTGGGCTGTATATAGTTCTCTGTGGGCTGTGCTCTGTGCTGTATACTACTGTGGGCTGTATATAGCTCTCTGTGGGCTGTGCTCTGTGCTGTATACTACTGTGTGCTCTGTGCTATATATAGTACTCTGTGGGCTGTGCTCTGTGCTGTATACTACCGTGGGCTGTGTGCTATATATAGTACTCTGTGGGCTGTGCTCTGTGCTGTATACTACTGTGGGTTGTATATAGTACTCTGTGGGCTGTGTTCTGTGCTGTATACTGCTGTGGGCTGTATATAGCTCTCTGTGGGCTGTGCTCTGTGCTGTATACTACTGTGTGCTCTGTGCTATATATAGTACTCTGTGGGCTGTGCTCTGTGCTGTATACTACCGTGGGCTGTGTGCTATATATAGTACTCTGTGGGCTGTGCTCTGTGCTGTATACTACTGTGGGTTGTATATAGTACTCTGTGGGCTGTGTTCTGTGCTGTATACTGCTGTGGGCTGTATATAGCTCTCTGTGGGCTGTGCTCTGTGCTGTATACTGCTGTGGGCTGTATATAGTTCTCTGTGGGCTGTGCTCTGTGCTGTATACTGCTGTGGGCTGTATATAGTTCTCTGTGGGCTGTGCTCTGTGCTGTATACTACTGTGGGCTGTATATAGTTCTCTGGGCTGTGCTCTGTGCTGTATACTACTGTGGGCTGTATATAGCTCTCTGTGGGCTGTGCTCTGTGCTGTATACTACTGTGGGCTGTATATAGTTCTCTGTGGGCTGTGCTCTGTGCTGTATACTACTGTGGGCTGTATATAGCTCTCTGTGGGCTGTGCTCTGTGCTGTATGCTACTGTGGGCTGTATATAGTTCTCTGTGGGCTGTGCTCTGTGCTGTATGCTACTGTGGGCTGTATATAGTTCTCTGTGGGCTGTGCTCTGTGCTGTATACTACTGTGGGCTGTATATAGTTATCTGTGGGCTGTGCTCTGTGCTGTATGCTACTGTGGGCTGTATATAGTTCTCTGTGGGCTGTGCTCTGTGCTGTATATAGTTCTCTGTGGGCTGTGCTCTGTGCTGTATACTACTGTGGGCTGTATATAGTTCTCTGTGGGCTGTGCTCTGTGCTGTATACTACTGTGTGCTGTATATAGTTCTCTGTGGGCTGTGCTGTATATAGTACTCTGTAGGCTGTGCTGTATATAGTACTCTGTGGGCTGTGCTGTATATAGTACTCTGTGGGCTGTGCTGTATATAGTACTCTGTGGGCTGTGCTGTGTATAGTACTCTGTGGGCTGTGCTGTATATAGTACTCTGTGGGCTGTGCTGTATATAGTACTCTCTGGGCTGTGCTGTATATAGTACTCTCTGGGCTGTGCTGTATATAGTACTCTCTGGGCTGTGCTTTATATAGTACTCTGGCCTGTGCTGTATATAGTACTCTGGGCTGTGCTTTATATAGTTCTCTGTGGGCTGTGCTGTATATAGTTCTCTGTGGGCTGTGCTGTATATAGTTCTCTGTGGGCTGTGCTGTATATATTACTTTGTGGGCTGTGCTGTATATATTACTTTGTGGGCTGTGCTGTATATATTACTCTGTGGGCTGTGCTGTATACTACTGTGTGGACTGTGCTGTATACTTCTACGTGGGCTGTGCTGTATACTACTGTGTGGTCTGTGCTGTATACTACTGTGTGGTCTGTGCTGAATACTGCTGTGTGGGCTGTGTTATCTACTACGCGAGCTGTGCTATAGTATGCAGGCTGTGCTGTATACTATGCGGTTTGTGCTATATAATATGCGGGCTTTGCTATATACTATGGGGAGTATATTATATTCTATGGGGGAGGCCATGTTATGTACTATGTGGCTGTGTTATATACTATTGTGGGGGTATATTATATTCTATGGGGGAGGCTGCGTTATATACTATGGGGGGCTGCATTATATTCTATGGGGGGCTACATTATATATTATGGGGAGGTGGGCTGTATTATATTCTATGGGGGTTACATACTCTGGGGTGGCTGCATTATACTCTGTGGGGTGGCTGCATTATACTCTGGGGTGGCTGCATTATACTCTGGGGTGGCTGCATTATACTCTGGGGTGGCTGCATTATACTATATGTGGGCTGCATTATACTGTATCGAGGACTATGGGGAATACGTTATACTATATGAAGAACTATGGGGTGCATTATACTATGGGAAGTGAATTGTACTACATGGATGACTGTGGCGGTGCATTATACTATATGGAGCACTATGAGGATTGTATTATGCTATATGGAGGACTATGAGGATTGTATTATGCTATATGGAGGACTATGAGGAGTGTATTATACTATGTGGAGGACTGAGCAGTGTATTTTAATATATGGAGGACTATAGGGAGTGTATTATACTATATGGAGGACTATGGAGCACATTATAATATATGGAGGACTATGGGGTGTATTTTACTAAACAAGTAAAATGCTGCATATTCGGATTGTTTTTGCTGGAACAAAAAGCCTTGTTGTCAGCAGCACATTGCCAGTGTAAACTGTAGATGTGCTGCTGAAAACATGATACTGTATGGTGATCTATTAGTGATCGTTCTGTCTCATCATTATTCCTCAGCTGGTGGAAAGAGGCCGGGAAACAAGCGTTGAACAACTTCAGTATTGTCGATCAAACTCGTTTAGCGGCCTGAACTCAGCGCACGTAAATACAACAGAAAGGCTTCTGTGTGATGTGCAATATGTTAGCATTTGGGGACCCATTTTAAACTTTGCCTAGGGCCCCACTTTGCCTAAAACCGGCCCTGCCTACAAGTGTACAAAGATATTATACAGTCACCATGTGACAAGTGGGCCTGTGTAACTTCAAATGCCAGGGCTGAATTTTAGTCCCAGTCCGGCCCTGTTGACAGTTACAGGAATCGTTTGATTGCAGTGATTGCCTCTAAAGGTTGTGCAACAAAATATTAAGTTAAGGGTACCAACATTTCTGTCCAGGCCTATTTCATGAGTTTTATTTTTTTAAATTCTGTGGAAGCATGGTTGAAAAGCAATGTCTGACTTTCATTTGTTAATTTTCAAAGATTTTTTATTTATTATTACTTTTGTCAGATTCAAGTTATTTATGTGACCATTGTGGGTTTTTCTGTCATTAATCAACAATTTTGACCACGTATGTATATACACTGCACAGTATCACTCCTCCTGTACTGTATATACACTGCACAGTAGCACTCCTCCTGTCCTGTATATATACACTGCACAGTACCACTCCTCCTGTCCTGTATATACACTGCACAGTACTACTCCTCCTGTCCTGTATATATACACTGCACAGTACCACTCCTCCTGTCCTGTATATATACACTGCACAGTACCACTCCTCCTGTCCTGTATGTACACTGCACAGTACCACTCCTCCTGTCCTGTATATATACACTGCACAGTACCACTCCTCCTGTCCTGTATATACACTCACCGGCCACTTTATTAGGTACACCATGCTAGTAACGGGTTGGACCCCCTTTTGCCTTCCGAACTGACTCAATTCTTCGTGGCATAGATTCAACAAGGTGCTGGAAGCATTCCTCAGAGATTTTGGTCCATATTGACATGATGGCATCACACAGTTGCCGCAGATTTGTCGGCTGCACATCCCAAAGATGCTCCATACAAGGCAGGATGGATCCATGCTTTCATGTTGTTTACGCCAAATTCTGACCCTACCATCCGAATGTCGCAGCAGAAATCGAGACTCATCAGACCAAGCAACGTTTTTCCAATCTTCTACTGTCCAATTTCGATGAGCTTGTACAAATTGTAGCCTCAGTTTCCTGTTCTTAGCTGAAAGGAGTGGTACCCGGTGTGGTCTTCTGCTGCTGTAGCCCATCTGCCTCAAAGTTCGACGCACTGTGCGTTCAGAGATGCTCTTAGGCCTACCTTGGTTGTAACGGGTGGCGATTTGAGTCACTGTTGCCTTTCTATCAGCTCGAACCAGTCTGCCCATTCTCCTCTGACCTCTGGCATCAACAAGGCATTTCCGCCCACAGAACTGCCGCTCACTGGATTTTTTTTCTTTTTCGGACCATTCTCTGTAAACCCTAGAGATGGTTGTGCGTGAAAATCCCAGTAGATCAGCAGTTTCTGAAATACTCAGACCAGCCCTTCTGGCACCAACAACCATGCCACGTTCAAAGGCGCTCAAATCACCTTTCTTCCCCATACTGATGCTCGGTTTGAACTGCAGGAGATTGTCTTGACCATGTCTACATGCCTAAATGCACTGAGTTGCCGCCATGTGATTGGCTGATTAGAAATTAAGTGTTAACAAGAAGTTGGACAGGTGTACCTAATAAAGTGGCCGGTGAGTGTACACTGCACAGTACTACTCCTCCTGTCCTGTATATATACACTGCACAGTACCACTCCTCCTGTCCTGTATGTATACACTGCACAGTACCACTCCTCCTGTCCTGTATGTACACTGCACAGTACCACTCCTCCTGTCCTGTATATATACACACTGCACAGTACCACTCCTCCTGTCATGTATATATACACCGCACAGTACCACTCCTCCTGTCCTGTATATATACACTGCACAGTACCACTCCTCCTGTCCTGTATATATACACACTGCACAGTACCACTCCTCCTGTCATGTATATATACACTGCACAGTACCACTCCTCCTGTCCTGTATATATACACTGCACAGTACCACTCCTCCTATCCTGTATATATACACTGCACAGTACCACTTCTCCTGTCCTGTATATACAGTGCACAGTACCACTCCTCCTGTCCTGTATATATATATATACTGCACAGTACCACTCCTCCTGTATATATACACACTGCACAGTACCACTCCTCCTGTCTATATACACTGCACAGTACCACTCCTCCTGTCCTGTATATATACACTGCACAGTACCACACCTCCTGTCCTGTATATATACACTGCACAGTACCACTCCTCCTGTCCTGTATATACAGTGCACAGTACCACTCCTCCTGTCCTGTATATATACACTGCACAGTACCACTCCTCCTGTCCTGTATATACAGTGCACAGTATCACTCCTCCTGTCCTGTATATACACTGCACAGTACCACTCCTCCTGTCCTGTATATACACTGCACAGTACCACTCCTCCTGTCCTGTATATACACTGCACAGTACCACTCCCCCTGTCCTGTATGTACACTGCACAGTACCACTCCTCCTGTCCTGTATATATACACTGCACAGTACCACTCCTCCTGTATATATACACACTGCACAGTACCACTTCTCCTGTCCTGTATATACAGTGCACAGTACCACTCCTCCTGTCCTGTATATATATACTGCACAGTACCACTCCTCCTGTATATATACACTGCACAGTACCACTCCTCCTGTCTTGTATATATACACACTGCACAGTACCACTCCTCCTGTCCTGTATATATACACAGCACAGTACCACTCCTCCTGTCCTGTATATATATATATATACACACACACTGCACAGTACCCCTCCTCCTGTCCTGTATATACACTGCACAGTACCACTCCTCCTGTCCTGTATATACACTGCACAGTACCACTCCTCCTGTCCTGTATATATATATATATATATATATATATATATATATATATATATATATACACATACACTGCACCGTACCACTTCTCCTGTCCTGTATATACAGTGCACAGTACCACTCCTCCTGTCCTGTATATATATATACTGCACAGTACCACTCCTCCTGTATATATACACACTGCACAGTACCACTCCTCCTGTCTATATACACTGCACAGTACCACTCCTCCTGTCCTGTATATATACACTGCACAGTACCACACCTCCTGTCCTGTATATATACACTGCACAGTACCACTCCTCCTGTCCTGTATATACAGTGCACAGTATCACTCCTCCTGTCCTGTATATATACACTGCACAGTACCCCTCCTCCTGTCCTGTATATACACTGCACAGTACCACTCCTCCTGTCCTGTATATACACTGCACAGTACCACTCCTCCTGTCCTGTATACACACTGTACAGTACCACTCCTCCTGTCCTGTATATATATATATATATATACACATACACTGCACAGTACCACTCCTCCTGTCCTGTATGTACACTGCACAGTACCACTTCTCCTGTCCTGTATATATACACAGCACAGTACCACTCCTCCTGTCCTGTATATATATATATACACACACTGCACAGTACCCCTCCTCCTGTCCTGTATATACACTGCACAGTACCACTCCTCCTGTCCTGTATATACACTGCACAGTACCACTCCTCCTGTCCTGTATATACACTGCACAGTACCACTCCTCCTGTCCTGTATATACACTGCACAGTACCCCTCCTCCTGTCCTGTATATACACTGCACAGTACCACTCCTCCTGTCCTGTATATACACTGCACAGTGCCACTCCTCCTGTATATATACACACTGCACAGTACCACTTCTCCTGTCCTGTATATACAGTGCACAGTACCACTCCTCCTGTCCTGTATATATATATACTGCACAGTACCACTCCTCCTGTATATATACACACTGCACAGTACCACTCCTCCTGTCCTGTATATATACACTGCACAGTACCACTCCTCCTGTCCTGTATATATACACTGCACAGTACCACACCTCCTGTCCTGTATATATACACTGCACAGTACCACTCCTCCTGTCCTGTATGTACACTGCATAGTACCACTCCTCCTGTCCTGTATATATACACTGCACAGTACCACTCCTCCTGTATATATACACTGCACAGTACCACTCCTCCTGTATATATACACTGCACAGTACCACTCCTCCTGTCCTGTATATATACACACTTCACAGTACCACTCCTCCTGTCCTGTATATATACACACTGCACAGTACCACTCCTCCTGTATATATACACTGCACAGTACCACTCCTCCTGTCCTGTATATATACACACTTCACAGTACCACTCCTCCTGTCCTGTATATATACACACTGCACAGTACCACTCCTCCTGTCCTGTATATATACACACTGCACAGTACCACTCCTCCTGTCCTGTATATACACACACTGCACAGTACCACCCCTCCTGTCCTGTATATACACTGCACAGTACCACTCCTCCTGTCCTGTATATACACTGCACAGTACCACTCCTCCTGTCCTGTATATATATATATATATATATATATATATATATATATATATATATATATATATATATATATATATATATATATATACATACACTCACCGGCCACTTTATTAGGTACACCTGTCCAACTTCTTGTTAACACTTAATTTCTAATCAGCCAATCACATGGCGGCAACTCAGTGCATTTAGGCATGTAGACATGGTCAAGATAATCTCCTGCAGTTCAAACCGAGCATCAGTGTGGGGAAGAAAGGTGATTTGAGTGCCTTTGAACGTGGCATGGTTGTTGGTGCCAGAAGGGCTGGTCTGAGTATTTCAGAAACTGCTGATCTACTGGGATTTTCACGCACAACCATCTCTAGGGTTTACAGAGAATGGTCCGAAAAAGAAAAAAAATCCAGTGAGCGGCAGTTCTGTGGGCGGAAATGCCTTGTTGATGCCAGAGGTCAGAGGAGAATGGGCAGACTGGTTCGAGCTGATAGAAAGGCAACAGTGACTCAAATCGCCACCCGTTACAACCAAGGTAGGCCTAAGAGCATCTCTGAACGCACAGTGCGTCGAACTTTGAGGCAGATGGGCTACAGCAGCAGAAGACCACACCGGGTACCACTCCTTTCAGCTAAGAACAGGAAACTGAGGCTACAATTTGTACAAGCTCATCGAAATTGGACAGTAGAAGATTGGAAAAATGTTGCTTGGTCTGATGAGTCTCGATTTCTGCTGCGACATTCGGATGGTAGGGTCAGAATTTGGCGTAAACAACATGAAAGCATGGATCCATCCTGCCTTGTATGGAGCATCTTTGGGATGTGCAGCCGACAAATCTGCGGCAACTGTGTGATGCCATCATGTCAATATGGACCAAAATCTCTGAGGAATGCTTCCAGCACCTTGTTGAATCTATGCCACGAAGAATTGAGGCAGTTCTGAAGGCAAAAGGGGGTCCAACCCGTTACTAGCATGGTGTACCTAATAAAGTGGCCGGTGAGTGTATATATATATATATATATATATATATATATATATATATATATATATATATATACACACACACACACACACACACTGCACAGTACCACTCCTCCTGTCCTGTATGTACACTGCACAGTACCACTCCTCCTGTCCTGTATATACACTGCACAGTACCACTCCTCCTGTCCTGTATATATACACTGCACAGTACCACTCCTCCTGTCCTGTATGTACACTGCACAGTCCCACTCCTCCTGTCCTGTATATACACTGCACAGTTCCAGTTCGAAGAGACGATATTGGACTTTGGAAGGGTCAACATTGGTTTACTATTTTCAATATTACTATGGCCAAACAAAAATAAAATATTGGAAAACCTGTTTAAATGGATTATCCCAAGTAATCCCCTCTCCTCTGGATAAGGGATAACTTTCCAATTGCTGGAGATCTGACTGCTGGGACCCCCATGATCCTGAAAATCGTAGCTCTGTAGAGCACCATATAAATGCAGCTGTGGTCAATCATACTGTGGGGCCATTCACATGTGGCTCTTCAAATAACTCTTTTTAGGAAAGTGAGGGGCACGACAAAGCAAAGCAAAATTTACTGATCGTGGTGGGGAGTGTTATAGTTTGTGGGTTGGTGGGGTTTGTGTGGCTGGACTGTTTTTTTTTGGTCCTGTCCGGTCCTGGTTGTGACCCATAAAGTACTGCACACACGACAAGCAAATTAAAAAAAATCAGATCCATTTGGATTTTTTGCGACCAGCTGTTTGTCATCCTCATAATACCTTTGACAATGATTCCTGTGTTGTTCCTGAATGCTACGTGTGTTTAAAATCAATATTAAATTGTCCCTGCCAAGGAGCACAGGGTGGGGGAGAAGACGAAGTGCCTCTTCTCCACCTCCCTGCAGACCCTGGTGTATCAGTCAGGCTACAGTGGGCATGATCCGAGTGCACTGTAGCAATGATTGACAGCGGTTCTAGACTAGTCTGATACCTGCAGGCAAAGAGCAGGGAGGAGGATTAACATTGTTTTTAAAAATACACATGTAGAGTTTAAAGGGTTTGTCCAGGTTTATCATTAAAGTCTGCAATCACGCTATGTTACTGCAGACTTGCGATGCGCAGCACGTGCTGTGAGAATTCTCCGGTATGGGCTCAAAGCCCAAGCGGTCATGTGATCACAAGTATGTGATATGCATACTCTTGGCCACATTCTGACTAGACATGCGCAGCCTCACTAAGTTCACTTATATTGAGCTGTGCTGTACATGTCTAGTCGGAATGTGGACTGAAGTCTACATATTGCATATTTGCGATCACATGATCTTTCAGTCTCATCGCCGACACCGGAGAATCCTCACAGCACACAGTGCGCGCAATGTGATGATTCACAAGTCTGCAGTGACAGAGTGACTGCAGACTTTTGTGAAAAACATGGACAATCCATTTAAATATAACAGAGATCTTTGAGAATGGCATCATGAGGCTGATAAAGAGCTACTAATACCTCCTAAGCATAAATCCTGTTGTCAGCCTTCCTTTAACTAGAAAATAATGCCCTATTTAATATAAGTTTGCTTCAAGTTTGTGTTATAATGTGGAGGTTATTCATGCCGTTGGTCTTTTAAAAAGAAAAAAAATGCCAGGGTCTCGGCTCTCCAAAAAACCTTTAAAATGGCTGCGGAGGATGACACCAGGTAACAGCAGGTGGCACTGAGTAGTGCAGAAAGCGGAACAGCCTGCAGCACTGACTGGTATACATGTGCTGAGCTGACAGTTACAGCAGCACCTGGGGAAACAGCAGTAATTAGCACTGTTGTCTTTACAGCTTGTTAATGCTGTGATGACTCTGTAGGCTTCTCTGCATGTGAAGCTTAAAGCACAATTTATAAACATAAGCTAATAATTGTCATAATGTGCCGGGGCTCCCTGCTGTCCTGGATCCCAGTGCATGAAGCAACTATACAAGTGTAAATAATATTTATTCTCTTATGCCTGATATAAATTCATTTGTGTAACAAATCCTAAGCCTGAATGTATACAACACTGCATGCACCATGAATGTTATTGCCAAAATTTGTATTTTAAAACTTTATTCACATTATTTAATTCCCTCAGCATATCATATACTGGGTAACATTTGGCAATGTATTTAGGCTTTTTACACAAATACCGTGCATTTAAAAACTAGGTGTTTGGCCCAATAGCTATAATTATGAAGTCCTACAAAATTAGTATATGACGACTATTAGTATCAGCACGATTGTTATTTATTTAGGATAACTGGAAGAAGTAAGAAGGTTGTTACACTAGGACAACATCTGTTCATATACCATATCATGGCATAAGCAAGAGTGGAGAGCGGCGGAGTCAGACTTGGGCTGTACATACAGGTGTATCTCACAAAATTAGAATATCATCAAAAAGTAAATTTTTTTCATTTCTTCAATACAAAAAGTGAAAATCATATATTATATAGAGTCATTACAAACAGAGTGATCTATTTCAAGTGTTTATTTAATGTTAATGATTATGGCTTACAGCCAATGAAAACTCAAAAGTCATTATCTCAGTAAATTAGAATAATTAACAAAAGATACCTGCAAAAGGCAAGTGTTTAGAAAGGTCCCTTAGTCTGTTTCAGTAGGCTCCAAAATCATGGGGAAGACTGCTGACTTGACAGATATCCATAAGGCAGTCATTGACACACTCCACAAGGAGGGTAAGCCACAAAAGGTCATTGCTAAAGAAGCTGGCTGATCACAGAGTGCTGTATCCAAGCATATTAATAGAAAGTTGAGTGGAAGGGAAAAAGTGTGGTAGAAAAAGGTGCACAAGCAACCGGGTAACCACAACCATGAAAGGATTGTTAAGAAAAGGACATTCAAAAATTTGGGGGAGATTCACAAGGAGTGGACTGCTGCTGGAGTCATTGCTTCAAGAGCCACCACACACAGATGTATCCAGGACATGGGCTACAAGTGTTGCATTCCTTGTGTCATGACACTCATGACAAAATAGACAACTTCAGAAGCATCTTATCTGGGCCAAGGAGAAAAAGTACTTTACTGTTGCTCAGTGGTCTAAAGTGTTGTTTTCTGATGACAGTAAATTTTGCATTTCATTTGGAAATCAAGGTCCCAGAGTCTGGAGGAAGAGTGGAGAGGCACACAATCCAAGCTGCTTGTGGTCTAGCGTGAAGTTTTCACAATCAGTGATGATTTGGGGAGCCATGTCATCTGCTGGTGTAGGTCCACTGTGTTTTATCAAGACTAAAGTCAGTACAGTACAGCCGTCTACCAGGGAATTTTAGAGCACTTCATGCTTTCCTCTGCCGACAAGGTTTTTGGAGATGGAAATTTCATTCTCCAGCAGGACTTGGCACCTGTCCACACTGCCAAAAATACCAATACCTGGTTTAAAAATAACAGTATCACTGGGCTTGATTGGCCAGCAATCTCGCCTGACCTTAACCCCATAGAGAATCTATGGGGTATTGTCAAGAGGAAGATGAGAGACACCAGACCCAAAAATGCAGACGAGCTAAAGGCTGCTATCAAAGCAACCTGGGCTTCTATAACACCTCAGCAGTGTCACAGGCTGATCGCCTCCATGCCACGCCGCGTTGATGCTGTAATTGATTCAAAAGCAGCCCCGACCAAGTATTGATTGCATTTACTGAACATACATTTCAGTAGGCCAACATTTCGGATTTTAAAATCATTTTTCAAGCTGGTGTTATAAAGTATTCTAATTTACTGAGATAATGACTTTTTGGTTTTCACTGGCTGTAAGCTATAATCATAATAATAATAATCTCTTTATTTATATAGCGCCAACATATTCAGCAGCGCTTTACAGTTTTTGCACACATTATCATCGCTGTCCCTGATGGAGCTCACAATCTAAATTCCCTATCAGTATGTCTTTGGAATGTGGGAGGAAACCGGAGAACCCGGAGGAAACCCACGCAAACACGGGGAGAACATACAAACTCCTTGCAGATGTTGTCCTTGGTGGGGTTTGACTCCAGCGCTGCAAGGTTGCAGTACTAACCACTGAGCCACCGTGCTGCCCATAATCATCATTAATAGAAATAGATCACTGTTTGTAATGACTCTATTTAATATATGAATTTACATTTGTACTGAAATAAAATAACTTTTGATGATATTCTAATTTTGTGAGACACATCTGTATATTACACAGACAGCCATTCATTTGTCAAGCGCTACTACATGGCAACTAATCATTGCGAATGTTAAAGAGAATCGGTCACCAGGTTTTTCCCATATAAAGCAGGGCCACCACCTATAAGCCCTATGTGACAACATTCTAGTGTGCTCTCCACAAAACAAAAAATAGCTTTTAGAATACTCACCTATGGGTGGTCCAGTCCAATGGGCATCATTGTTCCTGATCCAGTGCCTCCTGTATTCTAGCTTCATGTGGATGACACGTTCTACATCATCCACACAGTGTCCTCGGCATCGCGCTCCTGCGCAGGCGCACTTCTCTTCCATTCTGAGGGCAGAGCAAAGTGTTGTAGTGTGTATGCACCTGCTCTCTTTGGCCTTTCCCCATATCCATGCGCAGTGCAGTGCTTTACTCTGCCCTAGTCAGGGTAGAGAAGTACACCAGCGCAGGAGCGCGATGCAGAGCAGACTGTGTAGACGAAGTAGTACGAGTCATCCACACAAAGAAGAAAGGATGTGCCGGATCAATAACAGCGACGCCCATTGGAACAGACCACCCCCTAGGTGAGTATAATAAAAGCTTTTTTTTTATTATATGTATAGCGCATTGGGGACATATATACAGCATTCTAAAATGCTGTCACATAGTCCTTACAGGTGCTGGGCCTAATTTATATGGGAAAAACCTGGTAACAGGCTTCCTTTAATATACAAGTACTTTGGCCCTGTTTCATCGTTGTTTCTCCACTTTTTTGGAACAATTTGCACTTTATTAATTGGGGGGTTTACTTTGTAGTATCTGCTCCTTATTCTCTGTACGTTTTGTGCCATTATTATAGTTGCCTTTCATTTTTAGATATGTTTAGATCCCCTCCCACAGCTTTCTTTATCCATTCAAGCAAGAAATGCGACTTTCCCAAATGATGCCATTTTTCTGTACATCTCACTTCAGTCTCTGCCTGGAGTAAGGTTTCAGGTGGATTTTTCAGTTAGGTACAGATGTGATGTTTCTTAAAGGATGTGGGGCCTTTGAGCTAAAAAGTTGCAAAAACCTGGGTAAAAACAGAAATAAAGAGTATTTTTGATTTTGCATAAAATTCATGAACCAATTACATCACTTTCAAGAATTTTGCACAAAAAAATATGAGCAAACACTAAAAGTACCCTCAATAATTCACAACTGATGAATAAGGGCCTACATGAACAAAACAAAAATATTGGGCCACACCTTTAAATAATGCTCCCCCACAACTGGGGGTACCTAAGGCTCTGAGTTGGAGAAGGACTGGAGTAAAGCATGCTACCAGTGGACATGTGTTCTGTGAATCATACTTTTCTATCTGACAACCTGATGGACAAGTTTTGTTTTTGTGAATGCCAGTGTCACGGGGGTTACCGCGACAGTGTGGAGCCAGGAGACCACAGCATCTGATTGCTCCTACTCCTGCACTGACAAGAAGCACTTCTAATTCATTTTAATGGCGTTTATTCCTTCTGGCTGAACAGGGGTTAATCGGCCATGTTGGAAATCTCTATTCTCAGTTAGCCACTCCTTTCCCCTTTATAATCTGGGTTCTGTTGCAAATCCTTGTCAGAGCTAGCATTTGCTGCATGGCTTCCGGAGGGAGAGGTGTTCATATGAGAAGGAGTGTTGCAGGAGTTATCTGTGACTGTTGCTTGGTTTGTATGTGTGGTAATTCCCTATCCTTATCTATTTTGGTTTATTCCACTACCTCCACTCCCCGGTGCATTCCTCTGTTATATATGAGTGAATATTTTGTATGCCTGGAGTTTTCTGTTAACCCTTGTTCGTTGAGAACAGATGTAGGGCTGACTCAGGAGCTAAGGCAAGGGGTGAAGGCCCCAGCATCTTCACCTTCAGAAGTATCCCGGGGGAATAGGACGAGCTAGAGTGCCCCTTATTGTTAGGGACAGGGAAGGAGCCCCTGGTCCTGGGTCACAGGTCACCCGACATGACAGCCTGAATATTCATTTTGCTTTAGCAGCGGGGACAGGGTCCTGTCTCCAACTGCTGCTAGGCTGGCACAGGGCGGGCCCCCTTGACTCAGGGGCCCTATAGCCACTGGCTGGGAGCCCCTGGAGCAGTGCGGGCCCTAGGCAGCTGCTGGCCAGTATGTCAGCAGGTGTCAGTGCCTGGGCCCACCGGAGAATCCTCCGGTTCTCCGGTGGGCCAGTCCGAGCCTGGCTGTATGTATATATGTATGTGCATCTTGTATGCATATCTTGTATGTAACTGATGTATGTACTGTATATATGTGTACCTTGTATGTATATAGGTATACCTTGTATGCAAATTATGTATGCATATATATATCTTGTATGTAACTGTTGTATGTATATATTTATACCTTGTATGTAACTTGTATGTGTATATGTATGCATACCTTGTATGTTGCTGTTGTATGTATGTATGTATGTATGTATATATATATATATATATATATATATATATGTACCTTGTATGCAACTGATGTATATATGTACTGAATGTGTACCTTGTATGTAACTGTTGTATGTATATATGTGTACCTTGTTTGTAACTGATGTATGTATATATGTTTGTGTACCTTGTATGTAACTGTTGTATGTATATACTGTATATATAACTTGTATGTAACTGTTGTATGTATATATGTGTACCTTGTATGCAACTGATGTATATATGTACCGTATGTGTACCTTGTATGTAGCTGTTGTATGTATATACGTGTACCTTGTATGCAACTGATGTATATATGTACCGTATGTGTACCTTGTATGTAGCTGTTGTATGTATATACGTGTACCTTGTATGCGACTGATGTATATATGTATATATGTAACTGTTGCCCAGATTTGACCGACCATAATCTCAGTGCTCAGCTATTGCCCTCTACTGGTTTTCTACATCTTTCAAGTTTACTGTATCAATACAAAAGTGTCTATAGTAGAAAACAAACTGTCATCACTGATCAAGGTTGCCAACTTGAAATTTTATTTTTTTCTTGGTGGCTCATCAAAAAATCACAGACAGACAATATTTTTTTACGCTCACATTAGAAAACCATAATAAATCATTTATAAGACCATAATTGAGTCAACTATTGTCAAAATAATCTGTATAAATTTTCTTCAGCTTCAAAAAAAATCAGACGCCTTCAATTTTTTTACCGACAGGGCAAAAAAGTGCCATATTTTTACAGACTGTTTTGGAATTTCTGGACGGTTGGCAACCCAGTCACTGACCCTGTACACTTTCAATATTAATTCCTTCAGTCAAAAACACTAGGAATATGTTTGATACCAAGTGGGTATTTTGTGAACTTTAACATATGTAACAAATTACTGATTAACTTGTTCTATAGATCTTAACACAAACAAGGGAGTATGAACAAACAGCAGCAAATTTTTCGGATATCATGTTAAATATAGTGGTTGGCAATTGTAAAAGTCTTCAGGGTTCAGTACATATATAACCTATAAAAATGTCCACTTGGCAAAGTGGAACACACCCCTAAACCAAAACATTATACCGACCAAAGATTTGAATTTAATAACCAATAAATAACAGACAAAAACGGATTATTGCTAGAGGACATGTGTTTTCTCTTTCCGAAGTAATATATGTATTTTTTATCATATCGGTCCCTTCTAGCTGTTGCTATTTTTCTCACCTGATTATCCGTTCTTGTCTGTTATTTATTCTTAATAAAATATAGTACTATTTTTGCTTAAAGGGAACCTGTCATCAGTTTTGGTCGAAATAAGATACTGCCATCACCTTTCAGGGTTTATATACAGCATTCAATAATGCTGTATATAAGCCCACCACCTGACCCGGAAGAACTGAAAAATAAGTTTTATTATACTCACCTGTGGGGCTGTCCAGTCCGGTGGGAGTCGCTGGTCATGGTCCAGCGCCTCCCATTTTCTTATGATCAAAGCCCCCGCCTGCTTGTTTCTTGTGGATGATGCGACCCTGCGTCATCCACACAGGCTACCCTGCATTGCAGCTCCTGTGCAGGCATACTTCTCTGCCCTGTTGAGGGCAGAGAAAACTACTGCAGTACGCAGGTGCAGGGGCTCTTTGATATTTTCCAGCACCTGCGCACTGCAGTACTTTGCTCTGCACACAACAGGGCAGAGAAGTACGCCTGCGCAGGAGTGCGATGCCGGGGAGCCTGTGTGGATGGTGCAGGGTCGCGTCATCCACAAGAAGCAAGAAGGAGGACGGCATCGCAAGAAGATGGGAGGCGCTGGACCAAGACCTGCGGCACACATCGGACCGGACCACCCCGCAAGTAAGTATAATAAAACTTATTTTTCAGTTCTTCCAGGTCGGATCGGGGGCTTATCTAAAGCTTTATAGAATGCTGTATATAAACCCTGAAAGGTGATGGCTCTATCTTACATTGGCCAAAACTGATGACAGGTTCCCTTTAACCCCTTCCTGGCCTGTGAAGCTTATGTGGTGTCATGGCAAGATCGCGTTCCTGCAGATCGGGTGAAAGGGTTAACTAAAATTTCACCTGACCTACAGGGACAGGGGGAGTGGTACTTCAGCCCAAAGGGGGGTGGCTTTGCCCCCACGTGGCTACGATCGCTCTGAATGGCTGTTGAAAGTGAAACAGCCAATCAGAGCAATTTGTAATATTTCACCTATGAAACTTGGTGTAATATTACAATCCAGCCATCAATATCTGCATTTCAAAACGTCACTACTTCCCTTCCGAGCCCCGACGTGTGCCCAAACAGTGGTTTACCCCCACATATGGGGTATTAGCGTACTCAGGACAAACTGGACAACAACTATTGGGGTTCAGTTTCCCCTGTTACCCTTGTGAAAATAAAAAATTGTGGGCTAAAAAATAATTTTTGAGGGAAAAAAATGATTTTTTATTTTCATGGCTCTGCGTTATAAACTTCTGTGAAGCACTTGGAGGTTCAAAGTGCTCACCACACATCTAGATAAGTTCATTGGGGGGTCTGGTTTCCAAAATGGGGTCACTTATGGGGAGTTTCTACTGTTTAGGCACATCAGGGGCTCTACAAACGTAACATGACGCCCGCAGACCATTCCATTAAAGTCTGCATTCCAAAACATCACTACTTCCCTTCCGAGCTCTGTCATGCGCCCAAACAGTGGTTTACCCCCATATATGGGAATCAGCGTACTCAGGACAAACTGGACAACAACTTTTGGGGTCCAATTTTTCCTGTTACGCTTGTAAAAATAAAAAATTGCAGGCTAAAAAATATTTTTTGAGGAAATTTTTTTTTTTTTTTATTTTCACGGCTCTGCGTTATAAACTTCTGTGAAGCACTTGGGGGTTCAAAGTGCTCACCATACATCTAGATAAGTTCCTTGGGGGGGTCTAGTTTCCAAAATGGTGTCACTTGTGGGGGAGCTCCGATGTTTAGGCACACAGGAGCTCTCCAAATGCGACATGGTGTCTGCTAACGATTGGAGCTAATTTTTCATTCAGAAAGTCAAATGGCACTCCTTCCCTTCCGAGCCTTGCCGTGTGCCCAAACAGTGGTTTACCCCCACATATGAGGTATCGGTGTACTCAAGAGAAATTGCCCAACAAATTTTAGGATCCATTTTATCCTGTTGTCCATGTGAAAATGAAAAAATTGAGGCTAAAATAATTTTTGTGTGAAAAAAAAAGTACTTTTTCATTTTTACGGATCAATTTGTGAAGCACCTGGGGGTTCAAAGTGCTCACTATGTATCTAAATAAGTTAATTGGGGGGTCTAGTTTCCAAAATGGGGTCACTTGTGGGGGAGCTCCAATGTTTAGGCACACAGGGGCTCTCCAAACACAACATGGTGTCCGCTAAAGATTGGAGCTAATTTTTCAGTCAAACGGCGCTCCTTCCCTTCCGAGCCTTGCCGTGTGCCCAAACAGTGGTTTACCCCCACATATGAGGTATCGGTGTACTCAAGAGAAATTGCCCAACAAATTTTAGGATCCATTTTATCCTGTTGTCCATGTGAAAATGAAAAAATTGAGGCTAAAATAATTTTTTGTGAAAAAAAGTACTTTTTCATTTTTATGGATCAATTTGTGAAGCACCTGGGGGTTTAAAGTGCTCACTATGCATCTATATAAGTTCCTTGGGGGGTCTAGTTTCCAAATTGGGGTCACATGTGGGGGAGCTCCAATGTTTAGGCACACAGGGGCTCTCCAAATGCGACATGGTGTCCGCTAAAGATTGGAGCCAATTTTTAATTCAAAAAGTCAAATAGCGCTCCTTCCCTTCCGAGCCCTGTCGTGTGCCCATATAGTGATTCCCCCCCACATATGGGGTATCGGCGTTCTCAGGATAAATTGGACAACAACTTTTGAGGTCAAGTTTCTCCTTTTACCCTTGGGAAAATAAAAAAAATTGTTGCTAAAAGTTCATTTTTGTGACTAAATACTTAAATGTTCATTTTTTTCTTCCATGTTGCTTCTGCTGCTGTGAAATACCTGAAGGGTTAATAAACTTCTTGAATGTGGTTTTGAGCACCTTAAGGGGTGCAGTTTTTAGAATGGTGTCACTTTTGGGTATTTTTAGCCGTATAGACCCCTCAAACTGACTTCAAATGTGAGGTGGTCCCTGAAAAAAATGGTTTTGTAAATTTTGTAGTAAAAATGAGAAATTGCTGGTCAAATTTTAACCCCTATAACTTCCTAGCAAAAAAAAAATTTGTTTCCAAAATTGTGCTGATGTAAAGTAGACATGTGGGAAATGTTATTTTTTAACTATTTTGTGTCACATAGCTCTCTGTTTTAACAGAATAAAAATTCAAAATTTGAAAATTGAGACATTTTCAAAATTTTCGCCAAATTTCCGTTTTTTTCACAAATAAACGCAAAAATTATCGACCTAAATTTACCACTAACATGAAGCTCAATATGTCACGAAAAAATTATTTTTCCGTCAATTTGGCCATGTGAGGGCTTATTTTTTGCGGGATGAGTTGTACTTTTGAACGACATCATTGGTTTTACCATGTCGTGTACTAGAAAACGGGAAAAAAATTCCAAGTGCAGTGAAATTGCAAAAAAAGTGCAATCCCACACTTGTTTTTTGCTTCGCTATTTTGCTAGGTTCACTAAATGCTAAAACTCACCTGCCATTATGATTCTCCAGGTCACTACGAGTTCATAGACACCTAACATGACTAGGTTATTTTTCACCTAAGTGGTGGAAAAAAATTCCAAACTTTGCAAAAAAAAAAAAAAAATTGCACCATTTTCCGATACTCGTAGCGTCTTTATTTTTCGTGATCTGGGGTCAGGTGAGGGCTTATTTTTTGCGTGCCGAGCTGGCGTTTTTAATGATAGCATTTTGGTGCAGATACGTTCTTTCGATCGCCCGTTATTGCATTTTAATGCAATATCGCGGCGACCAAAAAAACGTAATTCTGGCGTTTCGATTTTTTTTCTCATTACGCCATTTAGCGATTAGGTTAATGCTTTTTTTTTATTGATAGATCGGGCGATTCTGAACACGGCGATACCAAATATGTGTAGGTTTGATTTTTTTTTTATTGATTTATTTTGATTGGGGCGAAAGGGGGGTGATTTAAACTTTTATATTTTTTTTATTTTTTTCACATTTTTTTTTACTTTTTTTTTTCACTTTTGCCATGCTTCTATAGCCTCCATGGAAGGCTAGAAGCAGGCACAACCCGATCGGCTCTGCTCATAAGATCGCTGCTACACAGCAGAATTACAGGTGTGCTGTGAGCGCCGACCACAGGGTGGCGCTCACAGCTGCCGAGGATCAGTAACCATAGAGGTCTCAAGGACCTCTATGGTTACCATTTAGAAGCATCGCCGACCTCCGATCATGTGACGGGGGTCGGCGATGCGCTCATATCCGGCCGCCCGGCCGGATGCGGTAGTTAAATGCCGCTGTCTGCGTTTGACAGCGGCATTTAACTAGTTAATGGGCGCGGGCGGATCGCGATTCCGCTCGCGCTCATTGCGCGCACATGTCAGCTGTACAAAACAGCTGACATGTCGCGGCTTTAAGGTGGGCTCGCCGCCGGAGCCCACCTTAAAGCGGGGGTTCTGCCAGCTGACGTACTATTCCGTCAGCTGGCAGAAAGGGGTTAAGGTCAAAATAGGCTGGGTCATGAAGGGGTTAAACCCTTTTTTGATGGATCTTATATTATGTGCCATTTTCTAGAAATAATTGGATATTGAATTCGGATTAGTTATCTAAAGATCGAAATCTTTGGTCGGTTTAAGAGTTCAGTACATGTCTGAACAAGTGTGTCACTAGTCTTTGCCTGATGAAGAGACGTATGTAGTCTCGAAAGCTTGCAATTTGTTACCATCTTTTCAGTTAGCCATTAAAAGGTATCAACCACTGAGGACTCTCAATTCTAAACATTTTAATATCTGTGAGCATTATTACTTGACAGCATTTTATAATGTTTTCTTCTGTGGAAGTTAGTCTCAAGAAATCATATTTGATGGGATGTTGAGAAGCAAAACTTATTTACTTTCTCACATGGTACCCATTAGATTAAAATTGATGATTTAACAATAACAAAATTAGGTTGGGTGAAATGTAGCAACGAATCTTCATTTTAGCTGACAAGTGCCACACAGTCATTTTCTGGAAAAAAAAAGTCAGTCATTTTTAAACATTAGATGAAAGATAAAAAAAAAAGTGCAAGGCTGCTTTTGCACAACAATTCTTCACCAGGCATTTATTAAATAGATGTAAACGTTAAACCTACTTCTATGCAAAATGTATGGACCTTTTACATTACCGTGTCTTAGGCCACGTTCACACGTTCAGTATTTGGTCAGTATTTGACATCAGTATTTGTATTTTGTATCAGTATTTGTAAGCCAAAACCAAGAATGGATGAAAAATGCAGAAGTGTTTCTATTAGGGCTTGTTTCCACATGCGAGAAACACGTCCGTGTCTCGCATGTGGGAACTAAGTTCTGGCGTCGGCACTCCAGAGCGGAGTGTGCGGCCGCATAAGGAACACATGGAGCTGCACAGCTCCGCTCCAATGTGCCGACGCCAGAACTTGGTTCCCACATGCGAGACACGGACGTGTTTCTCGCATGTGGAAACAAGCCCTTAGGGTATGTGTCCACGTTCAGGAAACGCTGCGTTTTTGATGCAGCGCTGAGCCGCAGCGTCAAAAACGCAGCGTCCAGATGTTACAGCATAGTGGAGGGGATTTAATGAAATCCCGTCTCCACTGTGCATTAAAAAACGCATGCGTTTTTCCTGCAAAAACGCACATGCGTTGTGTTTTTTCAGAACGCAGCATGCTGCTACAATGAGCAAAACACGCAGGAACACCGAAGGGTGACCTGCCAGTGACCTCAGGTGCATTTTTGGTCAGGATTTTACCTGCATAAAATCCTGACCAAAGCCTGAAGCAAACCTGAACGTGGACACATACCCTTATACTTTTCCTCTGATTCTTCTACTTCTGACAAAGGTGGTATCTGAAACGCGCATCAGGGTGTGCACCACTTTGGTCCATAAGATCCTGTTCCAGGTACTATATCATCTGATTCATTCTGATGTTTGATATCCTACATTTATTCACCACCTATGAGATACATCATGCATGTCATTGCGCACTTTCAGCCATGATTCTATATACTTGATATATGTATGTGTTCATACCCAAGTATGAGGCCTTTTTCACACGTCATTGTCTCCGGTATGTGTAGTGACAGTTTTCTCACGTACCGGAGACACTGACACACGTAGACCCATTCAAATGAATGGGTCTATGCACATGTCTCCGTGTTTCTCCGGCAGCACGTACAGCAATACGTCCTGCACACGTGCACACGGAGAACAGTGTGCACTCTCCTCCGTGTGCACGTACCGCCTGCAGGAGAGACAGCGCTACAGTAAGCACTGTCCCCCCCGCTGTTTTGCTGAAGGCGGCATTCATCTCTTCTCCCTGTCCAGATAATTCCGGTACCGGAGAAATCGGTACCGGAGTTATCTGTGTCCGTGTGCTCACGTGGCACATCAGTGTGGCACACGTGCGGCATCCGTGTACCGCCCGTGTCCCGCCTGAGGACCACACGGACCGTGCAGGAGAGACAGCTCTACAGTAAGCGCTGTCCCCCCGCTGTGGTGCTGAAGGCGGCATTCATCTCTTCTCCCCCGCAGGAGAGAAGAGATGAATGATCAAGTTTTTTTTTCTTTTTTGTTAAAAATAAAGTTGCTGGGACCTCCTTCCTCCCATCCCCAGTGCGCCGCCCGGCCCCTTGCAGAAGAAATACTCACCCAGCTCCCGCGATGTCTCCACTCTCCTCTCAGCGCTGGCAGCCTGTCCTGTGTGAGCGGTCACGTGGTACCGCTCATTACAGTGAGGAATATGCGCATATTCCTCACTTTAATGAGCGGTCCCACGGGACCGCTCACACAGGACAAGGGGCCAGCGCTGAGAGGAGAGAGGAGACATCGCGGGAGCTGGGTGAGTATTTCTTCTGCAAGGGGCCGGCGGCACACTGGGGATGGGAGGCGGGAGTCACATGCAAACTTTATTTTAAACAAAAAAGAAAAAAAAAACTTGATCATTCATCTCTTCTCTCCTGCGGGGGAGAAGAGATGAATGCCGCCTTCAGCACCACAGCGGGGAGGACAGCGCTTACTGTAGAGCTGTCTCTCCTGCACGGTCCGTGTGGTCCTCAGGCGGCACACGGGCGGCACACGGATGCCGCCCGTGTGCCACACTGATGTGCCACATGAGCACACGGACACGGATAACTCCGGTACCGATTTCTCCGGTACCGGAATTATCTGGACGTGTGAAACAGGCCTGAGACTATGATTTCCTCTTATATTTATCTAGGGCAGGGCAGCACGGTGGCTCAGTGGATAGCACTGCAACCTTGCAGCGCTTGGAGTCCTGGGTTTTAATCCCACCTTGGACAACATCTGCAAGGAGTTTGTATGTTCTCCCCATGTTTGCGTGGGTTTCCTCCCAGATATCAAAGACATACTGATAAGGAATTTAGATTGTGAGCCCCATCGGGGACAGCAGTGATAATGTGTGCAACCTGTAAAGCGCTGCGGAATATATAAAAATAAAGATTATTATTTATTATTATTAACTAACCTTATCACACATATATTGATATGTTTGATAAATATAACTTTGATATATACTTTTATATTGTTTTCATGATGCCCACATTTTTCAGGGTACGCGTCCAGCTTTTTTTTCTGAATTTCCACTGAACACCAACTCTTGTTCCTAATAAAGGTTTCATACTGGCACTGCATATTATCCATGTAATTATTTGGCCCCGCATCAGATTTTTTGTTTTTCTCAGATAATTACTGATTGGTCTATAAATTACATGCCTGACAGATTCAGGTGTTTCTCGCAAAATTAGAATATCACCAAAAAGTGAAACTCAAAACTCATATATAGAGTCATTACAAACAGAGTGATCTATTTCAAGTGTTTATTTCTGTTAATGTTGATGATTATGGCTTACTGCCAATGAAAACCCATAAGTCATTATCTCAGTAAATTTAGAATAATTAGCAAAAAACACCTGCAAAAGCTTCCTAAGCATTTAAAAAGGTTCCTTAGGCCTCTTTCACACTTAAGTGTCTCCAGTTCGTGTGGTGACAGTTTTCACACATACCGGAGACACTGACACACATAGACCCATTCAAATGAATGGGTCTGTGCACATATCTGTGTTTTTCACAGACCGTGTGTCCGAGTGATACACACGTAGACATGTCCATTTTTGCGCAGCTGCACGGATCACACGGACCCATTTAAGTCAATGGGTCCGTGCAAAACATGTACCGCACATGGATGCCGTCCGTGTGATGCATCATTATCACACGGACAGCCGCTGGGGAAGAAGCGCTACAGTAAGCGCTGTTCCCCGGCGGCAGGTGCTGAAGCTGGCTCTTATCATTCTCCCCTGCTCTGCCGGCATGCAGAGGAGAATGATGAGCGTTATATTAAAGTCCGAACATCAGCAGGTGGGGGCTTTTTGGACCCTTAGCCCATCATCTGACACATGCTGCCGCTAATAACAGTGACAGTAGATGCGGATGATAGGGGTATTCCACAGCCGCTGGCTGCGATCTAAGGAAATAAATGAATGAAAAACCCGACGTGGATTCCCCCCTATTTTCTTGAACCACCCAGGCAAAACTCACAGCTGGGGGAGGCAATCCTTAGCTGTCAGCTTCTGCAAGGTTGGTTATCAAGAATAGAGGGGTCCCCAGTTTTTTTAATTATTTAAATAAATAATTTAAAAAAATGCGTGGGGTCCCCCCCATTTTTGACAACCAGCCTTGCTAAAGCTCACAGCTGGGTGCTGCTATTTCTAGGCTAGTAAGGGGCCATTGATATAGGCCCCCTCCAGCCTAAAAACAGCAGCCCGCAGCTGCCCAGAAAAGGCGCATTACTGCGCTATTAGATGCGCCTTTTCTGGCGCTTTGCTTGGCTTTTCCCACTTGCCCTGTAGCAGTGGCAAGTGGGGTAGTATTTGTGGGTTTGATGTCACCTTTCAGGTGACATCAAGTCCAGGGCTTAGTAATGGAGAGGCGTCTATAAGATACCTATCCATTACTAATCCTATAGTTGTATTGTTTGCAAATAAAGACACAGCCAGAATAAAGTCCTTTTAAAAAAAAACAACAAAAAACTCAATTAAGCCATACTTACAACTGACTTTAACCCCATAAAGAATCTATGGGGTATTGTCAAGAGGAAGATGAGAGACACCAGACCAAACAATGCAGACGAACTAAAGGCTGCCATCAAAGCAACTTGGGCTTCTATAACACCTCAGCAGTGATACAAGCTGATCGCCTCCATGCCACGCCGCATTGATGCAGTAATTTATGCAAAAGGAGCCCCGAACCAAAAGTATTGAGTGCATTCACTGAACATCCTTTTTTTTTTTCTTTTTTGCTGCATATACCCTGTTTTGGCATGAGCACCCGGAGTCCATAGAGGCAGTCTCTATCCGGAAAGCACTCCATTCAGCATATGGTTGTCTGGCCCCACAGCAGTGCAGTTATATATTTTTCTTTCTTGTTTGTATACATTCCAGTAGACCAACATTTAGGATTCCAAAATTATTTTTGAAACTGATGTTATAAGGTATACTAATTTACTAAGATAATGACTTTTGGGTTTTCATTGGCTGTAAGCCATAATCATCAACATTAACAGAAATAAACACTTGAAATAGATCACTTTGCTTGTAATGACTCTTTATAATGAGTTTCACTTTTTGTATTGAAGAACTGAAATAAATTAACTTTTTGATATTCTAATTTTGTGAGAAGCACCTCTATGTTTAAGTGATTTATGCAATGAATATTCTCATTACATACAGTATGTATTGATGTACACTCATACAGTTATATGAAAAAGTTTGGGCACCCATATTAATCTTAAGCTTGTTTTATAAAAATTGGTTTTTTTTGCAACAGCTATTTCAGTTTCATATAACTAATAACTGTTGGACACAGTAATGTTTCTGCCTTGAAATGAGGTTTATTGTACTAACAGAAAATGTGCAATCTGCATTCAAACAAAATTTGACAGGTGCATAAGTATGGGCACCCTTATCATTTTCTTCTTTTAAATACTCCTACCTACTTTTTACTGACTTACTAAAGCACTTTTTTTGGTTTTGTAACCTCATTGAGCTTTGAACTTCATAGCCAGGTGTATGCAATCATGAGAAAAGCTACTTAAAGTGACCACTTGCAAGTTGTTCTTCTGTTTGAATCTCCTCCGAAGAGTGGCATCATGGACTCCTCAAAAGAACTGTCAAATGATCTGAAAACAAAGATTATTCAACATAGTTGTTCAGGGGAAGGATACAAAAAGCTGTCTCAGAGATTTAACCTGTCAATTTCCACTGTGAGGAACATAGTAAGGAAATGGAAGAACACAGGTACAGTTCTTGTTAAGGCCAGAAGTGGCAGGCCAAGAAAAACATCAGAAAGGCAGAGAAGAAGAATGTTGAGATCAGTCAAGGACAATCCTCAGACCACCTCCAGAGAGATGCAGCATCAACTTGCTGCAGATGGTGTCACTGTGCATCGGTCAACTATACAACGCACTGTGTTTTTTTGCCGCCATGCATAACGCCTTTTTGTATGACCAAACAACTCAATCTTGGTTTCATGAGTCCACAGGACCTTCTTCCAAAAAGAAATTGGCTTCTCCACATGTGCTTTTGCATACCTCAGCTGACTCGGTTTGTGGCGTGCTTGCAGAAACGGCTTCTTTCGCATCACTCTCCCATACAGCTTCTCCTTGGGCAAAGTGCGTTGTATAGTTGACCGATGCACAGTGACACCATCTGCAGCAAGTTGATGCCGCAGCTCTCTGGAGGTGGTCTGAGGATTGTCCTTGACTGATCTCACCATTCTTCTTCTCTGCCTTTCTGATGTTTTTCTTGGCCTGCCACTTCTGGCCTTAACAAGAACTGTATCTGTGTTCTTCCATTTCCTTACTATGTTCCTCACAGTGGAAATTGACAGGTTAAATCTCTGATGTAGTACTGATGTAAAATATTGACCAACATATCGTCATGTGATTGTGGCCTTATATATAGAAAAGTGTTCTAAAGCTTTAGTAATTAGTGATGTCAATAAAAATGCAATAGCTAAATGTTTCAAAGAGTTATTACATCCATACAGAAAAAACAAGGCGCTCATTATGTCTGTTGGGGTACATACAGTTGTGGCCAAAAGTATTGACACCCTGTCAGATAATACTCAGTTTCTTCCTGAAAATGATTGCAAACACAAATTCTTTGGTATTATCTTCATTTAATTTGTCTTAAATGAAAAAAACACAAAAAGAATTGTCCTAAAGCCAAATTGGATATAATTCCACACCAAACATAAAAAAAGGGGTGGAGAAAAGTATTGGGACTGTTCGAAAAATCATGTGATGCTTCTCTAATTTGTGTAATTAACAGCACCTGTAACTTACCTGTGGCACCTAACAGGTGTTAGCTATAACTAAATCACACTTGCAGCCAGTTGACATGGATTAAAGTTGACTCAACCTCTGTCCTGTGTCCTTGTGTGTACCACATTGAGCACGGAGAAAAGAAAGAAGACCAAAGAACGGTCTGAGGACTTGAGAAACCAAATTGTGAGGAAGCATGAGCAATCTCAGGGCTACAAGTCCATCTCCAAAGACCTGAATGTTCCTGTGTCTACCGTGTGCAGTGTCATCAAGACGTTTAAAGCCCATGTCACTGTGGCTAACCTCCCTAGATGTGGACGGAAAAGAAAAATTGACAAGAGATTTCAACGCAAGATTGTGCGGATGTTGGATAAAGAACCTCGACTAACAGCCTAAGCTCAAGTTCAAGCTGCCCTGCAGTCCGAGGGTACAACAGTGTCAACCAGTACTCTGCGTCGGCGTCTGAATGAAAAGGGACTGTATGGTAGGAGACCCAGGAAGACCCCACTTCTTACCCCGCGACATTAAAAAGCCAGGCTGGAGTTTGCCAAAACTTACCTGAAAAAGCCTAAAACGTTTTGGAAGAATGTTCTCTGGTCAAATGAGACAAAAGTAGAGCTTTTTGGGCAAAGGCATCAACATAGAGTTTACAGGAGAAAAAAAGAGGCATTCAAAGAAAAGAACATGGTCCCTACAGTCAAACATGGCGGAGGTTCCCTAATGTTTTGGGGTTGCTTTGCTGCCTCTGGCACTGGACTGCTTGACCGTGTGCATGGCATTATGAAGTTTGAAGACAACCAACGAATTTTGCAACATAATGTAGGGCCCAGTGTGAGAAAGTTGGGTCTCCCTCAGAGGTCATGGGTCTTCCAGCAGGACAATGACCCAAAACACACTTCAAAAAGCACTAGAAAATGGTTTGAGAAAAAGCACTGGAGACTTCTAATGTGGCCAGCAATGAGTCTAGACCTGAATCCCATAGAACACCTGTTGAGAGATCTAAAAATGGCAGTTTGGAGAAGGCACCCTTCAAATATCAGGGACCTGGAGCAGTTTGCCAAAGAAGAATGGTCTAAAATTCCAGCAGAGCATTGTAAGAAACTCAGTGATGGTTACTGGAAGCGGTTGGTCGCAGTTATTTTGGCTAAAGGTTGTGCAACCAAGTATTAGGCTGAGGGTGCCAATACTTTTGTCTGGCCCATTTTTGGAGTTTTGTGTGAAATGATCAATGTTTTGCTTTTTGCTTCATTCTCTTTTGTGTTTTTTCATTTAAGACAAATTAAATGAAGATAATAATACCAAAGAATATGTGTTGGCAATCATTTTCAGGAAGAAACTGAGTATTATCTGACAGAATTGCAGGGGTGTCAATACTTTTGGCTACGACTATATAGTACTATGAAAAAGTTTTAAGTAGGTGTGGAAAAACTCCTTCAAAGTGAAAATGTTTTTAAAGAATAAAAGTGTTAATAGTTTATTTTTTATCAATTATCAAAATGCACGGTGAATGAACAAAAGAGAAATCTTAAATTAAAGGGAATCTGTCACCCCATTTTTGGCCTATAAGCTAAGACCACCTCCATCAGGGGCTTATCTACAGCATTCTGTAATGCTATAGATAAGCCCCAGATGTAACCTGAAAGATAAGAAAAACAAGTTAGATTATAATCACCCAGGTGCAGTACCGTTGCGGTCCGGTCCGATGGGCGTCGCGGTCCGGGTCCAGCGCCTCCCATCTTCATATGATGACGTCCTCTTCTTTGCTTCCTGTCGTGGCTCCTGTGCAGACGTACCTCTCTGACCTTTCCCAGCGCCTGCGCACTGCAGTACTTTGCTCTGCCCTCAACAGGAGCTGCGACAGGAAGCAAAGAAGAGGACAACATCGTATGATAATGGGAGGCCCCTGACCGGACCGCGATGCCCATCGGACTGGACTGCAGTGGGACCGCCCCTGTGTGAGTATAATGTAACTTGTTTTTCTTTACTTTCAGGTTACATCAGGGGCTTATCTACAGCATTATAGAATGCTGTAGATAAGCCCCTGATGGCGGTGGCCTTAGCTTATAGGCCAAAAATGGGATGACAGATTCCCTTTAATATTTGGTGTGACCGCTCTTTGCCTTCAAAATTCTATCAGAGTTCTAGGTATCATTTCTTCTAGGTACACTTGCAGAGTTTTTTAACCCCTTACAGAATAGTACGTCCGATGTCAGCTCCCCTGCTTTGATGCAGGGCTCCGCCGTGAGCCCGCATCAAAGCCGGGACATGTCAGCTGTTTTGAACAGCTGACATGTGCCCGCAATAGCGGCAGGTGAAATCGCGATTCACCCGCCGCTATTAACTAGTTAAATGCCGCTGTCAAACGCAGACAGCGGCATTTATCTACTGCATCCGGCCGGGCGGCCGGAAATGACGTCATCGCCGACCCCCATCACATGATCGGTGGTCGGCAATGCTTCAGAATGGTAACCATAGAGGTCCTTGAGACCTCTATGGTTACTGAACGCCGGTAGCTGTGAGCGCCACCCTGTGGTCGGCGCTCACAGCACACCTGCATTTCTGCTGCATAGCAGCGAACAGCAGATCGCAGAGGCGATCGTGCTGTGCCAGGCTACTGAAGTATGGCAAAAGTTTAAAAAAAAAAAGTTTAAATCACCCCCCTTTCGCCCCAATCAAAATAAATCAATAAAAAAAAATCAAATCTACACATATTTGGTATCGCCACGTTCAGAATCGCCCGATCTATCAATAAAAAAAAAGCATTAACCTGATCGCTAAACGGCGTAACGAGAAAAAAAAATCGAAACGCCAGAATTAAGTTTTTTTGGTCGCCGCGACATTGCATTAAAATGCAATAACCTGGCGATCAAAAAAACGTATCTGCACCGAATTGGAATCATTAAAAACGCCAGCTCGGCACGCAAAAAATAAGCCCTCATCCGACCCCAGATCATGAAAAATGGAGACGCTACGAGTATCGGAAAATGGGGTTGTTTTTTTTTGTTTTTTTTTTTAGCAAAGTTTGGAATTTTTTTTTACCACTTAGGTAAAAAATAACCTAGTCATGTTAGGTGTCTATGAACTCGTAATGACCTGGAGAATCATAGTAGCAGGTCAGTTTTAGCATTTAGTGAACCTAGCAAAAAAGCCAAGCAAAAAACAAGTGTGGGATTGCACTTTTTTTGCAATTTCATCGCACTTGGAATTTTTTTCCCGTTTTCTAGTACACGACATGGTAAAACCAATGATGTCGTTCAAAAGTAAAATTCGTCCCGCAAAAAATAAGCCCTCACATGGCCATATTGATGGAAAAATAAAAAAATTATGGCTCTGGGAAGTAGGGGAGCGAAAAACGAAAACGAAAAAAGCTCCGGGGGTGAAGGGGTTAAGGAACTTGGCAGGGAGGTTGTCCCAAACACCCTGAAGAAATAACCACAGATCTGTTAATGTCACTTGTGCAAATCCTGTTTCTTCATGTAATCCCAGAGAGACTTGATGATGATATCAGGACTCTGTGATGGTCTTATCATCATCTCTGGGACTCCTAGTTTTTCTTTATATCGAAGACAGTTCATAATGACATTGTCTGTATGTTTGGGGACATTGTCCTGCTGTAGAATAAATGTAAAAATATCTCCCTGAAGGTATTGCATGATGGATAAGTATCTTAAGTGTATTTTTCAACATTGAAGACACCTTTAATCCTGACTAAATCCCTTACTCAATTTGCTGAAATACGCCCCCAAACTTGCAAGGAGCCATCAATCTTGTCTGCAGACACTTATTAGGCTGGAGTCACACTAGCGAGTTTTACGGACGTAAGAGCGCAGAAAATACGTCCGTAAAACTCGCCAAACAAACGGCACAATTATTCTCAATGGGGCTGCTCCTATCAGCCGTATATTACGCATCCGTAATATACGGTCTTGTACAGCCGTAGAAAATCGCAGCGTGCTGCGTTTGTCAGCGTTTTGCGCAAATAATACACCAATGAATGTCTATGGGGGCAAGAAAAATACGGATTCCACACGGACCAGCAGTGTGACTTGCGAGAAATACGCAGCGGTGTTAGTGAAAAGCCGGTAATTCAATTGCCGGCTTTTCATTTCTCCTTCCCAAACCCGACAGGATATGAGACATGGTTTACATACAGTAAACCATCTCATATCCCCCTTTTTTTGGCATATTCCACACTACTAATGTTAGTAGTGTGTATGTGCAAGATTTGGTTGCTGTTGCTGCTAAAATAAAGGATTAAATGGCGGAAAAAATTGGCGTGGGCTCCCGCGCAATTTTCTCCGCCAGAATGGTAAAGCCAGTGACTGAGGGCAGATATTAATAGCCAGGAGAGGGTCCATGGTTATTGGCCCCCCCGTGGCTAAAAACATCTGCCCCCAGCCACCCCAGAAAAGGCACATCTGGAAGATGCGCCTATTCTGGCACTTGGCCACTCTCTTCCCACTCCCGTGTAGCGGTGGGATATGGGGTAATGAAGGGTTAATGCCACCTTGCTATTGTAAGGTGACATTAAGCCAGGTTAATAATGGAGAGGCGTCAATTATGACACCTATCCATTATTAATCCAATTGTATGAAAGGGTTAAAAAACACACACACACACACACACACACATTATTAAAAATTATTTTAATGAAATAAACACAGGTTGTTTTAGTATTTTATTGCTCTCTCAATCCACCTAAAGACCCTCGCTTGGCAAAATAATAAACCCGCAATATACATACCATCCGAGGATCTGTCAGGTCCCACGATGTAAATCCTTCTGAAGGGGTTAAATCAATTTACAGGCAGGAGCTGCGCTAAAGCACTCGCTCATGCCTGTAATCCCCGGGTGCTGAAAGGAAAGCAGGATGATCTGTACTTACATTGAGTTGCGGTGAGGCGCCCTCTGGTGGATGAACTCATATGAACTCGAGCGTGGGAACTTTTCCAAGGCTCCAGTTCATGAGGACATCTAGCAGAGGGCGCCTCACCGCAACTCAATGTAAGTACAGATCACCCAGCTTTCCTTTCAGCACCCGGGGATTACAGGCACGAGCGAGTGCTTTAGCGCAGCTCCTGCCTGTAAATTGATTTAACCCCTTCAGAAGGATTTACATCGTGGGACCTGACAGATCCTCGGATGGTATGTATATTGCGGGTTTATTATTTTGCCAAGCGAGGGTCTTCAGGTGGATTGAGAGAGCAAGAAAATACTAAAAACACCCTGTGTCTTTATTTCATTAAAGGACTTTGTAATAATGTGTGTGTTTTTTAACCCTTTCATACAATTGGATTAATAATGGATAGGTGTCATTATTGACGCATCTCCATTATTAATCTGGCTAAATGTCACCTTACAATAGCAAGGTGGCATTAACCCTTCATTACCCCATATCCCACCGCTACACGGGAGTGGGAAGAGAGTGGCCAAGTGCCACAATAGGCGCTTCTTCCAGATGTGCCTTTTCTGGGGTGGCTGGGGGCAGATGTTTGTAGCCAGGGGGGGCCAATAACCATGGACCCTCCTAGGCTATTAATATCTGCCCTCAGTCACTGGCTTTACCATTCTGGCAGAGAAAATTGCGCGGGAGCCCACGCCAATTTTTTCCGCCACTTAACCCTTTATTTTAGCAGCTACAGCAACCAAATTTTGCACATACACGCTACTAACATTAGTAGTGTGGAATATGCAAAAAAAAAAGGGATATGAGATGGTTTTCTGTATGTAAACCATGTCTCATATCCTGTCGGGTTTGGGAAGGAGAAATGAGAAGCCGGCAATTGAATTACCGGCTTTTCACATATATCGTGCTGAATTAAATATAAATACAGAATATATATATATGTGTCTCAATGATATATATATATATATATATATATATATATATATATATATATATATATATATATATATAGAGACTGTATATATGTTTTAACGGGCAATTGAGCACATAAATCCATTAGATGTCGGTTTTGCAAGCCTGCGAGAAAATATCGCAGTACGGATGCCATACGGATTACATACGGAGGATGCCATGCGCAAAATACGCTGACACACCCTGCCTACGGAGGACATACGGATCACTATTTTGGGAACATTTCTCCGTATTACGGCCGTAAAAAACGGACCGTATTGTCTTAGGCTACGTTCACATTTGCGTTGTGCGCCGCAGCGTCGGCGCCGCAGCGCACAACGCAAACAAAAACGCAGCAAAACGCATGCACAACGCTGCGTTTTGCGCCGCATGCGTCGTTTTTTTCATTGAATTTGGACGCAGCAAAAATGCAACTTGCTGCGTCCTCTGCGCCTGGACGCGGGCGCCGCAGCGACGCATGCGGCGCAAAACGCAAGTGCGCCGCATGTCCATGCGCCCCCATGTTAAATATAGGGGCGCATGACGCATGCGGCGCCGCCCGACGCTGCGGCGCTGGCCGCAAATGTGAACGTAGCCTTACGCTGAGTGTGACTCCAGCCTTATTGTACCCCTTTCCAGCCTTTATGCAAACAAACTGCCTTTTGTTTCAACAAATACTTCACATTTTGGCTCATTTCTCCAGAGCACGTTTTCACGCATAGTTGAGTCACTAGGCCTTGTTTCCATGATGAAGAAATGGCTTTTTTGTTCACAATACTTCAATAAAGACCACTTCTGGCCAGACTTCTCTGAACAGTAAGTGGGTGTATATGGGTTCCACTGGTTACTGCCAGTTCTAAGCCAATGGCACTGCTGGACATCTTCAGATTTCAAAGAGAAGTAAGCATGTGTCTCATCTGTTGTGCTGTTTCCTTTATCTACCAGTGTCTACAATCTTCAACATTGCCCATTTCTTGGTGTCCTCAATGCTGAAAAATACAGGCTGATACTTGTCCATCATACAATATTATCAGGGAGGTGTCTAATTGGCTCCAAATTTATTATGTCATTAAGGATTATCTTCAGCGTAAAAAAAGAACAAGGAGTCCTGAAAGTGACAATATGGCCCCCAGAGTCCTGACCTAAATATATCGAGTCTGTAAGGGATTACATGAAGGGACAGAAGGATTTTCACTAGCCTACATCCACAGGGGATCTGTAGTTCGTTCTCTAAGATGTTTGGAACAGCCTCCTTGCCGAGTTCTTTCACAAACTTTGTTTCAAAAGTATACATACCCCGGCAGAATTTTTGCTTTCTTGGCCTTTTTTCAGAGATTATGAAAGGAAACACCAAAACTTTTTTCTCCACTCATGGTTAGTGGTTGGGTGAAGCCATTTATTGTCCAACTATTGTGTTTTCTCTTTTTAAATCATAACACAAAACATCCAAATGACCCTCATTAAAAGTTCACGTGCCCTGGTGATTTTGGCCTGATAACATGCACAGAAGTTGACCCAAATACTAAAGGTACTAAAGGTGACATCCTCACCTGTGACCTGTTTGCTTGTAATCAGTGTGTGGGCATAACAGCTGGGTGAGTTTCTGGGATCCAGACTCTTGCATCTTTCATCCAGCCACTGACGTTTCTGGATTGTGAGTCATGGGGAAAGCAAAAGAATTGTCAATGGATCTACGGGAAAAGGTAGTTGAACTGTATAAAACAGGAAAGGGATACAAATAGATATCCAAGGAATTGATAATGCCAGTCAGCAGCGTTCAAACTGTGAGTAACAAATGGAAAATCAGGGGCTCTGTGAAAACAAAACCACGGTCAGATAGACCAATAAAAATGTTGTCCACAACTGCAAGGAAAATTGTTTGGGATGCAAAGAAAAACCCACAAATAACATCAGCTGAAATACAGGACTCTCTGAAAACTAGCGGGGTGGCTGTTTCAAGATGCACAATGAAGAGGCACTTGAAGAAGTCAGACAGCAAAATGGCCGCTCCTCACTCCCCACAGTCAGTCACCCGGCGTCTGCTCCATACTCCCCTCCAGTCAGCGCTCACACAGGCTTAATGGCAGCGGTAATGGACCACGTTATGCCGAGGTGTAATGCACTCCGTTACCGCTGCTATTAACCCTGTGTGACCAACTTTTTACTATTGATGCTGCCTATGCGGCATCAATAGTAAAAAGATCTAATGTTAAAAATAATAATAAAAAAAAAATCGTTATATACTCACCGTCCGTCGGCCCCTCGGATCCAGAACCGGCCTTTCCCGCTCCTTGCGACGCTCCAGTGACCGCTCCATGCATTGCGGTCTCACGAGATAATGACATAGCGGTCTCGCGAGACCGCTACGTCATCATCTCGCGAGACCGCAATGCACTCTTGGGACCGTAGCGCGAGGAGCGTCGGTAACCGCTTCGCCTGCATACGGGGGCCAACGGAAGGTGAGTATATAACTACTTTTTATTTTAATTCTTTTTTTTTAACAGGGATATGATGCCCACATTGCTATATACTGCATGGGCTGTGCAATATACTACATGGGTTGTGCAATATACTACGTGGGCTGTGCAATATACTACATGGGCTGTGCTATATTGTGCTATATACTACGTGGGCTCTGCTATATACTGCGTGGGCTGTGCAATATACTACCTGGGCTGTGCTATATACTGCGTAGCTGTGCAATATACTGCGTGGGCTGGGCAATATATTACGTGGCTGTGCAATATACTACGTGGGCTGTGCAATATACTACGTGGCCTGTGTTATACACTACGTGGCCTGTGTTATACACTACGTGGGCTGTGTTATACACTACGTGGGCTGTTATACACTACGTGGGCTGTGTTATATACTGCATGTGTGGGCTGTTATATACTACGTGAGCTGTGTTATATGCTACGTGGGCTGTTATACACTACGTGGGCTGTGCTATATACTACGTGGCTGTGCTATATACTCCGTGGGCTGTTATATACTACGTGGCTGTGCTATATACTCCATGGGCTGTGCTATATACTACGTGTCTGTGCTACATACTACATGGCTGTGCTATATACTACGTGGCTGTGCTATATACTGTCATGAATCCCCAATGGCTAGGGATAGCACAGGATGAGCAAAGTATAATAAATATCGGACGAGCTCTAGGGTGATGGAACCTGGGCTGACCGCTGCCCTACACCTGACAAACGCAACTAGAGATAGCCAGGGAGCGTGCCTACGTTGGTTCTAGACGCCACGCACCAGCCTAAGAGCTAACTAGTACTGCAGAGAAAACAAGACCTCACTTGCCTCCAGAGGAATTAACCCCAAAGATATAGTTGCCCCCCACATGTATTGACGGTGAAATGAGAGGAAGGCACACACATAGAGATGATGTATATAGCTTTAGCAAATAGAGGCCCGCTGAAAACTAGAAAGCAGAATGACACAAAAGGGGACTGAGCGGTCAGCAAAAAACCCTAATCAAAAAAACCATCCTGAGATTACAAGAACCCATGTGCCAACTCATGGCACATGGGGAGAACCTCAGTCCACTAGAGCAACCAGCTAACAAAGAGACATTCTAAGCAAGCTGGACAAAAAAACAAACAACTGAAAATCAGCACTTAGCTTATCCTGAAAGATCTGGGAGCAGGTAGGCAGGAACCAAACAGAGCACATCTGAACACATTGATAGCCGGCAAGGGAAATGACAGAGAGGCCAGGTAAAATAGGAAACACCCAGCCTCTGATGGACAGATGGAAACCAAAGGCCGCAACCCACCAAAGTCACCCAGTACCAACAGTAACCACCAGAGGGAGCCCGCAAACAGAATCCACAACAATATACTACATGGCTATGCAATATACTACGTTGCTGTGCAATATACTACGTGGCTGTGCTATACTACATGGCCGGCCGCGAACAATCAGCGACAGGCGCAGTCCGGCTGCGAATTGGCGCGGGATTTGAACCACGCTTCGCTAATTGGTCACGGCTGGACGAATCCTGTGTATTCAATGTATTACTCTAAAATCTTCATAAATAAACTACATACATATTCTAGAATACCCAATGCGTTAGAATCGGGCTACCATCTAGTCATTCATATTCTCTGAAAAAAGACCAAGAAAGCCAAAGTTCTGCCGAGGTATATAAACATTTGAGCACAACTGTACCTAGAGGAATTGCTGCTTTGATACTTTTTTGGAAGGCAAAGGCTGGTCACACTAAATATTGATTTGATTTCTCTTTTTTTCATTCACTTTGCATTTTGTTACTTGATGAAAATATACTATTTAAACTTCTACTTTTTAAAACATTCTTACTTTGCAGCATTTTTTTCCACACCTGCCTAAAATGTTTCACATTACTTTATGTCTAAATAACTCATAACATGTATTGGAGTCCAGTTAGGTCCCCTACTATCTTGAGCAGAGCTATGTGCAGGTAACTGTATGGTGGCACACATTGTTTCCTCCTGCCACATAGCAAGCAGCTTGAAATACTGTGATGTATATTCTCCACTGAGAGCAATGCTTTTTTGGCATTTGTTTGGAGTTTGGCATAAAAAAGGAAGTACTGTATTTCTAATGAATAAGCAGTTCAAGCTTCTCAGTGCATATATACTATTCTAATGTGGTTTAGTAGCTTGCCTTGTGATTTCCTGTTTAAACATCACAGGAAAAGCAGTGTACTTTGTGAAATGGAACTTAATCCTCCCAATAAAATGTTTATCCTCTTTAAAAATTATTGTCATCATATTATATTGCACTGTGTACTCACGGTTGCTCATTTTGCCTTTCTACCCAGATAATTCTTCTCTTTTCTATGATATCATGTGATTAAAAACTGACTCGTCGAATCATTCTAAGCTCTATGTAGAAGCAGTAAGTCTCTTTTCCCTGCAGAAGTCATAAGACACTGTAAAAGTCCCTGGCAGGGAGGGAGGGATGTAGCAGCTGGGTCAGGAGTTGAAAAGGGAAGTGATAAATGCAGGATCATGAGACTTCCTGTTTCTGCAAAAAGCAGAGAAAAGAGAAGAATTATCTGGGTAGAAAGACAAATTGAGCAATTGTAAGTACCTTATTTTTTGGAGTATAAGAAGCAATTTCCACCCTCAAATTTGGGAGGAAAATGCAGGGTACGTCTTATACTCCAAATGCAGGCTTACTGAGGGGATTGTGGTAATGGTGAGCAGGGTCACTTCCTCAGGAAGCTGGTGTTGGCAGAAATGTGGCAATGCTGTTGGCCCGGTGTCAGCGGTGAGCAAAGCGGAATGCATCAATGCTTTCCCGGTGGCCATTTTTTGAAACTGTGGATCGCTCGAGGTGGCGCGTGAGCAGCCTCCAGCGGCCCATGACTTCAGGAAAATGGCTGCCGGAAAAGCAATGATGCATTCCGCTCTGCTCACCGCCAACACAGCGCCCGCAGCATTGCCACACTTCTGCTGCTGCTGGCTTCCTGAGGAAGGGACCCTGCTTCACGCAATGCACTCTGCTCCACCTCACCACCAACACCGGGCCTGCAGCATTGCACTTCTGGGATACCCCCTCCTCCCACCCAGGGCCCGCAGCATTGCCCCACTTCAGCCCCCGACTTCTTGAGGATGGAACCATGCCTCCTGTGACTCTGCTGCACCGCCGCCGGCCCCAGGTAAGATACCTTAAATTTGGAATATAAGATGGACCCCCCATCTTATAAAAATATTTTTTTTCCTATCTTCCACCCCAAATTTGGGGTGCATCTTATGGTCCGGTGCATCTTATAGTCAAAAAAATACGGTATACAGTGCTATATAATATGATGATTGCAAAATATTAAGAGGATAAAAACTTAGATGGAAGTGCTTCTTTAATAAGACAATATTGCTAAAATGTATAAAGTTAAACATTTCTAAACCAAGACAGTTTTAAATTTATTGATGTAAAAAATATAAAAAGGTTCTGTCAACATGGCCATTTTCTACAGTATGGTAGATTTAAGTGAGGACATCAAATAAGAGTCACTTAAAGGGAATCTGTCACCCCAAAAATCATACATGAGATAAGGCCACCGGCATCAGGGGCTTATCTACAGCATTCTGTAATGCTGTAGATAAGCCCCCATTGTAACCAGAAAGGTAAGAAAAACAGGTTATATTATACTCACCCAGGTGCGGTCCCGCTGCGCTCCAGTCCGATGGGCGTCGCGGTCCGGGTCCAGCGCCTCCTATCTTCATACGATGATGTCCTCTTTTTGTCTTCCTGCTGCGGCTCCGGCACAGGCTTACTTTGTCTGCCCTGTTGAGGGCAGAGCAAAGTACTGCAGTGCGCAAGCGCCAAGAAAGGTCAGAGAGGCCTGGCGCCTAGGAGGAGCCGGACCCGGACCGCGACGCCCATTGGACCCGGACCGCAGCGGGACCACGCCTGGGTAAGTATAATATAACCTGTTTTTCTTACCTTTCAGGTTACATTGGGGGCTTATCTACAGCATTACAGAATGCTGTAGATAAGCCCCTGATGCCGGAGGTCTTATCTCATATACGATTTTTGGAGTGACAGATTCCCTTTAAGCAGCACTTGGGTCCTGGGTTGGACAACATAACATTTTACATTGACTTTTATGTGTGTAGGTGATAAGAAAAATAATATTCTGAGCCCAAATGAGAACAGAGACGGATATGACTGGTGACAATTCTGTTTTGCACCATGTATAGGACAATAAATATACCGTAAGTGTAGACGAAACCTTTTTATTGTAATATTCTAGCTTCACTTCTGCTGGCATAATATCTCAAAGAAAAGTCCCCTGATTTTACTTGATGCAGCAAATTGAATTATAGTTTAGACATGTGTAGTTCCAGTGATATTATGACTGGCATGTGATCACTATGAGCTATTACATTTCCACATCCGTTCCTCACGCTGATGCTTCTGAAACAGAACATCCTGTGCTGAATGACAGCTCTTTTATACTGTAGAGTTAAATGTAATTTTACAACATATTTCTTTATTACACACTTTTTTGCATAAAGAAATGTCTGCAGTGTATAACTAATTAGCATATCAAAGTTAATATTAAATAACAATTCTTAAGTGTGATAAATCAGCAGATTTTTTTATTAATCTGTGCTACTTGCTATATTTATCCATCCAAGACTTGTAATATCGGTTAAATTGAAACATTACAGTAGACTGGTATATACCGCTCTGATGCAGTTCCTCCATCTTGGGAATCGTCCATTCTGTTTTTAACCCCTTAGTGACGGAGCCAAATTTTTGAAATGTGACCAGTGTCACTTTATGTGGTAATAACTCTGCAACGCTTCAACAAATCCCAGTGATTTAGAGATTGTTTTTTCGTGACACATTATACTTTATGATAATGGTAAATTTAGGTCAATATTTTTTATGTTTATTTATAAGAAATATCAAAAATTTGAGAAAAATGTTAAAAAATTAGCAATTTTCAAAATTTGAATGATTATCCCTTTAATCCAGATGGTCATACCACAGCAAACCATTAATAAATAACATTTCCCACATGTCGGCTTTACATCAGCACCATTTATAAAATGTGATTTTATGTTATTAGCATTTTAGGAAGTTTAAAAATGTAGCAGCAATTTTTCATTTTTTCAAGGAAATGTACAAAATTTATTTTTTTAGGGACTTATCCATATTTGAAGTGCCTTTAGGGGTCTCATATATTGGGAAACCCCCAAACGTGATACCATTTTAAAAACAGCACCTCCTGACATATTGAAAACTGCAGTCAGGTAGTTTATTAACCCTTCAGGTGCTTTACAGGAATTAATGCAAAGTGGCATGACATAAATGAAAATGTGTATTTTTACCACCTAAATGCCTCTAACTTCTGAACAGATTACTATAGTAGTCAGACTCTAAGGCCGCTATTTGGTCGTGAATTGCCATGGCAAACATCAGGACCACAAAATCATGATCTGAGGGCACCAGTTTGGATAAAGAGGAAGCCCCCACACTCTGTTAACCATTTATAATGATGAAGTCACTTTTTACAGCAGCATCTAAGGGGTTAAACCGATTTGGATGTTGCAAACACTGATCGTTGCTGATGCAGCAAGTTGTCAGCTATAGTGCACAACTGACAGCTACAGGATTGTCACCTGTATGGGGAGGCTATTCTCTTATATCTCACGTCAGTTAAAAGACGTATTGGCTGTCATTAAGGGGTTAATGATAAGATAAGGGCTGCAGACTATTTTTTGGGGGGTAAAAAAAGAAGTCTTTAAACTCCTTCATGACAAGTAGATTTTTAGTCCCGCCCCCCTTCTTACAAGAGCTCGGGCTGGCTTTTAGAAGGACTAGTTGTTATTTTGAATGAGCCCATCCATTATACTATATAAGGTACTGAAAATGGGAAATAAATTCCAAGTGGAAAGACTGCAATTATGTCTGGTTTTTTTAGGTTCTATCAGTGATCAAAATAAAAACAATAGTAAATCAAACCCCCCTTTTGTCACCCCCTTAGTTAGATAAAAATGATATATATATATATACACACACACACACACAATGCCTACAAGTAGTATTCAACCCCCTGCAGATTTAGCGGGTTTACTAAGATGCAAATAAGTTAGAGCCTTCAAACTTCAAAGAGCAGGATTTATTAACAGATGCATAAATCTTACAAACCAAAAAGTTTTGTTGCTCAGTTAAATTTTTATAAATTTTAAACATAAAAGTGTGGGTCAATTATTATTCAACCCCTAGGTTTAATATTTTGTGGAATAACCTTTGTTTGCAATTACAGCTAATAATCGTCTTTTATAAGACCTGATCAGGCCGGCACGGGTCTCTCGAGTTATCTTGGCCCACTCCTCCATGCAGATCTTCTCCAAGTTATCTAGGTTCTTTGGGTGTCTCATGTGGACTTTAATCTTGAGCTCCTTCCACAAGTTTTCAATTGGGTTAAGGTCAGGAGACTGACTAGTGTTGTGAACTCTGTTTTTGGGCTCCCTCTTGTGGTCACAACTGGTACTGTGTGAGTGCTGTCTTTGGGCTCCCTCTGGTGGTTATTTGTGTCATTCTGCAGGTCTGAGGCTGATCAGCTGTCTCCTTATCTGTTAGCTGGTTTCCTATTTAGCTCACCTGGACTCTCAGTTGTTGCCTGCTGTCAATGTCTTCAGTGCTATTTTGGAGCTCTCCTGCAGTCCTTCGTTATCAGTCTCTTCAAGAGAAGCTAAGTTTTGCTTGGTTCATTTTTTGACCATCAGTGGTCATATGTTTCTTGGTTTATTTTTTGTTTCTTGCCCAGCTTGCTAATATGTGATTTCCTTGCTTGCTGGTAGCTCTAGGGGGCTGAGTTTCTCCCCTCACACCGTTAGTTGGTGTGGGGGTTCTTGTATTCTCAGCGTGGATATTTTGCATAGGGTTTTTTACTGACCGCACAGTTCCCTATCTGTCTTCTGCTATCTAGTATTAGCGGGCCTCATTTGCTGAATCTGTTTTCATTTCTACATGTGTGTTTTCCCCTTACCTCACCGTTATTATTTGTTGGGGGCTTCCTATATCTTTGGGGTGATTTCTCTTGAGGCAAGTGAGGTCTTACTTTCCCTCCAGGAGTAGATAGTTTCTCAGGCTGCGTCGAGACGTCCAGGATTTTAGGCACGTTCACCGGCTACCTTTAGTGTGTTGGTTAGGATCAGGTTTTGCGGTCAGTCCAGTTTCCACCTCCCTAGAGCTCGTGTCTATGTTCATAAACTTAGCTAGTCCGTTTTGTGATCCTCAGCCACTAGGATCATAACAGTACAGCAGGACAAAAAGTGTTTAATGCATCGCAGAAGTGGGATAAGAGAAGCCCTGAGTACAATTTTTTTTTTCCTCTGTATCTTTGCTGCAGTCTGTCCAGCTTCTCTCATCCCCTTAATCTCTGGGTGGTTTTGTGTTCAGCTGCAGACATGGATATTCAGAGTCTGACTTCTAGTGTGGATCATCTTGCTGCAAGGGTGCAAAGCATTCAGGATTTTGTTGTTCATAGCCCTATGTCAGAGCCAAAAATACCTATTCCTGAGTTGTTTTCTGGAGATAGATCTAGGTTTCTGAATTTTAAGAATAATTGTAAATTATTTCTATCTTTGAGACCTCGTTCCTCTGGTGATTCCACTCAGCAAGTTAAAATTGTTATCTCCTTGTTACGTGGCGACCCTCAAGATTGGGCTTTCTCTGGTGCCAGGAGATCCTGCATTGCTTAATGTGGATGCGTTTTTTCTGGCGCTTGGACTGCTTTATGAGGAACCTAATCTTGAGAACCAGGCAGAAAAAGCCTTCCTGGCTCTTTCTCAGGGCCAGGATGAAGCTGAGGTGTATTGTCAAAAATTTCGGAAATGGTCGGTGCTTACTCAATGGAATGAGTGTGCCCTGGCTGCAAATTTCAGAGAAGGTCTTTCTGAAGCCATTAAGAATGTATGGTTCCCCACGCCTGCAAGTCTGAATGACTCAATGGCTTTGGCCATTCAGATTGATTGGCGTTTGCGGGAGCGCAAATCTGCGCACCATCTGGCGGTGTTTTCTGAACAGAGACCTGAGTCTATGCAATGTGACCGAGTTCTGACCAGAATTGAGCGGCAAAATCATAGACGTCAAAATGGGTTGTGCTTTTACTGTGGTGATTCAACTCATGTAATCTCAGCATGCTCTAAGCGCGTTAAAAAAAAAAAAAAATCGCTAAACCTGTCACCATTGGTACTATACAGCCTAAATTCATTTTGTCTGTTACTTTAATTTGTTCTTTGTCATCCTACTCGGTTATGGCTTTTGTGGATTCAGGTGCTGCCCTGAATCTGATGGATTTGTCGTTTGCCAGGCGCTGTGGTTTTGTCCTGGAGCCTTTGGAATTCCCTATTCCACTGAGGGGAATTGATGCTACACCATTGGCTGAGAATAAGCCTCAATATTGGACTCAAGTGACCATGTGCATGACTCCTGTGCATCAGGAGGTGACTCGCTTTCTTCAGCTGCATAATTTGCATGATGTTGTCGTCTTGGGTCTGCCATGGCTGCAGGCCCATAATCCAGTTCTGGATTGGAAAGCTATGTCTGTGTCAAGTTGGGGTTGCCAGGAGATTCATGGCGATGCTCCTTTGGTATCAATTGCTTCTTCCACTCCTTCTGAGGTCCCTGAGTTTGTCGGACTACCAGGATGTATTTGATGAGCCCAGATCCGGTGCCCTGCCTCCTCACAGGGATTGTGATTGTGCTATAAATTTGATTCCTGGTAGTAAAGTTCCCTAAGGGACGACTTTTTAATTTGTCTGTACCAGAAAATGCCGCAATGCGGAGCTATATAAAGGAGTCTTTGGAGAAGGGACATATTCGCCCATCCTCCTCCCCTCTTGGTGCAGGATTCTTTTTCGTGGCCAAGAAGGATGGTTCTCTGAGACCTTGTATAGATTATCGTCTTCTAAATAAAATCACGGTCAAATTTCAGTATCCTTTGCCATTGTTGTCTGATCTGTTTGCTCGGATTAAGGGGTCCAGTTGGTTCACCAAGATAGATCTTCGTGGTGCGTATAACCTTGTGCGCATTAAGCAGGGGGATGAATGGAAAACAGCATTTAATACGCCCAAAGGCCATTTTGAGTACTTGGTGATGCCTTTTGGACTCTCTAATGCTCCTTCTGTGTTCCAGTCCTTCATGCATGACATCTTCCGTGAATATCTGGATAAATTTATGATTGTGTATCTGGATGACATTTTGGTCTTTTCTGAGGACTGGGAGTCCCATGTGAAGCAGGTCAGGATGGTATTTCAGGTCCTGCGTGCTAATGCCTTATTTGTGAAGGGCTCAAAATGTCTCTTCGGAGTACAGAAGGTTTCCTTTTTGGGTTTTATTTTTTCTCCTTCTACTATTGAGATGGACTCAGTCAAGGTCCAGGCTATTCATGACTGGACTCAGCCTACATCTGTTAAGAGTCTTCAGAAGTTCTTGGGTTTTGCTAATTTTTACCGTCGCTTCATTGCTAATTTTTCTGGCGTGGTTAAACCCTTGACGGATTTGACCAAGAAGGGTTCTGATGTGACTAATTGGTCTCCTGCGGCCGTGGAAGCCTTTCGGGAGCTGAAGCGCCGTTTCTTCGGCTCCAGTTTTGTGTCAGCCTGATGTCTCTCTTCCTTTTCAGGTCGAGGTTGATGCTTCTGAGATTGGAGCAGGGGCTGTTTTGTCGCAGAGAAGCTCTGATTGCTCTGTGATGAAGCCTTGTGCTTTCTTTTCAAGAAAGTTTTCACCTGCCGAGCGGAATTATGATGTTGGTAATCGGGAGTTGTTGGCTATGAAGTGGGCATTTGAGGAGTGGCGACATTGGCTCGAGGGAGCTAAGCATCGTGTAGTGGTCTTAACTGATCACAAAAATCTGATTTATCTCGAGTCTGCCAAGCGGCTGAATCCTAGACAGGCTCGTTGGTCGTTGTTTTTCTCCCGTTTCGATTTCGTGGTCTCGTACCTGCCTGGTTCGAAGAACGTGAAGGCTGATGCTCTTTCTAGGAGTTTTGTGCCTGACTCTCCGGGAGTTTCAGAGCCGGCTGGTATCCTCAGAGAGGGAGTGATTTTGTCTGCCATTTCCCCAGATTTGCGACGAGTGCTGCAGAAATTTCAGGCGGATAGACCTGACCGTTGCCCACCAGAGAGACTGTTTGTCCCAGATAGATGGACCAGCAGAGTTATTTCCGAGGTTCATTCTTCGGTGTTGGCAGGCCATCCTGGGATTTTTGGTACCAGAGATTTGGTGGCTAGGTCCTTCTGGTGGCCTTCCTTGTCGCGGGATGTGCGTTCCTTTGTGCAGTCCTGTGGGATTTGTGCTCGGGCTAAGCCTTGCTGTTCTCATGCCAGCGGTTTGCTTTTGCCTTTGCCTGTCCCGAAGAGGCCTTGGACGCACATTTCCATGGATTTTATTTCGGATCTTCCAGTCTCTCAGAGAATGTCGGTCATCTGGGTGGTGTGTGATCGTTTTTCCAAAATGGTCCATTTGGTGCCCTTGCCTAAGTTGCCTTCCTCCTCCGATTTTGTTCCTCTATTTTTTCAGAATGTGGTTCGCTTGCACGGCATCCCTGAAAATATTGTGTCTGACAGAGGATCCCAGTTTGTGTCCAGATTTTGGCGGATCTTTTGTGCTAAGATGGGCATTGATTTGTCTTTTTCGTCGGCCTTCCATCCTCAGACGAATGGCCAAACCGAGCGAACTAATCAGACCTTGGAAACTTATTTAAGATATTTTGTTTCTGCTGATCACGATGATTGGGTGACTTTTTTGCCATTGGCCGAGTTTGCCCTTAATAATCGGGCTAGTTCTGCTACTTTGGTTTCGCCTTTTTTCTGCAATTCTGGTTTTCATCCTCGTTTTTCCTCGGGTCAGGTTGAGCCTTCCGACTGTCCTGGGGTGGATTCTGTGGTGGATAGGTTGCAACAGATTTGGAACTATGTGGTGGACAATTTGAAGTGGTCACAGGAGAAGGCTCAGCGCTTTGCCAACCGCCGTCGCGGTGTGGGTCCCCGACTTCTTGTTGGGGATTTGGTATGGCTGTCTTCTCGGTATGTTCCTATGAAGGTTTCCTCTCCTAAATTCAAGCCTCGCTTCATCGGTCCTTATAAGATTTTGGAAATCCTTAACCCGGTGTCATTTCGTTTGGACCTCCCAGCGTCGTTTGCCATTCATGTATGTGGTGCCTGTGGTTCCTTCTGTTGAACCCCCTGCTCCAGTGCTGGTTGAGGGCGAATTGGAGTACGTGGTGGAGAAGATCTTGGATTCTCGTATTTCTAGACGGAGGCTTCAGTATTTGGTTAAGTGGAAGGGCTATGGTCAGGAGGATAATTCCTGGGTTGTCGCCTCTGATGTTCATGCGGCCGATTTGGTTCATGCCTTCCATGTGGCTCATCCTGATCGCCCTGGGGGTTTTGATGAGGGTTCGGTGACCCCTCCTCAAGGGGGGGGTACTGTTGTGAACTCTGTTTTTGGGCTCCCTCTTGTGGTCACAACTGGTACTGTGTGAGTGCTGTCTTTGGGCTCCCTCTGGTGGTTCTTTGTGTCATTCTGCAGGTCTGAGGCTGATCAGCTGTCTCCTTATCTGTTAGCTGGTTTCCTATTTAGTTCACCTGGACTCTCAGTTGTTGCCTGCTGTCAATGTCTTCAGTGCTATTTTGGAGCTCTCCTGCAGTCCTTCGTTATCAGTCTCTTCAAGAGAAGCTAAGTTTTGCTTGGTTCATTTTTTGACCATCAGTGGTCATATGTTTCTTGGTTTATTTTTTGTTTCTTGCCCAGCTTGCTAATATGTGATTTCCTTGCTTGCTGGTAGCTCTAGGGGGCTGAGTTTCTCCCCTCACACCGTTAGTTGGTGTGGGGGTTCTTGTATTCTCAGCGTGGATATTTTGCATAGGGTTTTTTACTGACCGCACAGTTCCCTATCTGTCTTCTGCTATCTAGTATTAGCGGGCCTCATTTGCTGAATCTGTTTTCATTTCTACGTTTGTGTTTTCCCCTTACCTCACCGTTATTATTTGTTGGGGGCTTCCTATATCTTTGGGGTGATTTCTCTTGAGGCAAGTGAGGTCTTACTTTCCCTCCAGGAGTAGATAGTTTCTCAGGCTGCGTCGAGACGTCCAGGATTTTAGGCACGTTCACCGGCTACCTTTAGTGTGTTGGTTAGGATCAGGTTTTGCGGTCAGTCCAGTTTCCACCTCCCTAGAGCTCGTGTCTATGTTCATAAACTTAGCTAGTCCGTTTTGTGATCCTCAGCCACTAGGATCATAACAGACTAGGCCACTGCAACACCTTGATTTTTTGCCTCTTGAACCAGGCCTTGGTTTTCTTGGCTGTGTGCTTTGGGTCGTTGTCTTGTTGGAAGATGAAATGACGACCCATCTTAAGATCCTTGATGGAGGAGCGCAGGTTCTTGGCCAAAATCTCCAGGTAGGCCGTGCTATCCATCTTCCCATGGATGCGGACCAGATGGCCAGGCCCCTTGGCTGAGAAACAGCCCCACAGCATGATGCTGCCACCACCATGCTTGACTGTAGGGATGGTATTCTTGGGGTCGTATGCAGTGCCATCCAGTCTCCAAACGTCACGTGTGTGGTTGGCACCAAAGATCTCGATCTTGGTCTCATCAGACCAGAGAACCTTGAACCAGTCTCAGAGTCCTCCAAGTGATCATGAGCAAACTGTAGACGAGCCTTGACATGACGCTTTGAAAGTAAAGGTACCTTACGGGCTCGTCTGGAACGGAGACCATTGCGGTGGAGTACGTTACTTATGGTATTGACTGAAACCAATGTCCCCACTGCCATGAGATCTTCCCGGAGCTCCTTCCTTGTTGTCCTTGGGTTAGCCTTGACTCTTCGGACAAGCCTGGCCTCGGCACGGGAGGAAACTTTCAAAGGCTGTCAAGGCCATGGAAGGCTAACAGTAGTTCCATAAGCCTTCCACTTCCGGATGATGCTCCCAACAGTGGAGACAGGTAGGCCCAACTCCTTGGAAAGGGTTTTGTACCCCTTGCCAGCCTTGTGACCCTCCATGATCTTGTCTCTGATGGCCTTGGAATGCTCCTTTGTCTTTCCCATGTTGACCATGTATGAGTGCTGTTCACAAGTTTGGGGAGGGTCTTAAATAGTCAGAAAAGGCTGGAAAAAGAGATAATTAATCCAAACATGTGAAGCTCATTGTTCTTTGTGCCTGAACTACTTCTTAATACTTTAGGGGAAGCAAACAGAATTCTGGTGGGTTGAGGGGTTGAATAATAAATGACCCTCTGAAAAGACTTTTCACAATTAAAAAAAAAATAAACAAAGAAATAACATTCTTTTTTGCTGCAGTGCATTTCACACTTCCAGGCTGATCTACAGTCCAAATGTCACAATGCCAAGTTAATTCCAAATGTGTAAACCTGCTAAATCTGCAGGGGGTTGAATACTACTTGTAGGCACTGTATATATATATATATATTGTAGCATAGCGACTGGTCATGTGAATGATGGATGGTATGTATCGCAGAGCTGGGTGGCCCTGTGATGGAAGCCTGGGTATGTTTTGCTCAAGCAGATCTACTGCTGAGGGGTTTGTTTACATTGGGAAGGCTTCCAGGTGATTGGAGAGATGGGTGGGTTCAGTCACCTACAAACCCAGCCAAAGAGGCGTGTCTGAACACGTAAGATGGTTTTGTGTGTAAGGACCTGTGGTGATGTCACGCTCACCTTACTAGCCATGTGACAGGTACCTGGGTGTGGTTACACCTATGTAAAGGAGGTGTGTGTAGCACATGGTAAGAGATTGAGCGAGTGTCTGTCAGGGTGGACACACTTCCGTGTGTCCTGGCAGGACACTGCAGAATGGCCTGTGTGTTGGACGGTTCCAAGTGGGGACGTCCTGGAAGCACACAGAGACCAATCCAGGCTGGAGAGCCTGCGTGCTGGACATAGCACGGGTGGTTGGTGTTGGAGACTCCTGGGTGTGGAGTCGTCCTGGAAGCACCTGGAGACCATAGACCTGGACGGTCTGTGTTGAGGACCTGGGACTGACCTGAAGTCAGTGTAAGGAGTGGAACTTCTGAGAGGTAACCCCGGACAACGGGATTATAATATACAGCAGAGAAGCCTATCTGCTACGTGAACTGTCTAATGTTTCATGGCTGTAATGAAATGGACTGTTATGATCCGGTGGTAGGATCTCAAAACTGACCTGATACATATAACCAGAATGTTAGGACAAGTTCTGGGGATGTGGAAGCTATACTGACCGCAATCCTGATCCTATCCAACACACTAAAGGCAGCCGTGGAGCGTTACCTAAAAACCTAGACGCCTCTTCACAGCCTGAGAAACTGACTGCCCCTAGAGAGAAAGCAAAGACCTCACTTGCCTCAGAGAAAAAACCCCAAAGTTATAGACAGCCCCCCACAAATAATAACGGTGAGTTAAGGGGAAAATACAAACGTAGAAATGAAACAGGTTTAGCAAATGAGGCCCGCTAACACTAGATAGACAGAAAATAGATAGGAATCTGTGCGGTCAGTACAAAAACTATCAAAAATAAACCATGCAGAGAATACAAGAACCCCCACACCGACTCACGATGTGAGGGGCGCACTCTGCACCCCAGAACTAACCAGCAAGCAAAAAATCACATAAAAGCAAGCTGGACTGAACTCATAATATACTGAGAAACGTTTTCAAGGAAATAATGAGCAAAATGAACAAGCAAACTTAGCTACTCCAGCAGGAGACTGGTCACAAGGAATATTCAGGAGAGCTCAGAATCAAGACTGAATACACCGACAGCAGGCAACAAATGAAGGTCCAGGTGAGTTAAATAGGCCCAGCATAGAAGGAAATGAAGCAGCTGAGCCCAGCCATATCGCTAAAGGCCACCAGAGGGAGCCCAAGAACAAACTCACACAGTACCACTCATGACCACAGGAGGGAGCCCGAGAACGGAATTCACAACAGGACTGTACCCTGTCTGGTTTATGCGGAGTTTGAATAAACCATATGGACTGATATGTGTGAGATATCGTGCCTGAAGTGTTTATCCTGCTGCCAAGCGAGTATCCCCAAGACCCGTAGCGGGTGAAATGCTACAATTGGTGTTTCGAATGCGGGCAAAGATCCGAAGAGCACATGTTGCAGCGCTGGATGGTCTGAGGCAGAAGAGTGGACGGTCTTGAAAACCGTGAGTAAATACTGACCGGTGTCAGTGAGAATTGTTATTGGTGGGATACCTTCGAGGAGAAGAGGGTCCCAGGAACCTGTGCGGCAATGACGGGTAACGGTCTTGAAAACCGTGTGTAAATACTGACCGGGGTCAGTGAGGAACTGCTGTTTTGGGATACGTCTGAGGAGAAGAGGGATCCGGGAACCTGTGTGGCCGGCACCAACAGGTAACGGACAGGTTACACACTCTGAGAAGAGAGATGATAACGAAGAGACAGGGTCAGGTACAGATCAGGTTACTGTACTTGATAAGGAGGTCACTTTACCTCTGACAAATCCCAACTTACCGACATGATGTCACCAAATGTGTACAACGAAATGACTGACAGTGATCTGGTAAATAGAACCTGTGAAGCTGACACCCTGTTAGAAAGGAACTTGAGGGTTCACCGTACTGTGGGGTATGACAAACTCCGGGGGGGTGACTGTGACATGTCATTACCAGTAGCAACCACTAGAGCTGAGTACGAGGTTGTGCGGACGGAGGCACGGACACGGGAAGGATAGTGCTCCCCAAGGTAAAGTCAGGATGGCAGGGGTAGCCATAACAGAAATTGTGACCTGTGTGAGGGGCGACTGGAGGTTACAGGATGACCGATTGGGTGGTGGTGACTCCCATTCAGATGTTGACGCCAGATGGAAGAGTTAGAGGCAGTGACTCCTCACTTAGCTCAGGGCTCAGTGACCTAAGCGGGAGATCCTGTAGCAGAAGAAATGACAAGGGGTCGTCCTTATCAAAGCGTGTGACGGAAATGGTTGACAGATGGTTTGACTGTCAGGGACGACAGAAAAGGGTCTCTGGTCGGGTAATAGAAAGTGCCAAAGCCCCACGGCTTTAGGCAGAGGGGGGAATATGTAGCATAGCGACTGGTCATGTGAATGTTGGATGGTATGTATCGCAGAGGTGGGTGGCCCTGTGATGGAAGCCTGGGTATGTTTTGCTCAAGCAGATCTACTGCTGAGGGGTTTGTTTACATTGGGAAGGCTTCCAGGTGATTGGAGAGATGGGTGGGTTCAGTCACCTACAAACCCAGCCAAAGAGGCGTGTCTGAACACATAAGATGGTTTTGTGTGTAAGGACCTGTGGTGATGTCACGCTCACCTTACTAGCCATGTGACAGGTACCTGGGTGTGGTTACACCTATGTAAAGGAGGTGTGTGTAGCACATGGTAAGAGAGATTGAGTGAGTGTCTGTCAGGGTGGACACACTTCCGTGTGTCCTGGCAGGACACTGCAGAATGGCCTGTGTGTTGGACGGCTCCAAGTGGGGACGTCCTGGAAGCACAGAGACCATTCCAGGCTGGAGAGCCTGCGTTCTGGACATAGCTCGGACGGTTGGTGTTGGAGACTCCTGGGAGTGGAGTCATCCTGGAAGCACCTGGAGACCGTAGACCTGGACGGTCTGTGTTGAGGACCTGGGACTGACCTGAAGTCAGTGCAAGGAGTGGAACTTCTGAGAGGTAACCCCGGACAACGGGATTATAATATACAGCAGAGAAGCCTATCTGCTACGTGAACTGTCTAATGTTTCATGGCTGTAATGAAATGGACTGTACCCTGTCTGGTTTATGCGGAGTTTGAATAAACCATATGGACTGATATGTGTGAGATATCGTGCCTGAAGTGTTTATCCTGCTGCCAAGCGAGTATCCCCAAGACCCGTAGTGGGTGAAACGCTACAATATATATATTTTTTAATTCTTTGCAGTTGGCCTTAGGGTTAGGGTTGGTTTGGAGTCGTGATAGGGTTGGAGTTAGAATAGTGTTGAGCGCATGTGCTCACTAATCAAGTTTGCATCAGGTGGTTGGTATGAATGGAGTATCGCGGATCCCAGCATTATTTTTTGGAGCGTCTGACAGCAGCAAAACATGCGGGGCAGGGACTCGAGCATGTCACTCAATCACCTGCGATATTTGGTGCATACACGAGCACCTGATGCATACTGGAGTAATGAGCACAGCCCAATAGTAATGACAAAATATTCAATATGATGACCTAATGTTCTCAAATTCTGTGTGATATCTGTGGGTTAAAAATGCTCACTATACCCCTGGATGAAATTCTTGAGGGGTGTAGTTTCCAAAATGGGTCAATTGGGGGTTTCCACTGTTTAGGCACATCAGGGGGTCTCCAAACGCGACATGGTATACGCTAATTATTTCAGCAAATTTTACATTCAAAAAGACAAATGGTGCACCTTCCCTTGTGAGCCCTGCAGTGCACCAAACAGTAAATTTCCCTCACAAATAAGGTATCGGCGTATTCAAGAGAAATTGCACAATAAATGTTGGGGTCCATGTTCTCCTGTTACCCTTGTGAAAATTAAACAAAGTAATTTTTTTGTGAAAAGTGGATGTGATTTCACAAAAAATGCATAAGGGAATATGCTAAAAAAGCAACAAAAACAATAAACAGAGGAGGTTGCTATTGCATATTTTGGTGCAGCAATATGTGAAAAACACATAGGGAAAAAGGCAACAAACGAAAACACAGCCTTTCTGCATGTGGTAAGATGGCCACAAGCCCTGTTGATCTATAGCAGATGATTTCCAGTGTTCATACTAAGAATTGAAAGCTATAAAAAAATATGATAAATTATAGAAATATTGTGAAAATATTGTGACAAAATGTTTAGCTTGCTTTGTATTGTAAAAATTTTTTAAAGTGAGCATTTTGATGGAAACTATTCACTTGTGTTATTGATCGTCTTCCGTCAAAGCATGAATTGAAGTAATAAGAGTTGTCCTTGTGACCACTCGCTGAAAAATCATGTGTTGTCATTGTGAAATCGCTCTAGTACAACTAATGTAGCTCACAAGTCTGGTCATACATCTCTTCCTGTACATCACGTAGGTTATCAGGCTATATAAAAGAATTCAATTATTGCCAACATTAAGAGTACTAACTAGATCATATGATTTTTTCCAGGGCTCATTCTGAGTTTTTAGTAATCAACCAGTAACTCTGTGGCAGAGGAAATGTAAGAACTATTGTCATGTTGACAAATGTACAAACATTTACTTTCCCACACTGAACATATCTGCAGCTCCATATTACTCTATTTCAAGGGCAGCTGAACCCTCTGGTTGTCGGCTGTCTAAATAAATACAGAATATTAGCCCTACTTCTGAGATTAGCGGAAGGACAGGGAATAGAACAGAGAAGATAACGACACATTGATCAGAAATACTGAGCTAAGGATGTTATGAGAGTTCTACAAGACTCCAATCCTGTGTGTCTGTCGGCCACAACAAATGACTAAAACATGGCTCCTACATTTTTTAGCAAAAAAAAAAAAAATCAAGGCAGAACAATTTACCTGATCCATTCATTTTTTTGCTGTCTTTCTTTTATGACCAAGAAATATACGTTATAATGTGTGCCGTTAATTTCAATGGCATTTCATGTAGAGCAAATTTCTTGAAAGAGATCTGCTTTCATCCGTGTGACCAACATTGCATCTTACCCTGCACCAAATACATTACATTTTTTTTGCATGCGGCAATATATAAAAAAGCAGTAGGTACCAGCTATTATTTTTCATCACTTGTTAGCATTATTGACTTAATATTTTACAGACCAAGACCTCCTCTCTCCTTTGAAAATGTTCTCTTTTTACTTTTTAGGCGCTATGTACTTTTGCATACCTAACAGTATAATACTTTTTCTTTTTTCCTTTTTTTTATAAAGTCTTGAAAATTGATTTTCAATGTTGACTATGAAAACCCACAAACAAAACACTAGTTATTGCTGGATCTGATCGCATTCAGTTACACTGGCTTTTAAGTTTCCATTAAAAAAGCACTAGCTTGTCGCTGAAGCCTTCCAGTTATTTTTATTTATTGAATATGTTCTTTGTATACCCTTTTAAAATGGACCGTGATGTCTTTACTTTGACTGTTCTTGCCTTTTTGTGCATTGACAGGATAAAAAGAAGATACACATTTCAGAACTACAGCAGCTATATAAGTACATGCATTTGAACTATCTGAACAAAAATATTTATTAGTCTTTCCAGGGTTACACGACATGATTTTTATTTATACGTCCTTGAAGATCAGAATAAAAATGGGTACTTTTTTTTCTCATAACAAACGTATCTGTGCAACCAAGAAAGCTGAGCACTTTCCATTTTTCGAATAGTTTGAATTTTTGCAATAATAACATGAGAGTAATAAGTAAAGGAATTTGTATGTCTGCCGTTTTCTTATAGAAGCCTTAAAATTTGGTCCATAAAAATGCAAGTACATTAAAAAAAATCTGAAAAAATACTGGGGCACAAGTTACTAATACACCAATACAAGGGGGAATTCATTAAGACTAGTGTTTTATAAGCCAGTCTTCATTAAAATTCTGCATGAGTATGGCACGAGTATGAGTATGAGTAAGGGTCATTCCATATCAAGTGAACCAATGATTTTTACCACTATATTTTTAATTCTTTTGAGATTTTGTTATTTGGTAATAGTGTGTCAGAGAATGCAAAATGTGAAGAAGAAAAAATTCTAGATATTTTTTTTTATTTTTTATTGATTTTCAAAGTTCGGAAAAAGTGCGAATTTCGGTGTTGCCTGCCATTACATTTCTCCCCATAACTCAGGCTAGAAAAGAGATAGAGAAATAAAATAAACACCATTCTACTCAGAACTGTACAGGCTTTCACCAGGTATGTCACAAGAGTATCTTTGATAATATTTTAGCTATGCGAACGCAAGCGCAAAACTTTAAAGCGCATTTCCAAAAAAAACGTTTAATTTAAAAATTTCAAAAACTGCACATGTGCCTGCTATGCTCCTAGCCACATCTGTACCAAAATACAAGATGGGATCGTGATGGGATCATATTTTAAAAAATAAAAATATTACAGTGTCAGTTTAAAAATCTTGATTTCAGATCTGTTCAGCCTGTGGTCTAACAGTGTGGGGTCTAGATTTACCAAATAATCCATGATTGCTAGATATTACTGTATTATTTTATTATGTTACCACTTAGAAGCAGGAGAGGACAGAGGAGAAGCTTTGTTAGGGCTGAGGATGACCAGGGGTAGACAGTGACTGCAGAGCAGATGACAGGCCGGCAGCTCCAGCCTCCAGAGGCCGTATTCACACCAAATCTTATCACCCAGGCAACTCCTCAAATGGAGGGAGAAAAATACTCTTAACATCCAGTTCATGTATTGTACAAACCAGGACTACGGGGAGGAGGAGGAGAGATTGTTATAACATCGGTTACAGGAAGCAGAACCCATCACAGGGACTCAGCAATACTGGACTGTTATCACATGTAGTGGAAATAAAGACAGTGACGTCCATGACATGGTAGAAGGCGGCACAAGATCGGCAATGGATGACACAACTGGCTATGTGACCTGTGAATATAATTAGCGCTGGTGGCTACTGGACTCTCCAAAGATTGTGAAAATGAAGACGTAGAAAGGACTTTTCTGCACCGTCTGGTCCAGCGCCATCCTTTGTGTATCCAAGAAAATCAGACATTGTAAAAGTGAACAAAAATCAGATATAACTCAGGTGTAGCCGAGCACCATGACAGCCGCACATACTCTGACACAGAAGGAAACGGCCATTGCTAGTGAGCGCTTATGGGCAAGATGACATTTCACCCACTAGAAGGGACACATTGATGACAACAGGCCAGTGTAAAAACCTACTATTGTTTGATTAGTTCATATTTTATAGAACGAGAATCTAACTACGGTACTATTCTCAAACACTTCATAAATTACATGTTTAGTGATATAGTAGAAAAAAAATTGTTCCATGTATAAATAGGTGGTAAAAATATTGGTTCTTTTAGGCTACGTTCACACGTTCCTTTTTTTCATCCATTTTTTTTCAGGTCCTGTTTTGAAAAACCGCAGCTAAATTCTGCGCTGATTTTAGCTGCGGTTTTTGATCCTTTTTCTTCTGCGGATTCCACTGCGGGTTTCCAGTTTCCTATTGGTGCTGCTGGAAACCCGCAGTGGAATCCGCAGAAAGAATTGACATGGTACTTCTTTTTTCTGCAGGCAAAACCGCTGCGGATTTGCCTGTGGAAAAAAGGATCGTCGGCACAGCGGGTCCTGTTTTCCATTGGGTTACATTGTACTGTAACCTACATGGAAAACTGCTGCGGATCCGCAGTGCAAATCCGCTGCGGATCCGCAGCAAAAACCGCACCGTGTGAACATAGCCTTAATCTTGTTTTTAACATATAATTAGGATCAGACTGTATTTAGAAAACCACACTTGAGGATGTGATCACGTTTTTTCTTTTGGCTTGTTCAATGAATTCAGGTTGAAAATGCTGAGCAAGTTGTGTTATGATGATTAAGATGTATTTATTCTGGCACTTCGGTATTTGTTTTTTGTGTTTCTTTATTGTTACATATAAATGTTGAATGCAATAAGTTGTAATTTGAAAAGAAAAAGGGAAGAAACTCACACAAACATAAAATCAGATGATTCAAGGCTTAAAAAAAAAAGTACAAATTTGATAGGTCCCAAGTTGAATCCCTGTACAAATATAAACAAGGACACAAGTAACACACATGCATGTTTTCACAATTTTAAAACATACGTTTTTTTCAGAATTGCGCATCAAAATTTTAATTTGATTTCTCCAAAACAAAATATAAAGAAACATAGTCTTGTGACATATCAAATGAAAGCCGGTACCGTTCTGAGAAAAATGATGCCTCTCCCACCTCTATATCTTAATTCTAGCCCGAGATATGATAAAAAATGTAAAGCCATACCAGGCCAAAATCCGCGCTTTTTCAAAACTTTAAAAATCTGTAAAAAATTAACTGATGAAGAAAAAAATTCTAAACTTTTAATTTGTAATTAACTAAAGTTTTACTTCATAAAAACAAAAAATAAAAAAAATCTAAAGACGTAAGGTAAAAAAAATATTCATATTTGGATCACTTGATATGGAATGACCCGTAAGTGCACAATGCATTTTGGGCTTTTGTCAGGCATACAGGCTCATAAGGTCTAACTTTGGCCACAGTCTGGATAGATGCAATGGCATCTCACAACCATTTAAACCTATTGCAAAGAAAACCCCAAAACATGATCAACACAAGTATGAGGGAAAAAAGGACATGTGAATGAGGCCTAGGTACTTCATTTTAGAGTAGTACCAGTCCCACTCCTTTATCAAAAATGTACAGCACGTTTCTTTGAGGTAGATATGTAAAAATAAATCTCAAAGTTGAGTTGAGTTTCAGGGTCCAGTCTGATTCTCTCTGCTTGATCGGACCAAAGTAGTCTTCACTTCTGCGGCTGGCATGTTGGGCAGCCCTGGCATTTACTATGCCATGCAACATCATGGTATGCCACATGTATGACATTGCAGGGTCTAGTAAACATCAAAGGCGCCCAAGATACCAGCTGCAGAATATTTTTGCTCAGCTCTATCTGGGAAAAAAGATAGTTTGCCTTTTAAATCACACTGTACTCTGATATCACCCAAGTTTATTCCCGCCAACACTGCAACAGAGGAGATAGAGAAACTACTTTTTCCGTCTCCTCTACCGCTGTGCTGCAGTTCTCTCCTGCAAGAGGAACGGAGCAGAGAGCACTGACACTCGGCTCATGCTAGCAGCAGAGTGGGAGCCGAGTGTTATTAGCATATCATGCGTCTGATGCTCTCACAAGAGAGAATCATCTGATGCCATACGCTAATGGGTCCCCGGCCTTAGGGTACCGTCACACAGTGGCATTTTCATCGCTACGACGGCACGATTCGTGACGTTCTAGCGATATAGTTACGATCTCGCAGTGTCTGACACGCAGCAGCGATCAGGGACCCTGCTGAGAATCGTACGTCGTAGCAGATCGTTTGAAACTTTCTTTCGTCGATGGATCTCCCGCTGTCATCGCTGGATCGTTGTGTGTGACAGCGATCCAGCGATGCGTTCGCTTGTAACCAGGGTAAACATCGGGTTACTAAGCGCAGGGCCGCGCTTAGTAACCCGATGTTTACCGTGGTTACCAGCGTAAAAGTAAAAACAAACAAACCGTACATACTCACCATCTGATGTCCGTCAGGTCCCTTGCCGTCTGCTTCCCGCTCTGACTGTCTGCCGGCCGGAAAGTGAGAGCAGATCACAGCGGTGACGTCACCGCTGCAGTCTGCTCTCACTGTACGGCGGCACTCAGTCAGAGCGGGAAGCAGACGGCAAGGGACCTGACGGACATCAGATGGTGAGTATGTACAGTTTGTTTTTTTTTACTTTTACGCTGGTAACCACGGTAAACATCGGGTTACTAAGCGCGGCCCTGCGCTTAGTAACCCGATGTTTACCCTGGTTACCAGCGAACCTCGGCATCGTTGGTCGCTGGAGAGCAGGCTGTGTGACAGCTCCCCAGCGACCACACAACGACTTACCAACGATCACGGCCAGGTCGTATCGCAGGTCGTGATCGTTGGTAAATCGTATAGTGAGACGGTATCCTTAGTGGTCAATTTAGGTCGAAATGTCTTGCATTCATTTGTGAAAATATCAGAATTTAAACCCTAGTTCCTCATCCTGTACAAAGTAATTTATATATAACATTTCCCATATGTCCAACTAACATCAGCATCATTTTTGAAACATGGCAAAAAAAACTAGGAAGTTAGAAAGGTTAAAAGTTTATCAGCAATTCCTCATTTTTCTAACAAAATTTACAAAACATTTTTTTTAAGGGACGACATCATGTTTGCAGTGACTATAAGGGGCCTATGGCCACATTCACATGTTCAGTATTTCACCTCAGTATGTTTTTGTCAAAACCAGGAGTGTATGAAGAATGCAGAAATGGAGTACATGTTTCTATTAGGGTACAGTGCCTTGCAATAGTATTCGGCCCCCTGGAACTTTTCAACCTTTTCCCACATATCATGCTTCAAACATAAAAATACCAAATGTAAATTTTTGGTGAAGAATCAACAAGTGGAACACAACAGTGAAGTTGAACGAAATTTATTGGTTATTTTCAATTTTTGTGGAAATTCAAAACTGAAAAGTGGGGCATGCAATATTATTCGGCCCCTTTAGTCTGCTTTCACACTAGCGTCGGTACGAGCCCGTCGCAGTGCGTCGGGCCAACGTACCGACGCATGCTGTGAAATAAATGCCCGACGTGGGCAGCGGAAGCAGTCTTACGACGCTTCTGCTGCCCCATTGTAAGGTCCAGGGAGGAGGGGGCGGAGTTTCGGCCACGCATGCGCAGTCGAAAATGTGCCAACGGTTCGCCAAAACACGTGTGGCCATACGTTGCAATGCGTCAGTAATGTAAGTCTATGGGGAAAAAACGCTTCCTGCAGACAACTTTGCAGGATGCGTTTTTTCTCCTGAACGACGCATTACGACGTATTGCAAACGACGCTAGTGTGAAAGTAGCCATACTTTCAGTGCAGCAAACTCACTCCAGAAGGTCATTATGGATCTCTGAATGATCCAATGTTGTCCTAAATGCCTAATGATGATAAATATAATCCACCTGTGTGTAATAAAGTCTCCGTATAAATGCACCTGCTCTTTGATAGTCTCAGGGTTCTGTTTGAAGCACAGAGAGCATCATGAAGACCGAGGAACACAACAGGCAGGTCCGTGATATTATTGTGGAGAAGTTCAGGTTTACATCCGGATTAGCTGCGGATTGAACGCTGAGTACAGCCGCAGCATTCAACCCGCAGTGTGCAGATGTTACAGCATAGTGGAGAGGATTTTATGAAATCCCTTCTCCACTATGCGTACGAACACGCATCCGGCGGCCCTGCGTTTACGGACGTGCGGCGCGCCTTTTTAGAATGCAGCATGTCTGTTTACCTTGTGGCGACGCTCTCTCTCGATTTTTGGGAGGCAGAATGAACAAAAACCAACTTTTTTTGTTGTTGTTTTTATGCTGCTCATCGTGTGATAAAAGGGATGACAGGTTTACAATTCGGACAGGTACTGACAGCAATACCTCAATTCTAAAACGTTTTTAGGTCTTGCTGCTTTTACACAAAAACTATTTTATAGAAAAAATAATTGTTTTTGCATTACTTTATTCTGAAAGATATAGCTTTTTTTATATTTCATATAGTGCTAACATCTGCTTTTAGACTGGGATAGAGCCCGTGCGATGGTCACACCGTACATGTATGGAGGTTTGCGGGAGCTCACCTCCCGCAGCGCCATACACAGGTACGGACTGGGGCTGAAACTCAGCCCTGGCATTTGAAAACACACAGGCCCGTGCCATCCCCGCCCCCAAGCACCAGATGGGATATATTACTAATATTACCCTAGATGGAGGAAAGCAAGATTTACTACACGACCAATGTTTCTAATGATACCTGTGGCCTGCTGGGGTAAGTGACTGAGTCAGTGACTTTGTGCTCTGTCACAACTCTTAACAGTATGGGTGTCTTGAGAACACTGATTCTTTTAACAACATAGCAGACAAGGCAGCCCACAACCAGACAGGCCCTTCTGGCATTTGCCAGAATTGCCAGATGGCCAGTCCGGCCCTGGCCATACATGTACAACTGATGTTGTGAAAGTATCATTTCCTATAGATTATTTGCTCCGGAATGAGGTATTCCTATGGTGCACTTTCATGGCATATCCTAGAATGTTACATAAATATATCATAAATGTAGTTCCCACCACTCACACCTACATCTATCTCAAGAATAGGGTCCCATTGTCACTCCTATTGGAGAAAAGGTAGCTGTACATACACATGTCTCTGCAATCATTTCTTTGGGAATTCAGAACACTGCCCAGCCTGTTTGGTGGGCAATTTTTGGAGATGCCAGAGTAATAACTGAAGAGGGATCTGCACGTGCAGCAACGCCACTGCGACTGGCCCCCATAAGTTCTTGTCTTGCCTGTTTGTCTCTAACTCATTAAGAGCTTTTCCATTGTTAGAATGAATATCAGGTCCGAATCATCAAAATCCGACTAGTGGTAAAGAAATATAGAACAGATTAATACAACTAAGAAATTAAACGCTTTGTCAGGTTTTGTAAATTACCACCATATGCTTTACGTATGTTTGCTGGGTATTATTCTGTACATTTTCTTAATGTAAGGAAGTGGTAACACAAAGTAACTGAATGCATTTTCTAAACTGATAGAAATTGGCTTCTATGGTTTCCCTGGTGCAGTGTATGTGGGTTAAGAGCTCCTGAGGTTTACTGTACAGGATGTGAAATGTGGCGGATAATCCCTTACATAACGGCCAGAGGGGGCAGGCAATCTGGTCATTGCTAATTACACTGGGAGAGGAACCACTAGAGAGGTTGCCTTTGGGGAGTCATGTTTATGTACTTGCTGATACATACTAGCAAATTCTGTTCATGCTTCCTTTTAGATGAGCCGTGTCTGATCAGCTTAAGGCCCCGTCTCACATAGCGAGATCGCTAGCGAGATCGCTGCTGAGTCACAAGTTTTGTGACGCAACAGCGACCTCCATAGCGATCTCGCTATGTGTGACACGTACCAGCGATCAGGCCCCTGCTGCGAGATCGCTGGTCGTGTCGGAATGGCCTGGACCTTTTTTTGGTCGTTGAGGCCCCGCTGACATCGCTGAATCGGTGTGTGTGACACCGATCCAGCGATGTCTTCACTGGTAACCAGGGTAAACATCGGGTTACTAAGCGCAGGGCCGCGCTTAGTAACCCGATGTTTACCCTGGTTACCAAAAAAAACAAACAGTACATACTCGCCTTTCGGTGTCCAGGTCCCTTGCCGTCTGCTTCCTGCTCTCACTGACTCCCGGCCGTACAGTGAGAAGTGAGAGCACAGCAGTGACGTCACCGCTGCGCTCTGCTCTTACTGTACGGCCGGATCTCAGTCAGAGCAGGAAGCAGACGGCAAGGGACCTGGACACCGAAAGGCGAGTATGTACTGTTTGTTTTTTTTGGTAACCAGGGTAAACATCGGGTTACTAAGCGCGGCCCTGCGCTTAGTAACCCGATGTTTACCCTGGTTACCCGGGTGCTGCAGGGGGACTTCGGCATCGTTGAAGACAGTTTCAACGATGCCGAAGTCGTTCCCCTGATCGTTGGTCGCTGGAGAGAGCTGTCTGTGTGACAGCTCCCCAGCGACCACACAGCGACTTACCAACGATCACGGCCAGGTCGTATCGCTGATCGTGATCGTTGGTAAATCGCTATGTGAGACGGGGCCTTAAGTCATGTCCGAAATGTAGAAGCTACATGAAAACGTGACAAGCAGGACATAAGTTCACACTAGGTGTTTTCAGCTTTCTTCTGCAGAAAACCTGATCTCTTGACAGGAAAGAAGCTGCAAAGAAAAAAGGATGTTTTCCTTGCTTTTTCTCTTTTAAATATTTTTATTGAAAATTTTGCATAAGAAATTGTAGTGGATAAAGGGAAGGGAAGATGGGGAAGGGGTTAACATTGGAAACAAAGGGTGAGGGAAAAGGGAATCAATAAAATTAGAGAACCAAATATCAATCTCGAATAGACAAAGAAAAGTCATTAAATATGATGTTTTGTATAGAACATAATATAATTTGTCTTATGCAATGTATTGGAAAGAGATATAAAGTAACAATTTTTATCGATTTTGCATGACTACAAAAGATTTACTCTTTACAAAACTTGTCATTCCAAATCTTCCATTTTTTCAGATATTTTCTAATACCTTTGTTGTTGGCAGCGAATCTCCATTCTAATGCACTATGTTGATAGATTTTATCCAGAATATCCGTAAAGCTGGGCGAATCCGATTTTTTCCACCAGAGTGCTATTGTACTTTTGACTACTAGAAATATATGTATTAGGATGTATTTGACCTGAGGATGAATTCCTTCCATGTCCAGAGAAAGGAGAACCCTCTGGGGAGTAATCACAAAATTTTTAAGAAATAAATTAATATGAAATGAAACTTTTGACCATAGAGGTTTTATTTTCGGGCAGCCCCAAAAAAGATGAAAAAGGTTTCCTTGATATCCGCTCTTCCTCCAGCACAAAGGAGAGTGATCCTGATATATATGCGCAAGTCTAATTGGTGTGTAGTACCAACGTGTGATCACTTTGAAGTAGGACTCTTGTAGAGCCATTGAAATGGTAGACATATATGTATCCTTAATGGCCTTGCCCCATTGCTCAACTTGTAAAGAAATGTTGAGGTCCGATTCCCATTTTTTCATGTATATATTTTTAAAACGAGAAATATCTCTATTGACGTGACTGTAGAGGTTATTTAGACTCCATATATGTTTGTTCTTTACACTACACAGTAATGAAGAAAGAATTTCTAAATTTAATGGTTTGCTAGGTCAGTAATTTCTGTATATGCTCTTTTAAGGTTAAAAAGATTATTAACTCAGATGAGGGTAAGTTAAATTTAGTCTTAATTTCGCTAAAGGTGAGAAAATTCGTCCCGTTATAGATATGTCCAACTTTTTTAATTCCTGATTTGGCCCAAAATTCTGAAAGTGGAAGATCATATATCAATGCCAATAGATGAAGAGGAAATTTCATAATTTGCTCTGATTTGTCAAAAAATTTTCTTGGAGGTTTAAGAAGAGTTTTCCAGGCCTGTATTATAGCCTTGAAAACGGGATGAGATGATTCCTTTTGCGGTTTGTGAAATAAGAAACTGAAAAAAGTATCTTGTGCTCAATTAAGATTATTAATGTCACTTTCGATTTGGAACCATGCTGGGTATAGTTTTTTATCAAACCACTGTTGGCTTTGTTTTACCAGGGAAGCCAGATAATAAGCATGGACATTTGGGAGGCCAGCCCCGCCATTACGTTTGTGTTTGCACAATAAATCTGAAGACAACTTGGCTCGCTTACCGCCCCATATGAATGAGTTTATCATAGTTTGAAGTTTATGAATAAATTGGTAGGGGAAGGTCACTGGGAGAGTTCTAAAAAGATAAAGCATCTTGGGTAGAATGATTGTTTTGATAGTCATTGTTCTCCCGAATAAAGAAAGTTCCAATTGAGCAAATTGAGAGATGTCAAGAGAAATTGTTTTAAAAATGTTATCAGCGTTAGTTTTTATTATATTTTGTAGTCTGTTTGATAAGATTATTCCTAAATACACTACTTTGTCGCCCTCCCCAGCTAGATTTATCCGATCCCTCAATTCTGCAACATGTGATTCATTCATATTAAAAGTTAAATATTTAGATTTATGTGGATTTATCTTAAAATATGATATCTTGGAGAATGTGTCTAACTCTGAAGAGAGAGCTTCAATCGAGGCTGCTGGATTAAGTAGTGTAAGAAAAATATCATCTGCATACATGCTAATTTTAAATTGATGGGATTGGATCTCAATTCCAAGAATATCTATATTGGATCTGATTCTCTCCGCCAAAGGTTCCATTGCAAGGACAAACAGCAGGGGTGACAAAGGACACCCTTGACGTGTGCCATTGGAAATGCTGAACGAATCTGACATGAAATTATTGGAGTAGATCCTGGCACTTGGTCCCGAATACAGAGCAAAGATAGTGGACATAAATTTAGAATCAAACCCAAACTTTTCAAGTGTCGCTCTCAAATAAGACCAGCAGTTTATCCTGTCAAAAGCCTTTTCAGCATCTAAGGTTAGAAAGGCTGCTTTTGAATTTGAATTTTGAATAATGTTGATTAGATTGATCACCCTCCGGGTCCCGTCTGATGCTTGGCGTCCATCAGTGAATCCCATCTGGTCATCTACCAGCAAACGTGGGAGAATATTTTTTAATCGATCCGCCAAAATCTTGGAATACATTTTTGTATCACTATTTATTAGTGAGATTGGATGTAGTCTCGCATCTTCTCAGGATCCCCCCAGTTTTGGGAATCATAATGATAACTGCTTCTTGCATCTCTTTAGGAAAGAAATCCTGAGAGGAGGCAAGAGCAAAAATAGAAGCTAAGTGCGGGAAGATGTTTTATGCACATCAGAATAGTGAATACTCACGGGAAGAATTAAGACATCTCAAAATGTCATAGAGTTCATTTTGAATCAACCACTTTTTTAAAACTGGCGCCTTGTAACGGACTAGAGAGGAGGAATCAATAATGCTATCAGGCACAATGTTAAAGTCTCCTATCCATATGATATCTCCTATTTTAATTTTATTCACTTTTTTATGTAGATTATTTAAAAAGGAAATGTGATTTGTGTTTGGAGCATATACATTCACCACTGTACAAGGTTTGTTGTTTAAATAACAAGTAAGGATATGGAACTTGCCCAAATGTTCTGTCACCTCATCAACAAGTTGGAATGGGACATTGCTACTTATTAAAGTGACGACACCCCCTTTTTTAGACGAATGTAGCGATTTAAAGATATGTGGACATTTTTTGTGCTGAAAAGTTGGATGATTGTCTTGCACTAATTTCACCTCCTGTAGACATACAATATTGGCACAAGAACGAATAATCTCTTTCCAAATGGTAAATCTTTTATTAGGGCTGTTGATGCCTCTAACATTATAAGAAAGGATTTAAATTATTAATTATGAATGAAACAAAACTGAGCGACAAAAATAAATACAACAAAACTGGTGGTTGGCCTATCTAAAACTAGCCAAAATACACTGTCAGGACTAACATTTTGATTACCTTTTGAGCATTACTGCCCTTTTCCAAGATGGCGTCTTTGGTCTCATGTGCACTGTGTCTTCCTGCTATATAACTCCACCCCAGCCTTTAGTCTGTGCTAGAGTATTCTGCCTTGCATCCAGCTCCTGATGACTCCCTGGCTTTGCACCTGCACCTGCTCCTGTGAACCTGTGTGGAGATCCTGCTACTCAGATCTGAGTTTCTGCTGCATACATCGGTTTCCAGTAATCCTCCATCTGTCTGCTTGTGTTTGTTTCCATCTGCATTTGCTGGACATGTAAGCTGTTGCTGCTCTGCTTAAACCTGAGACTTTTACCCAGGCCTCCCTGGTTGTGCTAAGATATTATTTGAACTGCCTTATAAGCATATCTATCTGTGTTTGGTGACGTCACCGCTGTGCTCTGCTTTCCGGCCGGCCGGCGCTTACACAGTGCAGAGAAGCACAGCGCCGGGGGACAGACAACGGAATGTAAGTATGTAGTGTTTGGGGTTTTTTTACGTTTACGCTGGTAACCAGGGTAAACATCGGGTTACTAAGCGCGGCCCTGCGCTTAGTAACCCGATGTTTACCCTGGTTACCCGGGGACTTCGGCATCGCTCCAGCGCCGTGATTGCAACGTGTGACCGCAGTCTACGACGCTGGAGCGATAATCATACGATCGCTGCGACGTCACGGATCGTGCCGTCGTAGCGATCAAAATGGCACTGTGTGACAGTACCCTTAGTGGTCAATTTAGGTCGAAATGTCTTGCATTCATTTGTGAAAATATCAGAATTTAAACCCTAGTTCCTCATCCTGTACAAAGTAATTTATATATAACATTTCCCATATGTCCAACTAACATCAGCATCATTTTTGAAACATGGCAAAAAAAACTAGGAAGTTAGAAAGGTTAAAAGTTTATCAGCAATTCCTAATTTTTCTAACAAAATTTACAAAACATTTTTTTTAAGGGACGACATCATGTTTGCAGTGACTATAAGGGGCCTATGGCCACATTCACATGTACAGTATTTCACCTCAGTATGTTTTTGTCAAAACCAGGAGTGTATGAAGAATCCAGAAATGGAGTACATGTTTCTATTAGGGTACAGTGCCTTGCAATAGTATTCGGCCCCCTGGAACTTTTCAACCTTTTCCCACATATCATGCTTCAAACATAAAAATACCAAATGTAAATTTTTGGTGAAGAATCAACAAGTGGAACACAACAGTGAAGTTGAACGAAATTTATTGGTTATTTTCAATTTTTGTGGAAATTCAAAACTGAAAAGTGGGGCGTGCAATATTATTCGGCCCCTTTAGGCCATGTTCACACAGTGCGTTTTTTACCGCGGAACCGCGGCGGTTTTGCCGCTGCGGTTCCGCAGCTGTTTTCCATGCAGGGTACAGTACACTGTACCCTATGGAAAACAGGACACACTGTGCACATGGTCCGGAAATTTAAAAAAAAAAGCCGCGCTGAATAGCTCCCGGAAAAAAGAAGGAGCATGTCAATTCTTCTTCCTGAACCGCAGTGGTTCTGCACCCATAGACCTCCATTGTGAGGTCAAAATCGCAGTAAAACACGCAGATCAAAAATATATCTGCGGGTTTTACTGCGGTTTGATGTGCAGAACCGCAGCTGCAGGAAGTGCGGGGAAGCCGGCGGAAGTGCGGGGCCGGAAGTGCGTGGGCGGAGTGTCGTTCCTGAAGACTGTCATCATGGAGGCATACCGTCGCATGGGGATCGATGTCGGGCGTCTGATTGATCTGGTATGTCTGTGTGTCCCCATGCGACGATAGTGCCTCCATTGTGCCAAGTCGCCGTATGGGACTACTACTCCCATCCGGTATTAGGATGGGAGAGTTGTCCCTGTGTCCAGCGACTTAGCACAATGGTAAAGTTACACAAAACACACACAATACACATACATGACACACAGTACATACAACACATAACACAGAGTATATACTCACCAACAGCACACTTGTAGGCGAAGCCCTCGATCCTCCAGGAAAAAATCACAAAATAAAAAATCAAATCCATACTCCCTGTCCGCAGAATCCATAAAACGAGTGTCCCACGCCGATCGGCTGCTCTCCGGCGATACACTGCCAGGAGCTAAGCTCCTAGCAGTGTATCGCGTACTGTTCCGGAGTTCAATGACTCCAGCGTCTCGGTTAACGGCAGTACAGCTGCGTTGAACTTTCCCACGCAGCACTGCCGTTAAGCGAGAGAGCCGGGGTCAATGACCGCCGGTTAACTCGCTCGCGCATGCGCAGTGACACACCGACAGGAACTATGGCTCCTGGTAGTGTGTTGCTGCAGCCGTGGAGAGCAGACATATCTCTGGATGTGTCTGTTCTCCATGGAAAATCTTCGTGGGATACGTGGCACTTAAATACGTGACACGTGTCACTTATACGTGATACGTGTCACTTAAATACGTGACACGTGTCACTTAAATACGTGGCACGTGTCACTTATACGTGATACGTGGCACTGAAATACGTGGCACGTGGCACTGAAATACGTGGCACTGAAATACGTGGCACTTAAATTGTGGCACGTGGCACTGAAATACGTGGCACTGAAATACGTGGCACTGAAATACGTGGCACGTGGCACTGAAATACGTGGCACGTGGCACTGAAATACGTGGCACTGAAATACGTGGCACGTGGCACTGAAATACGTGGCACGTGGCACTGAAATACGTGGCACTGAAATACGTGGCACGTGGCACTGAAATACGTGGCACGTGGCACTGAAATACGTGGCACTTAGGCTATGTTCACATTTGCGTTGTGCGCCGCAGCGTCGGCGCCGCAACACACAACGCAAAGTAAAACGCAGCAAAACGCATGCACAACGCTGCGTTTTGCACCGCATGCGTCCTTTTTTTGATTGATTTTGGACGCAGCAAAAATGCAACTTGCTGCGTCCTCTGCGCCCGGATGCGTGCGCTGCAGTGACGCATGCGGCGCAAAACGCGGAGCGCTGTCATTCAAAACACGTCCACTCATTTTGGTGTTTAGTCCCAAAATGGAGGATGGAAGAAGAAAAGGGTTGGACAAGGAAATGACATCATTTCTTTTTTTTTTCCCCCCCCCCACTGCAGTAAACTTTATTTCTGTCAAACACAGACAATCTGCAGACAAAACTGCATCAAAAAACGCACTAAAAAACGCACTAAAAAACGCACCAAAAAACGCACCAAAAAACGCACCTGCGTTTGCTGCAGAGACCTGCAGTTTCAGTCAGGAAAAAAAAAGGATGGAAATCCTGAACGTGTGAACATAGCCTTAGGCTGCTTTCACACTAGCGTCGGTACGAGCCCGTCGCAGTGCGTCGGGCCGACGTACCGACGCATGCTGTGAAATAAATGCCCGACGTGGGCAGCGGAAGCAGTCTTACGACGCTTCCGCTGCCCCATTGTAAGGTCCAGGGAGGAGGGGGCGGAGTTTCGGCCGCACATGCGCGGTCGAAAATGGCAGACTTGACGCACAAAAAAACTTTTTTTGTGCCGACGGTTCGCCAAAACACGTGTGGCAATACGTTGCAATGCATCAGTAATGTAAGTCTATGGGGAAAAAACGCATCCTGCAGACAACTTTGCAGGATGCGTTTTTTCTCCTGAACGAGGCATTACGACATATTGCAAACGACGCTAGTGTGAAAGTAGCCATACTTTCAGTGCAGCAAACTCACTCCAGAAGGTCATTATGGATCTCTGAATGATCCAATGTTGTCCTAAATGCCTAATGATGTCCTAAATTCCTAGAATGAGGAATTTAGGACCTGAAAATTACGTCACGGCTTGTGATTGGTCGCTGAGCGGTCACGTGGGCCGCCGCGACCAATCACAAGCTGTGACGTCATCGAAAGGTCTTTCAAGCGCCATTCTTAGGAACGGAAGATGCCGGTTACCAGCGGCGATGTCCAGGCTGCGTCGGAGAGGTGAGTATATCAATATTTTTTATTTTAATTCTTTATTTTACACTTAAATGTGGATTCCGATACCGATTTCCGATATCGCAAACATATCGGAACTCGGTATCGGAATTCCGATACCAGATTCAGAAGATCGCCGACCTCATGGCCGACCCCACACAGGGGTCGGGTCGGGTTGGGTTTCATGAAACCCGACTTTGCCAAAAGTCGGCGACTTCTGAAAATGGCCGACCCGTTTCGCTCAACCCTAGTCTTCACCTTGAGATTCCTATCTGGTTATTAGGGAAGCAGGATCCTGCAATGATGGGCGCTTTTAAAAACCATCCTCCTCTCCGGTGTTCCAAAATTGCAGTCTCCTTCGGTGTTCTGTCTTCAGACTAACCAGCCCCTTTGATCTTAGATAAGCGATGTATCTGTATTGATGGTCGGCGTGGAAGCAGGTGCCTGAAGCGCTCCTGGATCTATAATCTTGCTGAAGCAGGAGCTTGCCGCAGTAAGGCTAGGGTCACATTGCGTTCTGTGACCGCGTTTAACGGACTACGTTACACCGCGGCATAACGCGGTGTAACGTAGTCCGTTAACGCCGCCATTGCCTGTAATGGCGAATGCATCGCTAGCGCACGCCCACATTGGGCGTGCGCTAGCGATGTGCCGTCATTTGAGTGACGGACCGTGAACGCTGCTTGCAGCGCTCGCGGCCCGTTCCTCGCTAGCGCAGATCAGGGATCTGCGCTAGCGGGATCGGCTAACGCGATCCTAAACGGACTGCCCTAACGCCATTTGACCCTAGCCTAAGTCAAATGGAGCAGCCGGAACTACTTTCTACCTCAGGTGAGAATGCTGTTAAGGCTACTTTCACACTAGCGTTGGAAACTGCACGTCGCAATGCGTCGTTGTGGAGAAAAAACGCATCCTGCAAAGTTGCCCGCAGGATGCGTTTTTCCCCATAGACTTTTATTAGCGACGCATTGCGATGCAGTGCCACACGTCGCAACCGTCGTGCGACGGTTGCGTCGTGTTTTGGCGTACCGCCGCCACAAAAAAAATTACATGTAACTTTTTTTGTGCGTCGAGACCGCCATTTTCGACCGCGCATGCGCGGCCGAAACTCCGTCCCCTCCTCCCGGACCTTACAATGGGGCAGCGGAAGCATTGTAAGACTGCTTCCGCTGCCCACGTCGGGCATTTTTTTCACAGTATGAGTCAGTACGTTAGGCCGACGCAGCGCGACGGCCCCGTACCGACGCTAGTGTGAAAGCAGCCTAAGCTGTGCGGTATTCCAGCCGGGTTTTACTGGTAAATCTCGGTTGTGCCACCTCTAATCTTTCAGATATATGTGTCAAAATGACAGGATGATAAATCCAAGTTGTCCACTGAGTGAAAACTAGGTGCACTGGTCATCAATTTAATGATATCCTGCAGTCAAAAATATATGAAGTGGGTATTCCTCCGCCTTTACACAGCAGGGAAGAATGCAGCTTCAGTGCACAAGAGACCCAAATAAAAAGAAATCCCAGCATTATGGGCACTCAAATGACCAGGGATATCTGTCCAATTGGCTCTTAGGTGGAAAATGCAAGCACTGACCTTACTGTAAAGTTGAATCCTGGTGTGAAAAAAAAACATAGGTAAAGGTATCCCTCCGCTTTTCACAATGTCGTCTCCGGTTTTACCTTCTACATTCTATGAAGTAAAATTTATTGATTGAAAGCGTTTTTTGACAGTAAAATGTTCCAATTCTGTTGTAGAGGGATAATAACTCAATAAAAGTTATAAATGTCTCTTGTGGATTTTTTTTTGTCGCTTTTTGGGTTCTTTAGTGGGAGCTCAGAGCTCTTACATCCTACATCGCCAGAGCTCAGGCCACGCCCCCCTTCCTTGCTTTTCCTCGTGTTTTTGGCATGCTACATTTGTCTCTTGCGCATGCTGATAAAGTTTAGGGTTGGGGAAAAAAGTCCTATTCTACAGAATCAGGTTTTGGCACAAAAAAAAAGCAGCAAAACCTGCATTTTTGGTACGTTTTTTTTTTCAATGGGTGTAAAATGCTGAAAGAAGTGACATGCTCCATTGTACAAAAAATCATGCAAATGACAAAATCCTGATGACAAAAAAAAAAAGCTGTGTGCATGAGACTTCTGAAATCTCAGACTTTGCGGGTACTGTAAAACGCAGCTGAAAACTAGCATTAAAAAAACCGCTGTATTATGGCCCCTCTTCATCAAAACAATGACAGAGTTCTCGTGTAAATCGCTGTGAAAAGTCACAAAGGTTTTGCCCAGTGCCAAGTAGTCTAAAAACGTTGTGACTATTTGCATTTCCTGTCAGTTTTACCCAGCTCTGTCAAAAGGAGTATCACAGTGTATATTGCCGGCATTATAGCTGGGATTTCACATCTCATTTCAACTATCTGGAGAAAATCTACAGCCTAACGGATGCTGCAATTTATGCGGCCTATACTAAAAGCAGACTCTGAGGTAAATAAACAGCGTTTCTGCAATATCTGCCCTTGTGGCTGTTGCGTAGGGCATGTCCCATACAGACTTACCCCGACAAACCCACATGTCGAACCAGAGAGCCCTAAAGCTGTTCGCTAGAAAAAAAAGATTCAGATAAATGGAGCCAATTTTTTGTTGCAGCAATTCTGCAATAAAATCTGCAATGTGAGAATTCACCCTACAGCCATGTCCACATGGTTTGGAATCACAACATATTTTCTGTCCTGGTGTAAAATCCACTTTCTATTACAGTACCAGTATTTTGGATGTACCATAAATATACAAATCTCAGATATACTCTCCTGGAATAATCTGCCTGTGACGGTGTGCTGGGGAAGCCGGCCTCACTGTGAGGAGCCGGGGCAGTGCATCTGCTGACACAGAGTATATACACCCTGTATACTGCTCCATACTGACCGGTGTGCTGGGGAAGCCGGCCTCACTGTGAGGAGCCGAGGCAGTGCATCTGCTGACACATATATATGTAACATATACACCCTGTATACTGCTCCATACTGACTGGTGTGCTGGGGAAGCCGGCCTCACTGTGAGGAGCCGGGGCAGTGCATCTGCTGACACAGAGTATATACACCCTGTATACTGCTCCATACTGACCGGTGTGCTGGGGAAGCCGGCCTCACTGTGAGGAGCCGAGGCAGTGCATCTGCTGACACATATATATGTAACATATACACCCTGTATACTGCTCCATACTGACTGGTGTGCTGGGGAAGCCGGCCTCACTGAGGAGCCGGGGAAGTGCATCTGCTGACACAGAGTATATACACCCTGTATACTGCTCCATACTGACCGGTGTGCTGGGGAAGCCGGCCTCACTGTGAGGAGCCGGGGCAGTGCATCTGCTGACACAGAGTATATACACCCTGTATACTGCTCCATACTGACTGGCATGCTGGGGAAGCCAGCCTCACTGAGGAGCCGGGGCAGTGCATCTGCTGACACATATATATGTAATATATACACCCTGTATACTGCTCCATACTGACTGGTGTGCTGGGGAAGCCGGCCTCACTGTGAGGAGCCGGGGAAGTGCATCTGCTGACACAGAGTATATACACCCTGTATACTGCTCCATACTGACTGGTGTGCTGGGGAAGCCGGCCTCACTGTGAGGAGCCGGGGAAGTGCATCTGCTGACACAGAGTATATACACCCTGTATACTGCTCCATACTGACCGGTGTGCTGGGGAAGCCAGCCTCACTGTGAGGAGCCGGGGAAGTGCATCTGCTGACACAGAGTATATACACCCTGTATACTGCTCCATACTGACCGGTGTGCTGGGGAAGCCGGCCTCACTGTGAGGAGCCGGGGCAGTGCATCTGCTGACACAGAGTATATACACCCTGTATACTGCTCCATACTGACCGGTGTGCTGGAGAAGCCGGCCTCACTGTGAGGAGCCGAGGCAGTGCATCTGCTGACACATATATATGTAACATATACACCCTGTATACTGCTCCATACTGACCGGTGTGCTGGGGAAGCCGGCCTCACTGTGAGGAGCCAGGGAAGTGCATCTGCTGACACAGAGTATATACAACCTGTATACTGCTCCATACTGACCGGTGTGCTGGGGAAGCCGGCCTCACTGTGAGGAGCCGGGGAAGTGCATCTGCTGACACAGAGTATATACACCCTGTATACTGCTCCATACTGACTGGTGTGCTGGGGAAGCCGGCCTCACTGTGAGGAGCTGGGCAGTGCATCTGCTGACACAGAATATATACACCCTGTATACTGCTCCATACTCACCGGTGTGCTGGGGAAGCCGGCCTCACTGTGAGGAGCCAGGGAAGTGCATCTGCTGACAGAGTATATACACCCTGTATACTGACCGGTGTGCTGGGGAAGCCAGCCTCACTGTGAGGAGCCGGGGAAGTGCATCTGCTGACACAGAGTATATACAACCTGTATACTGCTCCATACTGACTGGTGTGCTGGGGAAGCCAACCTCACTGTGAGTAGCCGGGCAGTGCACTGCTGACACAGAATACACGGTGTGCAGAATTATTAGGCAAGTTGTATTTTAGAGGATTATTTTTATTATTGATCAACAACTATGTTCTCAATCAACCCAAAAGACTCAAATATCAAAGCTTAATATTTTTGGAAGTTGGAGTGTTTTTTTTTAGATTTGGCTATATTAGGAGGATATCTGTTTGTGCAGGTAACTATTACTGTGCAGAATTATTAGGCAACTTAATAAAAACCAAATATATATAAAAATTAGTGACCAATATAGCCACCTTTCTTTATGATGACACTCAACAGCCATCCATCCATAGATTCTGTCAGTTGCTTGATCTGTTTACGACCAACATTGCGTGCAGCAGCCACCACCGCCTCCCAGACACTGTTCCGAGAGGTGTACTGTGGCGCCCCAGGGTCCTGGTCGTCACAGTAGCATTGCTTTCTTCACGGGGAGAGTGATGTTACGCTTGAAGGCAAGAAGGGATAACTGGAACCAGGTACCACAAACATGCAACACATTCATACTCCAGGCCACCAGGGGGAGCTTTTGATCCTACTTGCTAGGTGACTCTCTCTCTCTCTCTATATATAAATATATAACACTGGTAGTCTGTAGGGAAAGTTAGTTCCGGACACAGTTAGTTCCTGACAGAGCTCCAGTGAGTGAGTTCTTGCCAGGAAACAAACTGGATCAGTCTGAGGCAGAGAAGAAGGTTTTACGGAGCTGTGTAGCAGCAGTGCAGCAGTTCCTGGAAAGAGACATTCAGAAAGCTGAATACATTGCAGAGAGCGTGCAGGAGAGCAAAGCGCAGGAGAAGATATCAGGGGGAGATCAGCCCCGAGCAGGCGGCCTCCTTCTGAGGCGCAGAAATCGATAGCCGGAACACCCGAGGATCGTAAGGCTCTCCACGACTTACATCAGAGACCAGCAGGACAGCTGAACTCCAAGTTACCTGTCCGACGTAACACCCAGGAGGCACGGTGGCACCCCTCAGAGGCCAGGGCGTGCTAGAGTCCCTATAAACCGCCTCAAGCCACCAGTCATACGGGTTATGTCTTATCCTACCCGGGGGACAGAGAGATAACATATGTGAGGACCTTATGTGAAGCTTTAAGCAATAAGGGACTACACCACCACGGCGCTAGAGGAAGGCTTTTAATTTCCACCTGGGTAAGGGGACTCCTAACTTGCCTTCAAGCCGGCCGGACCCTGGCTGCCCTGTGATCTGGTGCTCTGGTCTGCGGATGCTGAAGTTTTCAGTAAACCAAGGTAAGGAGACTGCAACGTTGTGTCCTCGTTTTTTACTGCACTCCTCACCATCTTCCATCTACACCATGGGAGCCCTGGGGATACACTTCACCTGTGGGAAGTTATACTATCTAGCTGCCATAACATCACCCCAGAGGACCCCTTATAGCAGCTTCGGTCCCCACTGACCGAATACCACAGGTGGCGTCATGAACACAAACTTTATTCCCTTTAAAGACCTTTCCCGTTAACGTTGATGCCCAGGGCCAGGGACCGGGTCGCAACCGTGACATCCCCCTGTGAACCGCAGGACCCGGTACCGAGTATCCCATGGCCCTGTGGGCGCATCACGTACTGTTTTTCCTCCGTGTAGATCTCACATTTTATGAGGGACCACAGGTTCTCTATGGGGTTCAGATCAGGTGAACATGGGGGCTATGTCATTATTTTTTCTTCTTTGAGACCTTTACTGGCCAGCCACGCTGTGGAGTAGTTGGAGGCATGTGATGGAGCATTGTCCTGCATGAAAATCATGTTTTTCTTGAATGATACCAACTTCTTTCTGTACCACTGCTTAAAGAAGTTGTCTTTCAGAAACTGGCAGTAGGTCTGGGAGTTGAGCTTCACTCCATCCTCAACCCGAAAAGGTCCCACAAGTTCATCTTTGATGATACCAGCCCATACCAGTACCCCACCTCCACCTTGATGGCGTCTGAGTCGGAGTGGAGCTCTCTGCCCTTTACTGATCCAGCCTCTGGCCCATCAAGAGTCACTCTCATTTCATCAGCCCATAAAACCTTTGAAAAGTCAGTCTTAAGATATTTCTTGGCCCAGTCTTGACGTTTTATCTTATGTTTCTTGCTCAAAGGTGGTCGTTTTTCAGCCTTCCTGTCACGGGAGACCTAGGCAGGAAAGAGCTAATAACCCGGGCCCCTGCGATTTCCCTCAGACTAGGGAAACCCTGACTGACCCTCTTCCAGAGTTTACACTGATGGTGTGCATGTCTGGGCCTCCACCCTCGCCCTACCTCCTGTTTCAACCCTAGGCTGAAACTACCTCCCACCACCCAGTGAAGACCACACTCCAATTCCCACAGTTAGCACAGACAAGGATAACGGAAAAATAAGCACCACGCCCCAGTCACTCAGGAATACACTATAAATGCAAAGGGCAAAACAAATACAAATATAGGAAGGAGCAAATAAGACAAAGGGAAATACACCACCAGCAACGATATTCCAACTACTAGCTCACCACTCCAGACCGAGATAACAACGCACAAGACAGAAGCTATAATCGGCGACGCCCAATGTTCAGAACTATTTAAAGGCAGTGGGCATGGCCCAGCTTCCAATCCGAGCACCAGGTAAATTAACCCCGGACCAGCTAGATAAAATCTAGCCGACGCCAATGAGCGCATAGTGGTCAAAAGCGGAATTACCGCTGTCTGTCGAACGACATGGTCTGAACAGCGTCCGACATGACACTTCCTTACCTTGGCCATGTCCGTGAGTATCGCACGCCTTGTGCTTTTTGTTACTCCAGTAACGTTGCAGCTCTGAAATATGGCAAAACTGGTGGCAAATGGCATCTTCACACTTGATTTTCCTCAATTCATGGGCAGTTATTTTGCGCCTTTTTTGCCCAACATGCTTCTTGGGACCCTGTTGGCTTTTTGCCATGAAACGCTTGATTGTTCGGTGATCACGCTTCAAATGTTTGGCAATTTTAAGACTGCTGCACCCCTCTGCAAGACATCTCACAATTTTGGACTTTTCAGAGCCCATCAAACCTCTCTTCTGACCCATTTTGCCAAAGGAAAGGAAGTTGCCTAATAATTAAGCACACCTTATATAGGGTGTTGATGTCATTAGACAACACCCCTCCTCATTACAGAGATGCACATCACCTGATTTACTTAATTGGTAGTTGGCTTTCAAGCCTGAACAGCTTGGAGTAGGACAACATGTATAAAAAGTATCATGTGATCGAAATACAACTTGCCTAATAATTCTGCACACAGAACATATATTCCCTGTATACTGCTCCATACTGACCGATGTGCTCTGGAAGCCTCACTGTGAGGAGCCAGGCAGTGCACTGCTGACACATCTACTATATAATTGTCTAAGGGGTACTTCCGTCTGTCTGTCTCGGATATTCATTGGTCGCGGCCTGTGTCTGTCACGGAAATCCAACTCGCTGATTGGTCGTGGCAAAACAGCCACGACCAATCAGCGACGGGCACAGTCCGGCGCCAAAATGGCCGCTCCTTCCTCCCCGCAGTCAGTGCCCGCTCCATTATCCCCTCCAGTCAGTGCTCACACAGGGTTAATGGCAGCACTAATAGACAGCGTTATGCCGCGATGTAACGCACTCAATTAACGCTGCTATTAACCCTGTGTGACCAAATTTTTACTATTGATGCAGCCTATGCAACATCAATAGTAAAAAGATCTGTTAAAAAAAATAAAAAATCATTATATACTCACCTTCTGCCGCCTTTCCCGCTCCTCGCGACGCTCCGGTGACCGCTCCATGCAAGCGGCAGGTTCCGGTGCTAAGGATGGTATGTGACAAGGACCTGCCATGACGTCACGGTCATGTGACCGCGACGTCATCACAGGTCCGGAGAGAAGGACCTGCCATGACGTCATGGTCATGTGACCGCGACGTCATGACAGGTCCTGCGCTCATACCAACCCTGGAACCGGAAGCTGCCGCGTGCACCGCACACAGGGCCAGGACTTCAAGGGGCCTTCGGAAGGTGAGTATATGTTTATTTTTTATTTTAAGTCTGTATACTACGTGGCTCTGTGCTGTATACTCTGTCGCTGTGCAATATACTACGTGGCTGGGCAATAGGCTTCGTGGCTGGCAATATACTACATGGCTGGGCAATATGCTACGTGGCTGGGCAATATACTATGTGGCTGGGCAATATACTATGTGACTGGGCAATATACTATGTGGCTGGGCAATATACTATGTGGCTGGGCAATATACTATGTGGCTGGGCAATATACTATGTGACTGGGCAATATACTACATGGCTGGGCAATATACTACATGGACATGCATATTCTAGAATACCCGATGCGTTAGAATCGGGCCACCATCTAGTATATGTAATATATACACCCCGCATACTGAAGCCGGCCCCCCCCCCCCGGTCAGCAGCCAATCAGCGATAGCTCTATAGTGGTACACTACGTATAGATACACAGTGGCTTCCTGGGTCGTCGCTGACAGGACACGTGTCCCTAGTGCCTTGTCCTCAGCGCTGCCCCCCGGAGGGCCCACAGTGGCCGCTCTGAGGGCTCATGTACATTATATAGTCTGCAGGTTTCCAGCGCGTGCTCTGCTTTCTCTCCTCTTTTGCCCACGTGTTGCTGCTGTTTGCTTCCGCTTCCCACGTGGCCTTGTCGCTCGTTCCCCTGCAAGGCGCATGCGTAGTCCTGGGAGTCACTAAGGTGACGGGGATTTGGGGACAAATGAGTGTAGCGCTCTCCATTACCGCCCCGATGGATGGGGAGACTGTGATTGACGGCTTGCACAACGCGTGTTAAAAAAAAAAATAAAAAAAAGGAGGCAGGGCTAGTATGTAACCTAAGGGGGCGTGGCTTGTTTTGACCAGGCCCCGCCTCCGGGGTTTTGGCTTTAGGTGTCTCCCCGTTCCGCGCTGTGGCCGTTATTCCTGAGGACTGGGGTCCGTGATTGCGGCTGCTTGTGAGGATCGTCCTCCCCGGGGACGCGCGTATTCTGCAGTGTGTGTATTACGTGTCATTGTCTGTGGGGAGGGAGCGACTGCGGAGTGCGCGGCTCCATGGCGGAGCTCGGTGCAACAAAGGCCGGGAAGCCGCATGTCTGCCGTGTGGTGATGACAGCAGGTTACGGGCTGTGCTGCGCCTCCATCTCCGCTCCGGGGAACCTGTGTATAGAGACTTCTGGGCTGCTGCCGTGTACCGCCCTGTGTGCGGGGGGCTGCCGTGTACCGCCCTGTGTGCGGGGGGCTGCCGTATACCGCCCTGTGTGCGGGGGGCTGCCGTATACCGCCCTGTGTGCGGGGGGCTGCCGTATACCGCCCTGTGTGCGGGGGGCTGCCGTATACCGCCCTGTGTGCGGGGGGCTGCCGTATACCGCCCTGTGTGCGGGGGGCTGCCGTATACCGCCCTGTGTGCGGGGGGCTGCCGTATACCGCCCTGTGTGCGGGGGGCTGCCGTATACCGCCCTGTGTGCGGGGGGCTGCCGTATACCGCCCTGTGTGCGGGGGGGCTGCCGTATACCGCCCTGTGTGCGGGGGGGCTGCCGTATACCGCCCTGTGTGCGGGGGGGCTGCCGTGTACCGCCCTGTGTGCGGGGGGGCTGCCGTGTACCGCCCTGTGTGCGGGGGGGCTGCCGTGTACCGCCCTGTGTGCGGGGGGGCTGCCGTGTACCGCCCTGTGTGCGGGGGGGCTGCCGTGTACCGCCCTGTGTGCGGGGGGGCTGCCGTGTACCGCCCTGTGTGCGGGGGGGCTGCCGTGTACCGCCCTGTGTGCGGGGGGGCTGCCGTGTACCGCCCTGTGTGCGGGGGGGCTGCCGTGTACCGCCCTGTGTGCGGGGGGGCTGCCGTGTACCGCCCTGTGTGCGGGGGGGCTGCCGTGTACCGCCCTGTGTGCGGGGGGGCTGCCGTGTACCGCCCTGTGTGCGGGGGGGCTGCCGTGTACCGCCCTGTGTGCGGGGGGGCTGCCGTGTACCGCCCTGTGTGCGGGGGGGCTGCCGTGTACCGCCCTGTGTGCGGGGGGGCTGCCGTGTACCGCCCTGTGTGCGGGGGGGCTGCCGTGTACCGCCCTGTGTGCGGGGGGGCTGCCGTGTACCGCCCTGTGTGCGGGGGGGCTGCCGTGTACCGCCCTGTGTGCGGGGGGGCTGCCGTGTACCGCCCTGTGTGCGGGGGGGCTGCCGTGTACCGCCCTGTGTGCGGGGGGCTGCCGTGTACCGCCCTGTGTGCGGGGGGCTGCCGTATACCGCCCTGTGTGCGGGGGGCTGCCGTATACCGCCCTGTGTGCGGGGGGCTGCCGTATACCGCCCTGTGTGCGGGGGGCTGCCGTATACCGCCCTGTGTGCGGGGGGCTGCCGTATACCGCCCTGTGTGCGGGGGGCTGCCGTATACCGCCCTGTGTGCGGGGGGGCTGCCGTATACCGCCCTGTGTGCGGGGGGGCTGCCGTGTACCGCCCTGTGTGCGGGGGGGCTGCCGTGTACCGCCCTGTGTGCGGGGGGGCTGCCGTGTACCGCCCTGTGTGCGGGGGGGCTGCCGTGTACCGTCCTGTGTGCGGGGGGGCTGCCGTGTACCGCCCTGTGTGCGGGGGGGCTGCCGTGTACCGCCCTGTGTGCGGGGGGGCTGCCGTGTACCGCCCTGTGTGCGGGGGGGCTGCCGTGTACCGCCCTGTGTGCGGGGGGGCTGCCGTGTACCGCCCTGTGTGCGGGGGGGCTGCCGTGTACCGCCCTGTGTGCGGGGGGGCTGCCGTGTACCGCCCTGTGTGCGGGGGGGCTGCCGTGTACCGCCCTGTGTGCGGGGGGCTGCCGTGTACCGCCCTGTGTGCGGGGGGCTGCCGTATACCGCCCTGTGTGCGGGGGGCTGCCGTATACCGCCCTGTGTGCGGGGGGCTGCCGTATACCGCCCTGTGTGCGGGGGGCTGCCGTATACCGCCCTGTGTGCGGGGGGCTGCCGTATACCGCCCTGTGTGCGGGGGGCTGCCGTATACCGCCCTGTGTGCGGGGGGGCTGCCGTATACCGCCCTGTGTGCGGGGGGGCTGCCGTGTACCGCCCTGTGTGCGGGGGGGCTGCCGTGTACCGCCCTGTGTGCGGGGGGGCTGCCGTGTACCGCCCTGTGTGCGGGGGGGCTGCCGTGTACCGTCCTGTGTGCGGGGGGGCTGCCGTGTACCGCCCTGTGTGCGGGGGGGCTGCCGTGTACCGCCCTGTGTGCGGGGGGGCTGCCGTGTACCGCCCTGTGTGCGGGGGGGCTGCCGTGTACCGCCCTGTGTGCGGGGGGGCTGCCGTGTACCGCCCTGTGTGCGGGGGGGCTGCCGTGTACCGCCCTGTGTGCGGGGGGGCTGCCGTGTACCGCCCTGTGTGCGGGGGGGCTGCCGTGTACCGCCCTGTGTGCGGGGGGGCTGCCGTGTACCGCCCTGTGTGCGGGGGGGCTGCCGTGTACCGCCCTGTGTGCGGGGGGGCTGCCGTGTACCGCCCTGTGTGCGGGGGGGCTGCCGTGTACCGCCCTGTGTGCGGGGGGGCTGCCGTGTACCGTCCTGTGTGCGGGGGGGCTGCCGTGTACCGCCCTGTGTGCGGGGGGGCTGCCGTGTACCGCCCTGTGTGCGGGGGGGCTGCCGTGTACCGCCCTGTGTGCGGGGGGGCTGCCGTGTACCGCCCTGTGTGCGGGGGGGCTGCCGTGTACCGCCCTGTGTGCGGGGGGGCTGCCGTGTACCGCCCTGTGTGCGGGGGGGCTGCCGTGTACCGCCCTGTGTGCGGGGGGGCTGCCGTGTACCGCCCTGTGTGCGGGGGGGCTGCCGTGTACCGCCCTGTGTGCGGGGGGGCTGCCGTGTACCGCCCTGTGTGCGGGGGGGCTGCCGTGTACCGCCCTGTGTGCGGGGGGGCTGCCGTGTACCGCCCTGTGTGCGGGGGGGCTGCCGTGTACCGCCCTGTGTGCGGGGGGGCTGCCGTGTACCGCCCTGTGTGCGGGGGGGCTGCCGTGTACCGCCCTGTGTGCGGGGGGGCTGCCGTGTACCGCCCTGTGTGCGGGGGGGCTGCCGTGTACCGCCCTGTGTGCGGGGGGGCTGCCGTGTACCGCCCTGTGTGCGGGGGGCTGCCGTGTACCGCCCTGTATGGGCGCTGCCATATACCACCATGTGTGCGGGGGGCTGCGTGTGGGGGGGCTGCTGTAGATGCACAGATGCCACTGTGGTTCCTATGTGTCTGTACAATCTTCCTTAGTTGTAGGGTATAATGTACAGTGACCACCATATGATTCCTAGTCCATCCATGTGTGCTGACTGGGGAGCTTCTGTTGGATGGGGGCTTACACTTTTACTTTGTTGACATGCTTGTGTAAGATGTATATTAATGATCCAGAAGGAAATATCTGGTGCTTGGCATTGCACCCAGTGGCACACGTGCTGTCCCTTATGACCAAACCATAGCTGCTCCATCTGCTTCTGTATGGCATTTTGTACATGATGAACTTATTATGTTTTAATCCATCCGTTAGGTACACGTACGACTGAGAAGTTGTGTGCAAGTTTATAGGGCTTCTTCCAGCATATACGGTAATATTAAGATATGAAACCAGTGGGGCTCAGACACCCCCGCCAATCAGCTCCTATTCTCATTATTCATGAAATTATAGGAGCACATCACAGAAAGATGCCTCTAAATTATTTAATAGGGAATACAAGCATTTACTGAAGCAGACTTCTCAGGAGTGGTGACGGCAGGTCCTCTTTACATTTTGCACCTCGGCCTGCTAATCAGAAGAGGTGCCCAGGATGCCAGTAAGTAGCAGGCAGTCTGAAGGGCTCTGGCCCTGCTGCCACTGATTACCGATTTGGTCATTGGCCTAGGGTCGTGTGAACAGTTTTGCTCACGTCTATGACTTTATAGGAGTGTTTTACGTATGGCTTTTACCCTGGTGCTGGGACATCTGTTAAACTTTTGGCCGGAATGTGCATCGGCTTCAGAGCTGGAGCACAAATTGCCTAATACAAGTACAAGGTGTTTCAAAAAATAAGTGGAGCAAGCTTCTGGCATAACATGCTTCTAAGATGGCTTTCTGAATATTTACTAAATCTGTTAATCTTGGCATTTTTTTCTTCCAGCATGGCGGACTACTTGATCAGCGGTGGTACTGGATATGTCCCAGAAGATGGTCTTACTGCTCAACAGCTTTTCGCAAATTCAGATGGACTCACATACAAGTAAGCAGCAGATTATCACTTATTAGAGATATTAATGGCGTTTCACTTAGGGCTGTACACAAGTTTTCAGACTGGAAAAGTCTGTTTAGCACCCAGCATATTTGTACCATAAGTTGGGGCTTGTTACGGTGCTTTCAACAATTCTTTCAGAAGTGGATGGGCTCGGAGAGGCAGGGTCTCTTTTATCTTGTCAAATTGATTCTAATTTACCCCTCAAATTGGTGTAAATTATAGGGCAAAACTATGCCAGCGTATATACCGTACGTCTGATTAAGATGGGTTTTTTATCCTCCTTAGACTAGATTCACGCAACCATGTTTCGGGCAGGCATGCACTGTCAGGCCACAGGTCTCCTGCCCATGAAGCTGTTGATTTCAGGTGGGAAAACCCATGGTTGGACCATGACCCATGGATGTATGAAAGCAGCATTGGGTATAGTTACACTGTTTTTTTTTTTTTGTTTGTTTTTTTTTGTCTTTTTTTTTAACTGTCCCCCTAACCGTCAATATATAGGGCTCAGTTCATTATATTCGTTCTGTTTTTTTTTTTTTTTTTTGTGGTCCCTTTCCTTTTTTGGCTTGTAGTTTTTGCTTGCGGGTTTTTTGTTTTTTTTTTCGAAATTCATTAGTGGCTCACATGGTTCATTCATAATTATGTAAAAAAAAAATTGCCTTTGTTTTACCTATCTTAATCTTTTCCACAAAAAATCAACAAAATTAACTGGGCTACATAAACTCACTCTGGAAGGGGGGAGTAGACTGCAGTTGCTCCAAATTTTGTAACCTTTTTATTTTAAATTGCATTTCATGCATCTGCAACATCTGGATAAGCCACATTGATGAAAAATCTGAACACTAAGGCCATGTTCACATTTTGCGGGTTTTACCGCGGATCCGCAGTGTTTCTGTAGCTGCGGGTCCGCAGCAGTTTCCATAGCGTTTACATTTACATGTAAACCCTATGGAAACCGCAATCCGCTGTGCACATGCTGCGGGAAAAACCGCGCAGAAACGCAGCGGTTTACATTCCGCAGCATGTCACTTCTTTGTGCAGAATCGCTGCGATTCTGCACACATAGGAAAGCATTGATCCGCTTACTTCCCGCATGGGGCTGTGCCCACGATGCGGGAAGTAAGCGGATAATGTGCAGATGGTACCCGGGGTGGAGGAGAGGAGACTCTCCTCCAGGCCCTGGGAACCATATTTGTGTAAAAAAAAAAAAGAATTAAAATAAAAAATAATGATATACTCACCTCTCAGCGCTGCACGCGGCCGTCCGGTCTCAGGGTTGCTGTGCGAGCAGGACCTGCGGTGACGTCGCGGTCACATGACCGTGATGACGTCGCGGTCACATGACCGTGATGACGCCGCGGTCACATGACCGTGACGTCACGAAGGTCCTTCTCGCACAGCATCTTTGGAACCGGACCCCGCCGCGTGCAGCGTCGAGGAGATCGGGACGTCAGAGGGTGAGTATAAACCATTTTTTATTATTTTTAACATTACTATTGATGCTGCATATTGCTGCATATGCAGCGTCAGTAGTATAGGAGTAAACCCGCAGCGGAAACCGCAAAACAAACCGCGATAAATCTGCAGGGATAACCGCAGCGGTTTTGCCCTGCAGATTTATCAAATCCGCTGCGGGAGAACCCACAGAGGACCCCGCAAAGTGTGCACATAGCCTAAGGCTTCTTTTACACATACTGGGTTTTTTGCCTGTTATTGCGGGACGTATTGCCGTAATTTTCACTGTCTGCCACAATAACGGACCACAAAAAACTTGCGGATCGCCGGTTTTTGGGTTTCCAATACTATGGAAATAGTATTGGAAAAAAAAAACTGCGTTCCGCAAAACCAGAAGTCACGGTGCATCAGAAGAACAAGCTTCCATTGTTTTTGTGGCCCCATTGATTTTCAATGTGGGCCATGTCCGTAAGCCGTGAAAAAGATCGAGCTGGCTCGATCTTTTTTCATGGCCGTAAATGCGTCTCACTGCCATACGGCGCAAAATTATTGCGGCCCCATAGAAATCTATTGGCCGCAAAACAACGGTATGTGTAAAAAGCCTAAACTACAAAGCACAAGATAAAAAAAGTACAAATTGTATGCATTTTTTTTTTTTTTGCGACTCAAAAAATAGGCTCTCATTGGCTTTACTGGAATTTCAGAATTGCTGTTCATACAGCTGTAGCTTTTTTTTTTTTTTTTTTTTTTTTTTTTTGTCCCACCACAAAAAGCAGCTTCTGTAATCAACATGTCTTTTATTGGGGCAGATTCCACTCAGGATCCACAGCAGGCGCTATACCTGTCCTAGCCCTATTGAATGGCAGTTCTAACAGCAAATCTGCTGCAGTAATTGGAGGACAAGCCTGTGATTTCTGTGAGAGATTCTACCGCAAAGGAAGAGAAGCGTTCCAGCATGGATGCACGTTTAGGCTATGTGCACACGTTGCTGATTTAGATGCGGATCCGCAGCTTTGTTGGACACTCGGAATTGCATCAAATCCACAGTGTAGTGCACAAGCAATGTTATTCTATGTGAAATTGACATTTGGTGGGCACATGCTGCAGAAAAAAAAGTGCGGAATCGCAGCATGTTTTTTTTTTTTTTCCGCAGTATGTCAATTTTTTTTGCAGATCTGCAGCGTTTCTGCACCCATTGACTTCCATTGGGTCAGGGCAATCCGCAGCAAAACCGCAGGTATAAAAAAGATCTGCGGATGTGCCTGCAAGAAACGCTGCAGATCGGGAGGGGGAGAGAGTATGTGTGGCTTTATACGTGTATGTGTGTGTGCGCGCTTGCGGGTGTGTGTGTGCGCGCTTGCGGGTGTGTGTGTGCGCACTTGCGGGTCTGTGTGTGCACACATGCACGGGTCTGTGCGTGCGTGTGCGCGCGGCTGTGTGTCAGGCATCGTCCGATGGGACTACTAGTCCCATCCAGCTATGCCTTCTACAGTGAAAGGTAGCCAGATGATGGGACAGTAGTATTCCCATCATCCGGCTACGGTGTTCAAGTGTAAAAAAACACAACAAACATATACACATACAGTACATACTCATTATACAGCTAATCCCCAAAGCCCTTGATCACCTGTAAGAAAAAAACCAGTATACTCCCTGATCCTATGTAATCCATGTAATGACGAGTGTCCCACGACTATCCCCTGTGGAGAGCTGTCACATCGGCAGATGCGACCGCTCTCCAGAGGCTCCGGGATACAATGACGGAAGGTATCCTTACGCACTGTATCCCTCCGCCACTGAGTGCAGAGTTCATGCTGTCACTTGCGACACCGCTGCGTGGGAAAATTCTCACACAGCAGTGCCGTAAAGTGAGAGGCCATTGAACCCTCAGTGATAACTCTGCAGGAGCCATTGTCTCGTGTCAGTGTGTCACTGGAGGCCAATAGAGCTGTCACATCTCTTGATGTGACAGCTCTATAGGGGACATCGTCGTGGGACACTCGTTATTAAATAGACTGTCGGACCAAGGAGTATTTGTGTTGGTTTATTTTTTTTGCAGGTGATCGAGGGCCTTTTCTGGCTATTAGTTAATAGGGGAACCCCACGTAGTTTTTTTTGTGTGTGTGGGGGGGGGGGAGGTGTTCCTCCTATTTTAATAGCCAGTAAAGACTAAATATACAGCTGCGGGCTGATATTCCTAGCCTGGGAAGATCCATGGGTGTTAACCCCTTCCCAGGCTGTAAACATCGGCTACTAATCTCTGATTTTTCCTCTGGCGCAGAAAATTGTGTGGGAGCCCACACCATTTTTTTTCTTTTTTTATAAATTAAACAGATACTGCGTTTAAGGCCGGGGTCACACTTGTGAGAAAGTCTCTTGCATCAATACCTGGCACTGCAGCCGGCACTCGGGACCGGAGCGTTCAGTTGCATGTATTTCTATGCAGCTCAACGCTCCGGTCCCAAGTGCCGGCGCCGGGTATTGAGGTGCGAGACTCAGGCAAGTTTCTCGCAAGTGTGACCCTAGCCTAACATAGATTTTGTGTGTCTTTATTTAACTCTTTATGTACTATTTTATTATGTTTGTTACTAAACATGGGCTTGGTATTATCTATGTATCTATAGATATATCTAGTTAGAAAAAATGGAACAGCACTAAAAGTTAAATGGGTGCAAAGTCTCACAGCAATCAATCCATACTTGCCAACATATAGTAGTAAAAAACGGAAGGCCACACAAGTGGACCTAATAAAGTCAACCTTATTTTGCAACTACTTTTTGGAGTGCTGCCTTCTGTTTTTTACTACTGTAGATATATCTATCTATAGATAGATATATCTATAGCTAGATAATAGATGGATGATAGATATATCTATCTATTGATCTATCTATCTTTCTGTGTGTGTAAACATTATTCTTCAATGGAGTATGTAAATGAAGAAGTTGGACCAGAAATGACATCACAATTTTTTTTTTTTTTGTTCAGCAACAGATCTTTATTTAGCTTACAAAAACGCAGACAAATCCGCATGAAAAAAAACCCGCATCAAATCCGCGTGGATTTTTAGACATGTTTTCTGGCAAAGAGATGCAGAATCTGTGCAGAAAATTCTGCAGGCAAATCTACAACGTGTGCACATACCCTTAGGGTACTGTCACACAGTGGCACTTTGGTCGCTACGACGGTACGATCCGTGACGTTCCAGCGATATCCATACGATATCGCAAGTGTCTGACACGCAGCAGCGATCAGGGACCCTGCTGAGAATCGTACGTCGTAGCAGATCGTTTGGAACTTTATTTCGTCGCTGGATCTCCCGCTGTCATCGCTGGATCGTTGTGTGTGACAGCGATCCAGCGATGCGTTCGCTTGTAACCAGGGTAAACATCGGGTTACTAAGCGCAGGGCCGCGCTTAGTAACCCGATGTTTACCGTGGTTACCAGCGTAAAAGTAAAAAAAAATAAACCGTACATACTCACATTCCGGTGTCCTTCAGGTCCCTTACCGTCTGCTTCCCGCTCTGACTGACTGCCGGCCGGAAAGTGAGAGCAGATCACAGCGGCGGCGTCACCGCTGTGATCTGCTTTCACTTTACGGCGGCACTCAGTCAGTGCGGGAAGCAGACGGCAAGGGACCTGACTGACACCGGGATGTGAGTATGTACTGTTTGGTTTTTTTTACTTTTACGCTGGTAACCACGGTAAACATCGGGTTACTAAGCGCGGCCCTGCGCTTAGTAACCCGATGTTTACCCTGGTTACCCGGGACCTCGGCATCGTTGGTCGCTGGAGAGTGGTCTGTGTGACAGCTCCCCAGCGACCACACAACGACTTTCCAACGATCACGGCCCGGTCGTATCGCTGGTCGTGATCGTTGGAAAGTTGCAGAGTGTGAGGGTACCCTTAGTGTTAGAAAACTTTCCTGAGTTTTACATGTCAGATTTTCCACTTGTTCATATGGTAATGAATGGAGCATGGGATGTTTTTAATGTGTTACTTCAGGTCTGACCAAGGTTTTCTGCTTGGGTTATAGATTTCTGATTATTGTATAACATTGTTTTTATTGTAGTGCTGTTTATCTGATACAGAAATGGAGCACTTGATTTTCGTGGCCATTCAGCAGTCTGCTAATGTTATTTTCACAACTGCATTTATTATTTTCATTTTAGTTTCTTTGCTCTTTGATGGCTGGAATAGCACATCATTCAGATAGATTCTTCCCTTATAACAGATGAAAAGTTGGCATTAACAAACCTGCAAAGGTTAATTACACTGAGAGCCATGGTGCCAGTGTGAACATATTGTCCCGAATAGAGGGCAGCATAAGGCCAGGGCTACACAGTATGTAGAGAAGCCCACCACAAACATGCATTTAACATGTGAGCTTTGTTAATCATTGCTGTAGGGGGCAGGTGTTAGGTGATGACATTTATTCAGTGTCACGTGTTCCCGTATGCTAGCATTATAAACAAAGACGCTTGTTTCACGATTATCATGCTGCCAACAGTCGTTCATTGGGTGAAATGACCTTTTATGCAGCGTTAAAAAAATCCTAATTCTCAGCAACATCCCATCATCCTGTGTAAACAAGACTCTCACTGTGAGGACCGTGGCTGCCTGTGTGCGCTGGGCGATCTAGTATAGATCACTCCTTGAGCATCGTTTGCTTTGGTCTGCCCATGTAAACAGCCAGGCAAATGACCGTAGAAAAGCACGATTTACCCTTATAATCTAAAAAGGCAAGAAGCTGCCTCCTAAGCCGTGTGTGCTGGCCTGTCACTGGTCCCTGGCATCTTCCGCTCTCCTCTCCTGCTCTACTTTCCCTGCCCTCTTGCCTTCTGTGTAGTATGCAGACAGGCCTGAAATGTTAGAGAAGTGCCTGAAACATATGGGAGGGGGAAGCGGCTCTGTGAGGTGCAGCTGGATTGATTAATGTATCTGCTACACTGCACCCCCCTACCTTTTATATGCAGCTGGAGGTTGTGTAAAGAACATCAGAGTACGTGTTAATGGAGGACTGGGCTGCATAGCAGCTTTTGCTGTCTGCCAGGATGCAGTGCTGTCCCTGTACTGAGCATGGTCTGCTGCCAGTGCTTCATCCATTGCTCACCCATTAGAAAATCAGGTGTGTTATCATGTAGCTTCTTCATAATTTAAAAAAGAAAAAAACCCAGAAGCGTCTACTGATTTTGCAAGATTTTAAGCGAAGCAATTTTTGGAAGTCCCTGCAGACAGTTGGGTAAGAAGGACGGAGGCTGGATCAGTTTGCATTGTTGATTTTGTAGTAGCATAGTGAGTACAATGCAAACAAATGGGTTTTTACATAACCCTTTATATGGAGTGGATTGATGCAACGTTTCGTTTGCTTCAGATTTGTTGTGACTTTCCAGCAGATTTCAGCCATTTCTATAGAAAGGGTCAAATTTACATCTAAAACGTATGTATTTTTGGCGGGCGTTGTTTTTCATGGATACCAGGCAGCCTGTCTACAACATGGAAACTTTTTATCCTATTATATTCCACATACGGGTGCTTCTCACAAAATTAGAATATTTCAGTTCTTCAATACAAAAAGTGAAACTCGTATATCGTCATTACAAATAGTGATCTATTTCAAGTCTTTTTCTGTTAATGTGGATGATTATGGCTTACAGCCAATGAAAACTCGTCATTATCTCAGTAAATTAGAATAATTAACAAAAAACACCGGCAAAGGCTTCCTAAGCATTTAAAAAGGTCCCTTCGAAAAGTTGGGGGAGATTCACAAGGAGTGGACTGCTGCTGTGGAGTCATTGCTTCAAGAGCCTCCACACACAGACGTATCCAGTACATGGGCTACAAGTGTCACATTCCTTGTGTCAAGCCACTCCTGACCAATAGACAACCCCAGAATAGTCTTACCTGTGCCAAGGAGAAAAAGAACTGGACTGTTACAGCTCAATGGTCCAAGGTGTTGTTTTCAGATGAAAGCATTAGCATTTCGTTTGGAAATCAAGGTCCCAGAGTCTGGAGGAAGAGTGGAGAGGCACACCGTCCAAGTGGCTTGAGACCAAAGTCAGTGCAGCCATCTACCAGGAAATTTTAGAGCTGACAAGCTTTTTGGAGATGGAAATTTCATTCTCCAGCAGGACTTGGCACCTGTCCACACTGACAAAAGTACCAATACCTGGTATAAAAAAAAACCAGTATCACAGTGCTTAATTGACCAGCAAACTCTCCTGACCTTAACCCCATAAAGAATCTATGGGGTATTGTCAAGAGGAAGATGAGACACCAGACCTAACAATGCAGATGAGCTGAAGGCTGCTATCAAAGCAACCAGGGATTCCATAACACCTCAGCAGTGCCACAGGCTGATCGCCTCCATGCCACGCCGCATTGATGCAGTAATTGATGCAAAAGAAGCCCCGACCAAGTACTGAGTGCATTTACTGAACATACATTTCAGTAGGCCAACATTTCGGATTTTAAATTCATTTTTCAAGCTGGTGTTATAAAGTATTCTAATTTACTGAGATAATGACTTTTGGGTTTTCATTGGCTGTAAGCTATAATCAACAGAAACACGTTAAATAGATCACTCTGTTTGTAATGTCTCTAATGAGTTTCACTTTTTGTATTGAAGAACTGAAATTTAAAGGGAACCTGTCGCCCCCAAAATCGATGGTGAGGTAAGCCCACCGTCATCAGGGGCTTATCTACAGCATTCTGTAATGCGGTAGATAAGCCCCTGATGTTACCTAAAAGAGGAGAAAAAGAGGTTAGATTATACTCACCCCAGGGGCGGTCCCGCTGCGGTCCGGGTCCGATGGGTGTCTCAGGTCCGGTCCGGAGCCTGCGCACTGCAGTACTTTGCTCTGCCCTCAACAGAGCAGACAAAGTACGCCTGCGCCACATTCGCGGTGTGAAGACCAGAAGAGGATGTCATGGAATGAAGATGGGAGGCTCCGGACCGGACCTGAGACACCCATCGGACCCGGACCGCAGCGGGACCACCCCTGGGTGAGTACAATCTAACCTCTTTTTCTCCTCTTTTAGGTAACATCAGGGGGTTATCTACAGCATTACAGAATGCTGTAGATAAGCCCCTGATGACATTGGGCTTACCTCACCATCAATTTTGGGTGTGACAGGTTCCCTTTAACTTTTTGATGATATTCTAATTTTCTGAGAAGCACCTGTGGGTCCCCATTTTTTACAAGACCACTGCTCTTCTTACCCTCCTACCCACGGTTATCAGTCAGTAACCCATCGCTGTCTTCTGCTGTTTCCAGCACGTCTCTGGCCCACTCCTGTACTATGTTACCACAATTGTAAACTTATGGTTCCCACAGCGTGTTCTGCTTGGGCCAGAAGTCACTTTCTCGGTGTAAGTCCATGAGGCTCTGATAGACTTACATTAAGACAGGAATTAACGGTCCACTGTGTAAGCCAGCAAGAAAGGGCTACAGAGGACCAGAGTAGCACTAGAAATGGCGGACGACCGCAACAGATAAGTATTTTCATGTGCACACTAGACACACATTAATGATTGCTAATAAAGTTGGCAGTAATTTAAAACAAACAAAACCCCCTAGAGTGCTCCTTTTAAGATCTCGTCCCGATCAGTGAATGGTAACTGGTAAGAACTTGTGTTTTATTTTAAGCTTCTGAATGTTATCATTCACTGAAAGCAAGCGTTGATCTTGATAGAGGGTAAGTGACTGATTGCTTGGCTCTCATTCCAATAGAAAATGGTTACATGACAAAAGGGAGATGTAAGGCATTTGTTTTTTTGTGATTTCTTATGGTTCTGACGTTGAGACCCCCAGTGCTCAGACTTCTAAGGGCCCCTTCACACTGGTCGATTCTGCTACGATTACGACGCATTTGCGTCATATTCGACATCGCAGTACGAGCTCGTAGCCAGCGGTCACACTCTACGATGTTAACGCTTTTTCTGACGTAGTTGCGATGTGAACGTCACGCGTCGCAATCGTACGCTACCCTTCACACCGCCATAGTCCTACGACTCCGAGCGTGACGTATTACCAGCATGGGCGTGCTAAAACGTCACGCCCAATCAGGAGACAGGTATGCGGAAGCCCAACCCACGTAGTCGCATTACGAGCTCGTATGACCGCCGTCACATACTACGATTTCGACCGCCACAGCGAGACATTTACGACGAAAGAAAGTTCTGCTCTTTCTTTCACATCGTACGATGCTGGGCTGCGTCGCAAATCGTAACACCATGTCACACTTTGCAACCTCGGAACGAGGACGGATAAACGTCACAAATCGAACGCTCGTTCAGACTTTGATTGCACAGTGTGAAGGGGCCCTTACCAATCCTGTGGATAGATATTAAGTTGTAACTGTGAGACAATAAGCACATATGATTTTAATTGCTAGAACTCTATTTGGCTGACCCACTCATGCTGAATGTATTTTTTAAGTCACCACATAACCAGTGCCTTCATCATGTATGATGTTCTGTGGAATGTATAATGTTTTTAGGATTGTCCTGCTATTACTTTTCTTGTTTTAGTAAATAAAAAGTAATACTACTGCGCCTTTACCAAATCCCTATGGCGTGTACAGTGAAGGGAATAAGTATTTGATCCCTTGCTGATTTTGCCAGTTTGCCCACTGACAAAGACATAAACAGTCTATAATTTTAAGGGGTGGTTAATTTTAACATTGAGAGAATATCAAAAATAAAATCCCGAAAATCACCCTGTATAAATTTATTGTCATTTTACAGTGAGAAATAAGTATTTGATCCCTCTGGCAAACTTAATAATTGGTGGCAAAACCCTTGTTGGCAAGCACAGCAGTCAGACTTTTTTTGTAGTTGATGATGAGGTTTGCGTACATATCAGGAGGAATTTTGGTCCATTCCTCTTTGCAGATCATCTCTAAATCATTAAGATTTTGAGGCTGTCGCTTGGCAACTCGGAGCTTCAACTCCCTCCATAAGTTTTCTATGGGATTAAGGTCTGGAGACTGGCTAGGCCACTCCATGACCTTAATGTGCTTCTTTTGAAGCCACTCCTTTGTTACCTTGGCTGTTTTGGGTCATTGTCTTGCTGGAAGACCCAGCCACGGCCCTTTTTTTTTTTCTTTATTATAACTGAATGTTTACTGATTTATTTTTTTTTTTTAATAGAAATTTGCAGAATGAAATCACACCAAAATATAATACATGCAAACATTTCATGCAAATCAATTAACAAATATAATAGAAAGAAATAGAATTGACAAGACCGTGAAACATGAGGGAGGGAAGGAGATGAGGTTCCTGGGAAAGATGGTACATTTTGCTGGATAAATACCATTGTTAGGCCTTCTGAGCCCAGTATTCGTCCCACAGATTCCACGTTGCTTCAAAACTTTCAAATGTATTATTTATTAAAGCTGTGAGGTGCTCCATATTTCATATGTCCTGTATCCGGAAATATAACTCGTTGAGTGACGGAGAATAAGCCAGCCTGGGCTATTAAACATCTCTCAGCTGTGGTCAGATATAAAAGAATCCTACTTCCAATCTGGAATGGTGGGATATTGAGCAAGTAGAATTTAGAGTCTAATGGAATATGAAGACCCATGACTTCGAAAATTAAATTTTGACCTTAGTCCAGAACCTTTGTATTATTGAACATGTCCAAAAAAATATGGGTAAGGTCTCCATCAGAACCGCACTTCCAACATTGGTTAGATATATTCTGATTAAATTTATGTAATAATGGAGTGTGGTGCCAAAACATAATCAATTTAAACTGGTTTTCCTTATACGTGTAACAAGTGGAAGTCTTAGCTGCCCTCCTCCAGATCCCTTGCCACACACTCGGAGAAAGATTCCCCCAAGATACCCTCCCACCTGTCCATATAGGAGTGTCTTGGAGACTCTTCTGGATATGGGTCCAATAAAATCCTATAGATATCAGAAAGAAGACCCTTGGTCGAAAGCCCCACGACCCATTTTTAATGTCTTGGCAGAGGGAAGGAGGTTCACACTCAGGATTTTATGGTTCGTGGCTACATCCACTCTCCCATTGATGCTGTGAAGTAGTCCTGTGCCCTTAGCAGAGAAACACTCCCAAAACATATTATACGCGTGGTGATTCCGGATGTGTTCATTGAACACATGCGGAATCACCGCATCATATACATAGAATGTGGTATTTATCTTGCGGAGACGGAGCGTCTTCGCAAGATAAATAGACATGCTGCGGACTCTAAAGACGCTCCGCATGTCCGGATACGCAGGGCCGCCGGATGCGGCCGTGCGCACATAGTGGACACGGGATTTCGTAAAATCCCATCCACTATGCTGTAACATCTGGACGCTGCGGCTGTACACAGCATCCAATCCACAGCAAATCCTGAACTTTTCCTGACCGTGGAAACATAGCCTAACTGGTCTGTAGGAGCCAGAACTTTTAATGGTTGGTAAGGGATCAGATGCTTATTTCTCACTGCAAAATGCAAATAAATTTATATAATTTATACAATAAGATTTTCTGGATATTATTTTTGATATTCAATCTCTCAGGCTATGTGTACATGTTGCAGAATTGCTGCGGAAATTTCCGCGGCAATACTGCAACTCCCTGCCGCGGGTATAACGCATGCAGAATTGGCATGCATATTCTCGCTAAACACTAGCGTTTCGCAAGCGTAATTAGCTTGCAGAATGCTAGCATTTTTCCAAGCGATCTGTAGCATCGCTTGGAAAACTGATTGACAAGTTGGTCAAACAGTGTTTGACAAATGTGACCAACTTTTTACTATTGATTCTGCCTATGCAGCATCAATAGTATAAAGATATAATGTTAAAAATAATAATAAAAAAAAAAAAAATCGTGATATTCTCACCTTCCAGCGGCCCCCGCAGCCTTTCCCGCTCCTTGCGATTCTCCCTTTCCCAGTGATGCCTCGCGGCAATGACCCCAGATGACGTAGCATCACGCGAGACTGCTAAGTCCTCACAGGTCATTGTCGCGAAGCATCACTGGGAACAGGAGCATCGCGAGGAGCGGGAAGGCTGTGGGGGCCGCCGGAAGGGGAGAATATATAACTATTTTTAATTTTATACAGGTATATGGTACCCAGGGCCTGGAGCATAGCCCCTTGCAAGAAATAAGCGGATCAATGCATTCCTATGTGTGCGGAATCGCCGCGATTCCGCACAAAGAATGAGCATGCGATTCCGCTGCGGAAAAATACGCAGCATTAGCACAGCATTGTGGAATCCCATTAAATTCAATGGGCTGTGTTGTGTATGCGTTTTCGCGGTGAAAAAACTCATACAATCTGCAACGTGTGCACATAGCCTCAATATTAAAATTAGCTTACCCTTAAAATTATACTGTTCATGTCTGTCAGTGGGCAAACTTACAAAATCAGCAAGGGATCAAATACTTATTTCCTTCACTGTGTATTGTATTTGATTAAAATTGAATGGAAAAATGCACTGCAAATCTGACAAATTAACAAAATCTGTACATAGGGGTATGGTCATATAGAGGCTTTTCTGCATTGATCAATTCCTGCATGCAAAGAGAAACTACAAAAGTTTTTGTTTTTTTGTTTTTTTTTCTTTTCTAAAGCTGGGAAAAGACACCATGTGCAATTCAGGTGTATTCCAGTTGATACTAAGCTTAATAATTTGATGAGGATTTGTGAATCTATGCAGGCTAGATGACAAGGTTTTTCAGGAGGCTGTAAGTTTGTAATCCAGCTTCCCTGAGAACAGACTTGCAGAATAAACAATAACCTATTTTTAAAAGCAATGTTTTATTTTTTTGGTGGAAAGGTTTTATTTTCTTTTTTTATTACATTTTACTGCTTTGTGAAGACATGGATTTAGATTAGAATTATGCATTCATATTACAGCCACTGAAACCTAGAAAAGCAGATCTTTGCAGAATACTTGGTCAAAGAGGAAGGAAAGTCTGTAACAGTGACCCTTCTCCTCCCATATTCCAGATCAAAATAAATAGGTGTAAATCTATCACGGTTTCCTGCATGTTAAGCCGATAATGGAGCGGGACAGTAGAGCCAGCAGTGAGGTTACAACTCCAGCTTTGTTACTAAAGAATCCAGAATGGCAAGTGTTTCCTTTCTATTCTCTTATCACTGTCATGTGTATTCCAGTGCCAGTGTAGAATAAATGTGTTTCCTATATATTTAATCACGCTCTTGTTTTGTTTTCGTTTAATTAAAAAAACTATCAAAAAACAATATTGATGATTAGGTTGTGGAAAGTATACTAAAAACTTAAGCTTCTACACGTTGGTACAAAGTCTGTATCATCGGCCTAGAGCTGCATATACACAGACTAGATGGTGGCCCGATTCTAACGTATCGGGTATTCTAGAATATGTAGGTAGTATATAGCACAGGCTACATACTATATTGCACAGTGACGTAGTATATAACACAGCTACGTAGTATATAACAGCTACGTAGTATGTACCACAGCCACATAGTATATAACATAGCCACGTAGTGTATTGCACAGCTACGTAGTGTATTGCACAGGCACGTAGTATATAGCAGAGCCACGTGTATATAACATAGCCACGTAGTATATTGCACAGGCACATAGTATATTGCACAGCTACGTAGTATATAACACAGAGCACGTAGTATATTGGACAGTCACGTTGTATATTGCCCAGCTACATTGTATATAGCACAGAGATGTAGTATATAACAGAGCCCACGCAGTATGTAACACAGCCCACGTAGTATATAGCAATGTGGGCACTAGATGCGTGGTTTAAAAAGACTTAAAATAAAAAATAAACATATACTCACCTTCCGAAGGCCCCTTGAAGTCCTGGCGCCGGTGTGCGGTGCTCGTGGCAGCTTCGGGTCCCAGGGTTGGTATGAACGCAGGACCTGTGATGACGTCGCGGTCACATGACCGTGACGTCATTGCAAGTCCTTCTCGCATAGCATCCTTGGAACCGGAACCTGCCGCTTGCACTGCCGAGGACAGCGTGCGACGTCGGATGGTGAGAATAACTTTTTTTTATTATTATACTATTATTCTTGGTAACATTAGATCTTTTTACTATTGATGCTGCATAGGCAGCATCAATAATCAATAGTAAAAAGTTGTTCACACAGGGTTAATAGCTGCGTTAACGGAGTGCGTTACACCGCGGTCCATTAACGCTGGCATTAACCCTGTGTGAGCGCTCAGCGCTGACTGTAGGGCAGTAAAGCAGCGGCCATTTCGCTGCCAGACTATGGCTGTCGCTGATTGGTCGTGGCAAAACTCCCACGACCAATCAGCGACTTGGATTTTCATGACACAGAGGCCGCGACCAATGAATATCCGAGACAGACAGACGGAAGTACCCCTTAGACAATTATATAGTAGACTAGATTGTGGCCCGATTCTAACGCATCGGGTATTCTAGAATATGCATGTCCCTGTAGTAGACGGACAATGATTCCAGAATTCGCGGCCGACTGTGCCCGTCGCTGATTGGTCAAGGCAACCTTTATGACATCGTCGCCATGGCAACCATTATGACATCTACGTCGATACTGTGCCCGTCGCTGATTGGTCGAGGCAACCTTTATGACATCGTCGCCATGGCAACCATTATGACATCTACGTTGATACTGTGCCCGTCGCTGATTGGTCGAGGCAAATTCGCAGGAGACTGTGCCCGTCGCTGATTGGTCGAGGCAACCTTTATGACATCATCGTCGCCATGCTGTGCCCGTCACTGATAACTCCTGATAACCCAAAAAACCTGTCTCAATAAATTAGCATATCAAGAAAAGGTTCTCTAAACGACCTATTACCCTAATCTTCTGAATCAACTAATTAACTCTAAACACATGCAAAAGATACCTGAGGCTTTTAAAAACTCCCTGCCTGGTTCATTACTCAAAACCCCCATCATGGGTAAGACTAGCGACCTGACAGATGTCAAGAAGGCCATCATTGACACCCTCAAGCAAGAGGGTAAGACCCAGAAAGAAATTTCTCAACAAATAGGCTGTTCCCAGAGTGCTGTATCAAGGCACCTCAATGGTAAGTCTGTTGGAAGAAAACAATGTGGCAGAAAACGCTGTACAACGAGAAGAGGTGACCGGACCCTGAGGAAGATTGTGGAGAAGGACCGATTCCAGACCTTGGGGAACCTGAGGAAGCAGTGGACTGAGTCTGGTGTGGAAACATCCAGAGCCACCGTGCACAGGCGTGTGCAGGAAATGGGCTACAGGTGCCGCATTCCCCAGGTAAAGCCACTTTTGAACCATAAACAGCGGCAGAAGCGCCTGACCTGGGCTACAGAGAAGCAGCACTGGACTGTTGCTAAGTGGTCCCAAGTACTTTTTTCTGATGAAAGCAAATTTTGCATGTCATTCGGAAATCAAGGTGCCAGAGTCTGGAGGAAGACTGGGGAGAAGGAAATGCCAAAATGCCTGAAGTCCAGTGTCAAGTACCCACAGTCAGTGATGGTGTGGGGTGCCATGTCAGCTGCTGGTGTTGGTCCACTGTGTTTCATCAAGGGCAGGGTCAATGCAGCTAGCTATCAGGAGATTTTGGAGCACTTCATGCTTCCATCGGCTGAAATGCTTTATGGAGATGAAGATTTCATTTTTCAGCACGACCTGGCACCTGCTCACAGTGCCAAAACCACTGGTAAATGGTTTACTGACCATGGTATTACTGTGCTCAATTGGCCAGCCAACTCTCCTGACCTGAACCCCATAGAGAATCTGTGGGATATTGTGAAGAGACAGTTGAGAGACGCAAGACCCAACACTCTGGATGAGCTTAAGGCCACTATTGAAGCATCCTGGGCCTCCATAACATCTCAGCAGTGTCACAGGCTGATTGCCTCCATGCCACGCCGCATTGAAGCAGTCATTTCTGCCAAAGGATTCCTGACCAAGTATTGAGTGCATAACTGAACATTATTATTTGATGGTTTTTTTGTTTGTTATTAAAAAACACTTTTATTTGATTGGACGGGTGAAATATGCTAATTTATTGAGACAGGTTTTTTGGGTTTTCAGGAGTTGTATGCCAAAATCATCAGTATTAAAACAATAAAAGACCTGACAAATTTCAGTTGGTGGATAATGAATCTATTATATATGAAAGTTTAATTGTAATCATTACATTATGGTAAATAATGAAATTTAACACTATATGCTAATTTTTTGAGAAGGACCTGTAGATAGATAAATTAATGTTTCATGATTATCTTGTTGTGTAAATAAGCAAAACCTTCGTTCATCAGGTGAAGTAATCTTTTGTGCAGCATGAAAGATTATCTTCATCGGCGTTGTGTTGTCCTGTGTAAACTGCCAAGAACCATAGCCGCCTTTGTACACTGAGCGATCTACTACAGATTGCTGTGTGAGCATTGTTTACGCCGGTCTGCCTGTGTGAATAGGCTATTAAACGACTGCCCATCATTAAATATTTACTGATCAGCAGTCATTATATGCCGCCGGCCCATCTGTATAAGGCAACGTTCACACTTTGCGGGTTTTGCCGCGGATCCGCAGCGGATTTGACACTGCGGATCCGCAGCAGTTTTCCATGCAGGGTACAGTACAATGTTACCCTATGGAAAACAAAACCGGCTGTGCCCACGTTGCGGATTTCCGCGGAAAAAGCCGCGCGGCTTTTCTGCGGGATAAAAAGGAGCATGTCACTTCTTGGTGCAGAATCGCAGCGGTTCTGCACCCATAGAAATGCATTGATCCACTCACTTTCCGCATGGGGCTGTGCCCACGTTGCGGGAAGTTAAGCGGATAATGTGCAGATGGTACCCGGGGTGGAGGAGAGGAGACTCTCCTCCAGGCCCTGGGAACCATATTTTGGTGTAAAAAAAAGAATTAAAATAAAAAATGATGCTATACTCACCTCTCAGCGCTGCCCGCGGCGTCCGGTCTCAGTTGCTGTGCGAGCGGGACCTGTGGTGACGTCGCGGTCACATGACCGTGATGACGCCGCGGTCACATGACCGTGACATCACGAAGGTTCTTGTCGGCACAGCCGCCTGCAGCACTGAGGAGATCCGGACATCAGAGGGTGAGTATAACCAATTTTTATTATTTTTTACATTACTATTGATGCTGCATATTGCTGCATATGCAGCATCAATAGTATAGGCGGAAACCCGCAGCGGAAACTGCGGAACAAAGCGCGATAAATCTGCAGGGATAACCGCAGCGGTTTTGCCCTGCAGATTTATCAATTCCGCTGCGGGATTAACCTGCAGAGCAGGCCGCAAAGTGTGAACGTGGCCTTAATGGACCTATATTTGAAGCTTACTGCAGATATGGCTGTAAAGCATCTTGTTAGACATATTGAGGTTGAAAAACTTTTATAATTTTTTTTTTTTTATTGGCGCTCTTTATGATTTTTGTATTACTTCAGGTAATTTGTGGGTATTTTCCTAATATTTGGCCAGTCTGCATGGGATTTATTTGCATATTATTGATTCTTACCTAAGAGGCACTTGAAATGTTGTTTGGCACAATACTCCTTTATCTTACTGGGTGCAGGTGGACGTCTTTTACAGCGTGATCAGCTATTGGGCCACATGTGTCTGATCATTGTCAAAAGGAGGTGATCATAGACAGTGATGATGGCGATCTGCCGACAAATATGGAACACTGGATTGATGCAAATTAGCTTCTTTTGATGCAGCAGTTTAATTTACCATCCCTTAGAAATGCCCAGTGAGGGTCCTGATCATTGCACAGTGTATTCTTTGTAACTTGGGGGTGTATTTGCAGAGCAAAATAATTCTTACAAGCTGAGCTCACACGCCTGCAGTGTTAGATTGGACAGACAGGCCGGTAGAGAAAGTGGGGCTGACTCTTTCTCTACTGTAATACATGCAGGCGGAAGCCATATTAACCTGATTTTCCGATCACTGGAGGGTATCCAGCTGCCTGAGAGTTGAGCACTTTACACATGGTACCTGACACACACAGATTATGGGTGCAACAATTCTGCTGTGAGCGCAGATGACATGAGGGACTAAGCCCCCTGGACTGCACAGGGACAACACCTAATGCCTGGCAGTTAAATGGGTTAAAAGATGCAGATGTGGATCTGACCGTTTATAGGTTAACAATAACGTGCCATATGGCCTGACCGCGCTGCCTCCTGTCCTGGTGTGCGCAGTATGACTGGCCGCCCGCCGACTCTTATTTGTCCATGCATTATTTAATTGAGGGGGAAGCAGGAAATAACCATTTCTGTCTTGTAAGAGCTCAACTTGAAATATAATCCCCTCTTTAAGCTTCCTCTGGAAAATGATGCATTAAGTGGAGTGTTATTCTGTTGTGTGTGGTCGTATTTTGACAGCATAGCCTGTATAGATGTTGATTTGATGACATAACATTAATAACGGCTAAATATCTAAACATCAGGGTTTTAGTAATGTGTTGCTCCTGTTAGGAAATCTTTCTGCTCATGTCATTTTGGCCTAATCCACCCTCTAACTACTTCCATCATGGTACTGTAACTATAAATGTCCTATTATAGCACTGATAAAAGAAACCCTAGGATATGTGCACACAGGAGGTTTTAGAGCAGAAGCTGAGCGAAAACTCTCCAAGGGTATGTACATTGAGTTTGTGCTCTGAAAACTGCAAACAAAATGTGCACATACCTTAAAGAGGGGCTCTGTCAGCACGTGGTCACTAATTCTTCACTGACCTGCCCCCTATCTTACATACTGTATATATTATAGTCTGGAAAATAAATTACATTCATCATGGTGATGATATAATTTATACATTGTCATATACTTCCGTAGATATCTATTGTTCTAAATTGTTAGCTGGTTTCTGTTGGAGATAAGTTTTCCTGCCCCAAGGTCCGCTCTTGAGCTTGAAATAACTAGGCCAGCGCTGAGCTGTGTTTGTTGCCTGCTGCTAAGCGATCAGTGATGTGAAATTGAAATACTGCTTGTTTGATGCATTTGGAACTACTTGCATCGACAATGTGGCATTTGTAGTTTCACATCACTTGGTTGTCTTCTGCAGGCATCAAGCATGGCTCATCTCTGCTGAGACTAGTTATTACAACCTCTGTTGTGGAGCAATGAAGAACAGTTGATGTTTGCTGAAAATTAGCTAATGTAGCAATGATGGGGAAAAAAACACAAGTAGCTATACTGCTGTAGATGGCAGGAGATAAATAATAATCAACAGCACTTTACATTTTAGAAGGGATTTGTACAGACAGACATTACACAACCATAATCACATAAAACAGATACCAAGAAGAATGAGGGCCCTATTAACAAGCTTAGAATCTGAGGAAATAGGGGAGACACGAAAGGTGGATGGTAGCGATTGCTTTAATTGTTCTGACCAGCCATAATGTAATAAATAGGGTGTTCATGTAATGCTGCATGAACCGGTTACCTACCAGAATGTGTAAATGTACAGACACAGAAGGCTATTAAATGCATAAAAACAGATGAAGAAAATGTTGAATTGGCAACACAGGGATAGTTGGATAAATTTGTTGAGGTGGTAGGCCCCTCTGAAGGAATGTGATTTTAGGGCATGCTTTAAAACTGTGGGTATTGGGGATTAATCGAATTATCCTGGTAGTGCATTCCAGAGAATTGGCGCAGCATGTGAGAAGTCTTGGAGATGGGAGTGGGAGGTTCTGATTGAGTATGTTAACCTTGGGTCATTAGCAGAACTGAGGGCACAGGTAGGGTGGTAGACTGAGACTAGGGAGGAGATGTAGGGTGGTGCTGAACGGTGGAGCTGTTTTGGGTGAAAGTGATAAGTTTATATTGAACTCTGGGGTGGATGGCTAACCAGTGCAATGACTGGCACAGGGTAGAGACTTCGGTGTAACGGTTGGTGAGGAATATGATCCTGGCTGCAGCAATCAAGACAGATTGGAGCGGGGAGAGTTTGGTAAGAGGGAGGCCGATTAGTAGAGAGTTACAATAGTCCAGACGAGAATGAAGAAGAGCAACAGTAAGCTGTTTTTTTTTTCTCAAAAGTTTGAATTCTAGAAATGTTTTTGAGGTGTAGATAACAAGAGCAAAACAGTGATCAGAGGTGGGGGTGAATGAAAGCTCTGAATAAAGTATGACCCCAAGACAGTGGGCATGTTGCTGGGGAGTAATGGTAGAACCACACAAGGAAATGGCAATGTCTGGTATAGGTAGATTAGTTGAATGAGGAAACACAAGGAGTTCGGTTTTTGACAGGTTCAGTCTGAGGAAGGACATAATGTTTGAGACATCAGTAAGACAATCACTCGTGTTTTGTGATAATGTAGGCATGTCAGGAGTAGAGGTGTTTAATTGGGTGTCATCAGCATAGAGATGGTACTGGAAACCAAATCTGATTTTGTCCAATAGGGGCCGTATACAAGAAGAGGGAGGCTTGGGCCGTATACAAGAAGAGGAGGGAGGCCTAGGACTGATCCTTGAGGAACCTCAACAGTAAGGGGAAGATGAGGAGAAGCCAGCAAAAGTTAGTGAAGGAGCAGTCGGAGAGATAGGAGAACCAGAAGAGAACAGTGTCCTTGAGGCCGATGGAGCGGAGCATAGCGAGGAGCAGATGATCCACGGTGTCAAATGCTGCAGAGAGATCCAGGAGAATTGACATGGACCATTAGGTTTAGTGGTTAGTAGATTATTAGAGACTTTAGTGAGGGCAGTTTCAGTGGAGTGTAAAGAGCGGATTGATGAGGGTCAAGAAGAGGGATCTGAGAGATAGCGGATAAGACTGGAGTAAACCAAGCGTTCCAGGAGTTGAGATGGGTCTATAGTTGGCAGCACAGTTTTGGTCAAGGGATCTTTTTTTAAGTAATGGATGTATGATGGCATGTTTAAATGAGGAGGGAAAGATACCAGAAGAGAGAGAGAGAGGTTGAGTATTTTTGTTAGGTGAGTGGTGACAGCAGGGGAAAGGGACTGGAGGAGATATGAGGGAATAGTCACTGGTGCAAGCAGTAAGGCGAGAAGATGCAAGGAGCCTGATCACTTCTTCCATGACTGGTTCAAAGATGAAGAGTGATCTAGATGGGGGAGGGAGGACAGTGCATGGTATGATATGATTGGGAGAAAATTTCCTGTCTGACAAGGTCAATTTTTTTTCTTAGAAATAATTGGCCAGATCGACAGCGCAGAGATCCATGCATGGGGCCTGCACTCTTGGGTTGAGTAGAGAAAGACCAGTGTCAGAGACGTTTAGGATTATTGGATAGTGAGGTGATAAGGGTGTTGAAGTATGTTGTTTGGAGAGGTGGAGAGCAGAGTTGTTTTAAGCATAAACTTGCAATGGATGAAATCTTTGGGCAGATTTGATTTTCTCCACATCGTTCGGTGCACCTGTAGCACTGCTGTAAGAAACGTGTTTGCAGCGTGTGCCAGGGTTGTTGCTGTCTGTTCAGAGTTGTTCTATGTATATTATATGCATATAGCAGAGTTGTGTACAGGAGGACAGAGCCCATTCTACGCTGTTGGTGCTGGTAGCAGTGCTATGTTGGAAGCCTGAGAGACTACACTTGATAGACCAGGAGTAGAACTAAAGAAGGATGGATCCAATGGCAACTGGAGCTTTGGGGGGATGATATGTGCAAACTGGGACAGATTTAAAAATAAGTTTTATATAGGTGAAAATGTATGAATGTGTACATTATTATAATAAAGACCACACTGTTATTTTGGGACTAACCCACTAAGTGATAACATGCTTAGCTACTAGAATTCCCTCCTGTAGACAGAATCCTCTTGCAGTTGGTGATTGCATTTGCATTAGGTAAGTCAGTATTTCCAGAGATTAGTCAGCAGCTAGGGATTGTCAGTCTGCTGTTGAAGCCCATCTGCTTTCTTCTAGCTTGATGCGGATGGCAGTTCTTTGTCTAATAATTGTAATCCTTGGTGTTGTACATTCTGTGCCATTCTGAGGCTGCTTCTGTCATGCATCAGAAATTGAATATAGGCGTCCATTATCCCCACTTTGATTCTTATTTCAGGAAGCAGTGCTTGTGTTGTCATGACATCTGAATTTAAAAAATCAAGGCTAAAATTTGCTTTTAGACTTTTTAGAGTAACTAAATGTTTAACTTTTTTTTTTCCATATATTAGCACTTTAATTGTGGCATATGTGATGTCTGGGTTCTAAGACCCCTACAGAGTGCTCAAAAGATCATTGTGAAGTGAGCAGCTCAGGAGGCAGGAGTGCACAGAGCAGAGCCTGGATTCAATACAAGTCAGGCACTTAGTTTTGATCCATACTCGGCTGTGTACACTCCTGAGCTGCTCTGTGTGTAGTGGGTCGTCATCAAATATTTTATGTTTTCATTTTGTGTTGAGACCAGGACCATTTTAATTATGGCCAGTAGCATCTTTGACAATGACACCTTTGATTACAGCGTTTGTACCTGGGGCGACCATTATGGAAGTTGCGGGCTGACTCCACGCACTAGTGGCTCTATCTCTTATGTGAGTGCCACTCCCAAAGTGCCTTTTCCTTTTGCTGGGGATTTTTTTTTTTTTCTTTTTTTTCTGAAATGATTTTTTTTCCACATCTGATCGAAAGCACTGTGATTAAAGGGTTTTGTCCACTACTAGGACAACCCCTCCTTGAACTAAATGCTTGGTCCTAATAAAATTGAGAGCCTATACTTACCTGCTGTGCTGGCGCCGTTCCAATGGTGTTGACACTCTGTGCCAGGGCTCTCGTGCCGTGTTATGACACGTGAGCCCGGCACCCAATCAGCGCTGGCGTCATTGTCTTCGCCTTTGTACCGATTGAACATGAGGAAGAAGTCGGGGATCAACTGCAGCCCGAACTTCCTCTTCATGTTCAATCTGTACGAGGGCGAAGACAATGACGCCAGCGCTGATTGGGTGCCGGGCTCACGTGTCACAACACGGCACGAGAGCCCTGGGACCGCGAGTACTGACATCTCTGGGAGGTGAGCATAGTTTTATTTTATCATGGCCAAACATTTCGTTCAAGAAGGTTTGTCCTAGTAGTGGACAACCCCTTTAAGCCCTTTTTCCCTGTTTCCTCAACTGGCTGCAACCTTGGATAGTTATCTGTAGCTGGCAAGCCAAGCTCCTGTTTTGTGCACATGTGCCCTGCAACCTCAGCTGTGGAAAGTGATGTTACTAGGTGCCCACATAGGTGGTTGTGCCAGGTCTTACATAGGAGCTGCTCTTTGCATAGTCCTGATTAGACGACCACTTTAAGGAAACTGCTTTATAGGAGTTGTCCCAGAGTCTGCCCCAATCACAAAAACAGAGGTCCTGAGTATCTTGTGTGCTGGAAGCAGTAGGTGAGGATATGTAGTGCTGCTCTATTCACAGCTTAAGAAGTTGTGATTCTTGGGGATCTCGGCTGTATAGATCTTCACTTTAGGTGGAGGCCTATTCTGAAAAGCTTTGATCAGGTAAGTGGTAAAGACCAGTGGTGTTTGTAGGGCGTCTACAGAGGAATGGTCAGATTTTATATTTGGATGTATTTAGTTTTTACAAGCATACTGCACCGCTGCTACAGAAATAAAGTGGTTTGCTCATATCGCTTATTTCTTTTTCAGTGACTTTTTGATTCTTCCTGGATTTATTGATTTTACTGCAGATGAAGTGGTGAGTGATTTTCGTAGTCCCATAAGATTATACAATGTGCATATTCCTTTCCTGTTTGTCCCCAACAAGTCTAAAGCTATGTGGTGACTAAATTAAATTGTGTCCCTTTTATAAGTAATACGGTCAAGCTGAGAACAGCAGAATTGCGCCATTACTGGTTGATGATGAGTTAGTACAACAGCAGCTTCTTAATTGAATGATTTCCGCAGTGAAATGGATCTATCGAGCACTTAAGATCTTTTTGTGATGGTCAAAACTTTCCGGAACCGATAATCTCACATAATAAATCTAAGCTTTGAGTTGATCCACCCTTTTGTCAGAAGATTTTTCAGTAAATGGTTAGAAACCGTGCCAGAGGGCCCTATCTTAGGGCCAGCCTCACATATCCGCATCTCGTGGGCCATGTACGGATAGCAATTGTCTGAATCAAAATAGGGGCTGTGGCTTCTGATCAGAAGGCCTGCGCTCAGTTGTATGTCAGGTATATGTTAGTCTACGTTCACATTAGCGTTCGGCGCCGCAGCGTCGGGCGCCGCAGCGTCGCCGCATGCGTCATGCGCCCCTATATTTAACATGGGGGCGCATGGACATGCGTTGTGCTGCGTTTTGCGACGCATGGCCGCAAGCGTTGGGCGCAGAGAACGCAACAAGTTGCATTTTTTTTGCGTCCAACTTTCGGCCAAAAGACGCATGCGTCGCAAAACACAGCGTTTTAGCGTGCGTTTTGTTGCGGTTTTGTTTGCGTTGTGCGTTGCGTTGCCGACGCTGCGGTGCACAACGCAAATGTGAACGTAGCCTTAGTCGTAATTCGACTGATTGTGAGAGCACCATAATATTTATATTCCATAAACTGCTGTCTGAACATGCCCCATGAAATGTGGATGTGTGAAGCGGACTGTAGGTTAGGGCCCTCTGGTGCAGGCTCAAACCATGTACTGGAAATCCTACAATATTCCAAGCAAAAGGGAAATCGGCGGGATCCAAGCATTGATGCGTTATGTGAGATTATCAGGAACCAAGGGGTAGCGTTTCTCCTTACAAAGGTGTGACATGTCAAGCCGAGGTGAGGTGACTTTTAAGCCTCAATGCTCCTCTAGGAAACATGCACATTGTGTCTTCGGAGGGGAAGTGGATTTTAGGATTGCTACTTCCTATAGGTGGCACTAGTTCTAGTCCTCTCCCTCCCCGAAGAGACAGTCTGCATGTGAGATTATCAGCACTGATGTGTATGCTCCTGTTCAGTGCTCCTAATTCACTTCATGTCGTCCTAATGGGTTCCACCACCATCTTGTGGTCATTTGAAAGACTGCAGCTGAACGTCTCCATTCAAAATAAAGACTTCATTTACGGTAGGCTATTTGTCACCTTGTACAGGGATGACTTGAACGTTGAGAAAATATGAAATCGTAGTTGCCACTCCTGAACTAACGCATTGTAAACTGTGGCACCACAGTGTCTGCACGTTAGTGCTTTTCCTTGTCTATCGGCCTATTGGCATGTAAGTTCTCTGTTCTGTTTATTACAAGGAAGCATACTATGATGAGGTTTATGCTTCAGGAGTAATGTATAACCAGGGCTGTGGTGTCGGTAAGCCAAACCTCTGGCTCCAGTGCCTCAATTTCCATGAAACCGACTCTGGCTCCACTAAAATGGGCTCTGACTCCACAGTCCTGTGTATAACACATGTCCCCCAAAATGCTACCCTTCAGTGTTAGGCTATGTGCCCACGTTGCAGAAAACATAAAACACATGAGTTTTTATCTTGCAGAATGCTAGCGTATTCCAAGGGATTTGAAGCATCGCTTGGAAAAGTGATTAACAGGTTGGTCACACTTGTCAAGCATAGTGTTTGACAAGGGTGACCAACGTTTTACTATTGATGCTGCCTATGCAGCATCAATAGTAAAAGATAGTGTTTAAAAAAAAATATGGTTATTCTCACCTTCCGACCGCCCCCGATCTCCTCAGCGGCGCTCCCGGTACTTCCGTTCCCAGGGACGCTTTGCGCGAAGGACCTTTGTGACGTCACGGTCGCATGACCGCGACGTTATCCCAGGTCCTCTGCGCAATGCATCCCTGGTACACCGCTGAGAGGCGGCATGACTTTGGGGGCCATTAGAAGGTATGTATATCCTTATTTTTTTATTTTAATTTTTTTTTTTTTTACATGACTATGGAACCCAGGGCCTGGAGGAGAGTCTCCTCCTCCAGACCCGGGTACCATGCGCACATGAAGCGCTCACTTTACGCATGGTGGGCATAGCCACAAGCGTAAAGTGAGCGTTTCAATGCAATCCTATGGCTGTGGAATTGCTGCGATTCCGCAGAAATAATGAACATGCTGCGGATTTTACTGCTATGCGATTCCGCAGCATGGGCATAGCAACTGCAGAATCCCATAGGATTGCATGGGAATGCGGTTTTTAAGCGTTTCGGCTGTGGCAAAAAGCATTACAGAGACTCCTAAAAAACGCAACGTGGGCACATAGCCTTAATGTATGAAAATGTATTAAAGGGAATCTGTCACCTCGATATTTCCCTATACGCTGTAGCCACCGCCATCAGGGGCTTATCTACAGCATTCTGTAATGCTGTAGATAAGCCCCCGATAATCTAAAGATAAACACTTTAGATTATGCTCACCCAGGGGCGGACCCTGTTCTGTTCGGGTCCGATGGGCGTCACTGTCCGGCTCCTGTGCAAGCGTAATTCTCTGCCCTGTTGAGGGCAGAGCAAAGTACTGCAGTGTGCAGGCGCTGGGCTTCTCCGACCTTTCCCGGCCCCTGCGCACTGCAGTACTTTGCTCTGCCCTCAACAGGGAACACAAAGTACGCCGGAGCCGCAGCGTGTAGACAAGAAGAGGACGTCATAGTAAGAAGATGGGAGGCCCCGGACCACGACACCCATCGGACCGGACCGCCCCTGGGTGAGTATAATCTAACGTGTTTTTCTTATCTTTCATGTTACATCGGGGGCTTAAGTACAGCATTAAAGAATGCTGTACATAAGCCCCTAATGCCGGTGGCCGCAGCTTATAGAGCAAAATTGAGGTGACAGGTTCCCTTTAAGTGTTTGACCAGATGATTTTGTGAGAATTATAGTAAATATTTGTTTGCTCCATGCGGATATCTTGTGAAATAGTTGATGCTTTTTTTGCAGGATCTGACTTCTGCATTAACACGTAAGATAACTCTGAAGACCCCTTTGATTTCCTCTCCCATGGATACAGTGACGGAATCCGATATGGCTATTGCTATGGCGGTGAGTAGGAAGCACTGATCTATATGCTGCACACCATATTATATGTATTGTGTTTAATGGGAAAGAAAACATCGAGTTTTATATTGGTGTCTTCGTGACTTCTTGTAAAGGCTAACTCTGCACTCTATAAGTTGTGGGGGAAGTCTTATGTATGTTACTTTAGTATTGCTACTTAAAAAGTCATGTAATTAAGCATTTGCCTATTTTACGTTTGATTCCATGTATTACAGCTGATGGGCGGGATTGGTATTATTCACCATAATTGCACACCAGAATTTCAAGCTAACGAAGTCCGTAAAGTTAAGGTAACGTAAAAAAACAAATGTAATTATTAGGTTTTTTTTGGCAAAGCTTGTTGTGCTCTATGGCTTTTAATAGTTTTATTAGTTTTCTTGTTTCTAGTTTTTCTCCTCCGTTACATGTGAGCTTTGTTACACGAGTGGGTGAGGAGTGTTTACTTCCACTTGCATTACATGCATTATGTTGGTGGACTTGATTGATTTTCGGACTGAAATCCTCATTAAATCCTGACTGTGTGAATGGCCCTAAGCAGTGTTCTCTGCTGATGCATACCTCTTTCAGGTCCTGTTACGTTTGCTTGCATTTTCCCACACCATTTTATATATCTGACGTTATCTTCTCTGCTTCCTTCCCATTCCTCCAGAAATTTGAGCAAGGGTTTATTACTGATCCCGTTGTGATGAGTCCCAATCATACCGTCGGAGATGTTTTTGAAGCTAAAAACAGGCATGGATTTTCAGGCATGCCGGTGACAGAAACTGGCAAAATGGGCAGCAAATTAGTTGGAATTGTGACTTCAAGAGACGTAGATTTTTTGACGGAAAAAGACTATACTACGTACTTGAGTGAGGTAATATGTCAGTTCATACAATGGTTGTGATTATTATTTTTTTTAGATAGAAATGTCACATATACACTCTTCAGCACATGACGTGGAGTGCGCTTGCACGGGTTAATTTATTTTCACTCTCAACCTCTGTTTTAGGCTATAAAGTGAGCATAAATCTCACCCCAACATATTCAGCACACCCCGGCTTCTTAATTCACTGCCATCACTTATCAAACACATGGGGTGATGAGTCCCCAAAATATCACTCTGAAAGACTGTCTCCTTCTACTAGAGCATACAAGGTCAAACTTTATTAAAGATTTTATGCTTTAATATAAAAATAAACAGTGCTTACAATAAATATATAAAAAGGTTAACAATAGAATGACATACAAATATGCAAAACATGTATAAAATAAAAAGGGAGAAATAACAAATACCTGAACATTTGTCTTCAGTTACCATCTGTTTTCCTGAGGGACGGAGAAGTTCTCCATGGATCACATCAGCCCTTAGGCCGCCCTCAGACTTCTCTTTGTGTAACCCAGCTTTTTATAGCCCTGATCATAGGCTCATATTTCCAGGATGACCTGGGGGATACTTTTTTTAAAGTTGTCGCTGTTTTTGCCATTCTTGTCTAACCAAGTGCATGCCAATGTTTTCATAGGTGATGACAAAGCGTGATGAACTGGTTGTTGCTCCATCAGGAGTCACTCTAAAAGAAGCAAATGAAATCTTACAACGTAGCAAGAAAGGTATGTCCTTATTAATGACCCAAGCTGCTGAATGTAGAGGAGCAGAAGTTTGTGTCTGAAGGAACTGCATGAGAACACGGTGTACAGGGGTCTTTACATGTCGGCACATTCTTTACCTGGTGACCTTTTTATTGTTTTGCTGATTAGGTTGTGAGTTTTTATGAAGCAGGGTTATAATGGAGTTCTCAACAGACTTTCCAGCAGCTGCTATCATTTGATTAGTAATCTGAGCTGTTTGCAATGTGCATGTGCAATGTAGGTTCAGCATCTTGTCTTCAGTATACGCAGAAAATCATTCCCAACTGAGTGAATTATCGCCTTATCCCCAGGAGGATCTGAAGTTTCCTATGTGTATGCAGCAATGGCCAGGCATGCACGCCATTGCTCCATTCATTGCCTGTGGGACTGCCCAAGACAGCTGAGAGCTGTGCCCAGCAACTCTGGATGTCCAGCAGACCCCGAGTAGAGTAGTGGCTCATGTGGCGCCATTGTTCCATTTAAAGAAGGCATCTTGGAGCCCCTTCTCTGTATTGGTGACAATTCTGAGGATGGGACAGCAAGTTCTCTCTCATCTTGTGATAATGTGCGAAGATGGAAGAACACTTTTTGCGTCTTTTTCCAAAGTTCTACGTGTTGCCTAACATCTATTGAATGCAGCAGATGTTCAATTATTGAGCAGTATTTGCTACATATAACGGTGGCAGAAATATGGAGAATTAGTCCAATCAGACCCCTTCATAGATGATTCCATCTTAACAAAATTCTGACCAGGTGATACCAGGTTCATTTGTTTTCCTGATTTCCTCACGTGTTATGTAAAACCCTATGGCTGGGTCTTCGGGTGTTCTTACACATGTTCACGTCCCTGAGTGTATTTACACTGGTGTAGATGCTGCAGAAGCTCTCTGTTCTATAGTTTTAATTGTAGGCAGCATAGCCCTAAATTTTCCATGTGGTGTAACACTAAACTAAATGGCAGACAGACACCCTATCATCTGCACCTCTTCCCTCTTCTATGTTTATTTCCAAAAGAACAACAAAGCGTTTAGTATATGACCCTGGTGGTAACCACTTTGTACCCCAACCTTCCCAAGCACTAGGTGGGGGGGGGTGGAATATTAGGAGAATGTAACTTTTTATTATACAGAGGACCTTTTATCTAATTTGTGTATGTTGCTCTCCAAAAGGAGCAGCACACGGGAAGAAAATTCCAAATATACATGGTATAAAGACCCCCAGCCGTTACATAGGGTGAACTTTATGGACCTAGGTCTTTTCAACCTTTCTCCACCAGATATACATTTTAGCCCACAAGGTTATGTGTTGAAGAATCCCCTACTGATCTCCGTATTTCTTTACAATGGCAACACGGCTAGACTGCCAAAAATTAGCTGCTGGGAACTGCAGAGACCCAGTGGGGGGTCAGAAAAGTGATAACTGGTTTATTTTTGTTTTGTTAGTGTTTTTATCTGTTTGTCATGGTTGGACAGCTTCTTTTAAGTGGATCTTAACCTGATGATGCCATACTCATACACCTTGTTCAAATTGGCACGTCTTGTCACTGCTGCCCTCAAAGGGCAACATGAGAGGTAATAGGTCTCCTTAAAATGGGTTGTCCACTGTTAGATAACCTATTTACTTACCGGTTAACTAATTTAACCTATTCACTGCTAAAGTGCTCCCTGATAAAGGTTAAAAAAAAAATACATGAACACCTAGAACAGTGCCAATCCTGTGATATCGGTGCTCCTCTACCGGCAATCACATGACCACTGCAGCCAATCAGCTGCAGCTTTTCAGTTTGTTAAAGCAGACATCCTTTAATTTTTATAGAAGTAGTTGCTGTGGTGTTACTGAAAAACCTTTATCAACACGAACAATGTCTGATACCGATAGCCATGTTGAAATATGATGCTAGGGATGTGTTGGGTTCTTTTGTATGGTCTAAAATACAAGAGGATAGAGATCAGGTACAGGGTTGTGTCTTTTAAAAGCACAACAGCCAGTTCTGTGATCCACTGTTCACTGCAGAGCAGCATATAGTGGAGGGTAGACAGATATTTTTTTTTATCTGCTGTGTATTGAACCAAGGACTTGAAAACTATGTGGGGAGACTGACAGCGCATGTGTGACCAGCCTTTGGCTCATTGGATGGACTTTACAATTTAATGGGAATATGTCACCAAGTTGCCTCATAATCTCAGCAGCATAATGTAAAGACTGAGACCGATTCCAGTGACGTCACTTATGGTGCATTTACACAAACCAACTGCCAGCACGATGCGACCAACAATGGGTAAACTGTTATTGGTCCACAGTCGTTTAAATGCCTGTTAAAGCAGGCAGACCGCTGCAACTGATCTGAACAATCTATACTAGATCACTCAGTGCATGTAAGCTGCCAAGGTTCTCGGCAGTGCGAGTCCGTTTAGAACCGAGAGCTATGATCTTTTGTTCCGGACAAAAGATTATTTCACTCATTTAACAAGTTTTTTGCTTGCTCATTTGGTGATCGACAGCCTGTTTACATTGCAAGATAATCATTAAAAACGCTTGTTCATAATTACCTGCAATGAGTATTCACTTTATTATCTGTACAGTGGACATGTCGCAGTCATGCAATTAAAAGGCTTGTCCACTACTAACACAATCCCTTCTTGATCAAATTGTTTGGCCCCCATAAAATAATAAAGCCTATACTCTCCTCCCATGACAGTGCGGTTCCTGCGGTGTCGGTGCTCGCTCTCCCTGGGGCTGTGATGCGGTGTTGTGACATGTCACCGGCACCCAATCAGCGCTGGCGTTGCTGTCTCCGCCTTTAGACCAATCGGACTTCCACTACATGTTCGGACTGCAGCTGATCTTGGAATTCCTCTAACTGCTCAATTCATCTGGAGGCGGGGACAGTGACACCAGTGCTGATTGGTCACCGTTGTCATGTGTCACAACACCGAACGGGAGCCCAAGGGAGAGCGAGTGCCGACACTGCGGGAACGGCATCAACACGGGAGGGGAGTATAAGCTTTATTATTTTATGGAGGCCATGCGAGGGGTATGACAAGAAGTTGTCCAATATGTTCTAATTACTATTGTAAATACATGGACCACACATCCACATTATATACATTGGGCTATTGCTGCTATTGAACGTGATAAAATGTTGATGAGTTTTGGTACAGATTTTAAAAGCATTAATTTGCTTGTGGTGCATCTGTTTTTATTTACCATGACAAGTGCAATGTAAGTCTAGGACTGGGTCTTCTGGAGCCCTGGGAATATTTCACCTGCTGCAGACGTAGAGGAGATATTTGGCTCTATGCAATACTTATTTTAGGCTTAATGGAGGTTTTGATGGCTTTTAAAAATTTGGAGCATTGTCTTACTTAAATCTTTTGGAATTGCTCATTGACCAAAGGTAAGCGGGATCCTGGAGCAGATGCCTTCATCCTCAACCTCAATACTCCCTGTCTCCTTCCTGTCAGTAAGGGGGATGGCTACATGCCAGCAAAGACTGCAGAAATGGATTGTGGTGGTAAGGAAATGCTTACACAGAAAGAGGCCTATTAAAGGAAATGATTGCTGCATCTTGGGTTTTCAAGATGTTCTATGAGAATTAGCTTCTTGTAAAGCAGTGATTGGAGGAATTTTACACTAAGGGGCTATTGCTTGTGGTCTGTGTGACTTGGTATTTTAGGGTAAAAAAAGGTAAGTATTGGTGTTCAATAACATAACAAATTTGGTTTTACTCACAAATAATTAAATAACAAGTAAGATGGCAGGGTGGTGCACACTGAATGATGGAGGAAAAGGTGGCAGGGTGGTGCACACTGAATGATGGAGGAAAAGGTGGCAGGTTGGGGAGGTAGGTGCACGCTTAATGATGGAGAAAAGTAACACTGTAAGGCTATGTTCACACGTTGAGTAAATGGATGCTGAAGTTTCTGCACCATTTCTGCATCTCTTGGCAGGAAAAACAAGAATATCACCACTCTGAATTCTAACTTTAAAACCCTTAATGAATTTAGAGGCCCACTTCTATTAGTAACATGCAGCTTTCTATGGTGTACTCTTGCACTGCTTTACTAAGTCTGCTAACCAGCTATGCCATAAGCAGCCTTGTGCGCCTCTCCTTGTAATGGCTGTCAACGATAACATACTTTACCTTTTTACTACAGGAAAGCTGCCAATAGTGAACGACAGCGATGAGCTTGTCGCCATTATTGCCAGGACTGATTTGAAGAAGAACCGAGACTACCCTCTTGCATCAAAGGACTGCAGGAAGCAGCTGCTGTGCGGTGCCGCGGTTGGCACCAGAGAGGATGACAAATATCGACTTGATCTACTCATGCAAGCTGGAGTTGACGTTGTTGTCCTGGTATATATAATACATGAGATTTTTTTTTTTTCCGTGCTGTGTACATTTTTGGCATTAATCTGTATTTGTAGCAGCGCATGTGCAGCACAGCTCTTACAGCAATCGGTTGTTTATGTATTTGTTATATTTTACTTCATAGTAGCCAAGCAAGAGTCTGAGAAGTCTAAGGCTACGTTCCCACTATGAGCTTTTGCTGCATTTGTTGTTTTTTCGTGTAATGTCACCTAAAACGTCACTTTGTAAGATCAAAGGGCAATCTGGCAAGTCTGTTCTGTGATTGCCTTTTCATTGTAGTTAGTAAACGTTAACATTGTGTGTGAAGTCTAAAACTTATTTTTCTCCTTGTACTTGATTTTAATTCAATATGCATTGGCTTTTAAATGCTTTCTTCTTCCTCAACAGGATTCTTCACAGGGCAATTCTGTGTATCAGATAAATATGATCCACTACATCAAACAGAAATATCCTGAATTGCAAGTAGTTGGTGGAAATGGTAGGTGACTAGACTGAGATGGATATATTTGTGTGTGTTGCGCACTTTGTGTAGTCGCCTCCCCTGCAGTGGACCTGCTAAGGCTAGCAGACCACTCATTATGTTCCCAGTATGTACAGCTATTTTGCCCATTGCCCTCAATATTTGGAATTTGCTCTTAAAAATGGCATGTGTTCTGTAGGCATCTGTATACATGTGAATCTTTCTTCTGACAGTGGTGACGGCTGCTCAAGCAAAGAATCTCATTGATGCTGGTGTTGATGCTTTGCGTGTAGGCATGGGATGTGGATCGATATGCATTACTCAGGAAGGTAAGTGGTGGGCTGCTCTTCTACCCCCGACGTCCTGCTAATTAGTTAGCACTTGCTTTTCTATTTAGTCATATGTTCCGGACATTTGACTTGCTAGTATGAGTAGCAATATTTTGGAGATACAAGTTGAAATTTCTTAAGGGTTTGTTTTTTGTTTTTTTTTGTTTTTTTTTAACTCAAATTTGGTTTTTGTTCCAGTTATGGCCTGTGGAAGACCCCAGGGAACTGCAGTATACAAAGTTGCTGAATATGCCCGTAGATTTGGCGTTCCAGTTATAGCAGATGGGGGAATTCAGACCGTGGGACATGTGGTGAAAGCATTAGCTCTTGGAGCTTCTACAGGTAAGAGTCTATGAAATGAGAATTGTTTTTGTACGTGACACAATCTGATGATCTGTTTTGGTAACCATTATAATTGTGTAGGGGCAGAAATTTTCAGGTTACCATTCTTGTGACAGACGAAGAGAAATCACTTGATATGCATGTCCAGATATTCATCAATAGGACCTTACAATGCTGAAATCAATGGGTCTAACAAATTTAGTTTAACTTTGTCATGGGGGGAAAAAAAACCCTGCGTATTTAAAATGTCATGTGTGGATGACTGGACAGACCATTCAGTTAGCGAATCAGGTAACCTTAGGAGAACCACAACATGAGACCACTAGCTACTTTCTGTTAGTACACAAAATTAGCATTGACGGAAATGTACAGTAATTTGCAATAGGTCACTGTAGAAATGCAGCACAAACGGTCAGTTGGATCATGCCAAGGCAACACTACCCCTATTCCATAGTTACAAGCTCTTTGGTTTTTCTTGTCGTCAGGCTTTTATACTCCAAACTAATGGCATGTATGTAATGGTGCTTTAAAGCCGAGTGAATTCTTACCTTTGTTGTAGAAACCCATTTTGCTGTTAGAGAAATCCGTTATTGAAATTGTATGTTAGGCTACGTTCACATTTGCGTTGTGCGCCGCATGCGTCCTTTTTGGCCGAAAGTTGGACGCAAAAAAAATGCAACTTGATGCGTTTCTTGCGTCCAACGCTTGCGGCCATGCGGCGCAAAACGCAGCACAACGCATGTCCATGCGCCCCCATGTTAAATATAGGGGCGCATGACGCATGCGGCGGCGCTGACCGCTAATGTGAACGTAGCCTTAATGAGATGCAAGTGCAGTGGGCGGGCACTAAATTTACAGCTCTTTTGACACTTTACGTTTCCTGCCTGTCTCCAGGTCACTCATGGTTCAGTGGCCTGTCAGTTGGAGGAAGGGAGGCAGGAGAGCCGTAAATGTAGTACCCACCTCACTGCACTTTCATCTCATTGGCATACAATTTCAACTATGGGTTTCACTAATAAAGCAAAACTAATTTCTGCACCCAAAGTAAGGATTAAACAGTTTGTTGTAAAAAAAACAAAACAAACCACGACTCGACCTGGGTGCAGTGCTGACCACGCGTCAACAGCATGGCAGCTAATCGCTACGCGGCCCATTCCATCTACTCAAGCAGAGATGCTGAGCCCACATTGGCTGCAGCGCTGTTGCCGACAATAAGGATATGTTCACACGATCCTTTTTTTTTTTTTTTTAAGATAGATTTGAAGCGGGTCATTTGTGAAACCACCTGAAATAGTGGTAAAATAATTGCTTTTAACCTTTGCAATAGAAGGCAATGGGACGGCTAAAGAGATGCCTGCCATCTTTGAGGGCTTTGCTAGCTTTATTTGTTAATGTTTAGAAAAATAACGTTCCTAAAGCAACTGTAATAAGGCTCCCAAAAAATAGACTGAAAAAATGCTAAAAGCGCTCTGTGAAAAACCTAAAACAGCACTCATTTCAGATATACAAAGTGATTTCTTGAAGCAGCATCTGCTTGGAAAAAATAAATATTTTAACCACGTGCAACAAAAATGTTGTGCGAACATTCCCCAACTGACACTGGGAGCAGCTGCTGAGACTCAACCAAGGAGTCAACTAACTGCCTGGTGTCAGGGGTTTCCTGTAACGGGGAAAAAACCTTTAGTGCTTTTTCAATCTTTTTTTTGTTTTAACATTTATTTCCTATCCTCTGTGCAGTGATGATGGGTTCCTTGTTGGCTGCAACCACAGAAGCCCCTGGTGAATATTTCTTTTCTGATGGTGTGAGACTGAAGAAATACAGAGGAATGGGCTCACTGGATGCCATGGAGAAAAATACTAGTAGCCAAAAAAGATATTTCAGGTCTGCATAACCAATGCTTTTCTCCCAAATCCACTATCCATTTATGTTTTTCTCTTCGCCACGACAGCACCCACTTGAGAGAGGGGATCCGCCCCTTAGGAACAGGAAACCCTATGGAGAGAATAAAAGGGGCGGTCCCCCTCGCTCCCACAGTTGGTTTCCTGTTCCTAAGGGAACCCATGGAGAAGAGGATACCTAGCCTGGATGCCGCCTGTGCGGTTTACCTGTGAGGACGGCAGGGGCTCCAGTGCTGGAAGCAGCGTCGGGGGTCCTGGTGTCAGTTTTCCCCCCTCTGCTGGCAGGCTCCGTGAGGCCAGGGCAGGAGGTCACATGGATCACGGGCAGGAGGACGCATCAGCGGGCCTGCGGCAGATATTCATGCTCCGATGCGCGACGCTGCTGCTAGCGATATGCGCGAGTGTGTAGCTGCCATTTGGCTCCCCTGGAGGTGATATGGAAGCGTCCAGGGCGAGAGCCAGAGGAGAGATGACGCCGGGCAGTGCACACAAGATCCAAGATGGCCGCGACCCGGAAGTGGTGAGGACTTCCGGGTTCAACAGGAAGAAGATGGCTGCGCCCAGCATTGAATGACGCCGGCTCTGATTCCTCGGCGTCCAAGCATGGCGACGCCACCTCAGGACTCAGCGGTGCTTTCAGAGGTCACAGCTAACTTCCCTCGCAGCAGCGCATGCAGCGGACGAAATTCCTCCTCAAAGAGCACAAAAGAGAAGAGATCTGACCGATCTTCATCTCAGCCTGTGCTTGCATCTCCTCCTCTACGGCCGGTACCTTGACCATCTGCTTCACTGGGGTGAGTGTGTACCCTCCCTATTAAGCTAATCATGGCCCCTCTTATTTATATACCCTAGACAAAAAGATCGAAATCGAAGCACAGACAATGTGCCTTATGTACCCAGCCCCTCCCGGATAATTACACAAAGAAAATGTGTTATGTCTGTATTGAGAGTGATCAGGGACGAGTTACGAGCGTTCCGTAGTTCAGAAAGTATTCCTGAAACTAAGAGCAGGAAGTATAATTCTCCAAGATCAGATCATTCTTCTGATAAGGAAGATACGGATGTGTCCCTGGAATATAATTCCTCGGAAGGGGAGCAAGATATGTGCTTTCCTACAGACAGTATAGATAATCTTGTCAGGTCTGTATTTAACACCGTGGGTATAAAAGAAAGTAAAGACCTTAGGACACCGCAAGATATAATGATCGCAGGATTGTCAGAAAAGAAAAGGCCTACCTTTCCCGTAATAACACCAATCAAAGATCTGGTTAAGAAAGAATGGGAGAGTCAGGGGCAGAGAGGATTACCATCGTCATCAAAGAGGCGTTATCCCTTTAAGGATGAGGACATGTCTGTGTGGGTTAAAGCCCCGAAGGTAGACGCAGCGGTGGCATCTATGTCCAAAGAATCCTTGCTGCCTGTGGAAGATTCTGGTTCCTTACAAGACCCCCTAGATCGCAAAGCTGACTCTTTGTTAAAACGGGCATGGGAATCATGTACTGGGGCATTCAAACCGGCTATATCAGCTACATGTACGGCAAAGTCCATGTTAGTCTGGCTTAATGACCTGGAGGAAGGTCTAAAAAGGGGGCCTGTCTAGAGAAAAACTGATCTCTTTAACCCTAATCAGAGGCGCTACAGCATTTTTAGCGGACTCATCTGCAGACTCTATCAGGTTGGCTGCCAAGTCAGCAGGCCTCACTAACGCGGCCCGTCGCGCCCTGTGGCTAAAAAGGTTGGAAGGGAGACGCCCAAACAAAAATCAAATTATGTGGCCTTCCATGCCAGGGTGAGTACCTTTTTGGTACAAAGTTAGATGAGATTCTAACTAAGGCGGGTGAAAGAGAAAAGGGATTCCCTAATAGCTTTTTCCATCTTATAGGAGAGCATTCCGAAGACCCATCCTTAATAAAAGGGATTTTAAAAACCAAGACCGCTGGGCCAATAGAGATAACAAACAAAGAGGCACCTTTTTCGGGAGACGTCCATTTAAAATGGAAGACAAACCGCGTTAGTGCAGATTTGCCAGTAGGTGGCAGATTGTCCTTTTTCACCACACAATGGTGTGCAGTTACATATAACTCCTGGGCAACTAGCCTCATAACTTTAGACTTAAAATTAAAGTTTGCCCGAGTCCCTCCGGACTCATTCCTATTGACTTCTTTAAAGTCTGAAGCCCAACAACAATTTTTGGAACAGGAAATAATTCATCTCCTATCCAAGAGAGTATTAGTGGAAGTTCCGTTCCATCAGAGGGGAAAAGGTTTTTACTCCCCTTTATTTTTGATCCCAAAGCCTGACGGATCATATAGGGCTATAATAAATCTTAAAAAAAAAAAAAAAAAAAAAAAAAATTGAATCTCTTTCTAGTAAATCAAACCTCCAAGACGGAATCAATTAGGTCCACAGTAAAACTTCTATTCCCTGGGTGCTTTATGGCAGTCCTCGACCTAAAAGATGCATATTACCATCTACCAATTTATATTGAACATCAGCAATATCTGCGTGTAGCAATCATGATCAAGGGGCAAATACGTCATTTTCAATACACAGCAATGCCCTTCGGACTGTCAATAGTTCCCGGAGTCTTTTCTAATGTCGGAAGTAATGTCGTTTTTAAGATTAAAAGATACCCTCATAGTTCCATATTTAGATGACCTTCTGGTGGTAAGAAACTCCCCCTCACAATGTGAACAGCCCCTATCTGATACGATCTCATCTCTACAGGAAATGGGATGGTTAATTAACTGGGAAAAATCCAGATTATCTCCAACAACCCGTCAGACATTTCTGGGTCTTATCCTAGACTCTGAATGTCAGCGATGCTTCCTCCCAGAATCCAAACAGTTAAAAATAAAAAAGAAAGTACAATCAGTTATTAATAACCCGGTAATTTCCCTTAGAGAAGGTATGTCTCTTTTGGGTTCCTTTACATCATATATTCCGGCGGTTGCATGGGCTCAGTTTCACGCTAGGCGGTTACAATACACAATTTTACGGGAAGATGAAAAATTGCAAGGCCATTTGAGTAGTCGCCTCTGCCTCCCATTAAATGTGTTAGTCTCTCCACTGGTGGTTAGAACCAGACCATCTGATCGGTGGAGTCCCCTGGGTGATTAAACCTTCAAGAATAATTTTTTTCTGACGCCAGTCCTACTGGTTGGGGAGCACATTTGGAAGACCAGATAGTTCAGAGCCAATGGTCTCTTAGTGAGTCGAAGGATTCCTTTAATGAAAGAGAGCTGAAAGCAGTTTATCATGCCATATGTAAATTCCTTCCACAGTTACACGGAACTCACACAAGGATACTGTCAGACAACATGATATCCGTTGCATATATAAACCATCAAGGAGGAACCCAATCGGGAACTCTCATGTCTAAAACAGACAAGATCCTATCTATGGCCGAGATACATTTCCGGTCTTGGTCGACATTGCATGTCAGAGGAGTGGAAAATTCGAAGGCAGATTTCCTCAGCCGTCACTCTCCACCAAGGAGAGTGGGAACTCAGTCGGCATATCTTCAAGATGATAGCCAAGAGGGGGGGCACCCCCGACATAGACCTGTTTGAAACAAGAGGCAACAGACAGGTCAAAAAGTTCGCTTCATTGTTCCTGTCCGACAACCCAGATATCCTAAATGCTCTCCAAGTTCCATGGACATTCCGACAAGCTTATGCCTTCCCTCCATTAATACTCCTTCCGACCGTAATCAGGAAGATAAGGGAAGACAAAGCGAGCATAATCCTAATAGCACCATTCTGGCCCAAGAGGCCATGTTTTTCGTGCCTCAGGGCCATGTCGCTTGCAGATCCATGGATCCTTCCAGAGACTCAGGACCTTCTCTCTCAGGGTCCCTTCAACCACTATCATGTGAAGGGCCTACGGTTGACAGCCTGGTGTTTGAAAGGCAACTATTAAAACTAAGGGGGTTTTCAGAGAGATTGATTGATTGATACCCTTCTACTTAGTAGAGAGAGGTCTACAACAACCATATATGTGAGAATATGGGGAAAAAATTTCTAACTTTCTACCCTGCAGCTCTATCAGAAGAAATTCCTATTTCTGCAATTTTAGAATTTCTTCAGAAAGGACGTGACTTAGGCTTATCGGTCAGTACACTAAAAGTGCAGGTTTCTGCTCTAGGAGCTCTGTATAGTCACAATATTGCAGGAGACAGATGGGTAGCACGGTTCATCTCAGCATGCCAACGGGCAGAACCAATCCAGATTCCCCACATATCACCATGGGATCTTAATCTAGTTCTAGAGGCCCTAACAGGGGGACCATTCGAGCCTATACACTCAGCCCATATAAAGTATGTTACTCTTAAAACAGCTTTCCTTGTTGCTTTAGTATCAGCCAGAAGAGTAGGCGATATTCAGACGTTATCGATAGATCCTTCCTTTCTGTCAATTTTCCAGGATAGGATTGTCTTAAAAACAGACCCTTCTTACGTACCTAAAGTACGGACCAAGTTTCACAGATCCCAAGAGATCTTCCTTCCTTCCTTCTATAGTAATCCCACAAATCAGGAAGAGGAAAGGTACCATACTTTAGATGTTAAAAGAGCAGTAATAGCTTACCTAGACAGAACTAGCCCCTGGAGGAAGAGCAGGGCTCTCTTTGTTTCCTTCCAGGGCCACAAGAAAGGTTCTGGTGTCACGAAGAACACGTTGTCTCGATGGATTTCGGACGCAATTTGTCTGGCCTATTCAGCAAAGGGGAGAATCCGCCCGAGACTGTAAAAGAACACTCTACCCGTGCGATGTCTTCATCCTGGGCTGAGAGAGCGGAGGTTCCAATAGAACTGATATGTAAGGCCGCAACCTGGGCTTCTCCTACTACCTTCTATACTCACTATAGATTGGACTTGTCTTCCTCATCTGACTTGTCTTTCGGTAGATCTGTTCTTAACACGGTGATCCCTCCCAAATGACTATCTCTGTAAGTCTCTCAAGTGGGTGCTGTCGTGGCGAAGAGAAAACACCGGATTACGTACCGGTAATGCTCTTTTATAGAGCCACGACAGCACCCCTTCACTTCCCTCCCTAATAAGTAAATTTTATATATGAGCACTGATAAGGGTGAATGGTTCTTGTAGTTAGCTATACTTATGTTAACTAAAGATAAACGATGATATTGGATTGCCTACTAATACTGGTGGGCGGTTCCTCTCATTCTCTGTAACCCAACTGTGGGAGCGAGGGGGACCGCCCCTTTTATTCTCTCCATAGGGTTTCCTGTTCCTAAGGGGCGGATCCCCTCTCTCAAGTGGGTGCTGTCGTGGCTCTATAAAAGAGCATTACCGGTACGTAATCCGGTGTTTCTCTTCTCCTCAAACCTAGACAAAGTTGTCTCGTCCTTAGGACATTTAGTTGTGTTTAAAGCCAAGACCATCAAATTCTAATCAGGCCCCCATACAAAAGAGATCAGTCTGGCTGAGCCTGGCATTTTGTGTTCGATTAGTCAACCACCAAGTGTTTCTTTGGGGTCACCTGAGTCTTCCCTGACATAATCTGTTGGAAGTCAATTGCTTGATCTTGGGCTACGTTCACATTTGCCTTGTGCGCCGCAGCGTCGACGACGCAACGCACAACGCAAATGTAAACGCATGCACAACGCAGCGTTTTGTGACTCATGCGTCCATTTTTGCATGGTTTTGGGCGCAGAAAAAACTGCAACTTGCTGCGTCCTCTGCGCCCTGACGCATGCACCACAGTGACGCATGCGTCACAAAACGCAAGTGCAACGCATGTCCATGCGCCCCCATGTTAAATATAGGGGCGCATGATGCATGCGGCGACGCTGCAGCGCCGAACGCTAATGTGAACGTAGCCTTAAGCCGCTGCTGGAGGAGCCTTGTCAGTAGCCCTTGTAAGGTTTCTCTTACTGAGAGTGTTGGGGGACACTCACTTGGCCGCGATATTCAAGCACACGGGCACGGGTTTATAAAACAAAGCAGTCCATGCGGTTTATTAAGCCTCATAAACCGGGTTACGCACAGTTCATAACATGAAACACAACAGGCACCAACTGGTGATATTTACTTGCAGCTTCTAACACTTCAGTGTACGGCTTTGCCTCACGGCCACTAACACGCTGGTCCTCCCTTAACCAGTTCCCAAGGGAGACCACATAGTTCATAGAACTTCACAAGCACTACCGGCCTGTACGATACCTGACGGGAGCTCCGGCTCCACCTGCTGACTCCTCGCCAGTCCACACCTCCGGGTAAGCTGCCTTACAGGGATCACCAACTTGCCTGGCCGGCACGCACTAGTCAGTCCAGACCTCACCGAAGGACTCCAGCTTCCCCAGACTCCGTTAACACTCTTCTGGGTAAGCTGCCTAACAGGGATCCCCAACTTGCCTGTCCGGCATACAGTAGTCAGTCCAGACCTCACCGAAGGACTCCAGCTTCCCCAGTTCCACTGTGCACTGCTCCGGGATCCGGTCCTCCTACTAGGACCTCCCACGCCAGCAGGTGCTTTCCAGGAAGCCTCCTCTCAGGCTTCCAACACAGGAACACACCGAGCCCTCAGAAACTCCCTCAGGGATTTTGCACTTGGACCCTTCAGGTCCAAACACTGGAACCACACAGGAACATGTGACCCACACTCTGGTCACGTTATGTACCTGTAACCACACCCACAGTAATGGATCACATGGACTGGTCACGTGATCCTGACATCACTGCAGGTCAATTCTCACGGCCTCAATACAACTCCGTGCAGATCCCGGGGAGACCATGCAGCGCCCCCTACCTGTTACAGGGGTTACTGCATCACATATATCACATATCCTCCCCCTCTGTTCACACCTGTAGGGTTGAACACCTGTCATACACGTGGGATCACGGGATATGTCATGCATGTTTGCTTGCCCTTCCTGTCGAGAGAACCGTCTCAGTCGGTTTTGAGCATCACACAGACCCATCCAGTTGTTGAGTTTACCCCGCCCCCAGCGGTCAACATGTAGGCCTTGAGGTTTGGCCCTTAAGTTACAGTCTGTCCGTGACACCAAACCTTTAGTCAAGTTTGTCTTTTTACTCGACCTTTCTCTCCAGGGTCGCCACCCACGGTTGGTACGGACATTAGTCCCACTTACAGTCGAGACTAGCAACTGATCAGAGTCTGACCCTCCATCACTACGTCTACTACTGTACATGTCCTTTTTGTTTCCTTTTCGTTGGGAAGAAGGCGGCTGCCACCTTGTGTTCTGCAGCTGTTTATTGACCTGCCGTCTGTACAGTCTCAGCTGCTCTATTTCTCTCAGGTAGGCCACGCGATACTTCAGGAGCATCCGGATATTCGCTAGACTCTCCTTGGACCCGACAACCAGGAATGACACCATTCCATCTTCACCCACCTGGGCCTTGTCTTCAGCCGGAATCCTCAGTCTCTTCACACCGGACACATCCACCATCTCCTGCATCGCTTTTCCAAATCAGCCAGTGAGCTTCGCTACCAGAGCTCTGGGCACTTGGACTGTGTCCTCCACCAAACCCAGACGACTTTGAGCTTTCCTGGCTTGCTCCAAACAACGAGTGGCCTCACCATTCCCCAACAGGACCCTCTGTTTCGTGCAGAGGCACCGTAGGTGCATGTCCCTCAGGACAGCCACCCTCTTCACTGTGACTTCCTTAGTAGACAGTACCACCAACTGTTTCGTCTCCAGTGCCCAGTGCACACTACACGCTTCCACTGCCTTTTTAAAGGCCTCATGCACACCCTCGCGGGTACATGCATCTTGCGCCTCTACGGGTACATCTATCACGCACTTGAAGAGCGGAGTCTCACTTCCTTCAAGAACAGATGGCTCCTGCCTTGCCATGGACCTTTCCATCAAGACACCTGTCACAACCGGGTGACCATCTTGTTCTGCTTTTAGCGCCAACTCCTCTTCAGCTTTACTCTCATTACCACTCTGGTACTGGCACGAGAAGTCTGCGACCACCACCTCTTTTCCTTGTAGAGGGCCTTTTAGTGCTTCTCTAAGCACTACAATGTCTTCCTTTAGGGTCTGATACACACTTTGCCACCTGAACAGGTGGCCTCTGAGCTCCGAGACTTCCTTCTCCAGCTCATCCACTCTGCGCTCAGCCGCTTGTTTCAGGACCCTTTCTTGTTCGACATGGTCGTTCACCGTCTCTATAACCAATTCCATCTCGCTTCTCCCATCCTCCGGATTGGTGAAACATCCATCACTTGAGGAGGTATTCACTTCCGGCACCATCTCCCTGGTGGCCTCCTCCACTTCCGCACCCTCCGACTCTGCACTGTCAGGGTCGGCCCTCTCTTGGGTCTCAGCGGTGACGTCATTAGGTTCGTCCCTTTTTCCCTGGGACTTCAGAGTTCTTCATACACCCCAGGTCCTCAGCATCTTCCGTCAATTCCCCACACGGAGCAACGGGTTCAGCCCCTTTGGCTCTTTTACGTCTCCGTCGACGGGAGGAAGAATTGCCTGAGTCAACCTTATTACACTCTTTTCCACTGGCGTCACCGTCTGAATGGGAGTCGCCACCAATCGTCACCACAGGTCCTGGACCCCGTCCTCCACCCGTCAGCACAGGTCCTGGACCCCGTCCTCCACCTGTCACCATAGGTCCTGGACCCCGTCCTCCACCCGTCAGCACAGGTCCTGGACCCCGTCCTCCACCCGTCAGCACAGGTCCTGGACCCCGTCCTTCACCTGTCACCATAGGTCCTGGACCCCGTCCTCCACCCGTTACCACAGGTCCTGGACCCCGTCCTCCACCCGTTACCACAGGTCCTGGACCCTGTCCTCCACCCGTTACCACAGGTCCTGGACCCCGTCCTCCACCTGTCACCAGGGCATATGCGCTTGTTACTGGCCATGATTTATCACAGTCACCCCCTGAATCTGTGTCACACCCCACAGTCTGATGACCCTGCAAGTCACTCTCTGTCTGGGTGTCAGCTCCACGTGTTTTATCCAGCAGACCACTATCAGTCGTATTGTGGCACACTCCAGGTGACGTCAGGTCAGTTAGTTGGACAGTCGCACCTTTCCCTCTGGTCAGGCCTGCCTTTTCAACATTACTAACTGACATCCACATTATATCCACAAACACTTCAGCCTTTTCCCACAGTGCTACCAAATCTTGTCCTATTACCATAGGATACGGCAAGATCGGGTCTACAACCACCTCATGGTATGTGGAAACCTCCGCTGCGACAATGTAGATAGTGGCTACCTGGAGATATTCAGTGTCGCCAGGTGACACAGAATCTCCTGGACGGGTTCTCAGCACAGACGCTTCTCTCCCCGGGTCTATCAACCCTTGCACACACTTTCCATCCAGCCAAGGACACAGTCGTGACACCTCACTGATTGCCGCCCCTTTTTTGGCTCCGCCCCCTTTCTGGGCAAGTGCTCCGCTTTTTGATACCACCCCGGTTCGAGATTCAGCCCCCCTTCGGGATTCCACCCCTTTTTGGGCCATTACCCCTATTCGGTTTACCGCCCCTTTTTGGGTCTCCGCCCCCTTTTGGGCAACCATCCCTGTTTGGGCCACCGCTCACTATTAGGGATAATCCCCTCCCTGGGATACACCCCGTGGACTCCCCCACGGCACTCAGGCCCCAGTTCACACAGTACACCCCAATGTCTCTGGGCTTGTACTGGCCCTTTAAGAGTCTGCACAAAAAGAGAAAAAAAAATTTTTTTATTTTTTTTTTCTGTCACTTCACCAGCTCCTGCTGGTACCGCCACAGCTTCCGCTGCAGTCACACACAACCGGCACCTCCAGGTGCTGCCAACCACAAGCCACTACAGCTCCGCCTGCTGTGGACCCTCTCGCTGCAACCACGGCTACTCTCCACACGGCTCTGCACGGCTCCACCGCTGCCGCTTGTCACCTTCGTGACCCCGCCGAGTCACAGCAGACGCTTGTCACTTTCGTAACCCCGCCGAGTTACCGCTAGACGCTTGTCACCTTCGTGGCTCTGCCACAGCAATTAACTCCACGTGTGCTAGCGGGATTGTTGCCAAAATTCTCCACCAATTGTAAGGTTTCTCTTACTGAGAGTGTTGGGGGACACTCACTTGGCCGCGATATTCAAGCACACGGGCACGGGTTTATAAAACAAAGCAGTCCATGCGGTTTATTAAGCCTCATAAACCGGGTTACGCACAGTTCATAACATGAAACACAACAGGCACCAACTGGTGATATTTACTTGCAGCTTCTAACACTTCAGTGTACGGCTTTGCCTCACGGCCACTAACACGCTGGTCCTCCCTTAACCAGTTCCCAAGGGAGACCACATAGTTCATAGAACTTCACAAGCACTACCGGCCTGTACGATACCTGACGGGAGCTCCGGCTCCACCTGCTGACTCCTCGCCAGTCCACACCTCCGGGTAAGCTGCCTTACAGGGATCACCAACTTGCCTGGCCGGCACGCACTAGTCAGTCCAGACCTCACCGAAGGACTCCAGCTTCCCCAGACTCCGTTAACACTCTTCTGGGTAAGCTGCCTAAGGCTACGTTCACATTTGCGTTGTGCGCCGCAGCGTCGGCGCCGCAGCGCACAACGCAAACAAAAACGCGGCAAAACGCTGCGTTTTGCGCCGCATGCGTCCTTTTTGGCCGAAAGTTGGACACAAAAAAAATGCAACTTGAAGCGTTTCTTGCGTCCAACGCTTGCGGCCATGCGGCGCAAAACGCAGCACAACGCATGTCCATGCGCCCCCATGTTAAATATAGGGGCGCATGACGCATGCGGCGCCCGACGCTGCGGCGCTGACCGCAAATGTGAACGTAGCCTAACAGGGATCCCCAACTTGCCTGTCCGGCATACAGTAGTCAGTCCAGACCTCACCGAAGGACTCCAGCTTCCCCAGTTCCACTGTGCACTGCTCCGGGATCCGGTCCTCCTACTAGGACCTCCCACGCCAGCAGGTGCTTTCCAGGAAGCCTCCTCTCAGGCTTCCAACACAGGAACACACCGAGCCCTCAAACTCCCTCAGGGATTTTGCACTTGGACCCTTCAGGTCCAAACACTGGAACCACACAGGAACATGTGACCCACACTCTGGTCACGTTATGTACCTGTAACCACACCCACAGTAATGGATCACATGGACTGGTCACGTGATCCTGACATCACTGCAGGTCAATTCTCACGGCCTCAATACAACTCCGTGCAGATCCCGGGGAGACCATGCAGCGCCCCCTACCTGTTACAGGGGTTACTGCATCACATATATCACACCCTCCTAGACAACACGGGAGCTCTCAGCCCAGCTTCCCTACATATGTGAGAATCGGGAGAAATGGCTGTGGGCCGAGCGATCTTTCCGACGACTGGTATCAAATGTCCGAGCAGCTGTAGACAAACTAAAGACTAATCATGTTACAGAAATTGAAAAGAAATGTGGCACTCACCCCAAGGCACTGCTGAATTAGTATCCTTTATTCATCTTTAAAATGGAACAAACGTCATTCGGAGAGGCGGCTGGGAACGGGGAACGGTGTGAGGAGGAGAGGAAAAGGACGACGGCCGTTTCGCGCCGATGCGCTTCCACGGGTCCACGAGCACACACTTAAAAACGTCATATCCTTTATAGGAGTTTAAATGACGCTGATTTTCACAGATGTGAGATAAAAACACAAAATAAAAGTTATGTGCACACAATAGTACTGATGAGCCACGTTAATTAATAACAATAGAAGGCATATAACTAGAGAAAACAAATAGTAGTATTATTTTTATAAAAAGACCGACATGTCCAATTTGTCATTTAACCCTAAAGGTCCCTGTGCGTTGGTTTCCAATATCCACCTTGCTTCATGTTGCAAGAGGATTTTATTACGATCCCCGCCCTGCAGGGGACTTTTAACCATTTCTAGGCCCGCAAAACGTAGTGTATTTGGATTAGCATTATGTTGATCACGTATATGCTTAATGAAGCGAGGACATCCTTTGCCAGAAATGAGAGAGGTATAATGTTCCTTGAATCTAGTGACCATCGGGCGTATCGTTTTACCGACGTAGTAGAACCGGCATGGACAGAGGATAACATACACGACATATTGGGTTTTACACGTAATAAGTTGTTGGACATTATGACAGACCGGACCTAAATGGATGGGATTTTCCACATATCTTAAACTGCAAAATTTGCAGTTCCCACATTTATAATTCCCTATTGGTTGGGCTAAATGTAAATGTTTACATTTACCTTTACACATAGTCCCATGGACAGGGAAGTACACGCAGCTATAAATAAGAATTGGCATATATTACAAAATGACAGGGAGTTGGCGGCTCTAGTCACCAATAGACCAAGATTTGGGTACAAACGTACGAGAAACTTAGGTGACCTAATAGTCAAAAATAGATTTTCCCCGTCGGTAAATAATTGGCTCACAAAAGCCCAACCAATAGGGAATTATAAATGTGGGAACTGCAAATTTTGCAGTTTAAGATATGTGGAAAATCCTATCCATTTAGGTCCGGTCTGTCATAATGTCCAACAACTTATTACGTGTAAAACCCAATATGTCGTGTATGTTATCCTCTGTCCATGCCGGTTCTACTACGTCGGTAAAACGATACGCCCGATGGTCACTAGATTCAAGGAACATTATACCTCTGTCATTTCTGGCAAAGGATGTCCTCGCTTCATTAAGCATATACGTGATCAACATAATGCTAATCCAAATACACTACGTTTTGCGGGCCTAGAAATGGTTAAAAGTCCCCTGCAGGGCGGGGATCGTAATAAAATCCTCTTGCAACATGAAGCAAGGTGGATATTGGAAACCAACGCACAGGGACCTTTAGGGTTAAATGACAAATTGGACATGTCGGTCTTTTTATAAAAATAATACTACTATTTGTTTTCTCTAGTTATATGCCTTCTATTGTTATTAATTAACGTGGCTCATCAGTACTATTGTGTGCACATAACTTTTATTTTGTGTTTTTATCTCACATCTGTGAAAATCAGCGTCATTTAAACTCCTATAAAGGATATGACGTTTTTAAGTGTGTGCTCGTGGACCCGTGGAAGCGCATCGGCGCGAAACGGCCGTCGTCCTTTTCCTCTCCTCCTCACACCGTTCCCCGTTCCCAGCCGCCTCTCCGTATGACGTTTGTTCCATTTTAAAGATGAATAAAGGATACTAATTCAGCAGTGCCTTGGGGTGAGTGCCACATTTCTTTTCAATTTCTATGGACATTTGTTGCTATTTTCATGTTGAGCACCCCCTCTGATGCCTGCATTTTATTGAATATTTGAGACCAATGAACTTTGGTGATAAAGAAAAACGCTTGTGTCGATACAGCCTGGTGCCGTCCGCACGCCTCACTATTCTAATCATGTTACACTTTAGATTAGTAGAAATCATCATTGTTGCATAACTGTTATCGGTGATGGCAATATAGCATCTAAATTTGTTTCTGATTTTTATAATGCTGAATTGTTTATATATTTTGTAATAGTGAAGGGGACAAAGTAAAAGTGGCACAAGGCGTGTCTGGCTCAATTCAGGACAAAGGATCCATCCATAAATTTGCACCATACCTAATTGCTGGAATTCAACATGGCTGTCAAGACATAGGGGCCAAAAGTCTTTCTATCTTACGGTATGTAGTTCTTTTTGTTTTCATTCAAGATATTTTACTTTGTGCCAGCTTCTTTTTTTTTTTTTTTTTCTTGCGTATGTGTGTAAACAAAAAATAAAGGGAAAGGGAACACTAATTCAGTGATATCTAGGATGTGGGATTTTAAATATTCCAGTTGCAAATATTTATTCATTACGTGGTTGAATGCATTGAGAACAATAATACATAAAAATGATCAATGTAAATCAAAATGAATATCCCATGGAGGTTTGGATTTGGAATTATACTCAAAATCAAAGTGGAAAATCAAATTACAGGCTGATCCATTTTTCAGTGGAAATGCCTCAAGACAAGGAAATTATGACCTCATTGTGAACCTGCTCTCATCCATGAAGAGCATAGGGTGCCAATGTCGAATCAGCCTATCTCCCTGCACGGTGTTGGACTGTAAGCCCAACACCCACTTGTGGACGTCGGGCCCTCATACCACCCTCATAGTCTGTTTCTGACAGTGTGAGCAGACACATGGATGTTAGTAGCCTGCTGGAGGTCATTTTCCAGGGCTCTGGCACTTCTCCTGTTCCTCCTTGCACAAAGGAGGAGGTAGCGGTCCTACTGCTGGGTTGTTGTCCTCCTATGGCCCTCTCCACGTCTCCTGGTGTAATGGCCTGTTTCCTGCTATCTGCTCCATGCTCTGGACACTGTGCTGACAGACACAGCTACCCATCTTTCTACAGCTCGCATTGATGTGCCGTCCTGGATGAGCTGCACTACCTGAGCAACTTCTGTAGCTTCCTACTGTACCTCTAGGGGTGAGAGCAATGACCAAATGCAAGTTTGACCAAAACACCCGAAAAGGATGAAAACAGATATGGTCTGTGCACATAACCTGCAGAACCACTCATTATGGGGGTTGTCTTGCCTATCTGTTGTCTGTTCTATTTGCACAACAGCAGGAGAAACTGAATCACAATCAGTGTTGCTTCATAACTGGACAGGTTGATATCACAGAGGTTTGATTGACTTGGAGTTACATTGTGTTGTTTAAGTGTTCCCTTTATATTAGATCACGGAATGGATATTTATCTTTATGATATCCTGCGGACTATGATATATTGGAGATGTGCATCTGCTTATGTGCGTTATCCCGAAGCCTACCGCAGAGAAATCAATGGGAAGGAGGACTGTGCTCAGTGCTGACATCTTAAGAGAGCCCAGGGCTCACAGCTCTAGGATACACCCTCCCAGCTCAGGGCCGCCTCTAGCATTTCTCCACTCCTGCTGCCGGCTTCTTGAAGCAGCAACCCTGCCTCCTGTGACCCTGCTATGTGTGTGTAAATGGAATATGCTTGTAGTTAAATGTCATACAACAAAATAAGGCATTATGAGTCTGATTGTAATGAACAATATGGGATTTTAGTGTGATAATGTCAATCTCTCACAGCGGCATTTACCATGCTTGTGCCAGAAGCTCGTCACTAATCCCACCCATCGGTTCCCAAGTCACCCGACTGAGGGTCGCCGATGGGTTGCAGCAGACCCCTATGGTTGTCATTGCTATGAGTGCTGCCCAGCTGTTGCCACTCATAGCAAGTGAGCATTTTAGCTACATAGAAGAAGGTTGAAGCCCTGCTCTGTATAGCAGAAGCGATCGGATGATCGCAGCCTCCAGTCTCCCATGGAGATGGTTGAAGCAAGTAAAAAAAAAAAAAGTGTTTAAAAATATAAAAGTTCAAATCACCCCTCCCCCCCTCCCCAATTCGTCCCATTCAAATTAAAGCAATGAAGAAGAAAAAATACACACATTTGGTATTGCCGCTTTCAGAATCGCCCGATCTATCGATGTATAAAAAGAATTAATCCAATCGGTAAACGCGTAATGAGAAAAAGTTAAACTGCCAGAACTACGTTTTGTTTTGTTTTTTGGTCGCCGCAACATTGCACTAAAATGCAATAACGGGCTATCAAAAGTTCGTATCTGCACCAAAATACTGTCAATGAAAACGTCAACTCGGTGCAAGAACCTATTGATGTTTGGTATCTGCGAACTAATGACCTAGAAAATCTTATTGGCAGGTCAGTTTTAGCATTTTGCGAACAAGGTGAAATAGCAAAACAAAAAACAATTGTGGAATTGCACTTTTTTTTTTGCAATTTCACCGCACTTTGTTTTTTCCTTTTTTCCAGTACACTATATGGCAAAACCAGTTGTGTAGTTCAAAATTACCACTAATCCCGCAAAAAACAAGCCCTCACATGGCTATATAGATAGAAAAATAAAAAAGTTATTTCTTAGGGAAGAAGGTGAGCAAAAAAAACAAACTTAGAAATTGAAAAACCCAAGGTGGTGAAGGGGTAAAAGTTTAGATTATAATTTGTTAAATTGAAAAGGTGCGTGACCAGAGATTTTACACTGGGGAATGTACTTCTTCCCCTGCATGTGGTTGACCAATCATAAGCTGGTAGCATTGTACATGGGAAAGAACCAACCCCCCACAATAGTGGTTGTCCTGTGTGAGACATGCAAGGTGTTCTTAGCTTGGTCCAGTATTTGACACTAGCTCTATTTTGCTGGGTTTGTTTTTTGTTTTTGTTTTTTACCAATTTTGCTAAGAATTATTTTATTTTAATACTATGTCAGGCTAATGACCCTGCAATCTAAATTTTGTCTAGGTTTTTAGCCAAGCTGGGCTTTTGTCCCTTCAGAGCCGGGATAAAAGTAGTAATGAATATGTTAAACAAGCTATATGGTTTGATCCTTTTGCAGGTCCATGATGTATTCAGGGGAACTCAAACTGGAAAAGAGAACAATGTCTGCCCAAGTAGAAGGTGGTGTCCATGGTCTCCACTCGTAAGTAATTTTTATAGTTTTACTGGTGATGTTTTCTTTAATGTGGTGGTTGTGCTTTTTTTGTTAGAATTTCTTGATTAATTAGACATGTATATGCGCTTAAAAAAAAAACTTACATGGATGGCTAAATCAAACCTCAGTGCATTTTAAGTTGGGGTTGTGGGTTATCGATGCTTCCAACGAAACAAAAAATGAATTTACACGGGCTTTTTAGTGTTATTCAAATTTAAAAGTGCTTAATTCAGATTATTGAAATGTAGTGTTTTATATCCCTACATTGTACATTTGTAGGAAGCAATCTGATCCATTCATGTATGGTTTTCATATATTTGGTGGTGGCTGCATGGGTGACCTAATAGTAAGGTGCTGATCAAGAAAGCTGCTACACCAGGTTTCTTGTGTGTTTTACCAGTTCCAATGTGTATTGATAGAATGCCTCTTTAACAACCTCAACAATGTAAATGAGTTATTCCAGTTCCTGTTAAGTTAATGGAAATGATTTGAGCTGATTGCATGATGTAATACTCAACTAGATGTGAAGCAGAAGTCCCATCAGCCTCAACTTTTTACGTTGTTATGAAAAGCTGATTTTTAGGGATTCCCTTAAACATCTTGTCCGTATGGACACACAACATTCTGGCCAACCCTTGTTCGTTTGACAGCAGACTTCGCAATTAAAGTGTGATGTGTTGTCCGCGCACTTCACCATTCACTATCTGTGGGTGATGCATGCCTACAATTGTGCTTAATTGATGAGCTTTTTAGATGTTGATTAATGGAGTAGTGTCAAAAGGGACTAAGATCTGTATCAGGGCTCTGTTGAGTAGTCACATACACCAATCTGATTAATCACTTTTAACATGTTAGTGTAATACGTCAAAATAATTATATGCAATATAAGCCACCATTAGTCCCTTGTACTTACTACAGGACCTTCGTGACCTGTTGTCTCCAACCTACTCCTCCAGTATGCACTCATTTATGACAAAGTAGTCCTGATAATACCCTGGTTTTATTTGCTCTATACTACTACTACACATGGAGAATTTTTTCTCTTTTGTTTTCATGTTAAGTTTCTCTGCTGTACATGGGTCACAAAGCATAGTCCTAGCATATATTCTCCTGTACATGTGACATTCTGTCTGTTTAGTTATTGGTGATGGGCTAAATTAAAACCACCTCAGTGACCAGACGGCTTTTAATTTTCTTTTTTTCTCTTTGGACATGCATCCATTCTAGATACACATTTCTGCCATGTAAGTAGTGGAGCATTTGTCAGTCTTGTATTCTGCAAGATAAAACCTACAAGAGAATGCAATGATTTTATATACCTAGTCTTAAAGATCATATATATCACGGCAGTCCGATATCTTCATTTTCGGGAAGAGTGCAGGAATAAATGGCATGTATGACACGGGAGTAAAGGGCTCTAGTGTCCTTTTTAGTAGGTAAATTCTGAATGTTTAATGCAGTGTTTCTCAACTCCAGTCCTCAAGACCCCACAAGCAGGTCATGTTTTCAGGATATCCTTAGTATTCTCCATTTGAGATGTTTTACAATTGGAGAATGTGAATGTTCTGCTCTCCTGCTCCTAAACTCGCAGCGACTTTATGGACACAAAGACAGATGAGTTTTCCTTACAGACTGACCAAACAAGATGGCCAACCTCTTAAATATACTATGCCCCCCCCCCCCCCCCCCATTCAAGAAGACAGACGTTTTGTACACCAGCCTTAATGAGGGGCAATATGCCATATTCCTTAAAAGGTGTGTGCATCTTTCAGAAATTTTTCATCGGCCATGGACAGGCGTACTCTTCTGCCATTACCTTGTCACTTTTCATTGATTTTTTTTTTTATTATTATTTTATTTTTTTTTATGACATGGTGGGATGAGGCTTTGTTTTATGCAGAACAGATTGTAATATTTTTAGCTCTGTTATGGAATTGCATATAAATTACTATATAATTTATATAATTTTTTTTTTTTTGCAATGCAATTATAGGGAAAATCCAATTTTGGTGTGTGTAAAAATATTAATAAGGTTATTTTGATCTTGTGGATACTTTACAAGGAAAAAAAAAACATTACTAGGAGGATCTAAACCGAAAACTGCAATACTAATAATAAATCGTTAGAGAAAAGGAAAGACCACCGAGGGGGCATATGAAAAAAGTTTATTAATGAATACTACATAAATCCAAAATGTGTACACTATATGGTAGGGAGAGGAATGACTAAATCACATTTATAGGGAGCGAAAAGGAGATTAAATCCACAGTGAAGATAAATGAACCCCTATAAGGGGAGGCAAATACAAGCCCCCTAAAACTATCCGTTATCTATGTTTTATACAACTATTGCCAATTAGTAGTAAAGGGCATAAAAGTAAACCATAATCTACAGCATGATATTATTAACAGACTATATACTATAGCATAAATATGCATAATGCACATTAAAATGCAAATATAGTAATAAAAAATGAAAGACAAACGCTCTAGTCTATAATGATAAAGATATCCAAGAAACATATCATCATAGTTGTAGGAGCTATAGATATATAAGAATAAGTTTCCCCATCATTATCAACTTGATAGCAAGGTGGGTTACTGGCATACACAACCTATAAAAGGATACCAAGTATCCAAAAGCACCACTCAAAAAGGTACGTAATATTAAACAGATCAAACATTTTATTACAAACTAATACATATTAAAATAACATGTACCAAATGTTAATTCTCTACTTTCTCAAGGGAGTGTCATCTAGTCATAGAAAGACAGGCAAGAAGACAAACACTCTAGTCTGTAATGGTATCAGTCCACATTGAGCTATATGTACAGGAGAGATTTGGGTGCAATACATACCTTGAGACATGGTTGGTAGAGCACACGGCCACCTCGACTCGTGTTTCACAGTGCTGGGCTTTGTCAAGATATTATTAAAATTGCAGTTAGGAAAAATCAGTTTTTGGTTTAGATAGTTATAAGGGGATATTTTAACTAATTGGTGGAGAATTTTGTGGATTGGCACTATTAGAACAATGCAATGAGGGAAAAATGTTAAATTTGAAAAAATAAATTAAAAAATTAAAAATTGGATGTGGTCTGCAGCCACCAAGTGGCTGACTCTAAGAAGACAAAATATGCTCTTCCTATGCCGACTACATAAGCTGATTGATCTGGATGTCAGCTTTCGAACCCCAACTTATCTGATGTTGATTAAGCCCTAAACGACCACTATTAAGTTGGTGTTATGGTCTACACATTTCTTTTCATTTTCACATTCCAGGAGCCATAACATTTTCTATTCTTTGATGTAACTCTGAGAGCTGGTGTTTTTTTGTTTCTCTTGGTGTTACTCGTGAATACCATGCTGACCTGTAAGAGAAGAAAAATAACTTTTATACTCGCCTGCGGGGCGGTCTGGTCCGATGGGTGTAGCTCTTCTTGGTCCGGCGCCTCCCTTCTTCCTGCGATGGCCTCCTGCTTGCTTCGTGTGGATGACACGTCCCTATGTCATCCACACAGTCTCCCCCGTATCGCGCTCCTGCGCAGGCGTACTTCTCTACCCTTTTGAGGGTAGAGAAAAAAGCGCGATACAGGAGAGACTGTGTGGATGACATAGGGACACGTCATCCACATGAAGCAAGCAGGAGGGGGCGGCGATCGTAAGAAGATGGGAGGCACCGGACCAAGAAGAGCGATGCCCATCAGACCGGACCGCCCCGCAGGTGAGTATAATAAGTTATTTTTCTTCTGTTGTAAGTTGGATCGGGATGCGGCAGATATACAGCGTTATAGAATGCTGTATATAAGCCCTGAAAGGCTGTGGCAGTAACTCGTATTGGCTGAGCCTTTAACTTTTACCCTGTGGGTCAGCAGAATTATGCCAAGCCAAATGTAGTTTTTATCTATTTTATACTATGTTGGAAAAAAAATTGATTTGTGTCCTCATATATTATGAGTCATAACATAATTCTGTCAACTGAGCTGTATGAGACCTTTTTTTGCGTGACAAGATGTAGTTTTTATCGTTCTTATTTTGGGGTTCTTATTGCACTTTTTGGCAGGTACAATGATTTAAAAAAATTTTAAAAAAATCCAGAATTACTGTTCTGTTTTTTGTTTAAAAACCATTCAGTACAATTTTAGCTTGCTCATTTTTATTTCATAAGGTTGATAAGATGACTGTTCAAAGTCTTTTGTTTTTGTTTTCTTTCATTTTGCGGGACAAGTTGTCATACTATACTCACTAATACCATTTTGGGGTACATACAACTCTTGATCACTTTTTCTTTATTCCTCTGCAGAAATAAGTAGGAATAAACAAATCTAAACAGAATCTCAAGATGATTTACTGGCTTTTTACATCCTACTGGAAAGTGGCATGTTCATTAGCAATTGAATAGCCAGTGCTGAGACTAAAGGTACCTTCACACTGAACAACTTAACAACGATAACGATAGTGATCCGTGACGTTGCAGCTTCCTGGATAGCGATATCGTTATGTTTGACACGCAGCAGCGATCAGGATCCCGCTGTGATATCGCTGGTCGGAGCTAGAAGGCCAGCACCTTATTTCGTCGCTGGATCTCCCGCTGACATCGCTGAATCGGTGTGTGTGTGACACCGATCCAGCGATGTCTTCACTGGTAACCAGGGTAAACATCGGGTTACTAAGCGCAGGGCCGCGTTTAGTAACCCGATATTTACCCTGGTTACCATTGTAAATGTAAAAAAAACCAAACACTACATACTTACATTCCGGTGTCTGTCGCGTTCCCCGGCGTCCACTTCCCTGCACTGTGTCAGCGCCGGCCGGCCGCAGAGCACAGCGGTGACGTCACCGCTCTGCTTTACGGCCGGTGCTTACACAGTGCAGGGAAGCGGACGCCGGGGAACGCGACAGACACCGGAATGTAAGTATGTAGTGTTTGGTTTTTTTTACAGTTACACTGGTAACCAGGGTAAACATCGGGTTACTAAGCGTGGCCCTGCGCTTAGTAACCCGATGTTTACCCTGGTTACCAGGGGACTTCGGCATCGTTGGTCGCTGGAGAGCTGTCTGTGTGACAGCTCTCCAGCGACCAAACAGCGACGCTGCAGCGATCGGCATCGTTGTCTATATCGCTGCAGCGTCTCTTAATGTGACGGTACCTTAAGGCTATGTGCACACATTTAGTACTTGAAGCAGATTTTTCAGCAGCTATTAACAGCAGTGTTCAAAGGAATAACAACGTAAAATAGCGTGTTTTGTGTGCATTTTTTTTTTCTATTAATTTTGAATGGGTGAAAAACACTGAAGGAGTTCACATGCTGTAGACTTGGGGGTGAGGGGAAAGCTTGGAGGTTAAGTTTCCAAGTTGATATTTTAGTGAGGTTTTGACATGTATTTTCACTGTGCAAAAAAAAAAAAAAACCCGCAGCTTCTTACAGTTTCAGGCAACTGTATGAAATTTATTGAAATCTCGTGCCACTGTGCCCCTTCCCCCCCACAGGCAGTGTAACCGCATGTTGAAATCTGCATCATATTAATTTCTCTTACATCTTGAGTTTTATGTTCAGAATTTTCCCGAAAAATTGCTTTGTGTGGAAAATCTGCAGATTAAAAACGCATACACTTTTTTTTTTTTTTTTCGTGCATTTCTGCCTGACGTGTATAATGGCAAAAGTAGATGGTGCTCCTCTTCCCTGGGTCCAGCACTGGCTCTCTGCCACTGCTCTGGTTCCAGCAGTGTAGCTGCACCCTGTGATTTCGCGTTGACAGCTCACATCACCACTGCGGTCAATCGATAAGCTACAACTATGTCTGATCTGCTTGTGTTTTTCCATGATTGGCAATGTTCACGGTCTGCATCTCTAAAACTGGGAAACCACTTTAACTTGGTAGATAAGTAAAGTTGCGCTGCATTGTGAATCCTTGAATGTTTTGGATGTGCTTGTTTGTTGATATGGAAGTGCTGGTAATATATGGTCAGATGAGGGAACCTGTCAGCACGTTTTTAGATCCCAAAGTACTGACATTGCAGTGAATTACCTGTAATGATTACATCCATACCTTTTATGTTCTAAATTCCTGTCTTGGTTGTCCTGTAATTAGTGATGAGCAAACAAGATTGGATAAGATGGTATCAGACCATGCTCATGTGGTAAGAGTCTCAGCAGCGTGCTCATAAAATGTTTGAATCCCCACAGCTGCATAGCTCACGGCTGTTCGACAGCCACAACACATGCAGGGATTGCCTAATATCCACTAGACATGCAGCCGCGGAAACTCAAACATATTTTTCGAGGACACCGAAGACACTGTTAGTACCTGAGCATGCTCAGATAACACCTTATCTGAGCACATTCTCTCATCACTACTCCTCATCCCTCAGTGAATTCTTATGCAAATTAACTCACAAGTGTAGGGGCTTGAACTGCACTTACACCTCTCCAGACTGTCTTTTTCCTTCCAGTGCCGGCTACCTGAGAGGTCGCTCTCCTCTGTGCCCTGCTCCCCCAGCTGACATCTCGTGCAGTCATTCTGGGTGCAGTGCATAGGCAGTAACACCCTGATGACAGTGCAAGTGCCGTACTCTCCATCTGTGCATGCACTACTCGCAGGAAAGAGGGTGCCGGTGCGAGATCTCGGGCAGCAGGTCACAGAAGAGTCAGTCACTGGGAGGAGAGAAAGAGAGCGGCCAGAGAGCTGTAAGTGCCGGCCATGCTCCTGTCCTGGCAAGCTCACTTTCAAGAGCATTTGATGGATTGCGATACAACAGAGACAGATATACTGCCTTAATAAAAAGGTATGAAAGTAATCATTGCCGGTACTTTACTGTGATGATGTTAGTCCGAAGTCTAAAATCCTGCTGACGGGGTTTTCTTGAAACAAAAACTATGCTTATTATTTTACATATTTTGGTTGTTTTTTGGGGGGGGAACTTTTATATTTCTTGTGAAGAAGGGGATTAAGGGAGGGGGGGTTTGGTCCTTTTATACATATTTTAATGTGTTCTATATTTTGTGGTTTATTTATTTTTACGAGTCTCTTCATTTTTTCCTTCCCCTCTAGTTACGAGAAGCGGCTATACTGAAACTGGGAAACGTGGCTATCGCCAGTCTACTCCCAACATACCCACTCCGGTCCCAACCAAACCCACGTGATGCATTGAAGAGTTCCTCCTTTATTCTCCAAGTTCCTCGCCTTCTCCCTTCTCCGTATTATGCAGGAAATCCAAATCGCCAATGTTTACCTACTCACTACATGGCGTGGTATTTGCACTAAGGACACCGTTCTATGGGTGTGCGAGAGAGATTATTTTTTTTTTTAAAGTGGAACACCAAACTACTGCCATGCTGATATATACTAGATGTTACCATAATTATCATTGCTAATGGTTTTGTTACATTTGCAGCATCCTTCTCCCATTTTAATGACCATTGGTGTCGCTCCCTTTCCTGAAGGCATGAAGAGTACAGTGCTATTGAAAGGTTGCAATAACGAGGTCACAATCAAAATGTTCTCGTACTCCTAATAATGTGAAAATTGGAAGTAGTACAGTACAGTAATGCTGACCAACTACTGGGCATCCAATGTTCTGGCTAGATTACAGGATTGCAGGATTGGCGCAGCTATCCAGTTTACAATGTGTGCAGCAGAGCTAAGGAAGAGAATGCCACATCATGTACCAGTGGTGGTGACATCCATCCTCTAAACATTCATGCTTTTATTTTTCTACTAGTCGTTATTTTACACTTGTACAGCAGGGACTGTACATGGATCACCTGTAAGATTCACTTTACACTTCCTTGGTCATCTTAGAAGGTGTTGTTATAAAAGAATGCTACAAGATAGAGATGAACTATTTTCAGGATGACCTGTTAGAAAGAATTATTGTTTCATACGTATTTTGTATTGTTCTGTATTTCTTCACATTGCAATTCCTTACATCTTGTGAATTATGAGCAATATATTCATTATATATTTATTACCTTGTCATTAAGCTGATGAACATCAAGCAATAAATCTGAGCTTCGCCTGCTAGTGTGTCCTGATATACTGTAATTCCTCAGTTAAGTGTTTTTTTTTTTGTTGTTTTTTTTTAATATCTACATAATTACAGTGGTATATCTACAAATTTGCTGCTGGTGTTAAATGTTGGGACGCAATCCAAAAAGTTTTTTTCCCAGAGTCACTAAAGAAGCATTTAATCTATCTTGTAACTATGTAGTGCAGCACAGACCATTATTTTATAATGTAGAGGTTTTGTGTATTCCTGTTTTAGTTGATGTATCAATATCTGGGTTTTCTGCCATCTTGATGACTTCTTCACCTTCGGATTTTGCTTCCCTAGTGCAGACTACATTTCACATGATGCCGCTCTCATCATATGGCTTTTGCTTCTAATTGTTACCAGCGATCGGATCAGTGGCATAGATCTGCTGTCCCCCATATGGTGTATACCAGAGGTGTCAAACTGCATTCCTCGAGGGCCGCCAACAGGTCATGTTTTCAGGATTTCCTTGTATTGCACAGGTAATAATTTAATCACCTGCACAGAATGATTCCAGCACCTTGTGGAATGCTAAGGAAATCCTGAAAACATGACCTGTTGGCGGCCCTCGAGGAATGCAGTTTGACACCTCTGGTGTATACAGAGTCGGTGTATCCTTTGTGATGCAGCTTCAGACTCTCGCCTACCATATACCACGGTACTGTCTTAAAGCAGGATTAAAATGTCAGATTCATGAAACTGCCTATTTAGCAGAAAAAGTAACCAAACATGGACAGGATACATTTTTTAACAGAATACAAAATGAAGGCCGTTAAATATCTTTAGCTGCTTTGGCGGACATACAGAAGGAAAGGAAGGTGGAGCTGGGTGGGCAGTGGATGACTGAGAATGGTCAGGATGGATTCACTAGTGGATATTTTCCTGTAAATTACAAAGTCTGAGACTGATATCTTGTTGTCACATTAGTGTATGTGCAGTGTTGATAGACCAGATCATGTGACTCAACTTCTTATAATGAAGAGGTGGGAAATGTATGGATATAACTGAAGTGGGGTGAAATAAAATACACAACTAGACTATAGATGCTGGGTAAGAATTGTTCCCAAGAAGAGGTGAAAAAAAAAAGAGGACTGCTTCTTTATAGGGAATCGGTCAGCAGGGTATTTGCTATGTATCTGAGGACAGCCTGAGATAGGAGTTAAAACACGGAATTCAATGATGTCACAAGTCTGGCTGTTTACTTAGACTGAAGGATTTATCACCAGGACCTTATCATTGCTGTGACTAGCTGGCTCTTGTCTTACTCCGCCCCCTTCTGTGATAAGCAGCTCACTGTCTATAGACATTGTACATATAGAGCCTGGTGTAGGCGGGGTTACCTTTCTCAGCTCTGCTGCATTGATAAATTTAAGAACTCTGATTGTGCCAGAACGTCTGCACCCAGTAATCTAAGTGATATAGCGTCGGAGTCAGGGTCTTTGTCTACAGCAATCCTCAAGGGCAACCAACGGTGCATGTTTTCAGGATTTCCTTAGTATTGCACAGGCGAAAATGTAATCACCTGCACAGGTAACGATTCCAACACCTTGTGCAATGCTAAGGAAATCCTGAAAACATGTGCTGTTGGTAGCTCTTGAGGATTGGCGTTGTGCTCCTTTCAGAAGAGGTAGCAAAAACCTGCTGACAGATTCTATTTAATTATATTGGCACTTGATGTGGCCTAACTGACTTGCACATTTACTCATCAAAAGAATATCTGCAAATAACAGCTGGTAAGAAACGTGGTCTTACAAACTAAACCTAGGTACTGCTGTGTCGGTATATGGTGACCGTCGTGTCATACTCACGTTTATAGTTAATCTAAAAGTTGTGTGCGTATGTATGTATGTATATAATTTGTAACAGCATCCAAAAAATACCTCAAATGTCATGCAGAGCTCTCCCAACCAGCAATCCAATGGTCTCCAATGATATAATCAAAAAAAGGAAAGCCGCGCAAAGAAACTGAAAAAAATAGGGGACTTTATTGCCTGAACGACGTTTCGCCTTGAGAAAGGATATTGCATCCGAAACGTCGCTACGCCGTTCAGGCAATAAAGTCCACTATTTTTTTAAGTTTTTTTGTGCTGCTTTCCTTTCTTAAAAAAAAAAAAATATATATATATATATATTCACTATTCCTATTAAAAGAACAGTGTAAATATCGCACACATCAAGAGTTAAGAGTATTTCCTTTTAAAGATTTTAGCTGAAAAAAAAAAACCCTAAAAGTATGTCAAGAACAGATCTATTAGACACCTACCTAATGTCATGACCTAGACTCAGCTCAATAAAATAAATAAATATATACATATATATAACTAAATGCTACAGGATGTAGAAGAATCACAAGGGACCCCTGAAGGTACTTTTATTGAGGTTATGCATTTCAGTATCATACTGGAGCCTTTATCGTGTGAATCAAGAGGTACAGATAAAAATGGGAGGGATATGATGTCATTGGGCAAAGGTCATGAATAATTTGTTCTTCCATTGGCATCATGGTGCATGTGCCACTCTTCTGACTCCTCTCCTAAGTGCAGGTACAGTACACGTGCTACATCATCCTCATCAGGCGTTTGGTATGATAACATCACGGGCAACATCAAGATAACAATTTGTCTCCTTCCCATCCCGTTGAACGATGTTTTAATATTTCTGTTTCTCTGGAATAGGAGATTTAAAACTCTTGTTTCAGTCCTTTTGTAGCATCAGTTTTTGATTTATTATTTTGTGCATGCCTGTGTGTGTGTGTGTGTGTGTGTATGTATGTATATATATATATATATATATATATATATATATATATATATATATATATATATATATATAAATTTAGACATTCATTCTGTTTTAACACGGAGATGCTCAAAAATTATGCGCCTTTTTGAGTATTTTCACGGTAGTATCACCGAGCGCTGCTGAAACTGTGCGTGATGTCACAGCTTGTCTAATTGATGACGAGCTGCCCAGTACCTTATTCCAGAAATCTGATTCCATTCCCTGACTGGAGTAAGATTAGTGGAGAGGCACATGCCACTTTTGAGCCGATGATGAGATGTGTTCGCCTCTTAATAATTCAGGAGTTTTTGACTCCAAAATGCCCAATGGTTAAGATGTACTTTCTTCACACTGTTGATGAATGGGGGCCTAAGTTCCTTTCTGTTGTCTCTTGTGTCTAGGTCTTGTCTCTCATAGGTAGATGATGTTTTAACAAAGATGAGTTGTTTCTCATACTTCCTGTTATTTGGCTTTGACCGCTTTAGTCACATTGCTATTCATTTAGTCACATGCGGATTACATGGCTTTTTGTTGCATTTTCACCTCAGAAATGCACATTTTTTTTTTTTACTTGTGAATTTTTTGCATCTAATGCAAGTCTATGGGAAAATGTGCATAAAACTCATCATACCCAAATGAGAAGTTGACATGTGGATTTGAAACATGCATTGCAGGTCAATTTATATGCTGAGGTGTAAAAAAAAAAAAGAAAAAGCAGAGTGGGAATGAATGCTCGTCGTGGGAACACAGCCTTTAAAGGGATCTGTTGACTTTGATCGTAATTTGCAGGCAGTAGTTAAAGGAGAAAATGTTATAACTGTGCTGTACCTGCCCTTTTTCGCTCATTGGGGTAGGGCACAGCCCTACGCAGTCATGGTGGTTTTCCCAGTCATGCTTACTGTTACTTCATGTCCTGCTTGGCCTGTGATTAGGAAATTTGAGTTGACTGGTTTCTTTTAGCAATTTTTGTATGGAGTCAATCAAAAGAAAAAATGTACCTTGTAGATTGTGAGCCCTCGCGGGCAGGGTCCTCTCTCCTACTGTACCAGTTATGACTTGTATTGTTCAAGATTATTGTACTTGTTTTTATTATGTATACCCCTCCTCACTTGTAAAGCGCCATGGAATAAATGGCGCTATAACAATAATAATAATAATAATAACTTGACCTCTTGCGTTTAGAACATGGATAAAACTCCTGAGCAAGGTTCTTCAATGTGGAGCTGAGCTCCACTCATTCAGTAGATGCTAGCAATGCTACATAGCCGGCATCTGTCCAATGAGATGCCACGCTCTCGGACAGCAGCATCTAAATGGAGGCATTGCCTTCCCGTGACGCAAACGTGGGTTACCAGAAGATAACTATGGTTGCCATTTTGATACTCCTTTGAAGCTCAGCCACAAGCTGAGTCACATAGCAGACTGTAATTTTTTTCCTATATACGGCATTACTGTGGTATCACAGTATATAGTACAAGCAAGTTTTAATCCCTTAAGGGGATTAAAGTGTAAAAAAAAAAATAAAAAATTTAAAAAACATGAAATTTCAATCATCCTCAATTAGAAATAAAAGCAAAAAATAAACATTTGATATAGCCTCCAGTATAAAAGTTGGATCTATGAAAATAGTTATTCAACCCATTATAAGCACACTATAAAGATTTTTTTAAAAAAAAAATCCCCTCATTTCAATTTATTTTGGTGCCTGACATCCCTTTAAAAAAAAAAAAAAGTAAAAAGCAATCAAAACATTGTGTACACTAAATTGATATCAACTAAAAATGTAGGTGCCATGCACAAAAAAAAGTTACACGTTGTGAAATGATACAAATCAAAACCTTTTTGTTTATCACTTTTAGATGTAAACAAAATTTAGACAAGTTTGATATCGCTGTAATTTTGAGAAGGAATCAAAGAGTAATAACTCACTGCAGAGTTTAGCACTATTTGCTCCCTAGGCAGTGTGGAGCCGGCAGTCAATCAGCATGACACCGGTAGCCATGCCGCGTCAGCAGAGCAGAAGAGAAAGCCGCTACTCTGTCAGTGTAGGCTTCAGGAGCGGTCTGTGCCAGCAGAGATCCGCACCGGTCACTACAGGCAGGTAGTTAGCAACTATCTGCCTGTTAGTTCTCAGGCTCATAATAAAAACAAATCTAAAAATGTATCGCCTGTTTAATAGGTGATGATTTGTTGATTGGTGGTAACTCCTTTAAAGGGAACCTGTTGCCTGAAAAAATGCTATTTGCAGATACAAGGCTAATCTGCAGGTTAATGGTGTTGTGAACCTGCCCAGTGCCGGCTCTTAGACCCACGCTGCCGTGAGGAAATTAACTATTTCCCCACAGCAGAATTCCGGTTAAAGTCACGGGGGTGGCGCTGGTGCAGTTACCGCCCTTTGTATAGAGAATTATGGCTGTAACTGCACCCCCGCCAATGATTGACAGCCGGCCCTAATGGTAAGCGAGCTGTCGGTCGGTGCTGGAGGCACAGTTACAGCCACCGTTTTCTATGGACAGAGCGTAGACCACCTGTGCCGCCCCCATAACAAACCGGAATGCTGCTTAGGGAATTAAGTTATTTTCCTCCTGACAGGGGCTCGAAGTGCCAGAGCTGGGCAGCTTTACAATGTTATTAACCTATAGATTAACCCCATATCTGCAGGTTACTAGCATTTTTTTTTTCAGGAGACGGGTTCCCTTTAAATATATATTTATTTGGGTATATAAATGACCCCTTATAGCATACATGCCTAGCATAAGCTAATGTCATCAGATGTGTTTTGTGTATAGTAAAATGAGGCAAAATGTGATATATTTTGTGGTTGTACAGCATATGAAATGTGCTCTAATGTAAGGCTATGCTCCCGGAGAGAAGGCAATGAAGGAACCCAATGGTACCCGGTCTCTGCAGCCATGTTGTCATCTCTCTCAGATCTGGTAACGAGCTAATCCTGCATGTGCATGTAGGAGCCATTCTATGTAAAGGCGATACGTCCCCAGCAATATGTTCTCAGGTTACCGCTATAGTGTGCAGACAATCACCAATCCGCTCGGTTACTTATATCCCCAGTAAATACAGGGTAGAAAGCCGGACAAATAAAAGCTTTGCTATCCGCTCTGTAGGATGTCGGTCATTCCGATCTTACCATAATAGATCACTTGTGCCCCGTTTCTGATCTCGACATTTAGTAGGTGATATTTCTAGGCTTTAGACCATTAGATGCACTGCAAAGACTGTAGTAAAATCCAAATGTTGCATGCCATCGATGCTTCCTTTTCTGTTTGCAATCCAAAATCTGCTGGGAAAATGCAAAAAAAAATAAAAAAAAAATATATATATATATATATATATATATATATATATATATACGTAATGGACATGCTGTATATTTGGAAACTGATTACATCATTCAAATCTGCAGTTTAAAGAACTCTTATTAAACTAACTAACATGAGACAATAAAAATGCAACACAAATTCAGCAAAACCTTCCTTTTGTAAGCAGCTTCCTTACTGCCAAGACAGCAGGCTTTGCATGCAGAAAAAAAAAATGACGCAAAAACGCAATGTGTGAACACAGCCTTTACAGTGTAAAAAAAACATTTGGGTATATTGGAAACTGTTACTATTGCAACCAACCTGCCACCTCTAAATGTGTTCTTATATGGATGGTCTGAAACTAAAACTGGTTTAATCCTAAATGTCTAATGTAATAATCAAATTACTTTTCTAATATACTTATTTAAAAAATTCCCTACCTTTCCCTCTACTATTTATTTATTTTATTTTTTTTCACTGCTGCAGCCTCTGCCCTCACCGTAAAACAAAGCTTCTCTAGTGATGTCCACTTCAGCGGCTGGGCTAGTCCCTGCTCTACTGATAATGTGTGGGTTGTCAACTCGGACATCTGATTAGTAGGATCTTGTCACAGTATAATATTCTTTTGATTGCACAGTGATGGTGCGCTCGCTCACAAGCTCTGATGGGAGGTGACAAACCGTCAAGGGAGCGCACTGTCAGTGCACAATGTAAGGAGCCAACCCAGCGAGCAGGAAAAGCAGAGACCAGGCCCCATAGGGAATTTTTAATGAAAGTATATTGGATAAACAATAAGATTATTACATTTAGGGTGAAATAAGCATTAATTTTGGACCAACCCATTTTCAGACCTATATTTCTATGGCTCCAACCTACACATCTTGACAGACTCTGGCAGACCATGGTAAAGCTTAAAATAAAGTATTTGGGCAAATTATGCAGACTGTGAGCTTTCCTTCCGATCATGATATACGTGACTTGGTGATGAGAGATTTGGGGTATACACTTGTGTTTATGTGAATTGTGCTAGTCCTATAGCACAATGTATAATGCGTCTCATTAGTTCCTAAAGGTATTAAATGTGTTTTAGCCTCTGGTGGGCTCCTTTCTCATCGTGCCTGCTTACTGTTCCTGGATCATAATCTCTACTAGATATGTTATATATTCATTTATTCTAAATCTTTAATTCTATTCTGCTGGGTCCAAATTTTGTCTTTTTTGTGTAATTGTCTCTAAGAAATAAACTGAATTTAACATGTCACTTGTGATGTGTATTTTTTTTTAAACAGAAGAATGTGAATAGGACAACCATTTTAGAGTAAATTTTATTGGAAAAAATAGAGGCTGTGCCTTTTCTTCGCATTTTATGGAAGCTGTGAGAAGATAATGTTTAACATTCTTGGCTCCTGTAATTGCATCAATAAATGCTCCCTTATGTGCTTTTTTCATAGACCGTTAAAGGGAACCTGTCACCCCCCAAAATCGATGGTGAGGTAAGCTCACCGTCATCAGGGGCTTATCACAGCATTCTGTAATGCAGTAGATAAGCCCCCGATGTTACCTGAAAGAGGAGAAAAAGACATTAAATTATACTCACCCAGGGGCGGTCCTGCTCAGATGGGCCTCTCATGTCCAGTACAGGGCCTCCCATCTTCATTCCATGACGTCCTCTTCTGGTCTTCACGCTCCGGCGCAGGCGTACTTTGTCTGCTCTGTTGAGGGCAGAGCAAAGTACTGCATTACGCAGGTGCCGGAAAGGTCAGAGAGGCCTCAACAGGGCAGACAAAGTACGCCTGCGCCAGAGCCGCAGCGTGAAGACCAGAAGAGGACATCATGGAATGAAGATAGGAGGTGCCGGAGCGGACCTGAGACACCCATCGGACCGGACCGCAGCAGGACCGCCCCTGGGTGAGTATAATATAACCTCTTTTTCTCCTCTTTCAGGTAACATCGGGGGCTTATCTACAGCATTACAGAATGCTGTAGATAAGCCCCTGATGACAGTGGGCTTACCTCATCATCAATTTTGGGAGTGACAGGTTCCCTTTAAAGCAACTCCCCATCCCCAACATGAACTTCGCCTATACATTTCAAGCGTATTGTCACCATACTTGTTGTCGCTTGGTCACTTGTCTTGTACAGAATAGCTGTCACAGTGGCATAGGGAGCGCTGTAAGAAGTCTGGAATATTCCTCTCCCATTATTAATGCTGTGACTGTGTTTGTCATCTATGAGAGTGGTCTGCGAGGTAAGTGGTGGGGGTATTTTGTGTCATTCCCATTTTGAATTGTTTGAGGTTATGAAAATGATCAGACTGGGTTAGGGGGTTGTCAATGTTCATATGTTTGCACTAGACCCCCCAATATTCACTGATCAAAAAAAAATAAGGGGAACACAACATCCTAGATATCACTGAATGAAATATTCCAGTTGTAAATCTTTATTCATTACATAGTGGAATGTGTGGAGATCAATGAAACCTAAAAATTATCAACGTAAATCACAACTAATATCCCACGGCGTTCTGGAGTTGGAATGATGCTCAAAATCAAAGTGGAAAATGAAGTTACAGGCTGATCCAACTTCAGTGGAAATGCCTCAAGACAAGGAAATGATGCTCAGTAGTGTGTGTGGCCTCCAGGTGCCTGTATGACCTCCCTACAACGCCTGGGCATGCTCCTGATGAGGCAGCGGATGGTCTCCTGAGGGATCTCCCAGGCCTGGACTAAGGCATCCGTCAACTCCTGGACAGTCTGTCGTTGGTGCAAGACATGATGTCCCAGATGTGTTCAATCGGATTCAGGTCTGGGGATCGGGTGGGCCAGTCCATAGTTTCAGTGCCTTCCTCTTGCAGAAACTGCTGACACACTCCAGCCACATGAGGTCTGGCATTGTCCTGCATTAGGAGGAACCCAGGGCCAACCGCACCAGCATATGGTCTCACAAGGGGTCTGAGGATCTCTACCTAATGGCAGTCAGGCTACCTCTAGCGAGCACATGAAGAAATGCCACCCCACACCATTACTGACCCTCTGCCAAACCGATCATGCTGAAGGATGTTGCAGGCAGCACATCACTCTCCACGGCGTCTCCAGACTCTGTCACATGTGCTCAGTGTGATCCTGCTTTCATCTGTGAAGAGCACAGGGCGCCAGTGGCGAATTTGCCAATCCTGGTGTTCTGTGGCAAATGCCAAGCGTCCTGCACAGTGTTGGGCTGAGCACAACCCCCATCTGTGGACGTCGGGCACTCAGACCATCCTCATTGAGTCGGTTTTTAACCGTTTGTGCAGACACATGCATATTTGTGGCCTGCTGGAGGTCATTTTGCAGGGCTCTGGCAGTGCTCCTCCTGTTCCTCCTTGCATAAAGGCTGAGGTAGCAGTCCTGCTGCTGGGTTGTTGCCCTCCTACGGCCTTCTCCACGTCTCCTGGTGCACTGGCCTGTCTACTGGTAGCGCCTCCAGCCTCTGGACACTACACTGACAGACACAGCAAACCTTCTTGCCACAGCTCGCATTGATGTGCCATCCTGGATAAGCTGCACTACCTGAGCCACTTGTTAGGGTTGTAGAGTCTGTCTCGTGCTACCACGAGTTTGAAAGCACAACCAACATTCAAAAGTGACCAAAACATCAGCCAGAAAGCATTGGTACTGAGATGTGGTCTGGGGTCCCCACCTGCAGAACCACTCCTTTATTGAGGGTGTCTTGATAATTGCCAATAATTTCCATCTGTTGTCTATTCCATTTGCACAACAGCATATGAAATTGATTGTCAAACAGTGTTGCTTCCTAAGTGGACAGTTCACAGAAGTTTATTATTATTTATTTATATAGCACCATTAATTCCATGGTGCTGTACATGAGAAAGGGGTTACTTACAGTTATAGATATCATTTACAGTAAACAAATTTACAATGATAGACTGGTACAGAGGGGAGAGGATTCTGTCTTGGCGGACTTACATTCTATGGGGTTTGCGGGGGGAATGGGAGTGCCTAAAAAAAGAATGACATGGGGTCCCTCTTATATTTAATGACCAGCAAAGGCTAAGCAAATATCTTCAGGCTGATATTAATAAGCTGGGAATATCTATGGATGTTTACCCCTTCCCAGCCTTATAAGATCAGCCCTCAGCCACCCCAGAAATGGCGCATTCATTAGATTCGCCAATTCTGTCCCTTAGCCTTGGCTTTTCCCGATTGCCCTGGGTGAGGTGGCAATCAGGGTAATGGTTTTGAGGTGATGTTTACACATCGGCATGAAAACGCTGGCTGGATTTACTCTCTACTGTCTCTCATTTATGCTGGTTCAAATACTATTTGATCAGCTTCAGGATTCGGTAATCACGGGTGCAGCTTCAGGGTTCAGGTACCACAGGGATCAGTGACAAAGTTCTGGTGCCACTGATGCTGCTAAAGGCTCAGGTACCACAGAGAGCAGTGTCAGGTTTCAGGTGCCGCCAGTTCGTCTTTAGGCTGAGGTTCCACAAGGAGCAATGTCAAGGTTCACGTGCTGCTGGTGCGGCTTCAGGATCAGGTGCTGCAGGGAGCGGTGACAGGGTTTAAGTGACACAGGCAACTTAACAGGTTCAGGGTTAAATGTCATGGGCACAGGTTGAGGTACTAACAGAATGGATACAGGAATAAGTTCAGGGACCTGACAACTAACTTAGCAGGAAAGACTAAACTAACACAACAGAGGGCTTTGTACAGGTACTTTGTACAGGCACTTAAATACTAGATGCTGCCCAGCTATTGGCTGGGGGCATTACCAAAGTAACTGCCCCTCTAAGAATGGGGAAGTAGGTAAACCACCGAAAGACCTGCATGGCATGCGCAGGCCCCAGGGGACCAGGAAGCCATGCATGGCACAGAGGCACCGCTGAGCATCCGGGACAGTGAGCATGTCAGCGTTGTTGCCGCGAGGAGGGCCAAGGAGCATGCAAGGACACCTGCATAGTAGTACTACTACAGGTTAGCCGTCTCTGTTGCAGAAGGTTCAGCCTTTAGCAAAAGAATGTTTGAGTATGCAGTTGGTTCCTGTGCTCTCTTTTCTAATCCAATAATTTTCTGCCGTAGGACGTCCAGGAAAGTCTAAAAGCTACTCACTTGAAATTTCAGCACAGTTTTCTTTCACTTTTATTATTGAAATGTCTTACTTCTGCAAAAACAAACGTGATGTGATGTCTTCTAAGGCCACGTTCACATGTAATGGTGGCTGAACGACACCAAATACAGTAAATGAAGTAAAAACAAAACGCTTGCTTTATTGAAAAACAGAATTATATGCCAAAAAATAAGACTAACAGTTATTATAAAGATAATAGCAACAGAAGATACAAAGAGAGATAGCTGGAGCGTGTCACACAAGCTGTGCTCCAGCTGTGCCAATACGAAGTTCAATGCAAACAGTATAAACAAGTTTCACAAAATACTCTTTTCTAACTTAGTAATTGGCTTCCGATAATCGGGCCACACTGCTACAGCGTCCTAGCTAAAGAACGCTGCTCTACACCCTAAGGTAGTTAACCCTAGAACGCATACCCATAGAAATCTACACATTCACGCACCTGGGGCCTTTTAGGCCTGTTTACAATTATGGAATAACTCAAATAAAAATACTTTTCAAAGTTTATTGCAAAGTAAGGATGCATTCCCACTAGCACAGGAGTCCGCCAGGACGGGATTCCGTAATGGATCTGACCTCCTGGTGACCCCAGCTAAGGCTGGCGGACGCATACCTGGGGCCTCGCAGGCCTGCCAGGTTACTTGTTTTCTATTTTCTGTAAAATTACTTTAGTTAGAATTTTGAAACTCTAGGTATTCCTCAGGTATATAGTTGTTAGTAATTTCCAGTTGTTCATATATTTTTATGTTATAGGCATTTCGGTACAACAAACCTTTTTTGGGACTACCCCATATTCACGCACCTGGGGCCTTTTAGGCCTATGTGCAAATAACACGGAATAACTCAAATAAAAATACTTTTCAAAATTTATTTTACAATTGCAAGGTAAGGATGCATTCCAACTAGCGCTGGGGTCCGCCAGGAGGGGATCCGTAATGGAACTGACCTCCTGGTGACCCCAGCTAAGGCTGGCGGAATCCGGCCATTCCGGCAGCCTTAGCTGGAGTTACCAGGAGGTCAGATCCATTATGGATCCCCTTCTGGCGAACCCCAGCGCTACTGGGAACACAGCCTAAGATGTGTATATTTCAAAACATAATTATGTGCATAAAACAACAAAAAAGTAAGTAAACGGGCACGCCAAATATAGGCATTCTATATGCAATTTTTTTATGAAAACATTTTTTGGTTGTAGCAAACTTGGTGCAGGAATATTTATTTGTAACTTTACATATTCCCCCGACAATTCTCGCATATTATTTTTTCGGCTAAATGTTCCTTGCATACATTTTGTCCACAAGTAGAACAGAAACGCTCCGATTTTCTTTCCTTCTTTGCTGGACAAATATAGCAGCGATTTCTTTTTTTTCTCTTTGCTCTGGATGTTCCAGAAAGCGTATTCCACATCGGATCATTGCCTCCGTAATTTGCCTTGATAAGCATATCATGCTGCTTCTCTCCATCATAGTAGGCATCAAACGTTCATAACAAAGTTCTGTCAAAAATAGACGTCTCTTGTCTTTCCTGTTGGCATGGAATTCTGGATTAGTTTGACAAACAATGTAGCTATTGAGGGCTGACACATCAAGGATATTGGAAAAAAGGGCAACAGGCCAACGTTTAGTCTGCCTTTTGCACGAATACTCTCCAATCATTTCGTCCATCTTGTCGACACCTCCTTTTGTCTTATTATAATGCAGTATGATTTCAGGTTTTTTTTTACTGTCATTGGTGTCAATACTTCCATCATGATGCATTGTACTCAGTAATATCACAGATTTTTCTTTCTTGGCTTTAAAAGACACCATTGTTGCTTGATTGCAGAAACCGAATACACTCTCGTAGATTGTTCACTGTGCATTGTGCTTCATGATTGGAGGAATTTCGCGGTGGTTTGGCCTCATAGTACCAACAAGTGTAAGTTGCTTTTGAAGCAAAAAGTTGGCCATTTCAAAATTAGTAAAGTAATTATCCATTGTAATATTTTTTCCTGAATTGAAAATTGGTAGAGCAAGTGTTTTTACTATGTCGGAACATAGGTCTTTCTGGACTGGAGTATCAGCTTCTTTGCCACAGTAAGTCAGACCATTCATCCCATAATAGCTTGCTGAATCGCACATCCAGAAAATTTTTATGCCATACTTAGCAGAATCCACACTCTTCCCAGCAATAGCAGCGTCATAAAAGTTCTTCCCCAGCAACAATACAGACAAAAAGACTGAGTATCTCATGTAAACGTAGTACAGGCCTAAAAGGCCCCAGGTGCGTGAATATGGGGTAGTCCCAAAAAAAGGTTGTTATACCGAAATGTCTGTAACATAAAAACATATGAATAACTGGAAATTACTAACAACTATATACCTGAGGAAGGATTACCTAGATTTTCAAAATTCTAACTAAAGTACTTTTACAGAAAATAGAAAACAAGTAACCTGGCAGGCCTGCGAGGCCCCAGGTATGCGTTCTAGGGTTAAACACAGTTCTGCAGATTAGAAGGAAGTCTGGAAGCTGCTGCTTCATTCTGTTGCAGCTGAGCTTAGTTTGTGGTGTTGAGCTATTCCTTCTGGTTAACTAATCTCTCTTCTCCCAAATCTGGGCAAGTCTCATTCTCACTTTCAGTGTTGAGAGATGAAAGGTACCACAGTGTAATTTTCTTTCTCAGGTTACAGGTGTTCGGGAAGAATTAACGGAAGAATTAACTGGCTGTGTGATGCGACCCTTTCCTTTTGGGCACAGTCTTCTCCCTTGAAGCCGTTAGTTCATTTGTCAGTCTCTCATTGTAAGTACACAGAAAACAGTCCTGCCAGTCTCCCTCAGATACAAGGTTCTCTCACTTACTGCTTCTTGTCCAAAACCAACACGCCGCAAACTGCAGGGGAGAAAGGACTAGTCAAAGTGCACATAAATCAAAGGGGAGCATGGTCTCTTAAAGTCATAGTGTGATTCAGTGCCTAGCAAGGGCTGACCCCTATCCACACATTCAGTATTTGGTCAATATTTTACTTCAGTATTTGTAAGCCAAAACCAGGAGTGGGTGAAAAATGCAGAACTGACGTGTTTCAATGATACTAGTCCTTTACTTGTTCCACTGCTGATCTTTGCTTACAAATAATGAAGTAAAATACTGAGCACATGCTGAACATGTGACCGTGACCTAACTTTCTTTATTGCATAGGGTAGGGGGAGTGTTTTAGTTATTATAATTGTTTATTAACCTATATCTTCTGTTCCAGACAGATGTAAGGTATTAACCCTTAATGTGCTGCCTATGGGCTCCAGCAAAGAATATTTTAGGTGAGTGTATTTTAGACTATTATCCTAAACAGATAATAGAATAGAATGAAATTTACGATCAAAAAAATAAAAACTGATTGGAACAAAATTAATCCAGAAAGACTAAATAATTGCTCAGTTCTGAGAACTTTTTACTTCTCTTTGATCTATTTGTCTCTGTAGTTCTCATGTTTTAATTTCTCAGTTTCCATGATGACAGACCAACTTTTATTCCACTGAGCTCCCGTAGTCTCCGATTACAGCCTCCTTATTTTGAATGATGCATGTGCAGCGCCCCAGAGTCCTGGTCGTTGCAGTAATATTATTCTTCCACCAGGGGGAGTGATATTACATCTGAAGGCAATAAAGGAGATTGTAATAATTATAGGGGATAATTCAGGAGACTCTGCGTGGAACAAGACAACAGGACACAGTTTTATAAGTGGTAAAGATTATATTATCACACGGTGATTCAAACAGGTGCAGAGAGAAACTCAAGTCCACAACACTTGGTGCAAATAATAAATGCAGCTTAGCAGTCAATAGGAAACTTCAGAGGTAGATGCAAACAAATAGAAAGTCTATGAAGCACAGTTATTCTTAAGGAAACTTGACACGAATAGATCCTTGACTTAGTCCAGGCACAGATAGATATGTTATAAGGCAGTTCAAATCATATCTTAGCTCAACCAGGGAGGCCTGGTTAATAGTCTCAAGTTTTGCAGAGCAGCAAACAGCTTACATGTCCAGCAAATGCAGGTGGAAGTAACACGAGCAGCAGATTAAGGAGGATTACTGAACACTGGTGTATGCAGCAGGAACTCAGAGCAGAGTAGCAGGATCACCACACAGGTTCACAGGAGCAGGTGCAGGTGCAAGGCCAGGGAGTAATCAGGAGCTGGATGCAAAGCAGAATAATCTAGCACAGACTGAAGGCTGGGGTGGAGTTTTATAGCAGGAAGACAAGTGCACATGAGACCAAAGATGCCATGTTGGAAAAGGGCAGTAATGCACAAAAGGTAAAAAATGTTCAGAGTCCTGACATTACTCCCTCCTTAGAAGCGGCCTCAGGACGATCCTGGACCTGGTTTCTCAGGGAATCTCTTATGAAAACGAGAAATCTTCTGTTGGGCATTGATGGTTTCCACAGGTTCCCAATAGTCTTCCTCGTGGGATATTCCTGCCATCTTATCAGATATTGGAGCCGATTCCTGCGAATCCTGGAATCAATAATTTCCTCCACCACAAATTGTTCTTGCCCATCAATCAACACAGGCTGCTGAGGTGGCACAACACGTCCCTGGAAGGTATTAGGAGATACAGGCTTTAGTAAAGATACATGAAAAACTGGGTGTACCTTCATTGTCCTAGGTAGCTTCAGCCGACAGGCCACAGAGCTCACAATACCGTTGATCTTGAAAGGGCCAATGAATTTCTGTCCAAGTTTTTGTGAAGGAACGTTTAATTTCAGATTCTTAGTTGCTAACCACACGGAATCTCCTACCTTGAACATAGGTGCAGGTTTACGGAATCTATCAGCCGATCTCTTATAACGTTCTTGAGCCGTGGTCAGGGATTCCTTCAGAACCCCCAGATTTTGTCTCATCGCAGTCAGCCTTTCCTCCACTGCTGGAACCAGAGAATTAATTGGAGACCTAGGTAAAATACACGGATGATAACCCAGATTGGCAAAGAAAGGTGTAAATTTAGTGGAGGCGCTCTGAGAATTATTATATGAAAATTCGGCTAACGGCAACAACTCCAACCAATCATCCTGGAGATGGCTGACATAGCATCTTAGATATTGTTCCAGCGTCTGGTTGGTACGCTCAGTCTGACCATTTGTCTGCGGATGGTAAGCAGAAGAGAGACAGACATTAATATTGAGTGCAGAGCAAAACCCCTTCCAGAATCTTGAAGTGAACTGTACTCCATGGTCAGAGATGATCTCATCCGGCACCCCATGGAACCAAAAGACATTCTGTATAACCAAGTTCACTGTATCTTTAGCTGAGGGGAGGCCAGTGCACAGAACAAAATGAGCAGCTTTAGTCAGGCGATCAACTACCACCATGATTGTATTCATGCCCCCCGAAGTAGGCAGCTCCACAATAAAGTCCATTGATATAGACCCCCAAGGGCGGGATGGAACAGGTAGTAGAAGACCCGTAGGTGCCACATGAGGAGTCTTGTAAAGGGCACATACCTCGCAAGAGAGAACATAGTCCTTGGTATCCTTCAGGCAAGTTGGCCACCAGAAGAATCAGCTCAGGAACTCTTGTGTCTTCTGTACCCCCCTGTGACCAGCCAACTTGGAGTCATGTACCAACTTGAGGATCTGCAGACGGATGACCTCCGGGACGTAGATACGTCGATCTCTGAACCACATGCCACCCTTAAAGACAAGATTAATATCCACAGGTGGGTTGGCCAGAAATACATCACCTTCATAGGCCTCCCTGCACTCCTTCCACAAGTACTGATCATGGATAACTCCGATGAAATTGGCATCAGATAGAATGGTCTTGGACGGGGCTCCAGGTATGGAATCCGCAGCATGGATTCGGGATAAAGCATCAGCCTTCCCATTACGAGAACCTGGATGGTACGAGATAACAAAGTTAAATTGATTTAAGAATAAGTTCCAACGAACCTGACGAGGAGAAAGACATCTAGTGGATCTAAGGAACTCTAGATTGCGATGGTCAGTTAGCACTATGATCTGTTGTGCAGCTCCTTGCAGATGATGCCTCCATTCTTTGAAAGCCGCAATAATAGCCAGCAATTCCTTGTCTCCCACGTCGTAATTCTTCTCTGCTGAGGTTAGTCTATGGGAAAAGAAAGCACAAGGATGTAGCAGACCCTTCTCTCCAGTTCTTTGGGAGAGAATAGCCCCCAAAGCATTATCAGAAGCGTCCACCTCCACAATGAAAGGATATGTTGGATCTGGGTGTATCAACAGCGGTGCTGATGTGAAACAGATCTTCAGCCGATCAAAAGCTTCTTGAGCCTGTGATGACCACTTAAAGGGCTTTTCCTTCTTTGTCAAGGAAGTAATGGGACGGACAATATCAGAAAAATTTCTAATGAAGCGTCTGTAGAAATTTGCAAAACCAATAAAACGTTGGACCTCCTTAACGTTCTTGGGTGCCGGCCAGTGAAGGATAGCCTGAATCTTACCAGATTCCATGGTCAGCCCCTGGGGAGAGATGATGTAACCCAAGAACTGTATCTCAGAACGATGGAACTCGCATTTCTCCGGCTTGATATACAGTTGGTTCTCTTTCAGACGTCTTAAAACAGTTTTGACATGTTCTTCATGTTCCTGTAGAGAGTCAGAAAAGATTAGTATATCGTCCAAATAGATTACCACAAACTGGTCCAACAAATCTCTGAAGATGTCATTAACAAGGTGTTGAAATGCTGCAGGGGCGCTACAAAGCCCGAAGGGCATCACAAGAGATTCAAAGTGTCCATACCGGCATCTGAATGCTGTCTTCCACTCATCCCCTGGACGAATACGCACCAAATTATAAGCCCCACGAAGATCCAGCTTAGAGAACACCTTAGCATGGCAGACTCTTTCCAGTAATTCGGGAATCAGAGGCAAAGGGTAACGGTTTCGTACGGTTACCTTATTGAGTTCCCGATAGTCAACACAGGGTCTCAAGGTCCCATCCTCCTTCTTTACAAAAAAAAAATCGGTGCCCCTGCTGGTGAGGAAGAAGGACGTATGAAGCCTTTGGACAGATTTTCATCAATATACTCCTTTATGGCTTGAAGCTCAGGTGCCGCCAAAGGGTATACGTGACCAAAAGGAATATCTGCCCCAGGAAGCAACTCAATGGAACAGTCATAATGCCTGTGTGGAGGAAGCTGATCTGCATTCTTCTTGTCACAGAGGTCAGAGAACTCTTTATATGCTGGAGGTAAAGAAAATACCTGTACATGTGGTTCCGTAGCCGTGGACTCAGGGACAGCTTCTGTTAATGCTGAGTTGCTCCTTGTTGGAAAGATAATCTCCTTTGTCTCCCAGTTGATAATTAGGTTCTGAGAACGCAACCAAGGAATGCCTAAAATCACAGGAAAATGAGGAGAAGAAATTAGCACGAAAGAAAGTTGCTCCTGATGATTAGGCTCCAACAAAATTTCAAGGGGTACGGTCTCCTGATCCACAGGCCCAGATATTAAAGGTGACCCATTGTCATGTTGGACGCTGTTCAGACCAGGTCGTTTGACAGACAGTGGTAATTCCGCTTTTGACCACTATTTTGCTCATTGGCGTTGGCTAGGTTTTGTCCAGCTGTTCCAGGTTTAATTTACCTGATCCTTGGATTGGAAGCTGGGCCATGCCCATGGCCTTTAAATAGTTCTCCGGATCATTGGGCGTCGCCGATTATAGCTTCTGTCTTGGGCGTTGTTATCTCGGTCTGGAGTGGAGAGCTGGTTGTTGGAGATTCGTTGCTGGTGGTGTATTTTCCTTAGTCTTATTTACTCCTTCCTATATTTGTATTTATTTTGCCCTGCACATTTATAGTGTATTCCTGAGTGACTGCGGCGTGGTGTATATTTTCCTTTATCCTTGTCTGTGCTAACTGTGGGTATTGGTGTATTACCTCTTCACTGGGTGGTGGGCGGATGGTGTCAGCCTAGGGTTGAAACAGGAGACAGGGCGAGGGTCGAGGCCTAGACATGCACACCATCAGTGTAAACTCTAGGTAGAGGGTCAGTCAGGATTTCCCTAGTCTGAGGGAAATTGCAGGGGCCCGGGGTATTAGCTCTTGCTCACCTAGTCTCCCCGTGACATTATAATCGGCCCAACAACAACAAAAAAAAAGGGGTTTCCCTTTTTTTTTTCTCTTGTCATGGATCCCATGACTTCCATAACCTGCCAGTTGGAGGCGCTGTCCCTACAGGTCACTGAGTTGAGGGGGGCAGTTCAGCAACAGGGACTAGCAGTATCTAATGTGCAAGCTGGAGCGACAGGAAGAGTTGCTGAGCCTAAATTCCCTTTGCCTGAAAAATTTGCTGGGGAACGCAGTAAATTTGTTTCTTTTCGTGAAGCTTGCAAACTATATTTCCGTATGCGCCCGATCTCCTCGGGTAATGAGGCTCAGCGTGTGGGCCTGGTGTTGTCATTGTTAAGCGGGGATCCCCAAGCATGGGCGTTTTCTTTGCCATCTGATTCTGCTGCATTTGACTCTGTGGAGTGTTTTTTTTCTTCTCTTGGGAAAATCTACGATGAACCTGACAGAATGGCTCTAGCAGAATCTAAGATACGCACTATTCGCCAGGGGGAGCGAGTTGCAGAGTATTACTGTTCTGAATTTCGTCGCTGGGCGATCGATACACAATGGAATGATCCAGCATTGTGGAGTCAGTTTATTCATGGGGTTTCTGGAAGGGTTAAAAAAGCCCTTCTAATGTACGAGACTCCAGCTTCTCTAGATTCCGCTATGAGTCTGGTTGTCCGCATTGATCGCCGTTTGCGTCAGGGGGAGCATGAGACACCGCCTATGGGAGAGGGTTTGGGTTCATGTGAGGTTGCTGCAGGTGAGCCCACGGAACCTATGCAAATCGCAGGGGTATCACATGTTAAGAATCGAGCCCCTGAGCTCAGGAAGCAGGGAGCCTGTTTTTACTGTGGTAAAACTGGTCATTTTATTAACATCTGTCCTCTGCTGTCTAATAAAAACGCAACGGCGAAAAACTTCTAAGCTCAGATGGTGTGGAGGAGACCAATCTGAGCTTATGTATATCCTCCATGGTGGTTTCTCAATGCATGCTCCCTGCTAAGGTTTTTATCGCTGGCAGTGAGCTGCCAATTACTGTTTTTGTGGATAGTGGTTCAGCCACAAATCTCATTGATGAGGAGTTTGCGCGCACAGCAGGTTTTAGGATTGAAAAACTGTCTCATCCTATCCGTGTGGTCACCATCAATGCTGCTCCTCTCTCTAAGGGGGAGATTACTGAATTTGTGGCTGAGGTGAAACTCCACATTGGGGTTCTACATTCCGAGCGGGTTATATGTAAGGTGCTCAGGAATCTTCCTGCTCAGGTGGTTTTGGGTTTTCCTTGGTTGTCCATGCACAACCCGGTAATTGACTGGAAAACTCAGGACATAATTCAGTGGAGCGAGTTCTGCCAGGAGAATTGCCTGGCCACATGTGTGGCTGCGGTGACTTCAAGCGTTCCGGAGTCACTTCTGGATTTTGTGGATGTGTTCTCTGAAAAGGGTTGCTCAGAGTTGCCGCCACATCGTCCCTATGACTGTTCTATCAGGTTTAAACCAGGGGCCAAGTTGCCTAAAGCAAGGATGTTTAACATCTCCGGTCCGGAGAGACAAGCGTTAAAAGATTATATTGCTGAAAGCTTGAGCAAAGGGCACATCAGGCCGTCATCCTCGCCGGTGGCAGCAGGGTTCTTCTTCGTGAAGAAGAAAGATGGCGGATTACGCCCGTGTTTGGATTTCAGGGAGTTGAACCAGATTACGGTTCGTGATCCATACCCGATGCCACTGATACCGGATTTGTTCAACCAGGTGGCGGGTGCTAAGTGGTTTATCAAGCTTGACCTCAGGGGGGTGTACAACCTCATAAGAGTCCGCCAAGGTGATGAGTGGAAGACGGCTTTTAATACCCCTGAGGGTCATTTTGAAAATTTGGTGATGCCTTTTGGGTTGACTAACGCACCTGCAGTGTTCCAACATTTCATCAATGATGTGTTCTCGCATGTTTTGGGGAAATTCGTTATCGTGTACCTAGATGACATCCTCATATATTCTTGCGACCGTGATGCTCATTTAGATCATGTCAGGCAGGTGTAACAGCTTCTCAGAGAGAATAAGCTGTATGCTATACTTGAGAAATGTGTATTTTCTGTTCAAGAGTTGCCTTTCTTGGGTTATATTGTGTCTGCTTCTGGTTTTAAAATGGACGCCGCTAAGGTGCAAGCAGTGCTGCATTGGGAACGTCCTGATAACCTGAAAGCACTTCAGTGGTTCCTTGGGTTTTCTAACTACTATAGGAAATTTATCAAGGATTTTTCTATCATTGCTAAACCGCTAACTGACATGACTAAAAAGGGTACCAATTTCTCCGTTGGCTTGAGGCTGCTGTGCGCGCATTTGAATTTCTTAAGAACAGTTTTGTTTCAGCCCCCATTCTTGTGCAGCCAGACGTATCAAAACCCTTTGTTGTGGAAGTCGATGCGTCTGAGGTTGGTGTGGGGGTGGTACTATCTCAAGGCTCATCTTTGAATGGTTTGCGTCCGTGCACCTATTTCTCCAAGAAACTGTCGTCCGCCGTACGTAACTACGATATCGGCAACAGGGAGTTGTTGGCAATCAAGTTGGCCTTTGAGGACTGGCGACACTTCTTGGAGGGGTCGGTACATCAGGTTACTGTTATTACCGATCATAAGAATCTGCTGTATTTGGAGTCAGCCAAGCGTCTGTCCCCCAGGCAGGCTCGCTGGGCATTGTTTTTCACGCGGTTCAAGTTTGTTGTCACTTACAGACCGGGGTCTAAAAACGCTAAGGCGGATGCTCTGTCCAGGTGTTTTCCGGGGGGTGAACCTCGGGAGGATCCAGTACCCATCCTCCAAAAGGGTGTTGTGGTTTCGGCTCTCACTACCGAGGTTGAGGCTGAGATTGCCGAGGCTCAGGAGGAGGTACCATCTGAGCTTCCCATCAACAAATCTTTTGTACCGCTTCATCTCCGCCTAAAGGTTTTGGCGGAGCATCATGATGCTGTCCTGGCTGGCCACCAAGGGGTTAGAGGTACCTTGGAGTTGGTGTCACGTCGGTTTTGGTGGCCCAAGATCCGACAGGATTTGGTCTCCTACGTGTCAGCTTGTACCACGTGCGCTAGGGCTAAGACGCCCCGCTCCCGTCCTGTTGGCACACTACTTCCTCTTGAAGTACCTAGTAAGCCATGGACTGAAATCTCCATGGATTTCATCACTGATTTGCCCTCATCAGCTGGGAACACGGTCATCTTGGTGATTGTTGATCGGTTTTCAAAAATGTTGCACTTTGTGCCTTTGCCTTCGTTGCCTAACGCTAAGACTCTGGCTCAGGTATTTGTGCAGGAGGTGGTCAGACTTCATGGGGTTCCGTCTGACATCGTGTCTGATAGGGGGTCTCAGTTTGTGGCAAAATTTTGGAGAGCATTTTGCTCACGGCTGGGGATCAAGTTGTCTCATTCTTCAGCGTTCCATCCTCAGTCAAATGGTCAGACTGAGCGTATGAACCAAAATTTGGAACAGTTCTTACTCTGCTTTGTCTCTGATAACCAGGAGGAGTGGTCTACCTTTCTTCCTTTGGCTGAGTTTGCCATCAATAATCACCGCCAGGAGTCATCTGGGGAGGCTCCGTTTTTTTGTGTTTACGGGCTTCATCCTCAATTTTGTACCTTGAGTCAGAGGGGCTCTTCCGGCGTTCCGGAGGAGGATCAGTTAGGAGCACAATTATCATCAGTCTGGAGGAGAGTTAAACAGCGCCTGTTGAGTGTGGGTGCTAGGTACAAACGTGTGGCTGACAGTAGGCGTGTGCCAGGTCCGGACCTGAGTGTGGATGACTGGGTGTGGTTATCCACAAAAAACATAAGACTCAAAATACCATCCCTTAAATTGGGTCCACGGTTTATTGGTCCATTTAGGGTCACCGCCGTCATCAACCCAGTAGCGTACCGATTGGAGCTCCCTACAGTGTATAAAATACACAACGTGTTCCACAGGTCTCTTCTAAAGAAGGTGGTGGGTTCTGTGGACGCGGCGCCTATGCCACCTCCAGTCTTGGTGGATGGTAATTTGGAGTTTGAAGTCTCCAAGGTGGTTGACTCTCGTGTAGTGCGTCATACTTTACAGTACTTGGTACACTGGCGTGGTTATGGGCCTGAGGAGAGGTCCTGGGTACCAGCCTTGGATATTCATGCGGATCGGCTGGTCAGGTTTTTTCATAGTCGCCAGCCAGACAAGCCGGGTCCTATAAGCCGTGAGGGCCCTGGGGTTCCTCCTAGAAGGCGGGGTACTGTCATGTCGGACGCTGTTCAGACCAGGTCGTTCGACAGACAGCGGTAATTCCGCTTTTGACCACTATTTTGCTCATTGGCGTCGGCTAGGTTTTGTCCAGCTGTTCCAGGGTTAATTTACCTGATCCTTGGATTGGAAGCTGGGCTGTTATGATCCGGTGACCTTCGAGCCGCATGAGAGACTTTCTGAGGAGTAGGTGGTACCTGTACTGACCGCAAACCCTAAACTAACACCGCAACTAGAAGTAGCCGTGGGATGTACCTAACACGTCCTAGACACCTCGACACAGACGGAGGACTAAATACCCCTATAGATGGAAATGGGAATTCTATCTTGCCTCAGAGCAGAACCCCAGAGGATAGGCAGCCCCCCCACAAATATTGACTTTAAGTATAAGAGGAAAAACACACGCAGGCAGAAAAACAGGAATTAGCAAAAGAGGCACTTCTAGCTAAACAGAAAAGGATAGGACAGAATTCTAAGCGGTCAGTATTAAAATCCTAAAAATATCCACAGCAGATAATACAAATATACTACATCTAACTAAAGACCTAGAAAGTATATCTGCATCTCCTGAGAATCCAGCATGACTGAAAAATCCAAACAAAGTCTAAGCTGGACAAAAACACAATGAATTGCACTGAATTGCAAAGCACACTGCATATGTGCACAGAGACAAAAAAAACAGACACTTATCTTAGCTGAATTGGCAGCAGGGCATGAGGAGCCAGAGAGAGATGCAATCCCTCCAAGTACAATGGACAACTGGCGAGGACTCATGGATCCTGCACACCTAAATACCTAATAGAGCTGAAATCAGCAGAAACACCTGCCCAGGATTACAACCCCAAGACAACTGCACTACCACCAACAACCACCGGAGGGAGCCCAAGAGCAGAATTCACAACACTGGGCCATGCCCATGGCCTTTAAATAGTTCTCCGGATCATTGGGCGTCGCCGATTATAGCTTCTGTCTTGGGCGTTGTTATCTCGGTACAGAGTGGAGAGCTGGTTGTTGGAGATTCGTTGCTGGTGGTGTATTTTCCTTAGTCTTATTTACTCCTACCTATATTTGTATTTATTTTGCCCTGCACATTTATAGTGTATTCCTGAGTGACTGCGGCGTGGTGTATATTTTCCTTTATCCTTGTCTGTGCTAACTGTGGGTATTGGTGTATTACCTCATCACTGGGTGGTGGGCGGTTGGTGTCAGCCTAGGGTTGAAACAGGAGACAGTGCGAGGGTCAAGGCCTAGACATGCACACCATCAGTGTAAACTCTAGGTAGAGGGTCAGTCAGGATTTCCCTAGTCTAAGGGAAATTGCAGGGGCCCGGGTTATTAGCTCTTGCTCACCTAGTCTCCCCGTGACACCCATCCACTGTTTCCATGGTAATTGGAGAGGCTCTTTGCTGAATTTTAATACCATGTTCCTTGGCAAATGCGATATCCATGAAATTGCCACCTGCACCAGAGTCAATCATAGCTGAACTGGAAATCCACTGTCCTGAACACAGGATCTTAATAGGGAGAGAACAGTGAGAGTTCTTTTCCTTCAGCTCCTTGGGGGGTGAAGTCATAGAAAGTGAATGAAATACAGAGTTTAAAGAAAGGCTACATTCAGAGATGTCAGATTCATCATCACAGTTGTCATACTCCCCTATGGCTGCTAGCACCTTGTTAGGCCGTCTAGGACACTTAGGACAATTGATCAAGAAGTGGTCAGACTGGCCGCAGTAGAAACATAGACTTTCACGAAGGCGATGCTCCCGGCGCTCATTGATCTCGCGTCTTTGAACGGAATCAATTTGCATGGGCACCTCCTCCACTTCCCGAGATGTTTTACCTGCAGACTCTTTGGAAGGAAGGGAAAAGTTAGAAATACGGTTATATGCAGCAAATTTCTCCTGCCTACGCTCAGTAAGGCGAATGTCTATGCGCACACAATGCTGTATAAATGTCTCTAGTTCTTGTGGTGACTCCGAGCGAGCTAGTTCATCTTTTATAATACTAGATAGACCCCTTTTAAAAATAGGCAATTGTGCATAACTGTCCCAATTGGTATCTACCGCTAATCTTCTGAATTCAGTGGCATACTCAATAACAGAACATTTAGCCTGGCGTAAAGACAACAAAGCAGATTCAGCGGTTGCACGGCGATTAGGGTCATCAAGTGCAGCGCCCCAGAGTCCTGGTCGTTGCAGTACTGATGCTCCGCCGCTAAGGAGAGTGATGGTACGTCTGATGGCACTAAAGGAGTTCACCTGACCAGGTATCACAGACACCAATACACTTCACAGTCTGGCCTCCAGGGGGAGCAAAGGGCACTATGTATTAGGCCACTCCTCACAATCTGGTAAAACTGGGGGTTGGATAGAAAGTTAGACAGAAGCTGACTGGGTTGGAACCAGGCAACATCCTATGGCAGAGGGTGTTGCAGGGGAAGATTCAGGGGAGTCCCTGTCAGGGGTGGGATCCTGACAGAGGCCTAGCGAACAAGACAGATCGTTAAGGAACCGCGCCTGCACTACATCGCGGCGGTATCTCAAGAAAGGACAAGAAGCGAGGTTTATTGTGAAGAGTGAGAAACGAGATCAAAGCAAAAAGGAGATAACACCAGTAGGAGTCGTGCCGTAAGATCGAGGCAACATCCTACTGTGGCGCGTAGCCGGAACGCCGAGGAAGTATTGGGCTCCAAGCATTACTTCAAACCAACAGCAGGACAGTTAATTATAGGTTGGCTGTCTCACCTAAATCACCTAAGCAGACATAGGGGGCAACTGTGGGAGAGGGGCGTCACTAGGGTCCCGAAAGAACTCCAGGCCTACCCGTCATACGGGTGCGTCCTAGCCATATCATCTGGGGGACGGAGAAGAACATCAGAACAGATATAAGTTGTGGGAAAGAACATCAGGAAGAGACACAACAGTTGTGAGGACTATCCCGTGGTGCTCAGCAGGGAGGTACTACAACACACAGGCGCTAGAAGGTAGGCACAGATTTCCACCTGCAAAGGGAGCTCTGGAGGTGCCATCGGACAGGCCGGTCTCAGACAGCCCTGTTACCAGTACTCTGGATTGAGGATCTTGAAGCCTTAAGTAAAGAGGTAAAGAGACTGCAACCCTGTGTCCTCGTTATTCATCGCGACCTGCACCACGCACTACCACCTACACCTTTCATTGGACGCCCCTTAGCAGGGTCACGGACCGGGTCTAGCCACTGTGACAACCCCAGAACTGAGACAGAGAGGCCCGGTACCGAGTACCCCGCAGCCCTGCGTCTGGGGGCGCTCCACAAACATTAATGCCATAGCGGCCAAGAAATCATCCAAGTCATTTAATTGAGACTCAATCATCGGATTCACCCAGGCGAGCGCTCGTGAGGTCAGTAGCATTATTAACACACAATACTTTGGATCTATTATTAGGAAAACGGTCAGCATGCACATCAAAATATAGCATACATTGATTCACAAAGCCAAGAAATTTGTCGCGATCACCATTAAATCTGAATGGGGGCTACTTAGGTGGGCTAGCTGGTGGCAGTTGCCCAGAGGGTAAAGTCACTTGTGCAGCTATTTGTGTGCTTATGTCCTGAAAAGCCCATCCATACTGAGACTCTATGCCAGCAAGTTTGTTTTCCTGGGCTGCCATGCGATTGCTTAAGTCCTGCAAAGTTTGTCCAAACACTTGTTGATTGTGTTCAAAGCTTCCAAATTTCTTTTGCAGACCTTCCACATCTTTCTGCAGTGATCTAATTATGGAAAACACCTGCTCTAATCTGCTCTCTGCAGTCATTGTTCCAGCAGTCTCCTTTTTTTTTATGGCTAGATGATCCTGTAATAATTATAGGGGATAATTCAGGAGACTCTTTGCGTGGAACAAGACAACAGGACACAGTTTTATAAGTGGTAAAGTTTATATTATCACACGGTGATTCAAACAGGTGCAGAGAGAAACTCAAGTCCACAACACTTGGTGCAAATAATAAACGCAGCTTAGCAGTCAATAGGAAACTTCAGAGGTAGATGCAAACAAACAGAAAGTCTATGAAGCACAGTTATTCTTGAGGAAACTTGACACGAATAGATCCTTGACTTAGTCCAGGCACAGATAGATATGCTATAAGGCAGTTCAAATCATATCTTAGCTCAACCAGGGAGGCCTGGTTAATAGTCTCAAGTTTTGCAGAGCAGCAAACAGCTTACATGTCCAGCAAATGCAGGTGGAAGTAACACGAGCAGCAGATTAAGAAGGATTACTGAACACTGGTGTATGCAGCAGGAACTCAGAGCAGAGTAGCAGGATCACCACAGAGGTTCACAGGAGCAGGTGCAGGTGCAAGGCCAGGGAGTAATCAGGAGCTGGATGCAAAGCAGAATAATCTAGCACAGACTGAAGGCTGGGGTGGAGTTTTATAGCAGGAAGACAAGTGCACATGAGACCAAAGACGCCAGGTTGGAAAAGGGCAGTAATGCACAAAAGGTAAAAAATGTTTCTGACAGAGATCTTCTTACCAGGTATCACAAACCATACATCACACTTCACACTCCAGTCCACCAGGGGGAGCCTTGCTCCTATTCACTAGCGCACTCCTCACAATTAGGTAAAACTGGTGGCCTGGATAGGAAGTTAGTCAGACGCTGGCTGGGCTTCACCCAGGCAGTTCCTGTGAGGCAGACAGAGGGGAAGGAGGAACATCACAGAGCTGCAGACAGAGAGATCCCTGATGGGTGGGATCCTATCAGAGGCCTAGACAGAAGGCCATGGAGCTGCGCCTGCCCCACGTGCAGCAGCATCCTAAGGAAGGACACGAAAGAGAATTGTATTGTAGCGGGTGAGAAACAAAGTCATAGCACAAGGAGAGGAATCCAGAGGGAGTTCTGCCCTGCAAAAGGCTGCCTCCTTCTGAGGAGCAGAATCCGGTAGCCGGAACACCGAGGGAGCAATCGTCTTCAAGCCTTGCTTCAGAGACTGGCAGGACAGTCAATTCCAAGTTGGCTGCCCGACCATATACCCAGGAGGCACGGTGGCAACTTGTGGGGGCTGGGGCGTCGTAGGATCCCTGTAAAAAGCCTCAGGCCACCAGTCATATGGGTTTGTCCTATCCATACCACCTGGGGGACAGAGAGAGAGAGACATTCCATCTACAATAGTTGTGAGGACCTTACTGAGAAGCTCAGCAGGGAGGTGCTACAACACACAGGCACTAGAGGAAGGATAAAGGGACTCTGGATTTGCCTTCAGACCGGCTGGACTCTGCCTACCCTGTGGTCCGTACCCTGGATTGTGGACAATGAAGTCTTCGGTAAGGGTACAGAGACTGCAACCTTGTGTCCTCGTTATTCACTGCGCCTTACATCATCCACCATCCACCATCTACACTTCTGGGAAGCCCTGGGGATACACTTCACCTGTGGGAAGGTATACCATCTAGCTGCCATAACATCACCCCAGCGGACCCCTTAAAGCAGCGTCGGTGACCCTGACCGAATACTACAGGTGGCGTCACGAACATTATACAAACGTTCCCTTTTATTGGACGTCCCTCAAAGGGCCACAGACCGGGTCGGGCCACCGTGATAATCCCTGAACCAAAGGACCCGGTACCGAGTACCCCATTGCCCTTACGTGGGGGCGCTCCACATGATACATTTTTTTGCATGAAAGATTTTTCAAAACTAGCTTTACTGCCATGTGCAACCAATCATAGCACAGCTTACATTTTTAAACTAGAAATTTTCCAGCACTGAATCTCATGCATCAATAGGATGTGAACATTAAAAAAATGATTAGAAATTAATTAAGAAGTTATTCTGTAGAAATCTGCACTTTTTAGCATGTTGATACAAACATAATACTAGAAATAAGAATTTAGAAATAGTTCTGACTCTGAAAGATATAAAAAGTACAACATTTGTTTTTATTGCATTTGTTTGATCAAATTAATAAACAAAAAAAATTTGAATAAGTGAACTTATTTTAATTAATTCAGCCTGTGACTCTGGATATTATTAGACATGTAGTAAATTCCAGGAAGTTGTAGCCTGAATACTTAACTTAAAGCTTGAGTTTTCCTAATAACTTAATCTTTAAGCTGCTTTTTTGTATTGTGAGTGTCATGTTTAAGTGCCTTAATTAGACCGTCTAACCATTAATGGCAGTTTGCCCTAGTTCGTTAATATAATGGTGTATAATTTAATGTCTTATACCTGTAGAAAAAAAAAGAATGACTGTATCCAAATATTATACATTTATCTACTGCAGCGGAGCAAAAATTACAGAACTGAACACAAGGTTTGTAGTGAACAGGATAGTCAGAATGTATAAGCCCATGTCTTTTACAAACGTATTGGGGCAAAATATGTAAAAGAAAAAGAAAATAAAAATCGGGGGAAAAAAAAAAAAGCTGCTGTTAATCTAAATTGATGTTACTAACACCACTCCCATAAAAAAAAAGTCTGATATGTACAAATAGTTAAAGAAAGGAAAACACATTTTAGAATGTATTTTAATAGTCCTTTGTGGTCATAAAAAAAAGTAAAAGATAGACGAGTACAGGTCTTTCTCACAAAATTAGAATATCATCAAAAAGTTAATTTCAGTTCTTCAATACAAAAGTGAAACTCATATTATATAGTCATTACAGAGTGATCTATTTCAAGTGTTTATGTCTGTTAATGTTGATGACTATGGCTGAGGGTATGTGCACACGTCAGGATTTCTTGCAGAAATTTCCTGAAGAAAACCGGAAATTTTCTGCAAGAAATCCGCATTTTTTTTTGCGTTTTTTTTTTCCCGTTTTTTTTTCGCGTTTTTTTTTAGCATTTTGCAAGCGAAATTAGCTTGCAGAATGCTAAAGTTTTCCAAGCGATCTGTAGCATCGCTTGGAAAACTGACTGACAGGTTGGTCACACTTGTCAAACATAGTGTTTGACAAGTGTGACCAACTTTTTACTATAGATGCTGCCTATGCAGCATCTATAGTAAAATATAGAATGTTTAAAAATAATAAAAAAAAATTAAAAAAATGGTTATACTCACCTGCAGACAGCCGATCTCCTCAGCGGCGTCCGTTCCTATAGATGGTGTGTGTGTGCAGGACCTTCGATGATGTCGCGGTCACGTGAGCGGTCACATGAGCGGTCACACGACCAATCACAAGACCGCGACATCATCGCAGGTCCTTCACACACCCCATCTATAGGAACGGAAGCGGCAGCATGCACCGCTGAGAGGCGGGAAGACTCCGGGGCCATCGAAGATGAGTATATGACTATTTTTTATTTTAATTCTTTTTTTTTTACCAATTATATGGTGCCCAGTCCGTGGAGGAGAGTCTCCTCTCCTCCACCCTGGGTACCAACCGCACATACTCTGCTTACTTCCCGCATGGTGGGCATAGCCACATGCGGAAAGTAAGTAGATCAATGCATTCCTAGGTGTGCGGAATCCCCGCAATTCCGCAAATTTAATGAACATGTTGCTTTTTTTTCCGCGATGCGATTTTTTTGCGGAAAAAAATGCAGCATTTGCACAAGAAATGCGGAATACACTGTAAATAATAGGAGGCATATGTAAGCGGTTTTTTCGCGTTTTTATAGCGCGAAAAATACTGAACGTGTGCACATGTGTTGTGAATTCTGCTCTTGGGCTCCCTCCGGTGGTTGTTAGTGGTAGTGCAGTGGTCTCTGGATTATAGGCCAGGGCAGGTGTTTCTGCTTATTGCAGCTCTATTAGGTATTTAGGTTTGTAGGATCCTTCAATCCCTGCCAGTTGTCCATTGTATCTTGGAGGGATTGCATCTCTGTCTGGCTCCACTCCCTGCTGTCATTTCAGCTAAGATAAGTGTCCTGTTTTGGTTCTCTGTAGCACGCATACAGTGTGCTTTTATGTGCAGTGCAATCTATTGTGTTTTTGTCCAGCTTAGACTTGTTTGGATTTTCCTGTCATGCTGGTTTCTCTGGAGATGCAGATATACATCCTATGTCTTTAGTTAGTTGTAGTATATAGTATATTCTGCTGTGGATTTTTCTAGTGTTTTAATGCTGACCGCTTAGAACTCTGTCCTATCCTTTCTATCTAGCTAGAAGGGCCCCTTTTCTGCCTGTGTACGTATTTCCTCTTAAACTCACAGTCAATATTTGTGGGGGGCTGCCTATCCTTTGGGGCTCTGCTCTGAGGCAAGATAGGATTTCCCATTTCCATCTTTAGAAGTATTTAGTCCTCCGGCTGTGTCAAGGTATCTAGGCCTGGTTAGGTACATCCCACGGCTACTTCTAGTTGTGGTGTCAGTATTAGGATTGCGGTCAGTACAGGGACCACCTCTCCAGAGATAGTCTCATGCGGCTCCAGGGTCACCGGATCATAACACACATGGCCTTACCGTCAATGAAAACCCTTTATAACACCAGCTTGAAAAAATTATTTTAAAATCCAAAATGTTAGCCTACTGAAATGTGTGTTCCGTAAGTGCACTCAATGCTTGGTCTGGGATCCTTTGGCATCAATTACTGCATAAATGCGGTGTGGCATGGAGGCGATCAGCCTGTGGCACTGCTGAGGTGTTATGGAAGCCCAGGTTGCTTTGATATAGCAGCCTTCAGCTCATCTGCATTGTTGGGTCTGGTGTCTCTCATCTTCCTCTTGACAATACTCCATAGATTCTTTATGGCAGGAGTGGGGAGCCTCAGGGCCATGGCCCTCGATGACCTTTTATCAGCCCCCGGGCAGATTCTCAGGGACAGCATTCTTGGGCAGGGAGGTGTATTTTGATTAAAACCAACTCATTAATTTCTTCTTGCTCTGTTCGCACACACATGCAGTGGTTACTACTAAACACTGAAGGGCATGCAATGAAAGATTACGTCCTGAAACCAGTGCCTGAGTCAGGATGTACTTTGTGGGCGGAGTTTGTACGCCCCCCGAAGGATGGTATAAATATCCAAAGAAAGAAGATTCCCCACCCTTGCTCTATGGGGTTAAGGTCAGGCGAGTTTGCTCGCCAACCAAGCACAGTGATACTATTGTTTATAAACCAGGTATTGGTACTTTTGGCAGTGTGGACAGGTGCCAAGTGCTGCTGGAGAATGAAATTTCCATCTGCAAAAAGCTTGTCGGCAGAATGAAGCATAATGTGCTCAAAAATTTCCTGATAGACGGCTGCACTGACTTTGGTCTTGATAAAACACAGTGGACCTACATCAGCAGATGACATGGCACCCCAAACATCACTGATTGTGGAAACTTCACACTAGGCCTCAAGTAGCTTGGATTGTGTGCCTCTCCACTCTTCCTCCAGACTCTGGGACCTGGATTTCCAAATGACATCCAAAATTTACTTTCATCTGAAAACAACACATTGGACCACTGAGCAACAGTCCAGTTCTTTTTCTCCTTGGCCCAGGTAAGACGCTTCTGGCGTTGTCTATTGGTCAGGAGTGGCTTGACACAAGGAATGCTACCCTTGTAGCTCATGTCCTGGATACGTCTGTGTCTGGTGGCTCTTGAAGCAATGACTCCAGCAGCAGTCCCCTTTTTGTGAATCTCCCCCAAATTTTTGAATGACCTTTTCTTAACAATCCTTTCAAAGCTGCAGTTATCCCGGTTGCTTGTCCACCTTTTTCTGCCACAGTTTTTCCTTCCACACAAATTTCCATTAATATGCTTGGATACAGCACTCTGTGAACAGCCAGCTTCTTTAGCAATGACCTTTTGTGGCTTACGCTCCTTGTGGAGTGTGTCAATGACTGCCTTCAGGACATCTGTCAAATCAGCAGTTTTCCCCCATGACTGTGGAATCTACTGAAACAGACTAAAGGTACCTTCACACTAAACGACTTTGCAACGATAACGATAGCGATCCGTGACGTGGCAGCGTCCTGGATAGCGATATCGTTGTGTTTGACACGCAGCAGCGATCAGGATCCTGCTGTGATATCGCTGGTTGTTGCTGAAAGTCCAGAACTTTATTTGGTCGTCAGATCGGCATGTATCGTCGTGTTTGACAGCAAAAGCAACGATGCCAGCAATGTTTTACAATGGTAACAAGGGTAAATATCGGGTTACTAAGTGCAGGGCCGCGCTTAGTAACCCGATATATACCCTGGTTACCATTGTAAATGTAAAAAAAAAACAGTACATACTCACCTTCTGATGTCCGTCAGGTCCCTGGCCGTCTGCTTCCCACACTGACTGTGAGCGCCGGCCGGCCGTAAAGCACAGCACAGCGGTGACATCACCGCTGTGCTCTGCTTTTACTTTACGGCCGGCCGGCGCTCACAGTCAGTGCGGGAAGCAGACGGCCAGGGACCCGACGGACATCAGAAGGTGAGTATGTGTTTTTTTTTTTTACATTTACAATGGTAACCAGGGTAAACATCGGGTTACTAAGCGCGGCCCTGCACTTAGTAACCCGATGTTTACCCTGGTTACCCGGGGACTTCGGCATCGTTGGTCGCTGGAGAGCTGTCTGTGTGACAGCTCTCCAGCGACCACACAGCGACGCTGCAGCGATCAGCATCGTTGTCGATATCGCTGCAGCGTCGCTTAATGTGACGGTACCTTAAGGGACCTTTTTAATCCCTTTACCCCCATGGGTGGTTTGCATGTTATTGACCAGGCCAATTTTTACAATTCTGACCACTGGCCCTTTATGAGGTTAAAACTCTGGAATGCTTCAACAAATCCCGGTAATTCTGACATTGTTTTCTCGCGACATATTATATTTCATGATAGTGGTAAAATTTCTTTGATATGACTTGAGTTTATTTGTGAAAAAAATGGAAATCTGGCAAAAATTTTGAAAATTCACACAAAGCACTTAATAAGTAACATTTCCAACATGTCTACTTGATATCTGCACAATTTTGGAAACAAATTTTTTTTTGTTAGGGAGTAATAAGGGTTAAAAGTTGACCAACGATTTCTCATTTTTACAACACCATTTTTTTTTAGTGACCACATCACATTTGAAGTCACTTTGAGCGGTCTATTTGATAGAAAATACCCACAAGTGACACCATTCTAAAAACTGCACCCCTCAAGGTGCTCAAAACCACATGCAATAAGTTTATTAACCCTTGAGGTGCTTCACATTAATTTTTGGAATGTTTAACCCCTTAGTGACGGAGCCAAATTTTTAAAATCTGACCAGTGTCACTTTATGTGGTAATACCTCTGCAACGCTTCAACAAATCCCAGTGATTTTGAGATTGTTTTTTCATGACACATTATATTTTATGATAATGGTAAATTTAGGTCAATATGTTTTGTATTTATTTATAAAATTATCAAAAATTTGAGAAAAATGTTAAAAAAATAGCAATTTTCGAAATTTGAATGTTTATCCCTTTAATCCAGATGGTCATACCACAGCAAACCATTAATAAATAACATTTCCCACATGTCAGCTTTACATCAGGACCATTTGTAAAATGTTATTTTATTTTGTTAGCATTTTAGGAGGTTTAAAAATGTAGCAGCAATTTTTCATTTTTTCAAGGAAATTTACTAAATTTTTTTTTTTTAGGGACTTATCCATGTTTGAAGTGACTTTAGGGGTCTCATATATTGGGAAACCCCCAAACATGATACCATTTTAAAAACAGTACCCCCTGACATATTGGAAACTGCAGTCAGGTAGTTTATTAACCCTTCAGGTGCTTTACAGGAATTTGTGCAAAGTGGTATGACAGAAATGAAAATGTGTATTTTTACCACCTAAATGTCTCTAACTTCTGAACAGATTACTATAGCAGTCAGACTCTAAGGCCGCTATTTGGTAATGAATTGCCATGGAAAACATCGGGACAACACAATCATGATCTGAGGGCACCAATTTGGATAAAGAGGAAGCACCTACACTCTGTTAACCATTTATAATGACGTGTAATCACACCCCTAACCCGAACACACCCCTAACCCTAATCACAAACCTAACCACAACCCTAACCACACCCTTAACCCTAACACACCCCTAACCCTAATCCCAACTGTAAACGTAATCCTAATACAAACCCTAACCCTAACTTTAGCCCCAATCCTAATTTTAGCCCCAACCATAACCTTAACTTAAGCCCTAACCCTAATGGGAAAATGGAAATTTATAAATTTTTTTATTTTATTATTTTTCCCTAACTAAGGCAGTGATTAAGGGGGGTTGATTTACTATTTATAGCGGGTTTTTATGTTTGGCAGCTCTCACACCCTAAAAGATGCTTTTTTATTGCAAAAAATAGTTTTTGCATCACCATATTTTTAGAGCTATAATTGAGAAGCCACCTCCCTGCAGGACTCGGAAGGACCCCGCGGCCATCTTGGATCTGGGGGTCTCCATGGAGACCCTCAGAACAACGCAATCACATCGCGTTGTTCTGAGGGAAGCACGGAGGGAGCCCCCTCCCTGCGCAATACTTCTCTATACCACTGGAATGCTGCGATCCGTGACTGCTCCTGGCACTTAGTGCCGGGTGTCAGCTGTGAGAATCAGCTGACACTCGGCCCCGATCGGCCGCACACCACCCATGTGCACGGCCGAGCGGCTTCGACATACTATCCCGTCCATGGTCATACGGGCCCAGCCCACACAGACGGGATAGTACGTCGGATGTCAGAAAGGAAGTCTTTGCAGGTGTTTTTTTGTTAATTATTCTAATTTACTGAGATAATGACTTTTGTGTTTTCATTTGCTGTAAGCCATAATCATCAACATTAAGAGAAATAAACACTTGAAATAGATCACTCTGTCTGTAATGACTATATAGTATACGAGTTTCACTTTTTGAATTGAAGAACTGAAATAAATTAACTTTTTGATGGTATTCTAATTTTGGGAGATGCACCTGTATTTCCTTTATTTTCCCGAAAGACATCGCCCAATAATCAGCAAAGAAAAAATAAAGAGTATCAAAATAACATAAAAATTAGACTACATTTATAATCCAAAAAATATACAACATTTATTTGAATAGCCTCCCTTTTAAGGTCCTATTAAATTGCTCACACAGGTCATTAGTCTGTGCAATGTAGGGACTAGACACAAGGTCTTGTACCTGAATTTACTTACAAAGGCACTGTAACAAGTTGGACAAGAACTGGGTCCAGTGATCAGTGAGCAGCGTCTTGAAAAATCCTACACAAGAAAATATACTTATCAGGGCATCAGCCATCTTGTCGGCGCTAGTGGATGACAACGCTATGGACCCTAAGTGCCGCGTAGCATAATCTACCACTGTTAGAATGAATCACTTCCCAGAACTGCTGGGTATGGCCAGAGGCCCAACAATGTCCACAGCAATTCTGTGGAAGGGCTCATCAATGATAGGCATGCGGACTAATGGGGCCTTGGGAATAGGTCCTCATTTCCCCAACTTTTGACAAGCCCTGATATAGTACATACAGTATAATGCAGCCCGCATATAGTGCATATACTGTAGTATAATACACTCCGTATAGTCCTCGATAGAGTATAATGTAGTCCCCATAGTCCTCAATAGAGCATAATACAGCTACCATATACAGTAGTATATACAGGTCCTTCTCAAAAAATTAGCATATAGTGTTAAATTTCATTATTTACCATAATGTAATGATTACAATTAAACTTTCATATATTATAGATTCATTATCCACCAACTGAAATTTGTCAGGTCTTTTATTGTTTTAATACTGATGATTTTGGCATAAAACTCCTGATAACCCAAAAAACCTGTCTCAATAAATTAGCATATTTCACCCGTCCAATCAAATAGAAGTGTTTTTTAATAACAAACCAAAAAACCAACAAATAATAATGTTCAGTTATGCACTCAATACTTGGTCGGGAATCCTTTGGCAGAAATGACTGCTTCAATGCGGCGTGGCATGGAGGCAATCAGCCTGTGACACTGCTGAGATGTTATGGAGGCCCAGGATGCTTCAATAGCGGCCTTAAGCTCATCCAGAGTGTTGGGTCTTGCGTCTCTCAACTTTCTCTTCACAATATCCCACAGATTCTCTATGGGGTTCAGGTCAGGAGAGTTGGCAGGCCAATTGAGCACAGTAATACCATGGTCAGTAAACCATTTACCAGTGGTTTTGGCACTGTGAGCAGGTGCCAGGTCGTGCTGAAAAATGAAATCTTCATCTCCATAAAGCATTTCAGCCGATGGAAGCATGAAGTGCTCCAAAATCTCCTGATAGCTAGCTGCATTGACCCTGCCCTTGATGAAACACAGTGGACCAACACCAGCAGCTGACATGGCACCCCACACCATCACTGACTGTGGGTACTTGACACTGGACTTCAGGCATTTTGGCATTTCCTTCTCCCCAGTCTTCCTCCAGACTCTGGCACCTTGATTTCCGAATGGCATGCAAAATTTGCTTTCATCAGAAAAAAGTACTTGAGACCACTTAGCAACAGTCCAGTGCTGCTTCTCTGTAGCCCAGGTCAGGCGCTTCTGCCGCTGTTTATGGTTCAAAAGTGGCTTTACCTGGGGAATGCGGCACCTGTAGCCCATTTCCTGCACACGCCTGTGCACGGTGGCTCTGGATGTTTCCACACCAGACTCAGTCCACTGCTTCCTCAGCAATCTTCCTCAGGGTCCGGTCACCTCTTCTCGTTGTACAGCGTTTTCTGCCACATTGTTTTCTTCCAACAGACTTACCATTGAGGTGCCTTGATACAGCACTCTGGGAACAGCCTATTTGTTGAGAAATTTCTTTCTGGGTCTTACCCTCTTGCTTGAGGGTGTCAATGATGGCCTTCTTGACATCTGTCAGGTCGCTAGTCTTACCCATGATGGGGGTTTTGAGTAATGAACCAGGCAGGGAGTTTTTAAAAGCCTCAGGTATCTTTTGCATGTGTTTAGAGTTAATTAGTTGATTCAGAAGATTAGGGTAATAGCCTAGGTCGTTTAGAGAACCTTTTCTTGATATGCTAATTTATTGAGACAGGTTTTTTGGGTTATCAGGAGTTGTATGCCAAAATCATCAGTATTAAAACAATAAAAGACCTGACAAATTTCAGTTGGTGGATAATGAATCTATAATATATGAAAGTTTAATTGTAATCATTACATTATGGTAAATAATGAAATTTAACACTATATGCTAATTTTTTGAGAAGGACCTGTATAGTATAATTCAGTCATCGATAGAGTATAATGCTGCCTGAAAGAGTACATATAACATAATTCAACCCCATACTCCTCTATTATTATGGTCACCACGTACTCATTGATTTAAAAAAAAAAAACAACCCATACCTCTTCTCGTTTCTTCGCTGCTCCGAACTCTGTAGTGCAACTACTCAGCAGCTCCACTGTCCGACACAGCGTGTCGCACGATGAAGTGATGTCGTTGCACCATGTCAGACACCAGAAGCAGAGGAGGAATCATGGGAGAGGAAGCGTCACCTGATGCTCTCTCCTCCATCATTGCTTTCAACTGTGCAAAATACTGCGTGGGCTGTGCAAAATACTGCGTGGGCTGTGCAAAATACTGCGTGGGCTGTGCAATATACTGCGTGGGCTGTGCAATATACTACGTGGGCTGTGCAATATACTGCGTGGGCTGTGCAATATACTGCGTGGGCTGTGCAATATACTGCGTGGGCTGTGCTATATACTGCGTGGGTTGTGCTATATACTGCGTGGGTTGTGCGATATACTGCGTGGGCTGTGCGATATACTGCGTGGGCTGTGCGATATACTGCGTGGGCTGTGCTATATACTGCGTGGGCTGTGCTATATACTGCGTGGGCTGTGCAATATACTACGTGGGCTGTGCAATATACTACGTGGGCTGTGCAATATACTACGTGGGCTGTGCAATGTACTACGTGGGCTGTGCAATATACTGCGTGGGCTGTGCAATATACTGTGTGGGCTGGGCAATATACTACGTGGCCTGTGCAATATACTACATGGCCTGTGCAATGTACTACATGGGCTGTGCAATGTACTACGTGGGCTGTGCAATGTACTACGTGGGCTGTGCAATATACTACATGGCTGTGCTATATACTACATGGGCTGTGTTATACACTACGTGGGCTGTGTTATACATTACGTGGGCTGTGTTATACACTATGTGGCCTGTGTTATTCACTACGTGGCCTGTGTTATACACTACATGGCCTGTGTTATATACTGCATGCATGGGCTGTTATATACTACATGGCTGTGCTATATGCTATGTGGGCTGTTATACACTCTGTGGGCTGTGCTATATACTACGTGGCTGTGCTATATACTCTGTGGGCTGTGTTATGTGTTATATACTACGTGGCTGTGCTATATACTCCGTGGGCTGTGCTATATACTCGGTGGCTGTGCTATATACTACGTGGCTGTGCTATATACTACGTGGCTGTGCAATATACTACGTGGCTGTGCTATTTACTACGTGGGCCGTTATATACTACGTGGGCCGTCATATACTACGTGGCTGTGCTATAATATGTGCTATATACTACGTGGCCGGCCGCGAACAATCAGCGACAGGCACAGTCCGGCCGCGAATTGGCGTGGGAATTGAACCATGCTTCGCTAAATGGTCGTGACCAGCCGAATCCTGTGTATTCAATGTATTATTCTAAAATCTTCATAAATAAACTACATACATATTCTAGAGTACCCGATGCATTAGAATCGGGCTACCATCTAGTCTCTATATAAAGATTAACATGGATATTACCGCCATATGGTCAGTGGTAGATACCAGTCCTACAGAACATAAGAGATTACAGCACAGTTATAGATGGTGACTTATTGCTGATATTCATGCTGTGTGGTTCTCTGGCCTTCTAAATTCTAAAGTAACCCTCTATAATATAGTAATGCAGGGCGCAGGTGCCCTAGAAAACAGTGCTCATATTTTGCCCCCTAGAAAGTAATAATGCCCTTTGTGCCCCTTTGATAGTAACAGTAACCTGAGTTCCCCTATAGCAGGGGTCCGCAACCTTTCTTACCTTGAGAGCCACATTCTGCTATGAAAGTTGGTCAAGAGCCACATTGTAGTACAGTAGTGTCAGTGTACAGGTAACACACTGAGTCACCAGTGACGTCTGTACGTGAAGTCCTACATCTTTGCTTTTCATCTTCATCTAGCACAGACAACCGTTACTTCTTCCAGCCAGGGCTTGTCTCTGCAGGAAATAACACAGTTATCTAGAGCTCTGCTTGCAGAACACATTACTTTTTTTCCCCAAAATTCTAAACTACACCAGATGAAGAAAAAAAGGCCACAGTGTTGCTCTGCACAGTAACAGGACCGCCTCCCCCATTTAAAACACTATCCTCAAAAAATAAAATAAATACCTCACTGCAGTAATAATATCCCCCATCCTGGCCCCTGTGTGTCTCATTCCTTGCTCCAGCCATATGTTCTCCCATCCTGCCTTCATGTGATATCCCATCCTGCCCCACCTGTCCCATGATCTTGCCCCACCTGTCCCATGATCCTGCCCCATCTGTCCTATGATCCTGCCTCATGATCCTGCCCCATCTGTCTCCATTATATCCATCCTGCCCCATGTGTCTCCATCCTGCCCCATGATCCTGCACCATCTGTCTCCATCCTGCCCCATATTCCTGCACCATGTGTCTCCATCCTGCCCCATGATCCTGCCCCATCTGTCTCCATCCTGCCCCATGATCCTGCCCATCTGTCTCCATCGTATCCATCCTGCCCCATGATTCTGCACCATCTGTCTCCATCCTGCCCCATGATCCTGCACCATCTGTCTCCATCCTGCCCCATTTGTCTTCATCCTGCACCATGTCTCCATCCTGCCCCGTGTCTCCAATCCTGCCCCCTGTGTCCATTCTGCCCCGTCTCCATTCTGCCCCATCTCCATTCTGCCCGTTTCTCCTATCCTGCCGCCGTGTCTCCATTCTGCCCCTTGTCTCCATTCTGTCCCCTTATCTCCATTCTGCCTCTTATATCTATTCTGCCCTTTGTCTCCATTCTGCCCCTTGTCTCCATTCTGCTCCATTGTCTCCCATCCTGCACCCATGTCTCTATTCTGCCCCGGGCAGGATGGAGACACATGGATGGAGACACATGGTCCATGTGTCTCCATCCTGCCAGTGAAACATATTGCTTTAAAAAATAAATTAAAAAAACAAAAAACAACTTTATTCATACCTTGCCGCGCTCCTGCGGCGATGATAATCCCTCCAGACGTCTCAAGCGCGTACTTGCCGGAGAATGACAATAACGTCATACGCCGGTGAAGTGCGCGCTGACGTCAGCTGCCAGCCTCCGATTGGCTGGCGGCTTTAACTATTGCCGTGTGGGCCTGGGCCCACACAGCAATAGAGTAACTGAACCTGCGTCTCAGACGCAGGTTCAGTTACTGCACGGAGCAAAAGCCTGCTGCTGGGGCTCAATCAGCAGAAGAGACGGGGCCCGATGTGGGCCTCCTCTGCTGATCAGGCCCCATATGCCAGTCAGGGCAGTAATGCCCTGATGGCAGCCCTGGTGGCGCGGGTCACTGTGCTCTATTGAAGCTGCAGTAACCAATATTTTGCGAGATTTGTGAAGTCTCGCAAGACTTTGTGCGGCTTCAATAGAGCACAGTGACTACTGCGCAGGAGTGAATGCAGTCAGTGATTGACACAGGAGGGGCGGCATATTACCATCGGCAGGGCAGGTATTACAGGCGGTGGGGCGGCTCCATGGGGACTTAACACAGTCTTCTTTCCGGTGACCGTCGGCGAGCCACATTTCAGGAGCAGGCGAGCCACATGTGGCTCGCGAGCTACAGGTTGGGGACCTGTTATGATCTGGTGGCCTAAGAGCAGCATGAGACGTACTCTGGAGAAGGTGGTACCTGTACTGACCGCAGACCCTGAACTTAACACCACAACTAGAAGTAGCCGTGGAATGTACCTAGCGCTCCCTAGACATCTCGACACAGCCGGAGGACTAATTACCCCTAGAGATAGAAAAGGGAAAACTATCTTGCCTCAGAGAAAATCCCCAAAGGATAGACAGCCCCCCACAAATATTGACTGTGAGAGGAGAGGGAAAAAACATACACAGACTGAAATCAGAATTTAGCAAAGGAGGCCACTTCTAGCTAAATAGAAAGGATAGGACAGAGTACTATGCGGTCAGTATTAAAACACTAGAAAATATCCACCACAGAAAATACAAAATCTCCACAGCTAACTAAAGATATGGAGGGTATATCTGCATCTCCAGAGATACCAGCTTGGCTAAACAAATCCTTATACAGACCAAGCTGGACAAGACAAAAACATGGAAAAGAACTGAACAATAAGGCCTCAGCATGTGGACAGCAAAAATCAAGGCCAGAACTTATCTTTGTTGAAATGAACTGCAAAGCAGGACAGACCAGGCAGGGATGTGAATCCTCCAGGAACAATGGACAACTGGCACTGACTAAAGGGTCAAGCAAGACTAAATAGCCCAGTCAAATTGCAAAAAGTGAACACACCTGATAAATGCTGCGATTCAGAGACAGCAGCGCTACCACTTACAACCACCGGAGGGAGCCCAAGAGCAGAATTCACAACAGGGACCCCTGCCCTATAGCAATAAGTGCCCACTTTACATTTAATAATGTCCTGAGTCTGCCCCCCTGTACAGCTGCCCTATACACAGCATGATACTCTCTTATACACAGTATAATGCCCCCTCACTGTATAGTACCACCCACACAGTATACTGACCCCTTAGTAGCCTCCAAACTGTTTTATGGCTCCAACACTGTATGCCGGCACCTTCACTGTAATCCCCACACTGTATGATGGCCCCCTAGATAGCCTCCATATAGTATAATGCACTCCCCATAGGCCTACTATATATTGTATAATGCACCCCCCATAGGTAGACTCTATAGCACAAGGCAGCCCCCATAGGCAAACTCTATACTGTATAATGCATCCCCCATAGGCAGACTCTATTGCACAAGGCAGCACCCATAGGCAGACTCTATAGCCCAAGGCAGACCCCATAGGCAGACTCTGTAGTATCAAGCAGCTCCCCATAGGCAGACCCTGTAGTATAAAGCAGCACCCCCATAGGCAGACCCTGTAGTATAAAGCAACACCCCCATAGGCAGACCCTGTAATATAAGACAGCACCCCCGTAGACAGACCCTGTAATATAAGGCAGCAGCCCATAGGCAGACCCTGTAGAATAAGACAGCACCCCCATAGGCAGACCCTGTAGTATGAGGCAGCACCCCTATAGGCAGACCCTATAGTATAAGCCAGCTCTCCCATAGGCAGATCCTGTAATCTAAGGCAGCACCCCCATAGGCAGACCCTGTAGTATAAGGCAGCAACCCTATAGGCAGACCTTGTAATATAAGGCAGCACCCCCATAGGCAGACCCTGTAGTATAAGGCAGCACCCCCATAGGCAGACCCTGTAGTATAAGGCAGCACCCCCATAGGCAGACCCTGTAATATAAGGCAGCATGTAACAACTCTGCTGGCATCACGGCATGGCCTCACATCTCTCACACTATCTTACCCACTGCTCCAGGCCATGATGTGGTTTCTGTTTTATGCCAGCTCCATGTTCTGTGTCTCTGCTCTCTGCATGGTTCATGGCTTTGTGTATAGGGGGGCGGCGCCTGAACTCTCTGGTTCTTATAGGAATCAGGTGCATCTGTCTAATCTGTTCCTGACCAATTACCAAGAGGCCTCCAGTATATAGTGCAGCTCTACCCAGTGTTCTGGGCCTGTGCAATGTGTTTGCTCAGTTAGTGTCTAGCTGCTGAGTTTGCCAGGCCTTGCTCTATGTTACTCCCTCGCTAGAGGCTTTTCTCTGTATCTTTGCCTTGGTCTTGTTGTCCGCCCTCCAGGAGGCAGAATATCCTGGTCCCTGTGTCTTTGTCCTTGTGTCTTGTTCCATTGCCTTGTCTGTACTTAGTCTTATCTCTGTCTCCTTGTCTGTGGCTTCCTTCCCTGCTGTGTCTTTCCTTGTGTTCTCAGTCTGCTTACACTCTGCACTCTTGCAGCTCTGCCTGCTCTGTACCTTTGTGGCTTTTACCTCTGATCCGCACTCCTGCGGTTCTGCTCCGTTCTTCTCTGCTCCGCTCCCGTTGCTGTAAGAATCTCTTTCTTTTGTTTTATCATGTGTCAATAGAAACTGTTGTGCATACCTCAATAAATACATATTAGATACAATTACCCATGTATAAGTAAACTGGGAAAACGAGGCTGAAGGCAATAATATAAAATAAAATAATTTTTAATGAAAATATTTAAAAAAAATTAGCATATAACAGGAAATGTTCATAAAAACAATGTATGCTGGGAACAAACTATTGGCAGGACAGAAAATCATGCACAAATGTCTAAAGATATATCATGACATCTATAGCTAAGGAATGCACCAAAAAATAATAAATAAATAACAAATGCTCAATAAATATTAAATAGTAACAGCATCAAAACAAGGGAACGTGAAAACCAATTTCCTACGTCCCTGTGCGGCACACACCGCATAAGAATTTAGAAAAATGCTATAATTGCCCATATACCACTAATCCGCTATGAAAATAATCACATTATAAAGCAACTAATAAATATCTCTGAGTGCTGCTATCCTGTCCAAGTAATGTGGAATAACAGGTGTACGCATAGCCAGCAAAAACATGGAAACTAATTTCCTATGCGCACTAAAACATTTCTAAAGTGAATGTTTCAATATCATAAAGCAAACCTGCTAAAGCGGATGTGGTTTGAGGGGCACAAATGAAAAAACACAAAGTGCCAATAATAACCCTAGCATTTAATGTGAATGTGCACGGTGCAATGGTAAAGTGGACCGTGCACAAGGGTATGTAGACTCACATAGATAGGTGTCCAATGCCAAGAATGTTCCACAGCGACCCCGACAGCGCCGTTTCGCCTGACCGGCTTCCTCAAATAGGGGGCGTAGCTGTCGGGGTCGCTGTGGAACATTCTTGGCATTGGACACCTATCTATGTGAGTCTACATACCCTTGTGCACGGTCCACTTTACCATTGTACCGTGCACATTCACATTAAATGCTAGGGTTATTATTGGCACTTTGTGTTTTTTCATTTGTGCCCCTCAAACCACATCCGCTTTAGCAGGTTTGCTTTATGATATTGAAACATTCACTTTAGAAATGTTTTAGTGCGCATAGGAAATTAGTTTCCATGTTTTTGCTGGCTATGCGTACACCTGTTATTCCACATTACTTGGACAGGATAGCAGCACTCAGAGATATTTATTAGTTGCTTTATAATGTGATTATTTTCATAGCGGATTAGTGGTATATGGGCAATTATAGCATTTTTCTAAATTCTTATGCGGTGTGTGCCGCACAGGGACGTAGGAAATTGGTTTTCACGTTCCCTTGTTTTGATGCTGTTACTATTTAATATTTATTGAGCATTTGTTATTTATTTATTATTTTTTGGTGCATTCCTTAGCTATAGATGTCATGATATATCTTTAGACATTTGTGCATGATTTTCTGTCCTGCCAATAGTTTGTTCCCAGCATACATTGTTTTTATGAACATTTCCTGTTATATGCTAAATTTTTTTAAATATTTTCATTAAAAATTATTTTATTTTATATTATTGCCTTCAGCCTCGTTTTCCCAGTTTACTTATACATGGGTAATTGTATCTAATAAGAATCTCTTTCTGCAGCTCCCCTCCGCATTCCTTGCGGTTCTGCTCCGTTCATCTCTGCTCCGCTCCCGTTGCTGTAAGAATCTCTTTCTGCAGCTCCTCTCCGCATTCCTTGCGGTTCTGCTCCGTTCTTCTCTGCTCCGCTCCCATTGCTGTAAGAATCTTTCTGCAGCTCCTCTCCGCATTCCTTGCGGTTCTGCTCTATTCTTCTCTGCTCCGCTCCCGTTGCTGTAAGAATCTCTTGCTGCAGCTCTTCTCCACATTCCTTGTGGTTCTGCTCTGCTTTGCTTTTATTGCTGCGCTATCTCTTGCTGCTCTACCTGTTCCTTCATTCTCCCTTCCTTCTGATTTATTTCCATACCTACATCTCCTGTGTGAACAGGTCCTACCTGTTCCTTCATATCCTTTCCCGCACCACCTGTGTGAACAGGTCCCTACCTGTTCCTCCTAACTACATATCCGTTCCTGCACCTCTAGTGTGAACTGGTCCCTACCTGTTCCTTCTTACACCACATCAACCAGTCCTGTGTTCTCTGCCGTGTCTGCCAATCCAGTGTTCCTGCCAATCCTGTGTTCCTGCCAGTCCTACCGTTCCTGCCGTGCCTTCCAGTCCTGTGTTTCCTGCTGTCCTAGCCAGTCCTGTGTTTCCTGCCGTCCCTGCCAGTCCTGTGTTCCTGCCAGCCCTGTGTTATCTGCCGTGTCTCTGCCAGCCCTGTGTTCTCTGCCCTGTCTCTGCCAGCCCTGTGATCTCTGCCGAGTCTCTGACAGCCCTGTCTCAGCCGTACCAGCCTACTCGTCTGAGTTTCTGCCGTGCTCTTCTGCCAGTCCTGCCTGATGCCCGCACCAATCCTGGTATTCCTGTCTCCCAAGTGGGATCAGCAGCCACAGCCAGACACCGCCCTGGAGTAGCACCTGGCAGCTGCCTGCTGCACAAGCCTGACCTCACCATCAGGGGCTCCAGTGAAAACCCAGGCAGCTGTCATAGTCACGCCCCTTCCAGGGTAGTCTGGTTTGTGGCACAGTGGGGCCACAAACCCCCCGAGCTCACGCCTACCAGTCAGGGCGTGAGCGTGACACAGCACCCCCATAGGCATATCCTGTAGTATAAGGCAGCACCCCATAGGCAGATCCTGTGGTATAAGGCAGAAACCCTATAGGCAGACCTTGTATTATAAGGCAGCGGCCGCGCGGCAGAGCGGGGAGATCGATTCTCCCTGCTCTGCCATAGAATGTAACTGTATCGGCGCGCGTGACCCAGTAGCGTAGCTCCGAGTGGGCCCCCTCAGGGTGCGGGGCCCTGGGCAACCACCCCCTCTGCCCCCCCGGTAGCTACGCTACTGGGTATCATAAATAAAATTCAATAGACAATGGTATAATGAATCAAAGTAAAAGGCTAATGGATAAAAAGGAATCTATCAAAATAAGGATAAGTTTCATGCCAAAAGTAAATATACAAATGGATTGACTATTACCTCAGAATAGTGGCTGCCCAAATCCAATACATGAAGATGTATGATACGTACACAATCTGTATGTCAATCTATCACCAAAACAAGAGGACTGAAAATATGACTCTTATGGAATATTTGTTACCTGAGTAGGGCTGGTAGATAGAAGGTGCAGCTAATGGTGCTGTGTACAAATGTTGTATCCGGGGAAGAAGTGAGCAGTGAAACAGCGACCATCAGGCGGGCGGGAGAGCACAGCCCTGATAGAACATTTGTGCACAGCACTATTAGCCGCACCTTCTATCTACTAGTGGCATAGCTAAATGGCTACCTGGTGTTCGCTGGAGCTCCAGATGGTGGAGACAAACTGGGCTGCTGGTAGCCACAAGGTGCCAATCTAGGCAATCACTGCTACTGCAGCTGCCAATCCCAGGGGTCAGGTTCGTTGACACCGGGAGATGTGACAGAGGTCACTGACAGCCAGGAAACGGAGACTGACGGACTTTAGAGTGGGAAAGGAAAGTATTCATACCCCTTTAAATTTACCACTCTTTTTTCATTGCTGCCATTTGGTAAATTTAAAAAAGTTCCTTTTTTTCTCATTAATGTACACTCTGCACCCCATCTTGACTGAAAAATAACAGAAATATAGTAATTTTGCAAATTTATTAAAAAAGAAAAACTGAAATATCACATGGTCATAAGTATTCAGACCCTTTGCTCAGTTTTGAGTAGAAGCACCCTTTTGAGCTAGTACAGCCATGAGTCTTCTTGGGAATGATGCAACAAGTTTTTCGCACCTGGATTTGGGGGTCCTCTGCGATTCTTCCTTGCAGATCCTCTTCCGTCAGGTTGGATGTGAACATTGGTGAACAGGTCTCTCCAGAGATGCTCAATTGGGTTTAGGTCAGGGCTCTAGCTGGACCAGTTGTCACTCTCACGCCCTGACTGGGGGGCGTGAGCTCGGGGGGTTTGTGGCCCCACTGGGCCACAAACCAGACTACCCTGGAAGGGGCGTGACTATGACAGCTGCCTGGGTTTTCACTAGAGCCTCTGATGGTGAGGTCAGGCTTGTGCAGCAGGCAGCTGCCAGGTGCTACTCCAGGGTGGTGTCTGGCTGTGGCTGCTGATCCCACTTGGAGAACAGGAACACTAGGACAGGTGCGGGCATCAGGCAGGACTGGCAGGAGAGCACGGCTGAAACTCAGACGAGTAGGCTGGCATGGCTGAGACACAGGGCTGGCAGAGACACGGCAGAGAACACAGGGCTGGCAGAGACACGGCAGAGAACACAGGGCTGGCATCACGGCAGAGAACACAGGGCTGGCAGGCACGGCAGAGAACACAGGGCTGGCAGGCATGGCAGAGAACACAGGGCTGGAAGGCACGGCAGAGAACACAGGGCTGGCAGGCACGGCAGAGAACACAGGGCTGGCAGGAATGGCAGAGAACACACAGCTGGCAGGAACGGTGTATGAAGGTGTGGTGTAAGAAGGAACAGGTTGGGACCTGTTCACACAGGAGATGCAGGTATGGAAACAAGCCAGAAGTAAAGGAGAATGAAGGAACAGGTTGAGACCTGTTCACACAGGAGATGCAGGTACGGAAACAAGCCAGAAGGAAAGGAGAATGAAGGAACAGGTTGGGACCTGTTCACACAGGAAGAAAAGTGCAAGGCTGCAGATAAGAGCAGAAGAGGAGCAAGAGATAGCGTAGCAACAAAACCTAAGCAGAACTGCAAGGAATGCGGAGAGGAGCTGCAGCAAGAGATTACTGCAGAAGCTAAGCAGAGCGGAGCCACAAGGAATGTGGAGAGGAGCTGCAGCAAGAGATTTCTGCAGCAGCAAAGCAGAGTAGAACCGCAAGGAATGCGGAGAGGAGCTGCAGCAAGAGATTACTGCAGCAGCAGAAGCTAAGCAGAGTAGAAAGGAGCAGAACCACAGGAGTGCAGAGCAGAGGTAAAGCCACAAAGGTACAGAGCAGGCAGAGCCACAAGAGTGCAGCGCAAAAGCAGACTGAAAACACAAGGAAAGACACAACAGGGAAGGAAGCCACAGACAAGGAGACCGAGATAAGACTAAGTTCAGACAAGGAAAGGGAACAAGACAAGAACAAAGACACAGGGACCAGGATATTCTACCTCCTGGAGGGCGGACAACAAGATCAAGGCAAGAACACTGAGAAAAGCCTCTAGAGAGGGAGTAACACAGAGCAAGGCCTGGCAAACTCAGAAGCTAAACACAAACTGAGCTAACACATTGCACAGGCCCAGTCCACTGGGTGGAGCTGCACTAAATACTGGAGGCCTCTTGGTAATTGGTCAGGAACAGATTAGACAGGTGCACCTGATTCCTATAAGAACCAGAGAGTTCAGGCGCCACCCCCCTATACACACAGCCAGGAAGCATGCAGAGAGCAGAGGAACAGAATATGGAGCTGGCAAGAAACAGAAACCACATCATGGCCTGGAGCAGTGGGGAAGATACACTATGTTCCAAATTATTATGCAAATAACATTTTTATCAGATTTTCCTAAATGGTTGGTGCAAATGACAGTCAGTCTAATAAAAGTCATCACCCGTTAGATTATACATCGAATTTTATTGAAGAAGCCTCCCAATGATAACAGTATAATCTCCAAAATGAATAAAAACTCAAAATGCACTGTTCCAAATTATTATGCACAGTATAATTTCTATACATTTGATATGTTTTAAAGAACTGAAAATGCTCATTTGTGGAATTTGCAGCATTAGGAGGTCACATTCACTGAACAAAAAAGCTATTTAACGCCAAAACATCCCAACAGGCCAAGTTACATGTTAATATAGGACCCTTCTTTGATGTCACCTTCACAATTCTTGCATCCATTGAACTTGTGAGTTTTTGGAGAGTTTCTGCTTGTATTTATTTGCAAGAAGTTGGAATAGCCCCCCAGAGCTGCTGTTTGGATGTGAACTGCCTCCCACCCTCATAGATCTTTTGCTTGATGAACCTCTAAAGGTTCTCTATAGGGTTGAGGTCAGGGGAAGATGGTGGCCACACCATGAGTTTATCTCCTTTTATGCCCATAGCAGCCAATGACTTAGAGGTATTCTTTGCAGCATGAGATGGGGCATTGTCAGCATGAAGATGATTTTGCTCCTGAAGGCACGTTTCTGCTTTTTAGACCATAGAAGAAAGTTGTCAGTCAGAAACTCTATATACTTTGCAGAGGCCATTTTCACACCTTCAGTAACCTTAAAGGGCCTTACCAGCTGTTTCCCATGATTCTGGCCCAAAACATGACTCCTCCACCTCCTCGCTGACGTTGCAGCCTTGTTGGGACATGGTGGCCATCCACCAACCATCCACTACTCCATCCATCTGGACCATCCATGGTTGCTCAACACTTATCAGTAAACAAGACTGTTTGGAAATTAGTCTTCATGTATGTGTGGGCCCAATACAACCAATTCTGCTTGTGAACACTGTTTAAGGGTGGCCGATTAGTAGGTTTATGCACCACAGCAAGCCTTTGAAGGAGCCTACACCTTGAGGTTCGAGGGACTCCAGAGGCACCAGCAGCTTCAAATATCTGTTTGCTGCTTTGTAATGGCTTTTTAGCAGCTGCTCTCTTAATCCGATGAACTTGCCTGGCAGAAATCTTCCTCATAATGCCTTTATCAGCACAAACACATTTGTGCTCAGATACAGCCACAAATCTCTTAACAGTACAATGATCACGCTTATGTTTTTGGAAAATGTCTAATGTTTTCATCCCTTCACCAAGGCATTGCACTATTTGATGCTTTTCAGCAGCAGAGAGATCCTTTTTCTTTCCCATGTTAGTGGAAAACTGTGACCTGCTTAATAATGTGGAACATCATTTTTAAGTAGTTTTCCTTTAATTAGAATCACCTGGAAAACCAATTATCACATGTGTTTAAGATTGATTTCAGTGATCCATTGAGCCCTGAGACACAATACCATCCACGAGTTTATTTGAAAAACAAAACAATTAAATCTTTATGACACTTAAATCCAATTTGCATAATACTTTGGAACACAGTGTAGTGTGAGAGGTGAGAGGCCATGCCGTGATGCCAGCAGAGTTGTTACACCAGTCAAGAATGGTCAGAGTTGTTCTGAAGCCACTCCTTTGTTATTTTAGCTGTGTGCTTAGGGTCATTGTCTTGTTTGAAGGTGAACCCTCGGCCAAGGCTGAGGTCCAAAGCACTCTGAAGAGGTTTTCATCCAGGATACTTCTGTACTTGGCTGCATTCATGTTTCCTTCAATGACAACCAGTCGTCCTGTCCCTGCAACTGAAAAACACCCCCATAGCATGATGCCACCATCACTATGTTTCACTGTTGGGATTGCATTCGGCAGGTGATGAGCAGTGACTGGTTTTCTCCACACATACCGCTTGTCACCAAAAAGGTCTATCTTCGTCTCATCAGACCAGAGAATCTTATTTCTCATAGTCTGGGAGTCCTTCATGTGGTTTTTTTAGCAAAGTCTATGCGGGTTTTCCTATGTCTTGCTGTCACAAAGTGACTGTGCTGGCGTGACACAAAACGGCGAAACACCCAAGGATACACCGGGGACACTTTAACAACGTGGGCCCTGTTGGTAGGGAATGGACACCTTCTACACTCACCTGAAGGTGTGTCCTGCTCTTACTACCGTTCCTATATGGGTTCTTTCAACCCGTCGGCGAGCAAGATACCTAATCCCTCACTTGCCCTGCTCTTATCCCTAAGTAGGGAACTGGCAGGTGAGAGCACTGGTCCCACCGCTGCACTAATACAACACAGGGGAAGTTACAGACAACAAAGGGACAAAGCAACAATAAACACCACACTTAGCTTTCTATGCTGCAATGCACCGCACAGCAGAGTAATGCACCAGATATCAGTATTCAGCTGAAGAACCACAGCACTCAGCAAGCTCCTTCTCCAGCTAGGTTGGTCTCCAAAAGGACCTGTATAACCAAGTCAGCTGATGCATCAGGTGACCTTTAAAAGGAAGGTAGGTGGGAGTGGGAGTTAATCTGAGATGCCAGATCCAAACATGGATCTTGACAGTACCCCCCTTTCAATGAGGGGCCACTGGACCCTCAACACTGGACTTCACCAGTCAACAACCTAGGATGAGGACGCCTCGATCCACCAGAGTTCACCTCGGCAGTCACCTAACCCTCAAGTTTATGGCAAACATGGCCTGAAGAAAATACCAACAACATAGGCTCTGGAGGTGCCACAAATCTCTAGAGCGCCGACCTGGGGAATGAGTTGTGTACATGCATAACTGGAGGTAACTCCAACTGAAAAGTCCCTGGGCTGAGAATGACCGACACCCGATATGGACCAATCACCTTGGAACTCCAGGTCCCAGTTGCACACTTCCACCTAATATTTTTGGTGGACACCCATACGTACTCATTCACACACAGGTCCGGACCTGAACGTTTATTTCCATGCATGTTTGCCACAAGATGGTGAATTCTTTGAGGAATTTACAACAGAGGCGTCCCCCTGTGTCACCACACTCAAACCCCCAAAATGCTCAGAGGGAACCCCCACCCTCCCCTGACCAATCCTCCTAAGGGGGCTCTGACATTCAGGGTTAGCATGTGGTGAAGGTTGAGTAAAAATAGAGGAAATATACACTCTCTGGTCGAATCCCTCCACACGACCAGGGGGACGCGGCTTCTTAGGTTGTACAGGTATTTTGGTGCAAGCTGGGAAGACACCGATGAAATGACCAGTCTGCTCACAGTAAAAACATGCCCCCACACCACGGCGAACCGCAGGCAACCCCGTTTGGGAACCAACTCTTCCCACCTGAATGGGTTCGTCCGCCTGCTCAGGTGTGTCCCCCTCCCTAGCAAGGACTACCAGGGGCACATTTGGTGTATCTCTCCCTCAAGCGTCTATCTACCCGGATGGCAATGGACATGGCTGCCTCCAACGACCTGGAGGCAGCGTACCGCAGAAGAGTATCTTGCAACCTTGGAGACAGATCCTGCCTAAAATGGCTCCTAAGGGCAGGGTCATTCCACTGTTGGGGATGACCCTTAAGAAGGGAGATTATAATCCCCACACGCTGTTCCTCACTCCCTGATGAACAGGGGAGGAACCTGCAGTACAATTTACAGGCTTCCTGAAAAACCAAAAATGTATCTCTCCCTCCAGAGAACCTGTCAGGGAAGAGATATTTTGGGTTCTGTTTGATCCTGCACCTGGACCGATACCCAAAACCCCTCAAACTGCTGCATCTGCTGCACCACCTCACCACGCAGCATCTTAAACTCCTCGGTGAGGTTCTGAAGCAGTTGGGAAAAGGCCTGCATTTGAGCCATGGCTCACCAGAAAAAAATGGGATGGTTGGTTACAATGTCACTAAGTGACTGTCCTGGCGTGACCCGACCCGACGAGGGGACGGTCACAAAATGGCGAAACACACAAGGGTACACCGGGGACACTTTAACAACGGTGGGCCCTGTTCGGAGGGAGCAGGGAATAGACCCCTCCTGCACTCACCTGAGGATGTGCCCTGTTCTTACTAGCGTCCCTATACGGGTTCTTTCAACCCGTCGCCGAGCAGGATACCTAATCCCTCACTTGCCCTGCTCTTATCCCTAAGTAGGAAACTGGAAGGTGAGAGCACTGGTCCCACCACTACACTAATACAACACAGGGAAAGTTACAGACAACAAAGGGACAAAGCAACTATAAACACCACACTTAGCTTTCTATGTTGCAATGCACCACACAGCAGAGTAAGGCACCAGATATAAGTATTCAGCTGAAGAACCACAGCACTCAGCAAGCTCCTTCTCCAGCTAGGTTGGTCTCCAAAAGGACCTGTATAACCAGCAGTCAGCTGATGCATCAGGTGACCTTTTAAAGGAAGGTGGGAGTGGTCACCACCTGCATAGGCAAACTAGGCAGCAATGTAATTACACCAGCGGCCACCAGGGAAAAACTGCATTAACCCCCGATAGCTTGAAAGGAAAAAAGTTTTAATCTGAGAGGCCAGATCCAAACATGGATCGTGACACTTGCACTGAGAGGCTTCGGTCGGCCCCTCTGCTATAAAGGCCCGACTCGTGGAGGGCTGCAGTGATAACTGACTTTGTGAAACTTTCTCCCATCTCCCTACTGCATCTCTGGAGCTCAGCCACAGTGATCTTGGGGTTCTTCTTTACCTGTCTCAACAATGTTCTTCTCCCACTTCAGGTGGTCCCAAACTTCTTCCATTTAAATTTAACTTTTAATACAATGGAATTAAAAAAATTCCCTAGAAAAATTCTTAATTCTTAACAAATGCAAATCGCACCTCCCAAAGGTTTAGATCAAGGAATATTGCCAGGGAACAATGGACAGTGTAATGATACAGTCCTCACGCTGCCCCTATAAATGCCCTAATAAGCTGATAGCCTGCCTGACAGCTGAGGTTGGCACCCTAAAATTCGATGTGGCGCCCCCACTCAACGTCGGCTGTCCTTTGATATTGCTGCAGGCCCCTATTACTAAACCCGTACCAATACTACCCAACATGCACACAAATGAAACAAAGTATCTATGATCTCGCTAATAGTCTCTAGACTCTCTTATAATACTGAAGGGTTTTTTGACATATGATAATGTAACTATATTAACCCTTCCAAGATAAGAATGGTTATCTTCACCTCTAAAGCATAACCAAATGTTCAGTAAAGTGCATAAGTGTTTTAATGTGAACAATAGAGCTCCACACCTGTACTTGCACTACCCCTAATAGGGATCAAGGGTTTTTAACATGTGATAATGTAAGTATATAAACCCTTTCAAAATAAAGATGGTTGTCTTCACCTTTGAGCCATGGCCAGATGTTCAATAAAGTGCATAAGTAACTCCCTTTGGGACAAGATTTCTTATTATATAATAAACAATACATAAAGCACCCTTAAAAAGGTACCAAAACAATAACCAAAAACCAGAATTACTTATTATATCCTAGACAATACATTAAGTACCCTGCACAGGGTTGTATAGAAGCAAGATTTCAGAGATAGTGCATCATGCACCCCCAAAAAGGAGCTAGGGTACACACAAATTTTTTTCTAGAAGGTGATAAAGAGTTCATTGACCACCATTCATATAGAATTCTAGAGGTGTAGCATACACCAATAACCAAGCTTTCATTTAAAGATCATAGGTTGTTCATTTGTCACTCATAATGCAGAAAAAGATGATAGTAGATCACTTATCAGGTTAAGATAGCCAGAGTAGCCAGTAGACCCTTGTCCCTATGCGTTTCGCCCCCTCCTGTTATCGGGACTCATCAGGGGACCATAAATAGGAGCATGCCATAATAGCCAAAGGTGAAGACAACCATCTTTATTTTTTAAAGGGATTATATACTTACATTATCACATGTTAAAAACCCTTGAGCACTATAAGGGGTAGTGCAAGTATAGGAGTGGAGCTCTATTCTTTACATTAAAACACTTATGCACTTTATTGAACATTTGGCTATGCTTTAGAGGTGAAGATAACCATTCTTATCTTGGAAGGATTTATATATGTACATTATCATATGTCAAAAAGCCCTTCAGTATTATAAGAGAGTCTAGAGACTATTAGCATATAATAGATACTTTGTTTCATTTGTGTGCATGTTGGGTAATATTGGTGCGGGTTTAGTAATAGGGGCCTGCAGGGATTTCAAGGGACAGCTGACGTTGAGTGGGGGCGCCACATTGAATTTTATGGTGCCAACCTCCGCTGTCAGGCAGGCTATCAGCTTATTAGGGCATTTATAGGGGCAGCGTGAGGACTGTATCATTACACTGTCCATTTTTCCCTGGCAATATTCCCTTGATCTAAACCTTTGGGAGGTGCGATTTGCACTTGTTAAGAATTAAGAATTTTTCTAGGGAATTTTTTTAATCCTATTGTATTAAAACTTAAATTTTAAGGATTGTTTTTCTTTCTGGTTTTGAACTGAATACTTATGACCATGTGATATTTCAGTTTTTCTTTTTTATTAAATTTGCAAAAATGTCTATGTTAGGGCTAGCGGAACGCACCGAGTAAATGGATCGCCCCCAGGCGCAGGGCAGTGGGGTACTCGGTACTGGGTCTCTCCGTCTCGGTTCTGGGGATGTCACGGTGGCCCGACCCAGTCCGTGGCCCTTCTGAGGGGCGTCCAATTAAGTCTACGTTCACATTTGCGGTCTGCGCCGCAGCGTCGGGCGCCGCAGCGTCGCCGCATGCGTCATGCGCCCCTATATTTAACATGGGGGCGCATTGACATGCGTTGCACTTGCGTTTTGCGACGCATGCGTCACTGCGGCGCCCGCGTCCGGACACAGAGGACGCAGCAAGTTGCATTTTTGCTGCATCCAAAATCAACCAAAAAAAGGACGCATGCATCGCAAAACGCAGCGTTTTGCTGCGTTTTTGTTTGCATTGTGCGTTGCGTCGCCGACGCTGCGGCGCACAACGCAAATGTGAACGTAGCCTAAAGGTGTAGTTTGTCAAGTGTTCGTGACGCCACCTGTGGTATTCGGTCAGGGTGACCGACGCTGCTAGGGGTCCGCTGGGGTGATGGAATGGCAGCTAGATGGTATACCTTCCCACAGGTGAAGTAGGTCCCCAGGGCTTCCCTTGATGAGTAGGTGGCAATGGTGGATGTTGTAAGGTGCGATGAATAATGAGGACACAAAGGTTGCAGTCTCTTTACCTTTTACTGAAGACTTCAACGTCCACAGTCCAGAGCACTGTTCACAGGGCTGGCTGAATCCGGCCGGTCTGAAGGCACATCCTGAGTTCCCTTTGCAGGTGGAAATCAGTAGCTTTCCTACTAGCGCCTGTGTGTTGAAGTACCTCCCTGCTGATGTTTATTATTATTGATGCGTTCGCAACCCGGGATCCACCGTGCAGGGGAACCTGCTAGTAAATGGTGGCACTATATGGCGGTATAGACTAGCTCTGTTACATCACAGAGTAGCCAGGAAAGGAAAGCTCTGCGCCCTGTTAGACTTCACAGGAGCACAGGTTAACTGCCCATCAGAGAGCAGTCAGTGGTCATGCAAACATACAATCTCCTCACCGGAGGAGCCGGTATTCTAGGGGCTTATTTCAGCCGGGGCCCTAAATCCACGCACACAATTTCCTCGCCGGAGGTGCCGGCATTCTAGGGGCTTATTTCAGCTGAGTCCCTGAACACACATAAATGACCACACTGGCACATGCACGTAACAGATTCAATACTAGCGCATGGCCGTGCAGTCATGAGAGCCTTAAATAGCTGCAGCAAGTACAGGACCTTCCTAGAAGGACCAATGAGAGGCTGCTACAGAGCCTGAGCACCTTCAGGACCTTCCTGGAGGACCAATGGATTTAGCTGCAGTATCTGAACATGTGACCCTCGATCTCCATTGAGAGATCTTACTCTGGGCATGCTCAGAACGAGAAAAGCAGGACTTAGTCCCAGAAGCGTCTGCTTGCTGCTGCCCAGCACTGACTTCAATGGCAGAAGCTGGAAAAGCAGCAGTAACACTTTGTACAGAGTCAGACTGAGCGAAACGCTGCGACCAACGTCTCTGCTGAGCCGGCTCCACTGCGGCAGAAGAAAGAATGGGAGACTGCAGCGGAGATGGCCCCAGATTCCCCCTGTGCAGAGGCGGGAACTCAACCCCTAACAGTCTACATCTCAGTTTTTTTTCAGTCAACATGGGGCGAGAGTGTACATTAATGAGAGAAAATGAACTTTCTTGAATTTACTAAATGGCTGCAATGAAACAAAGAGTGAAAAATATAAAGGGGTCTGAATACGTTCCGTACCCACTGTACGTACAACTTGGATGTTGAAGATTAATATTATTATCTATTTATATAGCACCATTAATTCCATGGTGCTGTATATGAGAAGGGGTTACATACAGAGTTATAGATATCGTTTACAGTAAACAAATTTACAATGACAGACTGGTACAGAGGGCAGAGGACCTGTCCTTGCGGACTTACATTCTAGGTTATTGTTCACACACGTAG